>NC_079192.1:259999673-261199673 GCF_029499605.1 Hyla sarda | reverse complement strand
AGTATTGAACAGCTCATAAGTACTGGAAGGATTAAGATTTTTTAATAGAAGTAATTTACAAATCTGTTTAACTTTCTGGCACCAGTTGATTTAAAGAAAAAAAAAAGTTTTCCACCGCAGTACCCCTTTAATTAAAATTCACAAATATCATACTAAGGAATCTCTGGCACTATAATTCTTTATGCAACAGAATTTTAGTGGCGGAAGCTCCGCTGCTAAAATTCTGAAGTGTATGTGCAGCAGAATCCCATTGACAGCAATGGGATTCTGCTGCACTGAAATTTCAGAGCATAGGCCCACATTTATCATTGTCTTTAGACAGTTTTTTGTGTCTAAAAAAGGGGCAAAAAAGGCGCAAGCAGGGTTTTTTGCGCCTTTTTTTGACGCTTTTTGTTTACACATTTCTGCTGATTTTGAGTTGCAATCCACTGATTTTGGCAATAGACATGATATGGAAGGGATTTATCACTGCCCCTTTTTGTAAAAATGAGCAAAGAAAGGCGCAAAGCCACTGAAAAGTCTCTAAAACTACACCAGCCCAGACATGTGTAGACAGAAATTTCAGAAAATGTGACCTGCACAAAATTTATCAAAGCTCTTTTGCCTTTTAATACATTTGGTTCTCCTACACATTACCAGCATACAAAAAAAAGGTGCAAAAAAATGTTTCATTTGCACTGCAATGATAAATGTGGGCCATAATCTATAAGTGAAATTATGCTCTTAAATTCCTCACTCTGAAGCTAGCCAAAGTATTCTAACAGACTCTGTCTGATATTGCAGGTAATATATGTATGAACTAAAACCAGATACCGGTTCCCAATCAGTTTTTATTGTCAAAGGCTTCATCCTGTGTTATTTGTCTCCACTTTTATAATAAAGGTAGTCCTGACTGTGGTGACCATGAGATGGCAAGATGTGTGTGTAATAATAAAAACTTGCACTCGGTAACACCAACGTTAGCAATGCCACTGGATTAAAATAATCTTTCTAGTGGATCGTTCCTGGTGACCACAAGGATCTGTTGATACTGAGCATCATCTTAGGCTGGGTTCACACATGTCTGGCGTCCGACACAGGTGAACTCAGCCTAGATCTGAACACAACTGATGCCACCATTGATGACAAGTTGTCATCAGTTGTATAGCATCCGGCATCCATTTTTTTCTGCATGTGTCCAACCAGCCGACGTCAAAATTAAGAGGCTGGATGATTGTGAACTATCCCATTCAAATGAATGGGTTCAGTTCTAGCATCAGTTTCCCTCCGGTGAACGCAAGAGGGAAACTATGTCTGATGCCTGATATATGTAGACCCAGCCTAAGAGAACCTGGTCTCCCCTCTGATAAAGAAAAGTTGCTCTGCATTATAAACTACAGTCAATGTATTGGTTGGAGGCAAAGGGATGTCAAAATGTATTGGATCAAGCATTACAGGCAAAACTGGTAAAAAGAGGATCCTGTGCCTAGTATAAAATGTCATCCACCTGATACAGGTGACAAACACAATACTTTAGTGTTACATATAAAAATCAAATGGGCAAAATTCTTTCTTTTCAGATCATAGAGAACATTATGGAACTCTTTTACTTCAATCTCATGACACCAGTCACATCCAAGCAAGCAGAAGATTTTTACTGACGTGTAAAATGTCATTTTGAACACTATGGGCCTGCTGCTAGCTGCTGAAAGAATAGCAACATCTACAAGGCCTTTTAAAGGTTTTCTTTTTCTCATAAGGCAAAGTTGTTAGCAATTTTGGTAAAATCAGTTGTGTTCCATATAGATATATGTAAAAGAGTACAAATGTGCTCTTTTTTAGGGAAAAGCCCAACAAATGATTCAAAAGTTCAATAGCAACTATTTTATGTCATGCACATATTGAATAAATAAAACATAACTGTTACATATTATATGAATAAGGGCTGTGGGAAAAAAGTGGTTTAACCCTTTTTGTGTTTTAATTTTTCTTCTTCTCACCAAGACAACATAACTCTTTTATTTTTCAATCCACAAAGCTATATGAGGGCTTGTTTTTGCGTAATTCTACTTTGTAATAACACCTTCCATTTTACCCTAAAATGTACAGTCGCAACCCAAAAAATCTTATTTGTGGTAGAAAATTGAAAAGAAAACAACAGCAACTTTTGGGGGTTTCTCTTTGTTTTTTTGGGCCAATACAAATAAAATAATACCCATGGTTACATGCTTTTATATTGTTGTACTGCTTTTAAAAAAGTCAAATTTTTGTTACATAAAAATCAGTTTGAATTCTTACCCCTATAACTTTCTAATTTTTCAGCTTGTGCAGCTGTATGATGGTTCATTGTTTGTTACATAATCTGTAGTTTTTATTGGTACCACTCTTTTCCATAAGGGCTATTTATAGCAATCTATTGATTGTAATTAGGCCTCATTTACATATCAGAATTTCCAAGTAAAATACCATTGTTTCCGTGAGATTCTGCTGCACCATGCTCCTATGCAATTGGTAAAGGGAATATTACTTCCTGAAATGTGTCTTGCCTTTTATATGTACTCTTTTATTGATTTATAATCGTGTATTAATAAAGAACACTGATACTTTTACTGTTGGTCTCCTGATCCATTGCGGTAGCACCACTTGCAGTGTAACACAACTTTTCCTGATATATGGTTTACTGCACCATGCACACGGCAACATTTCTACAGCATAAATTCTGATTCTGGCCTGCGCAGTAGAGACATGTCAGTTCTTGACACATCCTACCGGTACCCAATGTCTGCAGAATGTCCTTCATATATTTTTTGGGGGGAAATTGCACAAAAGATTTGCCATGTACACTGGCACACGGACAGAAAATATTTCTGGATAAATAGAAAAGACTCTGAAACCATTGGTGAAGCAAACACCTAGCTTCCTCCAGGACACCACAAATCTCCTAAATAAACTAACTGAGCTAGGCACACTCCCAGAGAACACTCTCCTTGCTACCATGGATATTGAGGCCCTATACACTTACATTACACATAGGGATGGCCTAGCAGAATGCCAGGAATACTTAACACAAAATAACATGGACACTAAACCAACAGCACAGTTCAATTTATTCTCACCCATAATTATTTCACATTTTGACAGGACCTCTACCTGTAGAAGATGGGGACAGTTTTGAGCAGTCAAATGGCTCCACAGTATGCAAACCTCTTCATGGCTAAATTGAATCCATCCACCTGACAAACAAAACCTCTAAGGTACTTTGGCTATATAGATGATATTCTAACCATCTGGACTGCCAGAAAAGAAGAACTTTCACTTTCCATGAGAATTTCAATGTATTTCACCCCAGCATCAACCTCACCATCAGCTACTCCATCACAGAAATTAACTTCCTGGACACAACTACCATCATTATGAACTACTCCATCCACAAATCCCTGTATCACAAACCTACTGACAGACCAACCTACCTCAAAAACAATTGCTTCCACCCGGAACACATGAAGAACTCCATCATATACAGCCAGGCTATAATGTACAGCAGCATCTGTTCTAATATGACAGACCATGGCATACACTTCCAGAAGCTAAGAAAAGACTTCATAAGCTAGGGCTACAGTTCCAGGATCATTGACAACCAGATCCAAAAAGCCACCAACATTCCGAGAAAAGAAATGCTGAGGTACAAGGAATATCACACAGGAAACCGTGTACCACTGATGGAGATACCTACCACCCCCATGTTCAGGTATTGTGCAAAATATCAAAGGATCTGCCAAATGAAAGAAATATTCACACAGCCCCTTATATTGGCCTTCAGACAGCCTCAAAACCTAAAGCAAATCATAGTATGGAATGCCCTAAACAAAAATGCAGAAAATGGCACCTCATCCTGCCTCCAAAAAAGGTGTAAAACATCCACACACATCCACAATGCAGAGATTGTGCCCATTCCAAACTCTGACTCCCATCTGAGCATCATTGGCATCTTCTCCTGCAAATCATCTAATGTGGTCTATCTCATCATGAGTGCAAAATGCCCAACTACTCTCTATGTGAGGGAAACAGGACCACCGCTACACAAAAGGTTTCATTCACACAGATATAACAATAAAAGGACAGAGACACAGGTGGGAGATCATTTCTGCCAGATTGGACTGAGCATCAGGGATATCAGACTCACTGTATTAATGGGACAGTTTCCAACTGTCCAATGAAATTTATGTCACATTACCACTTGGTGGACCAGCAAAGTGTGACCACCTCTGACACCTCCAGGGGCTGGCTGCAGTATACATCCCGTTATACCACCACTCACGGATCAAAGAACTGGGTTGATCTTATCGGCTTCTTATTTGTAAAAATGTATTTAGTAAATGTGCTCAAAAGAGATGCAATGTACAATATATATAGCACCTCTGACTGATCGAAGAACTGTCCTACACTGGGTTGATCATATATGTTTCTCATGTCTAACCATGCCAGTTCAAATTGTATTTAAGAGATATGTTATTTACATTTATTTTGTAACATGTCTGATAAAGCGATCTTGAAAGCTTGCAACACATATGATCTCATTTGACAAATAAAGGTACCTCTGCTACTCCACTTATCTCCTATATTTCTAAGGCTAGTACGGTACAAACGTTTTTCCACTCTGAGAACAGAATACAAGCAACAGCCAAGACTCCCATTCTTCCCGGACTCACTTCTCTCTTGGTGGACATAACTTTAAAGACTTTTTGGTGCTTTAAATAATGCTAATACAATCCATTTCCCTGTTTTCACATATTGCCTTTATTTTTTGCATACAGAGGCCTGCCAATTTAACCCAGTAATATGCAGAGACCTCAGACATAGCGTCCTCGCCCATAGAGCTTATAATTAATTGTGCTGCACTTCACACATAAAAAGATAAAGAAACTTATTAAGGTCACAGCTCTAGAATTCAGTCTGAGGCCTCTAAAAGATTCCTTGGTATTATTGCTATACTGTCAGATAACCTTTGTGCCAACACTTCCTAAAGGCCCCTTAAGACTTACTGAAAATAATCACATTTGACTCAAGGGGTTTGAGATTTCTCCTCATTATACTGTTGAAAATGTGGAAAAAGTCACTGTTTCCTTATTTTATTTTACAATATGCCCTTTATTCGACTTGGAACTAGGCATTTATCCTTCTAATGTGGAAGTCTTTACTTCTGTGCCCAACAGTAATTATTTTCTGAATAGAGCGGACAAGTAATATTTCTAAGTTGGCATAAAATGCTTCAATATTTGTAATAGCTGCATGCAGTTTCTATTAATATGCAACAAAACTGCATTGGTGTAAGTAACACAGTGCTATAATCTTAGATAATCTTAGATTAATACTGAATGAGATAAAATGTGACACCTTTACACTTAAAGTGAATGTCTATCCTTTTAAATATGATAAATATAATGTCCTTCTAATTATGAACCTATATATTCAAATATGTCTGTGCTTAAACATTTCTTAATATATTTAGAGGTATGAGCTCTATGTTCAAACACAAAGCACCAAACATGTCTGCGACTGTAAGTGTCTGCTGCTGATTGTAGCAATGATTCACATTCCATAAAGCGTGCGCAGCTCCTGCACTTGCTTCATAGACAGTAAACATTCAAGGGCGTACACTTACTCCCTGGTGCATTAAGTAACAGGCAGCCAAGGCATACATATATACCCTGTGTTGTTTAGGGGTTAAAGGAACAAATAATAAACAAGCTACCGGTATTCTCAGCAAGCTCAGTCCCCTGCAACTGCTGTTTCACTACTCCTGTTCCTCCACTGGTGACAGCTTATTCCTGCTTCCCATGATGTGCCAACCTAAAGTAATCACCCCAGTTCAGTTACCCACCTATCAGTGTTTGGCTTAGTGGGGCAGTGTCAAGTGTTTTTATACTGTGTCTTTCCTTCTCTGTCTCGGGCTTGCTTAGCTGAGAATTAAAGGGGAGCTCTGGGAAAGTTAAGACAAAAATAAAATAAAAATGTCCCAAAGCCACTTCAATACCCGTTCTGTGTCCCCTGTAGTTATACATGTGATTTTGCCAGCTCCTGTTGCCGCTGTTTTCTCCTAAATATTCCTTTCCCTGCATGTAAGTGACAGCTTAAAGAGGAAAACTGCTCTATATAGGTAATGAATGATATTTAGACAAATAAATAGGTCAGTGAGAGGGAAAGGATGGGCTATGGGTTTAGTTTCCCAAAGTACCCCTTTAACAAATTGCCTGTTCCCATTTGTTTGATGTCAGTCAGCCATCTCTGGCTATTTAAATCAGCTTATCCCACAACCTTTTTGCCCTTGTGTTGTGTTTAGACTACCAAGTGCATACGTCTATTCCTGAGCTCCTTTGTATGATCTAACTTTGTCACACTACCTCCTGGATCTTGGGTCCTGGCATTAGTACCCTGACATTGCCGATCTCCATACTCCTGACACCAGCTTGTTTGACTACCTGCCTTTAGTTCCTTACTCTGGCTTGTTTACTGGTTTACGTTATGAGATCACAATCCTGCATTGTTATTATTATTTTTTTAATAAATTATGTTCATACTTTATATTTCTGTCTTGTTTCTGGTGCCTTACAGGTAGATCCTGTAGAGTTGGCACATCACTGGAACCAGAAAGAAGCTGTGACAAGTGGAGAACCAGGAGTATTACTGTAGCACCTGTGGGGGACCAGGGAAGGAGAGTATAGCCTGTTTAATATTTTTAGACCCCCCCCCCCCCTCCCATGAAGAATTGTATTTTATCCTCAAACAACTTAACCAGAAAGAACAGAAACCGGTCTTACAGATGATCCCTTTTATCAAGAAAGCACACAAATTCACTTCTAAGAAACAGTTATAAAAATCTAGAGTATACATATTACATTCTAATAAATGAACCTTGACATCTGGAGGAGCTGCTCTTAGGTAAGCATCTTCATTCTGTTATCTGTTCCTAAATTTGCCCCTTACAATGTCCATGATTATGTTTCATCATACGGTAAATGTAGGCTCATTATGGGATGGCCATTATGGC
This sequence comes from Hyla sarda, assembly GCF_029499605.1. NCBI lineage: Eukaryota > Metazoa > Chordata > Amphibia > Anura > Hylidae > Hyla > Hyla sarda. The sequence continues at coordinate 261,192,646 of NC_079192.1, read as the reverse complement.
ATGGCATTTTATGTGGCCCTTATGGCCTGACTATCCTGTCTCACGGACACCTCTGCTTCTGAAAATTCTCATGTATGCAAAGGAATCTTATGTATGCAAAATTCTTATGTATGCAACTTCTTCTATGAAAGCTTAGAATTAGAAGGACCAGTGAAGGGTGAGGGGAACGGATGAATATGTTGGCAGAGCATTGTATCTCTACTAGATACTGCACCTGCACAGTTAATCTAGGGGAAAAGTTTTGTAACCTCAGCAAGATCTAGAACAAATCTCATCCAAACAAGTTTGCTAAATACATTTCTATATGACAAGTGACAATTCAAAAAATCTATGTCAAGTTAGGCTTTAAAGCTACACTTTGCATATTTCTTATGATCATCAAATATTACAATTTTACTAAATAAAATAAAATGGTATAGGCAAGCATTACTAATACCTTTAGCTGCAACAAAAGTGCCAGCAGCTTGTTTTTAATATGGTTATCTGTGAATAATACATTATGAATAGAGATGAGCAAACTTTTTAAAAGTTTGGTTGTGTTGTTTCGCTGAACTTTAGCAAAAAGTCATGGCTCTAACCAAACTAGTTCTTTCTGAAACTGTACTTCACCAAGAGCACAAAATTGAGTATATAATGCTGCAGCCATTAAAGGGGTTCTTCACCATAAGGTGATTTTAGTATGTACCTGGCAGACAGTGACTGACATCGTTAGGAAAGATCTGCACTTGTCTTGGGGCTAAATGACTATGTTGTGAGATTACCATAATACTGTGGCTAGCTTTTTGTGAACTGGTATTCCCTTTTAAATATTTTTTTTTTTTTTACTACAAATCCCATAATTCCATTTTCCTCCCTACCACACATCAGCCACCCCATCCATTGAAACATAAATGAGCTGCATCCATTCAAAAGACCTGTGGTTTTCAATCAGGGAGGCTACAACTGTTGCATTAGTTGCAGATCTCGCTACCACCAAGCGATCGCTCCACCCATTGAAGTAGACAGACTCCCTGTCATCAGCTGACTAGTTAGTCAGGTCTTGGCCGCATTGCAATGTGGGAAAAATCTGAGACAGCAGTCATTTTGTATGCTGTTAAAAATAAATATTGGGGTGAAAATCACAGAAGAATTGTTAGAAAACCGTCACACAAAGGTACAGACACTATATTATGAACTACACTAACTTTACAGCCCCTTGTACATTCATACTGTGAAAGTCCAGGCAAAAGTAATCACTGGCTGGTGTTTTACTCCAATACATTTTTTTTAAAGCATACTGTAGCATATTTTTTTCTGCCCTCATAAGTGCATACCACATACCTACATCTAAGAAGTGTACAAATTTGTACCTGTTAATCGGTCAAGGGCCTACATACTGTGAAAGTCCGGGCAAAAGTAATCACTGCCTGGTGTTTTACTCCAAAACGTGTTTTTTTTTGTTTTTTTAAAGCATACTGTAGCTAATTTTTCTGCCCTCATAAGTGCATACCACATACGTACATCTAAGTAGTGTGCAATTTTGTACCTGTTAATCTGTCAAGGGCCTACATACTGTGAAAGTCCAGGCAAAAGTAATCACCATCTGTTGTTTTACTCCAGTACATTTTTTATAAAGCGTACTGTAGCACATTTTTCTGCCTTCATAAGTTCATACAACACACTTACATCTAAGTAGTGTACAATTTTGTACCTGTTAATCTGTCAAGGGCCTACATACTGTGAAAATCAATGCAAAAGTAATGACCAGCTGGTGTTTTACTCCAATACTTTTTTTAAAGCGTACTGTAGCGCATTTTTCTGCCCTCATAAGTGCATACCACATAACTACATCTATGTAGTGTACTATTTTGTACATGTTAATCTGTCAAGGGCAAACATACTGTGAAAGTCCAGGCAAAAGTACTCACCTGCTGCTGTTCTAGACAAATACTGCTTTAAGCATAGTGAAGCTAATTGTACTCCCCTTATATATGCACTAAGTATGTCAGGCATAGAAGTTCCAGGACATGCTCAGAGGAGTGGCAGAGGCCTAAGTTCATCCGGAGCAGGCAGAGGTCGTAGCAGTTTAGGAGCGAGTGGCAGCAGGGGTCGCAGCGAGAGGCCTGAGCTCCCCGTCTCGGCCAGCAACTCATCTGCCATCATCGATTGGTTAACACTGTCATAAACTTCATCACAAGTGACATCTGATACCCCCAGTCAACAGTTGGTGGGTTCCTCAGACACAACCCTCAGTTGGCATTGCCCGGGAGCAGTCCCTGTCCTCCCATTGCCTCTGTCCTATGCTGTTCCTTCCCCTAAAGAGGTATCTTATGCTGTGGGTTCAGCTCCACTATTCAGTGAGGACGAACTAAGAGAGGACAGTCAGCAACTACTGCCCAGCCAAGAAGGGGAGGAGACACCTGCCGCTTCCTCCACTAGGCGGGCATGTAGTGATGAGGAGAGCGACGTGGGAGGCGGTGTTGCCAGCGTTCAGGGTCCTGAAGCAGACACTGTTGAGGAACCTGAGGAGGATATCAGTGACGTGCAGACACTTGATGACGATGAAGCTGATCGCAATTGCTACCCGGGTGCAGAAGGGGTTTCATCATCATCAGGAGAAGAGGGTTGCAGGTTGCCCGTGAGGCTGAGCCATGCACCCTGCATGGCACACGTATTCAATCTGGTTGTCAAGCGGTTCCTGAAGTGATCCCCCCATTTGCAAGACATCCTAACAATGGGAAGGAAACTTTGCATGCACTTCAGCCACTCGTACACTGCAAAGCACACCCTCCTTGACCTGCAGCATCAGAATGGTATCCCCCAACATAGTCTGATTTGTGACGTTGCCACACATTGAAATTCCACCCTCCATATGTTGGACCAACTAAAATAACAGAGAAAAGCCATCACTGATTTCTTGATGATCCAAGCGGATAGGGGTACTCCCCTGTATAACTCCAATGTCAACCAGTGGCAGCTCATATGTGACACCTGCCGTTTGCTCATGTCCTTTGAGAAAGCAACATTATTAGTAAATTTCCAGGATAATGGGATGAATGACATCAATCCACGCTTAATTTCCTACAACACGTGTTGGAAACGATGGCTCGAATGGGCAATGGAGACTTGGTACTTACATCTCAGGGCCACATGAGCCCTGTGGGGGCTGAACTGGAGGAGGAGGAGGAGTGGAAGGGGCACAGTGGAGCAATGTTTAGGTTGCGCCAAATGGGCAGTTTTACTAGTCATCTGACAGAAATGAGGAGCAGGAGCAGCCAGAGAAGCAAGATTGTTATGAGGAAGGTGAGACAGAGGACCCAAACACACCGTGGCAGTATGCAGTGGACATGGAGATAGGGAGTCCCTCCGAGTCACTTGCACAAATGGCACGATGCATGCACACGTGCTTGCATAGTGACCACCGAACTGTCACCATTCGGCAGCGGGATGACTTCTGGCTCTCCATCTTTTTAGACCCTCGCTACCGACACAAAATGGGGGCCTTTTTTACTGAGAGGGAGGACAAACTGACCTACTACAGAGACATCCTGTGTAGTCAGTTGGCCGATGCCTATCCGTGCCATCGTCCATCCTCTCGCAGGTCTGACCTTCCACTGCCATGGCTGCTGGGGAGGGTTGGGATGGCAGGAGCCGTACCAGCTCCATCAACAGCAGCCTGAGTCTACAGTCGCTGATGAGTACCTTTCTTCACCCGCATAGTGAAGCATCTCATCAGCAGTAGGTAGACCTGAAGCAGGACCTGAATGAGCAGGTGGTGGCATACCTTGACATGACCATGCCAACACACCTTGAAGATCCGCTGGACTTCTGGGCAGCCAAACTTTACTTGTGGCCATAACTAGCAGAGTTTGCCCTGGAAAAGCTGTCCTGCCCGTCCAGTACTGTGCCATCAGAGCGGGTGTTTAGTGCATCGGGGGCCATAGTCTCCCCATGGAGAACTCGTCTGTCCACAAAAACGATTTCAGCAGGCATCCCGGTCTGGTCCCCGCCCTGCGAGCAGCGGGGACCGGAACACCCACAGGCATACAGGTACGCCCTGGGTCCTTAAGTTCCAGGGAGTCATGGCGTACCTGTATGCCCTGGGTCTTTAAGTGGTTAAACTTGGGAATCTAATGTAAATCTTAAATTTAAAGAAATCGATGTAATCTTTTCAAGACTGAGGCCCTATGGTCGTCAACGTCATATTAGCTGTGGAATAATCACAAGAATCTAATGAAACAGCTTGGAGTGATAACAATGAACCATAACTGATTAAATGAAACATTCACACTTTCATTGTCGGGGGGGCGCTGAGAGGCAAGGGCTGGAACAGGTGGTATCTCGCCTGGCAGAGGACCGCCAGCCTGATGCTCACCAGTATGGGTACTCAGAAAACTAAAATAAATTCAAATTAAATTAAATAAGAATTACATAAACAATCTCTTTCTTCTCTTCGACGCTCTGCAGCAGTGATTCTAATAGCAATGCCTGCAATCTGCATGTCATACCGAATAGCACTATTATTTCACCAACACGTCACACTCTCTATGTGTGTTAGGACAAGGGAAAGTGCTCTACACCCCTATTGAGGCTCTCTGTAGGCCAGAAATATGCGTTTTTCATAGCAGTTCGCAGCAAAAATACTGGACCAGATCCAAATTTTTTCAAAAAATTTGGCGAATCGGCCGAATTTAATTTTTCAAGAGTTCGCTCATCTCTACACAAGTAGATTTTTTAATGCTTTTGAAAAATTAATGTCCAAAAATTGTCCCATTTTGGAGGCAGATGCCGGCTGTTGTTTATATACAAACAGATGAATCGGAAAAAAACAATGGCTTTTTCCAAGTGGTCCAAAAAATATGATAAAAACAAGCTGTTTACAAAATTTGGAACATAATTTTCATTTTGAGGCGTGGCAATAGAATTGGCTTCCTAGAAAGTACAGAAAAGTAACCCAAAACCCTCTTTGCATTGCTTTTTATAAAATAGTGTCAAATAAAAATAAAAAAAAACTGGCACACTTAAATTCTAATTACAACAGATTTTGCAGATGCAGAACATTCTCTGCTGTACTGCTTTACTACAATTTTTTATCTATGTGTGGTCCTACTCCTATTTGTGTTGTTCACTGCTTAGTGTCCCTCACAGAGATCTTCACCTAACACAAGTTATCTCTAAAATGGCTGCTGAAGGTATGTGCATAAGCTTTTGTAGTGACTTTGAGGGGAATTTATCCTTGTATATAGAGCTGTTTTTGGTGTATTTTTTTACACAAAAATTTGCACAAGAGGTTTTTTGCGCATTTTTTCCCCCCGCAAAATCTGATAGAATTTTTCATGGCCATGTCTACAGTTAAGTTTACCATAGAGCACTTTCTGCTGTAGAATCGAATTTATTAACTGCAAGGTTTTTTACGCAAAAAAAGATGCGCAAAGCCACTTTCTTGCGCAAATATACACCACCTCGGAGGACACATACCAAAGTGTCTATTTTGGGACAGTAAGGACTGCTACTCCTTTCATGGACAGACTCTGCCCATGATGGGAGTTATAGTCCAGGTGCTGAGGTGCAGATTGCACCGGGTCATTATCCAGAGACCCGCTGCTATCCACATTTATTAACTGTAAAAGCCAGCGGCACATGCGGCTTCATCGTGCTGCCGCCGGCTCCTGTATACACTGTCATAATTCATAATCTCCAACGACGGGAGACAGGAGCTCTGATTGGTCAATAACTGTTCACCAATCAGAGCTCCTGTGTTACAGCGGCGGCGATTATGACAGTGTATATATAGAAGCCGGCGGGCAGTGCAGTGTAGACGCATGTACCGCTGTCTTGTATAGTTAATAAATGCGGATTGCAGCGGATCTCCGGAGAATGATCTGCTGCGATTTTCCCCTCTGCCCTTGGACTACTACTCCTATCATGGGATAGAGTCTGTCCCATTATGGGAGTAGTTGTAGTACCATAGGGCTGCTGAGGGATGGCACTTGCACATCCCTGGCTGTGGAACTTAATAGGACTACTACTCCCATTATGGACAGAATCTGCCCATGATGGGAGTTGTAGTCCAGGGGCTGAGGTGCAGATCGCACCGGGTCATTCTGCAGTTACCCACTGCAATCCGCATTTAAGTTAACAAGCAGGCGGTACATGCGGCTACATCACGCTGCCGCCGGCTTCTATATACACTGTGCTAATTCATAATCCCTGCCGCCAGGAGAAGGGAGCTCTGATTGGTCAATAGCTGTTCACCAATCAGAGCTCCTGTGTTCCGCTGGCGAGGATTATGAATTATGACAGTGTATATAGAAGCCATCGGGCAGCGCAGTGTAGACGCATGTACCATCGGTTTGTATAGTTAATAAATGCGGAAAGCAGTGGATCTCCAGAGAATGATCCGCTACGATCCACATTTAAGTTAACAAGCCGGCAGTACATGCGGCTACACTGCGCTGCCCGCTGGCTTCTATATGCACTGTAATAATTCATAATCCCCGCCGCCAGAACACAGGAGCTCTGATTGGTGAATGGCTATTGACCAATCAGAGCTCCGGTCTCCCGGTGGCGGGGATTATGAATTATGACAGTGTGCACAGGAGCCGGCGGCAGCGCAATGTAGCCACATGTACCACCGGCTTATTAACTTAAATGCGGATCGCAGTGGGTCTCTGCAGAATGACCCGGTGCGATCTGCACCTCAGCCCCTGGACTACAACTCCCATCATGGGCAGAGTCTGTCCATGATAGGAGTAGTAGTCCTAAAAGTACCACAGCTGGGGGATATGCAAGTGCCATCCCTCAGCAGCGCTGAGGTACTACAACTACTCCCATCATGAGACAGACTCTGTCCCATGATAGTAGTAGTCACAGGGTAGAGGGGCAGATCTCTGTTCACATTATGCATTTTGCATAATGGGAACAGAACAGTGTGTTCCCAAACAGGGAGACTCCAGCTGTTGCTTAACTACAGCCCTCCATGATGGGAGTTGTAGTTTAGCAACAATTGGAGGCTCTCTGTTTAGGAACATGCTGCATTATGTGTGCTCTTCCCAGGGGAGAGCGCAAAAAATGTACTGACCCATATTTCTCATTTTTCTTTTCTTCTCATTTCAGATACGTGCATGTGGAGCACTACGTCAGATTCAGTGGACTGCGACGATGACCAGCGTTTTTTTTATTTCAATAAAATGGTTAACGAGGGCTGTGGAGGAGTGTGTTTTTTTTAAATAACATTTTTTTTTGCTACGTGTCATGTATTTTATAATTGAATTTTCAGGGTTAGTACTGGAAGCTGTCTTATAGACGGTATTCATTACTAAGCCGGGGCTTAGCGTTAGCCCAAAAATCAGCTAGCGCTAACCTCCAATTGTTGCCCCGGTAAGAGCCAGAGCCAACAGGCCCAGAGCTTCAAAAATTGCGCTCCTGGGCCTAGGCGGTAACAGGCTGGCATTATTTAGGCTGGGGAGGGCGAGTAACAATGGTTCTCGCTCACCCTGGTAATGTCAGGCTGTTGCTTCTTGGATGGTATCTGGTTGATACTGAAAATAGGGAGAACCCTATGCGTTTTTTTTTAAATAAATAAATTTTTAAAAAAGTGTGTGGTTCCCTCATTTTTTCAGTATCAGCCAGATACCAACCAAGCAGCAGCAGCCTTATGTTACCAGAGTGGGCAAGGACCATTGTTTCTGGCCCTCCCCAGCCTAAATAACGCCAGCCTGTTATCGCCTAGGCCCAGGAGCGTCATTTTTGATGCTTTGGGCCTGATGGTACCGGCTCTTCCCGGAAGCCCTGTGGCGGTGGGTACCGGGGTAATAATTGGGGGTTAGTGCTATCTGCTTTGGGGCTAACGCTAAGCCCCAGCTAGTAATGGACTCCGTCAATCAGAACGGCTTCCATTACTAAGCCTGAAAATGTAATCATAAAAAAACACTCCCCCACATCCCCCGTTAACCCTTCTATTGACATTTAAAAAAAAAGATGTTCATCGTCGCAGTCCACCATATCTGACATAGTCCTCCGCATTCACGTATCTAAATTTTGAAGAAAAAAAAACAACAAACAGTTTAGTAATTTTTTTTGTTTCCACACACCAGCAAATACGCAAGAAAAAAGCACAAGAAAAATTGACAAAATGCAGGAAAAAGCTGGGACAGTTTTTCTGGTGTTTTTGCTGATGGACAAAAAACCTCAATGGAATCCTGGCCGCAAAGCAATAGAACAAAATCCCTACATCCACTTTTCCTGTGAGGTAGAGAAGGAGCGTATGGTAGAGCAGGGGGGGGGGGCGTTTCTATATTTGCACTAGATTTATCAAAGGAGTGCACAGCCTTAGTAAATTCTGAGCAAGAGTGTAAATTAGACAAGCAGTGTAAAGGGGTAGATCTGTGTTTACAATAGACACCTAATGATAAATATCCCCCTTTAACATTACTTCTATACTGCCTCCTAATTGACTGGGAGGGCTGTTTAAAAGGCATTGTGGTAATTAATGAAGTCATGCAGTCCTTCTTGCTTCACATTTGTGCCATGTACTTGAAGTTATTTTACCAGTTCCTGCTGAACAGAACTGCCCAAAGTTCGAGTTCTAGCCAAACCAAACTTTTAGCAAAGGTCTAACCGAACTGAGGTTTTATTTGTTCAGTTCCCCCATTTCTAATTACATTGGTCAAAAAAGTATTTAGTCACCCACCAATTGTGCAAGATGAGAGAGGCCTGTAATTTTCATTATAGGTATAGCTCAACTATGAGAGACATAATAAGACAAAAAAAAATCCATAAACTCATATTGTCTGATTTTTAAAGAATGTATTTGCAAATTATGGTGGAAAATAAGTATTTGGTCACCTATAAGCAAGCAAGATTTCTGGCTCTCACAGACCTGTAACTTCTTCTTTATGAGTCTCCTCTGTCCTCCACTCATTACCTGTATTAATGGCACCTGTTTGAACTTGTTATCATTATTAAATACACCTGTCCACAGGTTGCCTGATGAACCTGCGCATGCGCAGCGAAACGCGTTGCATCTAATAAATCCATTGATTTTACTTGACTGTCTGATGGTTCCTCTCTGCGCCAGACAAACTCCTGACTCCCTGGTCATTCGCCTTTGATTCTACACCTGTCCACAGGTGGAAGGACATTAGAAACAAAATTGTAGACCTGCACCAGGCTGGGAAAGCTGAATCTGCAATCAGCAAGCAGCTTTGTGTGAAGAAATCAACTGTGGGAGCAATTAATGGAAAATTTAAGACATACAAGACCACTGATAATCTCCTTCGATTTTGGGCTCCACGCAAGATCTCCCCCCATGGTATCAAAATGATCACAAGAACAGTGAGCAAAAATCCCAGAACCACACGGGGGGAGTGAATGACCTGCAGAGAGCTGGGACCAAAGTAACAAAGGCTACCATCAGTAACACACTACACCACCAGGGACTCAAATCATGCACTGCCAGATGTGTCCCCCTGCTTAAGCCAGTACATTTCCGGGCCTGTCTGAAGATTGCTAGAGAGCATTTGGATGGTCCAGAAGAGTATTTGGAGAATGTCATATGATCAGATGAAACCAAAGTAGAACCTTTTGGTAAAAACTCAACTCGTCGTGTTTGAAGGAGAAAGAATGCTGAGTTGCATCCAAATAACACCATACCTACTGTGAAGCATGTGGGTGGAAATATCATGCTTTGGGGCTGTTTTTCCAGCAAAAGGACCAGGACAACTGATCCGTGTAAAGGAAAGAATGAATGGGGACATGTATAATGAGATTTTGAGTGAAAACATCTTTCCATCAGCAAGGGCATTGAAGATGGAACGTGGCTGGGTCTTTCAGCATAACAATGATCCCAAACGCGTGCAACAAAGGAATGGCTTTGTAAGAAGCATTTCAAAGTCCGGGAGTGGCCTAGCCAGTCTCCAGATCTCAACCCCATGGAAAACCTTTGGAAGGAGTTGAAAGTCCATGTTGCCCAGTGACAGCCGCAAAAATCACTGCTGTAGAGGAGATCCACATGGAGGAATGGGCCAAAATACCAGCAACAGTGTTTGCAAACCTTGAGAAGACTTACAGAAAACATTTGACCTCTGTCATTGCCAACAATGGGTGTATAACATAGTATTGAGATGAACTTTTGTTATTGACCAAATACTTATTTTCCACCATAATTTGCCAATAAATTCTTTAAAAATCAGACAATGTGATTTTATGGATTTTTTTCTCAATATGTCTCTCATAGTTGAGGTATACCTATGATGAAAATTACAGGCCTCTCTCATGTTTTTAAGTGGGAGAACTTGCACAATTAGTGGCTGACTAAATACTTTTTTGCCCCACTGTATAAAAATTTGCTCTATATCACATCCCAAAATTCTCATTGCCCAAATTCTTTTGAGAGGTTATCACCTACTTAGCTTTGTGTGAGGCTACATTTACACTATGAAATTTCTAAAAGGAATTCTGCTTGGAAATTTTGCTGCATTGATCTAACATTAGTGTGAATGGATTTTCCGTTCACACTGACGAATTTCCACGGTGGACTCCGGAAGACGTGACCCACCGAAAGCATTAACATGTCCATTCTTTTGGTGGAAGTCTTTGTGGTCTGCATTGCCATCAATAGTGATGGGCAGGTCTGTGCGGTCCTAGTACTGATGGATTTTAGCGGCAGCAGTTACACTAAGAATATACATAATGTGAAAGTAGCCTTAGTGTTGCAAAAGGCTCAGAATACTGCTCAGGAAGGGAGTAAATACTGTATTTAGTTTCAGGGTCTAGTACAAATCACATATACCATGGGCTTTAATACAATAATCATTCAAGATTATACAGCTTGGAGTTGTAAAATATACAAAAAAAATTATTTTATGGTCAAAATACTTGCCTATTAATTCAGCACACAATGTACAGATTCCATTTACCTTACTCCCTCCATAACCCATCAAACAAATCAAAATACAAAGGAAAAGTTAAGAAAAAAATAAATAAATGTGTGTGATTGCTGCTGTATACTGCTGAGTAGCGGCATAAGGAATACACACCAGACAGAATGTTGGTATAATATCTTCTTCTCAGCATACTGGCTAAGGAGCTGCCCCAAGGAGTTCTGTTTATTACACGGAAGCACATTGGTTTTTTCATTTGACAAAAAGGGGAGGTTAGTTATCATGTCAAAATCATCATGTTGGATTTTGATTGGTTATTTGAGTATTGCGCATGTATATATTAGCATATTAAACATTCATTTATTTCTTGGCCGTAGTTCACCATCCCCCTATTCTACCAGAAAATTCCAGATATCTCTGCCCTTCTACAGTCTATATCTCTTCAAATATTTTGTCTTCCAACTTTTAGCCTTTTATCTTGCTTCTTCTGGCCTCCTTCCAAGGTCTTCATCTTCTAGGTCGGGAAGTTAGTAAGCTGAAATGTCTCATAAGGAAAATAATGTTTTTCTGCAGCATATTAGCATATATCTATTTATAATATAAATATATATATATATATATATATATATATATATATATATATATATATATATCCAAGGTAGTAATCCGCAGCACTCCAAGAGTAGGTGCAAAAAATAAAGTGTTTTATTCCATACTAATACAGAGCAACGTTTCAGCTGCCATGCAGCCTTTCTCAAGCATCATAGTAGTAACAAACAGGAAGTATATAAAGGTGTACAAGTGATTAAAACATTATGAGCATGCAATCAAATCATTAAGGCATACATAAATGTAAGTGTACAACATCATAAGATACAAGGTAATAATACCATTGTAATTTAAGAGAGGCAGTGAATAGTGTATTAAAAATAAAAATGCAGGTCAAAGGCTGCAAAGTATTATAAAAATCGCCAAAGTACATTAACAATCGTAATTAATAAACATGTGCAAAGTTTGAAATAACAATCATGTAGGCGGAGTATGTCGGCTGCACGCACCCCTATATCCATATAAGGAAAACGCCATGATGGCTAATTCATATCTCGGGACGTGTGGCGTGTAGGTAGATGGAAACACCCGGTCACATGACCTGTTACATCACCACACGTCACGTCCGGTGTTAGAGTAAACAATTCTGGTTGTCATGCAGGGAGTCGGGCAGGTCGATGGTTCCGAGAGCGAGGTCAATCATGTGATAATCACATGACTCAGTCTCGCTTCTTCCGCATCTTCCCGTCCTAGATTCCCTTCTCTGCGCAGTCGCGCTGATCAGGGGAATATCTCTGTTAATAGGTGCAGCAAACGTTGTGTGGCCATCACCCTTAGCAAGACCTGGTAATAAGTAGAGGGAGTAAAATATAGAAAAGATGTAGTAAAGATAGAGAAATGATAGATGAAGGTAGATGGAGTAGATAGATTGAAATGAAAAAAAATAAAAAAAATAAAAATAAAAATGTATATAAAAAAAAATAATTAAAAATAAATATACATAAAAAGCAAATAAAATAATAAAAAAATAAAAAATATTTTTTTTATTATTTTATTTGCTTTTTTTTGTCTATTTATTTTTAATTATTAATTTTTTTATTTTTTATACATTTTTTTTTTCATTTCAATCTATCTACTCCATCTACCTTCATCTATCATTTCTCTATCTTTGCTACATCTTTTCTATATTTTACTCCCTCTACTTATTACCAGGTGTTGCTAAGGGTGACGGCCACACAACGTTTGCTGCACCTATTAACAGAGATATTCCCCTGATCAGCGCGACTGTGCAGAGAAGGGAATCTAGGACGGGAAGATGCGGACGAAGCGAGACTGAGTCATGTGATTATCACATGATCGACCTCGCTCTCGGAACCATCGACCTGCCCGACTCCCTGCATGACAACCAGAATTGTTTACTCTAACACCGGACGTGACGTGTGGTGATGTAACAGGTCATGTGACCGGGTGTTTCCATCTACCTACACGCCACACGTCCCGAGATATGAATTAGCCATAATGGCGTTTTCCTTATATGGATATAGGGGTGAGTGCAGCCGACATACTCCGCCTACCTGATTGTTATTTTAAACTTTGCACATGTTTATTAATTACGATTGTTAATGTACTTTGGCGATTTTTATAATACTTTGCAGACTTTGACCTGCATTTTTATTTTTAATACACTATTCGCTGCTTCTCTTAAATTACAATGGTATTATTACCTTGTATCTTATGATGTTGTACACTTATATTTATGTATGCCTTAATGATTTGATTGCATGCTCATAATGTTTTAATCACTTGTACACCTTTATATACTTCCTGTTTGTCACTACTATGATGCTTGAGAAAGGCTGCATGGCAGCTGAAACGTTGCTCTGTATTAGTATGGAATAAAGCACTTTATTTTTTGCACCTACTCTTGGAGTGCTGCGGATTACTACCTTGGATGTGTGACTGCCTTGACCGGGCATTACCGCCGCTGGCACCGCTCTTATTTATCTACCTTTTTGGATGTGCTGCTCTGTTGGTATTTTGGGAATATATATATATATATATATATATATATATATATATATATATATAGACCAGTAATCAAAATCATAATGGTTATCCTTGTCATAAATTGTGCTAATTTATTGTAAAAATGTCTGGCTCCATAATGCTTAGGGACAATTACCTGCAAAACTATGAGCGCAGTGTATGCTTATTTTGCACATTGACTTGCGTCAAAGTTATCATCTAATTTTGTCATATTTTTGTGTTGTCTGGATTTGTTTTTTTGCTGTACACTTCCATGGTTAATAAATGCAATGGTTTGGTGCAAACAATAGTTTTTACACTTCAGTGACCAGCTGGTTTGGGAATGTAAATTAAATGTAGAAACAGTCCTCGAGGTATATAAATCCTATAAATGCACAAGAAATGACCAGTTGAACATATAAAGAATATTTATTTATAGATATAATAGCAATTAAAAACTTGTTCTGAAAGGGCCCATGCCAGAAACACACATAATAAAATATAACCAGAGATGAGCGAATTGAATCTGACGAACCCGAATTCGTTACGAATTTTAGGAACAATTCTATTCTGATCGAATACGAACTTCGCCGCAATTCGATCGCACAAATCGCTTTATTAAACTCCATTTTCCTGCGTTCTAGGCTGTTTTAGACCTATGATGGCGGCTCTACATGTCAGTACATGGGGCAAGGCACCATGGAGGGCGGGAAGCTGGCGCGGGAATCATGGTAGGCGGGCTGACCCTGAATCACATGTCAGATGCAGCCTATCAGTGTTCACTGACCCCTGTGATGTCACAGCCCTATATAATCGGCGGCCATCTTCCCTCTGGTCATTTCTTCTATGCACGAGATAGGGAAAGGAAGTGACTGCACGTCTGTGTGCTGATCGCATACAATGGCGTTCTACAGCATCCGACCGCTACGAGTAGCGGTGAAATAAGCATTAGGGGAAGACACAGGGCACAGTGTTTCTGCTGTTCTGACCGAGAATGATTCTAGCAAAACCTCGTATTCTTGTTACTCAATATAGCAGGCAGAGAGGTGCTGCATAGCAGTCAGCTGCGTCATAGATCTCACAGCTGTTTTACCTGTATGGAGCATCTAATCTCCTCTTTTTTCAGCCCAATTGAGTTTTTTCTGTTGCTCCACAAATCTGATTCTCACAATTGTGTGACAGAGTTCAATTTAGGGTTTAATCCCTGTAAAAGAATTCTGTGGTGCTGCCCAGTTGGGTCCTGCTGCTGTTCAGAAATAAGTCATATTAGTGTGGACTTTAGTGCCTTTTTACCATTTTTCACCTGTTAATCTGTCTCTCTTATACACCTGTTAATCTACACGTTATACACCTGCCGGTGTATGAAAGAAAAAAAAAAGTTTTTCCTGCGTAGAAATACGCTTAACAGTGCCCTTATCATTGCAAAGGGCCTACATACAAGCAAGTAGCGTGCCATATACTACCTTTTCTTCTGTCTCTGTGCTAAATTCTGTGTTATACCACACATTATACACCTGTTGGTGTATGAAAGAAAAAAAAAGTTTTTTTCTGCATATAAATACGCTTAACAGTGCCCTCATCATTGCAAAGGGTGTACATACAACCAAATAGTGTACTTTATACTACCTTTTTTTCTGTCTCTGTGCTAAATTCTGTGCTATACCACACAGTATACACCTGCTGAAAAAAAAAAATTTGCAAAGGGCATACATACAACAAAGTAGTGTACTATTTACTACCTGTTTTTTTGTCTCTGTGCTAAATTCAGTCCTATTCCACACAGTATACACCTGCTGGTGTATGAAACAAAAACAAAAAAGTTTTTTCTGCGCATAAATACGCTTAACGGTGCACTCATCATTGCAAAGGGCATACATACAACCAAGTAGTGTACTATTTAGTACCTGTATTTCTGTCTCTGTGCTAAATTCAGTGCCATTCCACACATTAGTATACACCGGCTGGTGTATACAACAAAAAAAAGAGTTTTTTCTGCGTATAAATACGCTTAACAGTGCGCTCATCATTGCAAAGGGCATACATCGAACCAAGTAGTGTACTATTTACTACCTGTTATTCTGTCTCTGAGCTAAATTCAGTGCTATTCCACATATTAGTATACACCTGCTGGTGTATTAAACAAAAAAAAGCGTTTTTTCTGCGTAGAAATATGCATACCAGTGCGCTCATCATTGCAAAGGGCATACATACAACAAAGGAGTGTACTATTTAGTTACTCTGTCTAGGGCCTACATACTGTGAAAGGACAGCCGTAAGTAATCGCCTGCTGCTGTTCTAGACAAATACCGTTTAAAGAGTAGTGTGGTGTATTGTAATACCCTCATAAACGCACTAAGTATGTCAGGCAGGGAAGTGCCAGGACGTGCACAGAGAAGGGGCAGAGGCCTACATACGTCAGGCAGAGTTGGCAGCAGACTTGGGGCGAGTGGCAGCAGGAGTCGCAGGAATAGGCCTGAGCTCACGTTAACACCCAGCGGTCGTGTCGTCGACCCATCTCTCCTCGTCAATTGGTTTGCACACTCATCCCCATCATCACAAGCGACATCTGACGACCCCAGTCAAAAGTCGGTGGGTTCCTCAGACACAACCCTCAGTTGGCATTGGAGCAGTCCCTGTAATTCCAGTGCCTTTGTCCTATGCTGTTCCCTCTCCCAAAGAAGTATCTCATGCTTTGGGTTCAGCTCCACTTTTTAGCGAGGACGAAGTAATAGAGGACAGTCAGCATCTAATGGGCAGCCAAGAATGTGAGGAGACATGCGTCCCTTGCTCCGCAAGGCGGCCAAGTAGTGATGCGGAGAGTGACGTGGGAGGCGGTGTTTCAATTGCTCAGGGTCCTGAGGCAGACACTGTTGTGGAACACGAGGAGGACATCAGTGACGTGCACACATCTTTTGATGATGATGAAGCCGATCGCAATTGGGAGCCGGGTGCAGAAGCCGGGGCTTCATCATCATCAGGAGAAGAGATTTGCTCTTTGTCTATGAGGCAGCAAGACAGTAGCACGGTTGGCAATCAGCGTGGTGGTGGCAGTAGTGGAAATTCAGGAGCCAAATGTGCCAGGGGGAGACCACCTGCTTCGCGGCAAGCTACCATTCAGGGAGGTAGTGGAACAGGGGTTCCTGGAGACGGCGCCAATAGCAGTGAAATAGTGCGAACTACGGGTGGGAAAATCAGCTACTCTGCGGTGTGGTTGTTCTTCATAAAAAATCTGGAGGACCTTAGCGTAGTCACATGCAAAATCTGTGGGCAGAAAGTGAAGCATGGCCAGGGTCCCAATCTCGGCACCACGGCCCTGCGTCAACACATGATTCGCCACCATAAAGCGGCCTGGGATAACCGTGGCTCCGAGGTAGTGGTCCAGACTGCCGCATCAACTAGTGGCCATCCGCTCCCTCCGTCATCCAGCCAAGGCTCCACCACCTCAGCCGAAGGGAGCATTGTGTCAAACCCTCCTTCTGGTGCTCCTGCTTCTTCCGCTTTTAGCCAGCCATTCCGCACACAATCGATAAGCGAAGCCATGTCCATTCATTAGGGAAGAAATCCGAGTATGGCTTACTCCACGAAATCTGGAAATGGGAACAATGGTGACTGACAATGGGAAGAACATTGTGGCCGCGCTGCGACAAGGAAGTGTGAACCATTCACCCTGCATGGCACAAGTGTTGAATCTGGTTGTCAAGAAGTTCATCAAGTCTTCACCCCATTTGCAAGACGTTCTGACAATGGCAAGGAAACTGTGCATGCACTTCAGCCACTCGTACACAGCCAAGCACTTTGCTTGAGCTGCAGCGTCAGAACAGTATCCCACAACATAGTCTCATTTGTGACGTTGCCACACGTTGGAATTCTACCCTCCATATGTTGGACAGACTATACGAACAAAGAAAAGCCATCACAGATTTTTTGATGATACAAGCAGATAGAAGTACTCCCCTGTGTAACTTCAATGTGAACGAGTGGCAGCTCATACGTGACACCTGCCGTTTGCTGAGGCCCTTTGAGGAAGCCACATTTTTTGTTAGTCGCTTGAATTACACCATGAACGACGTAATTCCACTCCTACATTTACTCCAAAAAATGATTGAAAACATGGCTGGTCACGGCAATGGAGATGTTGCGCCTACATCAGAAGGCTACATGAGTCCTGTGGGGGATGAACTGGAGGAGGATGATGAGGGGCATAGCGGAGCACAGTTTACGGTGGATGAGATGGCCGTTGTTTCTGGTCATTGGACAGGAGGGGAGGAGCAGGAGCAGCCAGAGGAGCTGGAGGGTTATTACGAGGGAGGCGAGACAGAGGACCCAGACACACCGTAGCAGTATGCAGTGGAGATGGAGGCAGGTAGTCCCAGTGAGTCACTGTCACAAATGGCACGATGCATGCTTAGTTGCTTGCGTAGTGACCCCGAATTGTCAAAATTCGTCAGCGCGATTACTTCTGGATCTCCACCTTATTAGACCCTCGCTACCGGCCCAGAATGGGGGCCTTTTTTACACCCACTGAGAGGGAGGACAAACTGACCTACTTCAGGGAGCTTCTACATAGTCGGTTGGCCAATGCCTATTGGCCCCATGGTCCATCCACTCGCTGGTCTGACTCGGGGGGCCCTCTGCGCTCACCTTCCACTGCCACGGCTGCTGGGGAGGGGAGGGGTGACAGGAGCAGTACCAGCTCAATCAGCAGCAGCCTGAGTCTACAGTCGCTGATGATTAGCTTCCTTCAGCCACATAGTGAAGCTACTCATCAGCAGCAGGTGGACAGGGAGCAGGACCTGAACCAGCAGGTGATGGCTTACCTAGACATGACCCTGCCAACAACCGTTGAAGATCCGCTGGACTTCTGGGCAGCCAAACTCGATTTATCGCTGCCACTAGCGGAGTTTGCCCTGGAAAAGCTGTCCTGCCCGGCCAGTAGTGTGCCATCAGAGCGGGTGTTTAGTGCGGCCGGGGCCATAGTCACCCCAAGGCGAACTCGTCTGTCGACTAAAAATGTGGAGAGACTGACGTTTGTCAAGATGAATCAGGGATGGATCAGCCAGGATTTCCAGCCACCAATGACAGATGGGTCTGAGTAGATTGACCATGCTCCTACAACAACATTTTCTCTATTGTGGTTGGTTAGGAAACCCTCTGGGGCAGACCTGGGCATTGTACGGCCCGCTTGACACATACGGCCCTTTGATTGGCTCTGACCGGCCCGCGCTGATTGGTGGACAACTATGCTGCCTTATCTGGGGGACATCTATGCTGCCTAATCTGAGGGACAAGTATGCTCCTAATCTGGGTGACATCTATGCTGCCTAATCTGGGGGACTACTACGGTCCTAATCTGGGGGACATCTATGCTGCCTAATCTGGGGGACAACTATGCTCCTATTATGGGGGAAACTGAAGCTTCTGGCTTTGTGCCTATAATTTTTTTAAGTTTAGCAGTAGCTAAATACATGCTTAATGCAAATATCAACATTCATCTTTAAATGTAAGGGGTTATGGAACCCTCTTGGGTACTGTGAATGACTGCTCCAGACTCATTCTGTGTCTTTCACAAACTACTTGCCTCCCTGGTGCCTCAGGCCTTGGGCCTATAATTTTTTTAAGTTTAGCAGTAGCTAAATACATGATTAATGCAAATGTAAACATTGATCTTTAAATGTAAGGGGTTATGAAAGCCTCTTGGGTACTGCAAATGCATGCTCCAGACTCATTCTGTGTCTTTCAGGAACTACTTGCTGTCACGATGCCGGCTGGCAGGTAGTGGATCCTCTGTGCCAGAGAGGGATTGGCGTGGACCGTGCTAGAGGATCGGTTCTAAGTCACTACTGGTTTTCACCAGAGCCCGCCGCAAAGCGGGGTGGTCTTGCTGCGGCGGTAGTGACCAGGTCGTATCCCCTAGCAACGGCTCAACCTCTCTGGCTGCTGAAGATAGGCGCGGTACAAGGGAGAAGACAGAAGCAAGGTCGGACGTAGCAGAAGGTCGGGGCAGGCAGCAAGGATCGTAGTCAGGGGCAACGGCAGGAGGTCTGGAACACAGGCTAGGAACACACAAGGAAACGCTTTCACTGGCACTAAGGCAACAAGATCCGGCGAGGGAGTGAAGGGGAAGTGAGGTGATATAGGGAAGTGCACAGGTGTAAACACTAATTGGAACCACTGCGCCAATCAGCGGCGCAGTGGCCCTTTAAATCGCAAAGACCCGGCGCGCGCGCGCCCTAGGGAGCGGGGCCGCGCGCGCCGGGACAGAACTGACGGAGAGCGAGTCAGGTACGGGAGCCGGGGTGCGCATCGCGAGCGGGCGCTACCCGCATCGCGAATCGCATCCCGGCCAGAGGCGGTATCGCAGCGCCCCGGGTCCGTGGAACCGACCGGAGCGCTGCAGTGAGGGGAGTGTAGCGAGCGCTCCGGGGAGGAGCGGGGACCCGGAGCGCTCGGCGTAACAGTACCCCCCCCCTTGGGTCTCCCCCTCTTCTTGGAGCCTGAGAACCTGAGGACCAGACTTTTGTCCAGGATATTGTCCTCAGGTTCCCAGGACCTCTCTTCTGGACCACAACCCTCCCAATCCACTAAAAAGAAGGTTTTCCCTCTGACCTTTTTAGAGGCTAAAATTTCTTTGACGGAGAAGATGTCCGAGGAGCCAGAGACAGGAGTGGGGGGAACAGATTTGGGAGAGAAACGGTTAATGATAAGTGGTTTAAGAAGAGAAACATGAAAGGCATTAGGAATACGAAGAGAAGGAGGAAGAAGAAGTTTGTAAGAGACAGGATTAATCTGGCGCAAAATCTTGAAAGGACCAAGATAGCGTGGTCCCAACTTATAGCTAGGGACACGGAAGCGGACATATTTGGCGGAGAGCCATACCTTGTCTCCAGGGGAAAAAATGGGAGGAGCTCTTCTCTTCTTATCCGCGAATCTCTTCATGCGTGAAGAAGCCTGTAAGAGAGAATTTTGGGTCTCTCTCCATATGATGGAGAGATCACGAGAAATTTCATCCACAGCGGGCAGACCAGAGGGCAAGGGGGTAGGGAGGGGGGGAAGAGGGTGACGGCCGTACACCACGAAAAACGGGGATTTGGAGGAAGATTCAGAGATTCTGAAATTATACGAGAATTCGGCCCAAGGTAGAAGATCTGCCCAGTCATCCTGGCGGGAGGAAACAAAATGTCGTAAATAGTCACCCAAGATCTGGTTAATTCTTTCTACTTGTCCATTGGATTGAGGATGGTATGCAGAAGAAAAATTTAATTTAATCTTGAGTTGTTTACAGAGAGCCCTCCAGAATTTAGACACAAATTGGACGCCTCTATCCGAGACGATCTGCGTAGGCAACCCGTGAAGACGAAAAATGTGTACAAAAAATTGTTTAGCCAACTGAGGCGCTGAAGGAAGACCAGGAAGAGGGATGAAATGTGCCATTTTGGAGAATCGATCAACGACCACCCAAATAACAGTGTTGCCATGGGATGGGGGTAAGTCAGTAATAAAATCCATACCAATCAGAGACCAAGGTTGTTCGGGAACAGGCAGAGGAAGAAGAAAACCAGCGGGCTTCTGGCGAGGAGTCTTATCCCGGGCACAGATAGTGCAGGCTCGCACAAAGTCCACCACATCAGTCTCTAGAGTCGGCCACCAATAGAAGCGAGAGATGAGTTGCACAGATTTCTTGATGCCCGCATGACCTGCGAGATGGGAGGAGTGACCCCATTTGAGGATTCCGAGGCGTTGGCGTGGAGAAACAAAGGTCTTTCCTGGAGGAGTTTGCCTGATGGAGGCTGGAGAAGTGGAAATCAGGCAGTCAGGAGGAATGATGTGTTGAGGAGAGAGTTCAATTTCAGAAGCATCTGAGGAACGAGAGAGAGCATCGGCCCTAATGTTCTTATCAGCAGGCCGAAAGTGAATTTCAAAATTAAATCGGGCAAAGAACAGAGACCACCTGGCCTGACGAGGATTCAGCCGTTGGGCAGACTCGAGGTATGAGAGGTTCTTGTGATCGGTGTAAATAATAACTGGAAATCTTGATCCCTCCAGCAGATGCCTCCATTCCTCAAGTGCTAATTTAATGGCTAGAAGCTCTCGATCCCCGATGGAGTAGTTCCTCTCCGCCGGAGAGAAGGTCCTAGAAAAAAACCCACAAGTAACAGCATGCCCGGAAGAGTTTTTTTGTAGAAGGACAGCTCCAGCTCCCACTGAGGAGGCATCAACCTCCAATAGGAAGGGTTTAGATGGGTCAGGTCTGGAGAGCACGGGAGCCGAAGAGAAGGCGGACTTGAGTCGTTTAAAGGCGTCTTCCGCTTGAGGAGGCCAAGACTTGGGATCGGCATTTTTTTTGGTTAAAGCCACAATAGGAGCCACAATGGTAGAAAAATGTGGAATAAATTGCCTGTAATAATTGGCGAACCCCAAAAAACGTTGGATGGCACGGAGTCCGGAGGGGCGTGGCCAATCTAAGACGGCAGAGAGTTTATCTGGATCCATTTGTAGTCCCTGGCCAGAGACCAAGTATCCTAGAAAAGGAAGAGATTGGCATTCAAACAGACATTTCTCAATTTTAGCATAGAGTTGATTATCACGAAGTCTCTGAAGAACCATACGGACATGCTGGCGGTGTTCTTCTAGATTGGCCGAAAAAATTAGGATATCATCAAGATATACAACAACACAGGAGTATAACAGATCACGAAAAATTTCATTAACAAAGTCTTGGAAGACAGCAGGGGCGTTGCACAGGCCAAAGGGCATGACCAGATACTCAAAGTGTCCATCTCTGGTGTTAAATGCTGTTTTCCACTCATCCCCCTCTCTGATGCGGATGAGGTTATAGGCGCCTCTTAAGTCCAATTTAGTAAAGATGTGGGCACCTTGGAGGCGATCAAAGAGTTCAGAGATGAGGGGTAAGGGGTAGCGGTTCTTAACCGTGATTTTATTAAGTCCGCGGTAGTCAATGCAAGGACGTAGAGAGCCATCTTTTTTGGACACAAAGAAAAATCCGGCTCCGGCAGGAGAGGAGGATTTACGGATAAAGCCCTTTTTTAGATTCTCCTGGACGTATTCAGACATGGCAAGAGTCTCTGGGGCAGAGAGAGGATAAATTCTGCCCCGGGGTGGAGTAGTGCCCGGGAGGAGGTCGATAGGACAATCATAAGGCCTGTGAGGAGGTAGAGTCTCCGCTTGTTTTTTGCAGAAAACATCCGCGAAGTCCATATAGGCCTTAGGGAGACCGGTTACTGGAGGAAGCACAGAGTTACGGCAAGGGTTACTGGGAACCGGTTTTAGACAGTCCTTGGAACAAGAGGGCCCCCAACTCTTGATCTCCCCAGTGGACCAATCCAGGGTTGGGGAATGAAGTTGAAGCCAGGGAAGTCCAAGGAGAATTTCCGAGGTGCAATTGGGGAGGACCAAAAGTTCAATCCTCTCGTGATGAGATCCGATGCTCATTAGAAGGGGCTCCGTGCGGAAACGTATGGAACAGTCCAATCTTTCATTGTTTATACAATTGATGTAAAGGGGTCTGGTGAGACTGGTCACTGGGATGTTGAACCTGTTGACGAGAGAGGCCAAAATAAAATTTCCTGCAGATCCAGAGTCCAAGAAGGCCACAGAAGAGAAGGAGAAGGCAGAGGCAGACATCCGCACAGGCACAGTAAGACGTGGAGAAGCAGAGTGGACATCAAGGATTGTCTCACCTTTGTGCGGAGTCAGGGTACGTCTTTCCAGGCGGGGAGGGCGGATAGGACAATCCCTCAGGAAGTGTTCGGTACTAGCACAGTACAGGCAGAGGTTCTCCATGCGGCGTCGTGTCCTCTCTTGAGATGTCAGGCGAGACCGGTCGACCTGCATAGCCTCCACGGCGGGAGGCACAGGAACAGATTGCAGGGAACCAGAGGAGAGAGGAGCCGAGGAGAAGAAACGCCTCGTGCGAACAGAGTCCATATCTTGGCGGAGCTCCTGACGCCTTTCGGAAAAACGCATGTCAATGCGAGTGGCTAGGTGAATAAGTTCATGAAGATTAGCAGGCATTTCTCGTGCGGCCAGAACATCTTTAATGTTGCTGGATAGGCCTTTTTTAAAGGTCGCGCAGAGGGCCTCATTGTTCCAGGATAATTCAGAAGCAAGAGTACGGAATTGTACGGCATACTCGCCAACGGAAGAATTACCCTGGACCAGGTTCAACAGGGCAGTCTCAGCAGAAGAGGCTCGGGCAGGTTCCTCAAAGACACTTCGAATTTCCGAGAAGAAGGAGTGTACAGAGGCAGTGACGGGGTCATTGCGGTCCCAGAGCGGTGTGGCCCAAGCCAGGGCTTTTCCAGACAGCAGGCTGACTACGAAAGCCACCTTAGACCTTTCAGTGGGGAACTGGTCCGACATCATCTCCAAGTGTAATGAACATTGGGAAAGGAAGCCACGGCAAAGCTTAGAGTCCCCATCAAATTTATCCGGCAAGGATAGTCGTAGTCCAGAAGCGGCCACTCGCTGCGGAGGAGGTACAGGAGCTGGCGGAGGAGATGGTTGCTGGAGCTGTGGTAGTAACTGTTGTAGCATAACAGTCAGTTGAGACAGCTGATGGCCTTGTTGCGCAATCTGTTGTGACTGCTGGGCGACCACCGTGGTGAGGTCAGCGACAACTGGCAGAGGAACTTCAGCGGGATCCATGGCCGGATCTACTGTCACGATGCCGGCTGGCAGGTAGTGGATCCTCTGTGCCAGAGAGGGATTGGCGTGGACCGTGCTAGAGGATCGGTTCTAAGTCACTACTGGTTTTCACCAGAGCCCGCCGCAAAGCGGGGTGGTCTTGCTGCGGCGGTAGTGACCAGGTCGTATCCCCTAGCAACGGCTCAACCTCTCTGGCTGCTGAAGATAGGCGCGGTACAAGGGAGAAGACAGAAGCAAGGTCGGACGTAGCAGAAGGTCGGGGCAGGCAGCAAGGATCGTAGTCAGGGGCAACGGCAGGAGGTCTGGAACACAGGCTAGGAACACACAAGGAAACGCTTTCACTGGCACTAAGGCAACAAGATCCGGCGAGGGAGTGAAGGGGAAGTGAGGTGATATAGGGAAGTGCACAGGTGTAAACACTAATTGGAACCACTGCGCCAATCAGCGGCGCAGTGGCCCTTTAAATCGCAAAGACCCGGCGCGCGCGCGCCCTAGGGAGCGGGGCCGCGCGCGCCGGGACAGAACTGACGGAGAGCGAGTCAGGTACGGGAGCCGGGGTGCGCATCGCGAGCGGGCGCTACCCGCATCGCGAATCGCATCCCGGCCAGAGGCGGTATCGCAGCGCCCCGGGTCCGTGGAACCGACCGGAGCGCTGCAGTGAGGGGAGTGTAGCGAGCGCTCCGGGGAGGAGCGGGGACCCGGAGCGCTCGGCGTAACACTTGCCTCCCTGGTGCCTCTGGTATGGGCCTTAAATTTTTGGATGTTTAGCAGTAGCTAAATACATGCTTAATGCAAATTTCAACAATGATCGTTAAATTCTCAGCGCTCTGCCAGGGCCTTCTCCTACCCCGCCTGGGCCGATCCGAGGACCTCACTAACCAACTCACTAACTAATCCAATCACTTATAGCGACGGGTGGTGTGTACAAAGGGCAGGGACATAATAAACGCCAGCTTATGACTCTCACTTACTGGTAATTCCTCGTTTTAAGATTAAATAATTGCAATCACAGATCCCTATCACGAACTGGTTTCAGCGTGCAACACGCACCTGTCCTTGAAAGATAGAGAGACGCTAATCCATTCAGTGGAGCGCTAGTGCGGCCCAGGACATCTGAGGCCATAACACACCTGTTATTGCTCGATCTCGCAATTGATCAGGCAAGGTAAGGGGTTATTAAAGCCTCTTGGGCACTGCTGAGGCCTACTCCTGACTGCTCCTGGTGCAATGTATGGGGTAATTAAACAATCTTGGGTAGTGTTATTGTTAAATTTACTGGTAATTTTATCAGTAATAAAATTGAATTTTGCAGAATGCTAACCGTTACACAACGGAACACTTTTGTTGCACCTATTTGACTGCTATTGGCGCCGTCTCCAGGAACCCCTGTTCCACTACCTCCCATAATGGTAGCTTGCCGCGAAGCAGGTGGTCTCCCCCTGGCACATTTGGGTCCTGAATTTCCACTTCTGGATCTCCACCTTATTAGACCCTCGCTACCGGCCCAGAATGGGGGCCTATTTTACACCCACTGAGAGGGAGGACAAACTGACCTACTACAGAAAGCTTCTACGTAGTCGGTTGGCTGATGCCTATCGCCCACATGGTCCATCCACTTGCAGGTCTGACTCGGGGGGCCCTCTGCGCTCACCTTTCACTGCCACCGCTGCTGGGGAGGGGTGGCAGGAGCAGTAACGGCTCAATCAGCAGCAGCCTGAGTCTACAGTCGCTGATGAGTAGCTTCCTTCAGCCGCATAGTGAAGCTACTCATCAGCAGCAGGTGGACATGGAGCAGGACCTGAACCAGCAGGTGGTGGCATACCTCGACATGACCGTGCCAACAACCGTTGAAGATCCGCTGGACTTCTGGACAGCCAAACTCGATTTATGGCCGCAACTAGTGGAGTTTGCCCTGGAAAAGCTGTCCTGCCTGGCCAGTAGTGTGCCATCAGAGCGGGTGTTTAGTGCGGCCAGTGCCATAGTCACCCCAAGGCGAACTCGTCTGTCCACTAAAAATGTGGAGAGACTGATGTTTGTCAAGATGAATCAGGGATGGATCAGCCAGGATTTCCAGCCACCAATGACAGATGGGTCTGAGTAGATTGACCATGCTCCTACAACAAAATTTTCTCCATTATGGTTGGTTATGAAACCCTTTGGGGCAGACCTGGGCATTGTACGGCCCGCTTGCCACATACTGGCTCTGACCGGCCCGTGCTGACTGGGGGACAACTATGCTGCCTAATCTGGGGGACAACTATGCTCCTAATCTGGGGGACAACTATGCTCCTAATCTGGGGGACATCTATGCTGCCTAATCTGTGGGACAAGTATGCTCCTAATCTGGGGGACATCTATGCTGCTTAATCTGGGGGACAACTATGCTCCTAATCTGGGGGACAACTATCCTCCTAATCTGGGGGACATCTATGCTGCCTAATCTGGGGGACAAGTATGCTCCTAATCTGGGGGACATCTATGCTGACTAATCTGGGGGACAACTATGCTCCTAATCTGGGGGACAACTATGCTCCTAATCTGGGGGACATCTATGCTGCCTAATCTGGGGGACATCTATGCTGCCTAATCTGGGGAACAACTATGCTGCCTAATCTGGGGGACATCTATGCTGCCTAATCTGGGGGACATCTCTGCTGCCTAATCTGGGGGACATCTATGCTGCCTAATCTGGGGGACATCTATGCTGCCTAATCTGGGGGACAATTATGCTCCTAATCTGGGGGACATCTATGCTGCCTAATCTGGGGGACATCTATGCTGCCTAATCTGGGGGACAACTATGCTCCTAATCTGGGGGACATTTATGCTGCCTAATCTGGGAGACATCTATGCTGCCTAATCTGGGGGACATCTATGCTGCCTAATCTGGGGGACAACTATGCTCCTAATCTGGGGGACATCTATGCTGCCTAATCTGGGGGACAATTATGCTCCTAATCTGGTGGACATTTATGCTACCTAATCTGGGGGACATCTATGCTGACTAATCTGGGGGACATCTATGCTGCCTAATCTGGGGGACAACTATGCTCCTAATCTGGGGGACATCTATGCTGTCTAATCTGGGGGACATCTATGCTGCCTAATCTGGGGGACATCTATGATGCCTAATCTGGGGGACATCTATGCTGCCTAATCTGGGGGACATCTATGCTGCCTAATCTGGGGGACAATTATGCTCCTAATCTGGGGGACATCTATGCTGCCTTGGTCTTTGAATTTCAATTTTTTTTTAATTTCATAAATTGTGTGGTTTATCATTTTTGAGAAGAATGTCTTTGGGTGGTCCACCGTCCTGCATTATAGAGTCTTCTGAACTGTTGTATATGCGCTTGTTTTTACACAAAGGTATTTCGTCAGACAATTTCAAAAAATGTTGCTGTTTTTTGGGGTGGATTGTGAAGCCCGGGTGTGTACGCATGCATCAGCCAACTCCAGGCTGTGTCTTTCAGGCAATCTATGGGTTACTGATGCAGCAGAGGTGGGGTCTGGGTCTAGGAATTTAAATTAAAAAAAAAAAAATT
Source organism: Hyla sarda (assembly GCF_029499605.1). Classification (NCBI taxonomy): domain Eukaryota; kingdom Metazoa; phylum Chordata; class Amphibia; order Anura; family Hylidae; genus Hyla; species Hyla sarda. The sequence continues at coordinate 261,165,000 of NC_079192.1, read as the reverse complement.
GTGTGGTTCATTATTTTTGAGAAGAAAGTCTTTGGGTGGTCCACCGTCCTGCCTTATGGAGTCTTCTGAAATGTTGGATATGCGCTTGTTCTTACACAAAGGTATACATATTTTTTTTTATTATTATACAATTTTGTTGATTATGGGGCGGATTGTGAAGCCCTGTGTGTACTGGTGCATCAGCCAACTTCAGGCTATGTCCTTCAGGCAATAAATGGGTTCCTGATGCCGCAGAGGTAGGGCCTGGGTCTGGGAATTTAAAATTTTGGGATAGCGGGTGCTACCTATGAGAAATCTTTGTCAAACATTTCTCATATTGTGTTGTTTTTTGGGGGGGATTGTGAAGCCAACTCCACGCTGTGCCATTCAGCCACTTTATGGTGTTCTCATGCTGCCAACACCTCCACGCTGTGCCATTCAGCCACTATATGGTGTCCTCATGCTGCCAACACCTCCACGCTGTGCCATTCAGCCACTATATGATGTCCTCATGCTGCCAACACCTCTACGCTGTGCCATTCAGCCACTATATGGTGTCCTCATGCTGCCAACACCTCCACGCTGTGCCATTCAGCCACTATATGGTGTCCTCATGCTGCCAACACCTCCATGCTGTGCCATTCACCCACTATATGGTGTCCTCATGCTGCCAACACCTCCACACTGTGCCATTCAGCCACTATATGGTGTCCTCATGCTGCAAACACCTCCACGCTGTGCCATTCACCCACTATATGGTGTCCTCATGCTGCCAACACCTCCACGCTGTGCCATTCAGCCACTATATGGTGTCCTCATGCTGCAAACACCTCCATGCTGTGTCATTCTGCCACTATATGGTGTCCTCATGCTGCCAACACATCCACGCTGTGCCATTCAGCCACTATATGGTTTTACTCATGCTGCCAACACCTCCACGCTGTGCCATTCAGCCACTATATGGTGTCCTCATGCTGCCAACACCTCCACGCTGTGCCATTCACCCACTATATGGTGTCTTCATGCTGCCAACACCTCCACGCTGTGCCATTCAGCCACTATATGGTGTCCTCATGCTGCAAACACCTCCACGCTGTGTCATTCTGCCACTATATGGTGTCCTCATGCTGCCAACACCTCCACACTGTGCCATTCAGCCACTATATGGTGTCCTCATGGTGCAAACACCTCCACGCTGTGCCATTCACCCACTATATGGTGTCCTCATGCTGCCAACACCTCCACGCTGTGCCATTCAGCCACTATATGGTGTCCTCATGCTGCAAACACCTCCATGCTGTGTCATTCTGCCACTATATGGTGTCCTCATGCTGCCAACACCTCCACGCTGTGCCATTCAGCCACTATATGGTTTTACTCATGCTGCCAACACCTCCACGCTGTGCCATTCAGCCACTATATGGTGTCCTCATGCTCCCAACACCTCCACGCTGTGCCATTCAGCCATTATATGGTGTCCTCACGCTGCCAACACCTCCACGCTGTGCCATTCAGCCACTATATGGTGTCCTCATGCTGCAAACACCTCCACACTGTGTCATTCTGCCACTATATGGTGTCCTCATGCTGCCAACACCTCCACGCTATGTCATTCAGTCACTATATGGTCTCCTGACACTGATGCCACCACCAGGCTCTGTCATTGTGCTGCTGTGCGGCAGTGATTCTAAGAGCGATGCCGGTAATTTGCATTCTATTCTGAATAACAATATTATTTCACTACCCCAGCACACTCCATATGTGTTTTAGGACACAGCAAAGTGTTCTATACCCCTATAGAGGCTGTATGTAGGCTAGAAATAGCCTTTTTTAATATTGATTCGCCGCAAACAAATTCGGATCAAAACTAACTTTTTCGGAAAATCGGCGGAATCAAATTTTTGAAAAGTTTGCTCATCTCTAAATATAACTGATTATAATAATAATGACATAATAATCAAAAATTAAAATTATACTGTCTCAGGGATCTTCAATGGGGTATGAAACTGAAAGCTTACTTTTCCTCAGGCAACTCACAGATCTGGACCAGTTAAAAAAAACATCTTAGATGGAAAATAGCTATCAACCATCAATGTCTGATCAGCAGTGTGCTAAAACCTGACACCTCCTGATGATCACCTGGTAGCCAAGTCCAAAGAAACAGCCAGAAGAAGCTGACTGCACTCATTGTGGGGACATTTATCAATGTTGGTGTGAGGTAGAATAGATTTTACTACATGTATTGTTTGCACAGTTGCTAAAAATTTGCTAAAAAGGTGCACAGGACTTGATAAATTTTGCTCAACTATAGAAACAAGCGAGGTGCAGAGCGAGATTGGTTTAAGCTTTGTGCTCTAGCATCTGAACTTTTGTACGTGTCCTATTAGGTGCTGTAGGTTTGCGCAAAAAAGTAGGCTTTGTGCAAAACATTTTTTTTAAAGTCTTCTTAATTTAATTTGCGCAAATAATAAATACAGCTTCACTGCATAAAGTGGGGTACGGTGCACCAAACAGTAGACAACTTTGAAAGATGTTCTACCGAAAATTGCGCAAAAAAGCTAATGATAAATGTCCCCCATTATGTAGTGGTGGCACCAGGTTACAACTCACCACTAAAGTGTTGTTACCCCACCAATCCCTGTAAATAGATCATCCATGTAAAATCCCCCAAAAAACCCGAGTTACCCCTTTCAACTTTAGTTCCATCCCTGGTCTTAGTACAATATTATACAGTAAAATGATGGGTATTTTTCTTTTTGATTGTAAATAAATTTAGCTTTATAAGTTTATGTACAATCTGAGCTATGTAAAATCATAAACATACTTTTGATTACAGAAAAATATGATAATATTACTATGCTTGATATTATGAGAAGTAATTTATAGGTGATGTCTCTGGCTGCAGTTTAGTGGAGCAACAGGATGCTGTGAGAATAAGAGCAGAACATATTTCCCAATGGCTATGTGCACAAGTGTGCAAATGACTGATCTGTGCTGGCATCATGATCAATGAACGTATAGATTTCTGCTTAGGGCTCCATTTTGACTAAAATTAACTTAATTTCATGTGAGCTTAGCATAATTATTCCTGCCATACAATCTAAATAACCAATTAGTTAAACTTGGCACAATGACTTATGAAATATTCTTAAAGGGACAATCTCTATAGAGAATGATCTATTGCCTAAATCATGCTTTCATGTCAAAAATATTATTTTTGTTACCATCTAAATTACAAAAATCCTGGAGTCGTGTAGTTTTCACACCTGCCACTGACAATCACTATAAAATGGCATTTCCTGTTCTGCAGAGATCACATTTCAGTAGTTGTTTCATTATCACCAAAGGCAGGATTAAAATGAAAGGTGACACCTTTTTATAACAAAGGATTAACCATTCATAATAGGTGAAGATCACAGCTGACCTCCTCTTCTTGGAATCAGGGCACTCGAGGCTTCATAGGACACTAGTCCTATGAAGAATCTTTTTTAGTAACTTACTTGCTGAGTACCCGGCGTTGCCCAGTTTTTCCTTCCTAATCCTTGTTTGGGAGGAAAGTCAACAAAGGAGGAAACTTTTGACTTCATATTTTGCCCTCATATATTGTTGTCATATCCCAACCACCTGTCTCGTCCTCATATCTCAACCTCATATCCTGTCCTCATATCCCGACCTCATATCCCGTCCTCATATCCCGTTATCATATCTCTACCTCATATCCTGACCTCCTATCCTGTCCTCATATCTCAACCTAATATCCCGTCCTCCTATCCCGTCCTCATATCCCGACTTCCTATCTCAACCTCATATCCCGTCCTCATATCCCGACCTCATATCCCATCCCCATATCCTAACCTCCTATCCCATCCTCCTATCTCGACCTCCTATCCTGTCCTCATATCCTGTCCTCATATCCCGTCCACATATCTCAACCTCCTATCCCGTCCTCATATCCTGACCTCCTATCCCGTCCTCCTTTTTCGACCTCATATCCCGACCTTATATCCCATCCTCATATCTCGACCTCCTGTCCTGACCTCCTAGTCCGTCCTCATATTCCATCCTCATATCTCAACCTCATATCCTATCCTCATATCCTGACCTCCTATTGACCTCATGTCTCGTCCTCCTATCCCGACCTCATATCCCGACCTCTTATCCCGTCCTCATATCCTGTCTTCACATCCCGTCCTCATATCCCGTCCTAACATCCCTTCTTCATATCCCAACTTCATATACCGTCCTCATATCCCGACCTCATATCTCAACCTCATATCACATCCTTATGTCCCATCCTCATATCCTGCCCTCAGGTGGGACTGATTTGTGATGAAGATATTGTAAGCTGAAACTAGAAGGGGACATGGCTTTGTGGGACTGGGCGTGATTTGCAAGCCAAACCGATGCACAAAAAGGGTAGATAATAAAAGGGATGGGGCTTAAAATGTGGGCATGTCTTTGAGAGATGAGGTGTGGCTTGCACGCCGGATTGACACCTTCACCAGGAGATGCATAGCGGAGCTTGTGGCGTAAGGTACTGGAAATCCCATATACTTGCATGGGACTTGAAACAAAAACCTTTTATATAAGGGTGTAGGTAAGGGTTAATTTAACTATCATATCTCTTTATCTGACATATCAGTAATATGTAACCAGGTATCATTGAAATATCTCCAGCCGTACGGAAGTTATGTGGGAACATACTTTTCCCATTGATTTGCATGGGACTTTAAACAAAAACCCCGACCCTCACAAATGGGGGTAGTTAATGGTTAAATTGACTATCCTATATTTTAAGTGGACATATAAGTAACATATATTTCTGATAGACTTGTATGGGACTTTAAACAAAAACCCCAACCCTGGCAAATGGGGGTAGGTAAGGGTTAAATCACCTTTCCTATGTTTGTTGTTGACATATAAGTAACGTGTGCCAAGTTTCATGTTAATATCTTTAGCCGTTTGGACATGATGCTGGAACATACACACATACATACATACATACATACACACATTGGGGGACATGTATCAAAGATTTTATTCCTGTTTTGTTTAAATTATTGCGCAAAATTTTGCGCTAGCTGTTTTCATGCGTCTTTTTTGCATACATTCTGGTGGAGCATTTCCTCATGTTGGAAGTTTTGCAACAGCTGGAGGCACCCTGTTTGGGGAAAACTGACGTACAATATTTTTGGTGGAGGAGGCAAGTGTAACGCTTGCATCCAGGTACACCCCTTTGAAAATCCCTAATTTAGGCCTCAAATGCGCATGGCGCTCTCTCACTTTACAGCCCTGTCATATATTTCAAGGCAACAGTTTAGGGCCACACATGGGGTACCTCCATACACTCTGTAACACAAATTCTCCTGAGTACGGAAATACCCCATATGTGGACATTAAATGCTCTGCGGGCGCACAACAAGGCTCAGGAGTTAGAGCACACTATGTACATTTGAGGCCTAAACTGGTGATTTGCACAGGAGTGGCTGCTGGTTACAGCGGTTCTGACATAAACGCTAAAAATTAATACCCTCATGTGATCCCATTTTGGAAACTAACCCCCCCCCCCCGGAACTTAACAAGGGGTACAGTGAGCCTTAACACCCCACAGGTGTCTGACAGATTTTTGGAACAGTGTTCTGTGAAAATGAAAAATGTAATTTTACATTTGCACAGCCCACTGTTACAAAGATCTGTCAAACGCCAGTGGGGTGTAAATGCTCACTATAGCCCTTGTTACGTTCCTTGAGGGGTGTAGTTTCCAAAATAGTGTGCCATGTGGGGTGTTTTTCGCTGTTCTGGCACCACGGAGGCTTCCTAAATTAGACATGCCCCCCCAAATAATTTCAGCTAAATTCGCTTTCCAAAAGCCCAAAGTCGTTCCTTCCCTTTTGAGTCCTCTAGTGCATCCGCAGAGCACTTTACATCCACATATGAGATATTTCCTTACTCGAGAGAAATGGGGTTTCACATTTTGGGGCACATTTTCCCCTATTACCCCTTGTGAAAATGAAAAAATTGTGGTAACATCAGCATCTTAGTAAAAAAAATGATAATAATTTCATTTTCATGTCCAACTTCAACACAAAGTCACCAAACACCTGTGAGGTGTTAAGGCTCACTGTACCCCTTGATACGTTCCTTTAGGGGTGTTGTTTCCCAAATGGTATACCATGTGGGGTGTTTTTCCCTCTTCTGGCTCCATAGGGGCTTCCTAAATGTGACTTGCCCCATTAAAACCATTTCATCAAAATTTGCTTTCCAAAAGACCATTGTGGCTCCTTCTCTTCTGAGCATTGCAGTGCGCCCACAAAGCACTTTACATCCACATATGAGGTATTTCCTTACTCGAGAGAAATTGCGTTACAAATTTTGTGGGGCTTTTTCTCCTTTTACCCCTTTTAAAAATAAAAAATATGGGTCTACAAGAACATGTTAGTGTAAAAAACTCAAGATTTTGAATTTTCACCTCCATTTTGCTGCAATTTTTTTTTATTTTTGTGAAACACCTAAATGGTTAACAAACTTTCTGAATGTCAGTTTGAATACATTGAGGGGTGCAGTTTTCATAATGGGGTCCATTATGGGTTATTTCTAACAAAAAGACCCTCAAATTCACTTCAAAACTGAGCTGGCCCCTAAAAAAATTCTGATTTTGAAATTTACTTGAAAAAATGCTACTGAACTTTGAAGCCCTCTGATGTCTTCAAAAAGTAAAAAGCATGTCAACTTTATGATGCAAACAGAAAGTAGACATATTGTATATGTGAATCAATATACTGTATAATTTATTTGGTATGTCTATTTTCCTTACAAAAAACAGGAGAGAAGGCGCTCCATAGGGTAATACCACCGGAGATGGGGGGAGGGGAGAGTAAAAGCTAATTTTAAACTGCTCACCCTGGGTGGTTGTGTAACCTCATACACAACAATGGAAATCGCTTGGATACAAAGGTCCGTCTGTGGCCCTCCTGGTGTGGATTCCACAACGTATAGGTACAAGAAAAGGCTTCAGTATAGGGTGCAGGAGTACATCAACGCTGAACGGACCCAGGACACAGCAGGTAAGAAGGTAAAATCCAAATTGGATTTTACCTTCTTACCTACTGTGTCCTGGGTCCGTTCAGCGCCGATGTACTCCTGCACCCTATACTGAAGCCTTTTCTTGTACCTATTTTCCTTACAAGCAGAGAGCTTCAAAGTTATAAAAATGCTAAATTTTGGAATTTTTCATAAAATTTTGATGGAAGTATCAATGGAAATTTACTACTAACATAAAGTAGAATATGTCACGAAAAAACAATCTTGGAATCAGAATGAAAATTCAAAGCATCCCAGAGTTATTAATGCATAAAATGACAGTGGTCAGATGTGCAAAAAATGCTCTGGTCCTTAGGGTCAAAATGGGCTCGGTCCCCAAGAGTGCATGAAACCGTTTGCCGCCCCTTCGTTCCGCCCCCGCCTCACCATTGCTCCCTATGTGTTTGTCCGCCTCGCTACATGTATCCAAGTATTGGAATAAATCTACATTCTGCTGTCGCAATTTTTGGTTGCCATGAGTGCTTTATCTTCATTCTCTGCTACATATTATGAATGTGCTGCATCTCTGAACTTTCTTTGATAAGAACACCACCCTTACCCACAACAACCACTGTCCGGACAGATACGTTTATTAGCTGTATTTTACTTACTATGTCTATGCTCTCACATACTCATTTCAATTAGTGGTGCCAGACTTCTACTGCTCTTGTGTGAAGATTTGTAAATGACTTCTATTCAAAAAATCTAAATCCTTCCAGTACTTATCAACTGCTGTATGCTCCACAGGAAGTTCTTTTTGAATTTCCTTTCTGTCTGAACAAAGTGCTCTCTGCTGACACCTCTGTACATTTTAGGAATTGTCCGAAGCAGGATAGGTTTGCTATGGGGATTTGCTCCTACTCTGGACAGTTCCTAAAATGGACAGAGGTGTCAGCAGAGAGGCCTGTAGTCAGACTTTAAAAAAAGTCCAGAAAAAAACAAAACTTCCTGTGGAGCATACAGCTGCTGATAAGTAATGGAAGGATTAAGATTTGTAAATAGAAGTAATTTACAAATCTGTTTAACTTGATTTTAAAAAATTTGGCTTCCACTGGAGTACCCCTTTAAGGACCAGGCCATTTTTTTTTTTGCAAATCTGACCTCTGTCACATTATACATTAGTAACTCTGAGATGCTATAACTTATGAGTTTGATTCTGAGATTGTTTTTTTTTTTTGTGATATATTCTACTTTAAGATAGCGGTAAATTTTCATCGATACTTACATAATTTCTTGGTGAAAAATTATAAAATGTAGCATTTTTCTTACTTTAATACTCTCTGCTTGTAGGGAAAATGGACATGCCAAATAAATAATATATTAATTCACATATAAAATATGTCAACTTTAAAGACATGTTTTTACTATTTGAAGTCATGAGAGGGCTTCAAAGTATAGCAGCAATTTTCCAAATTTTCATGTGAATTCAAAATCTGAATTTTTCAGGGACCAGTTCAGTTTGAGGTGGATTTGAGGGGCCTTTCTGTAAGAAATCCCCCATAAATGACCCATTATAGAAACTGCACCCATCAAAGTATTCAAAATGACATTCAGAAAGTTTGTTAAACCCTTCAGGTGTTACACAGGAATAGCAACAATGTGGAAGAGAAAACTCTAAATCTCCATTTTTTTACACTAACATATCCTTGTAGCCCCATTTTTTGCCTTTTTTACAAGGGTGAAAGGAGAAAAAGTCACAAAAATTTGTAACTCAATTTCTCTCGAGTGAGAAAATACCTTATATGTGGATGTAAAGTGATCTATGGGTGCACTAGAGGGCTCAGAAGGGAAGAAGTGACATTGGGCTTTTGGAGAGTGAATTTTGTTGAAATGGTGTTTAGGGGGCATGTCGCATTCAGGTAGCCCCTATGGTGCCAGAACAGCAAAAAAAAAAAAAAACACATGGTATACTATTTGGGAAACTACACCATTTAAGGAATGTAACAAGGGGTACAGTGAGCATTAACTTCCTACAGGTGTTTAGTTAAAGTGGAAAATGCTGGTGTTACCCAAAAGTTTTCATTTTCACAAGGAGTAATAGGAATAAAAGCATTTCAAAATGTGTAACACCATTTCTTCTGAGTATGGAAATACCTCATATGTGAACGTAAAGGGCCCTGCAGGCTCCCTACAATGCCTTTTAGAATGCAAATTTTGCTGAAATGGTTTTTGGGGGGCATGTTGCATTTATGAAGCCCCCATCATGCCAGAACAGCAAAAATAAATAAATAAAAAAACACATGCCACAGTATTTGGGCTGTGCATGTGAAAAATAAAAAATGTAATTTTCTCGGACCACTGTTCCAAAAATATGTCAGACACCTGTCGGTTGTAAATGCTCACTGCACCCCTTGTTACAATCACCAATATAGGCCTTAAATGTACATGGTGCACTCTCACTTCTGAGCGCTGTTGTGCACCCATAGAGCATTTTACATCCACATATGGGGTATTTTTGTACCCAAGAGAAATTGTGTTACAAATTTTAGGGGTCTTTTCTCCTTTTACCTCTTATAAAAATGAAAAATATGGGGCAACACCAGCATGTTAGTGTAATTATTATTTTTTTTTTTTTTGTTACACTAACGTGCTGGTGTTGCCCTCATTTTCTTTGGTGTTGCCCCATATTTTTCATTTTTATAAGGGATAAAAGGAGAAACACCCACCCCCCCCCCCCCCCAAAATGTTTTAACACAATTACTCCTGAGTATGCTAATACCCCATATGTGGCCCTAAACTGTTGCCTTGAAATACAACAGGGTTCTGGAGTGAGAAAGGTCCATGCGCATTTGCGGCCTAAATTAGTGATTTGCATAGGGGAGGACCTGAATGCAAGCATGGCGTTTGCCTCCTCAACCAAATCTACCCAACAGCAGTGTTTCCCAAACTGGGTGCCTCCAGCTGCTGCAAAACTGCTAGCATGCCTGGACAGTCAATGGCTGTCTGGCAATACTTGGAGTTGTTGCTTAGCAACAGCTGGATGCTCCGTTTAGGTAACAGAACCATACGATACGTTTTTAATTTTTGTGTGGGGGGGGGGGTAACTGTGTGAGGGTGTAGTGTATATGTAGTGTTTTACTTTTTATTTTGTGTAATTTAATACAGTGTAGTGTTTTTAGGGTACATTAATTGGCAGAGGTTTCCAGTGAGTTTCCCTCTGGGAGTTTGAGCTGTTGCGGAAAATTTCCCGCAGCTTCAACTGACAGCGGGAAACTCACAATAAACTCCCGCCTGTGTGAATGTGTCCTGTACTTTATTTGTTTATCTTTTTTTGGGGGGTGGGGGTTGATGTTGGGTGGAGGTGCAAACCTCCAGCTGTTGAGAACTACTCCCAGAGGAAGATGCAATGGCTATTTCTAAGTGTTACAAAAGTAGCAACATTTTTTGAGTCACAATGGATTTTTTCAAGTGTTCTAAAAATTTACCTTTTGTAATTAATTAATTAATTAATCACCAGGATTGGTGACACAAAATAGTAAAAAAAAAAAAAAAAAAATTGCTTTTAAATAAAAAGCAAAAAAAATATATTAATTTTTTAGGAATAATGGGTTCTGTATGTGTAGGCCCAGCTGATAGTAGCAATAGCAGCGGGAGTGTTAGTGGATTGGTGGTATTAATAGTAGCCTGCATACAGCAAGAGATGTGGACTGGTGGGAATTGTAATAGCCAACGTATTGCAAGAGACTGGCAGGGGTTATAGTAACCAGTGTACAGCAGGAGATGGAGGACTTGCAAGAGTTAGCCTTAGCCTGCATACAGCAGGGGATGGCAGACAGATGGGAGATGTAGTAGGCAGAAGACAGCAGAGGTGGTAGCAGTTCTGTTTAACCAGTGGCATCTGGCTCAGGAGGTTTAAATTCCTCACTGATCCATGCCTGATTCATTTTAACAAACATGAGTTTTTCACATTGCTGGCAGACAATCTTGTGACGACGCTGCATGCAGCATTGAACACTCTCTTTGATGTTACACTGGAGGGTGAATAAAGTATCCCTGTTTGTTGCCAGATGCCTAACGGTCTTAAAATGCACACAAAGATATTAGAAGATGCAATGGCCTTTTCCAAGCATTTCAAAAATTATCCCTTTTTATGAGTTGCAACAGAACTGGCGAGGGTGTCTTAAATTAGTGAAGAACCTGATGACAGTGAAGAAATAGCTTGAGTAAGTTTTAAAAGTAAAAAAAAAATAAGCATAATTCTCCTTTCGGGAGTTGCAACAGAACATTGAAAATTTAGAACCTGTATAAAGTAAAGAAGTGTTTATTTATTTATTTAATTTTACTAAAATGATCTATAATTCTACTTTTAAGGGAGTTGCAATAGCACCTTGAAAAAACAGTTGACAGTAAAGAAGTTGCTTTTGTACATTTTAAACATTTAAAGAATTTGACAAAATTCTAAAGTTTTTGGAGTAGCAACAGGTCTGTTCACAGGAAAAATCACTACTGATACTTCTAGCCGAGCCTTGTGATACTTCTCCAAGTGCTTACCTAGAGCCCTTATTCCTTGAACCATCAACTGTGTCTGGTTTCCTATAGTGGTATTGCCATCACCTGCTACTAAGCTTCTTAGAACAACAGTCCTGCTGACTACCAAACGGAAGTAAAAGTCGTAACAAGGTTACGACTTCATCATCCCCACCACTGCTCTCAGTATGAACTTCTGATGTCTGATTGTGGGCTTCCTATTAATGCTGTGTTCATCTTGCAGTAAATTTGTAGAATTGTATAGATTAGAATTTGTGTTTAGCTTTCTGCAGTACATGGGGATTTATCTGTGTCTAAAACCCTACCCCCTGTACTGTGTCCTATTGGTCTGGAAGCTGATTGACACATAAATCATTCTATAACCTGGGGTCATCATGTGATAGTTGCAAGGTATGCTGGGCTACCCTGATGTCATCTCACTGCTCCAGTATTTCCTAATTTCCTGGGGGCACCAAAACACCATTGCTCAGATTTATCAAACTGTGTGAGAGAAAAAATAGAGGGCTTTTCCCACAGCAGCCAATCACAGTTCAGGATTCACTTTATCAGAGCTCGTTAGTTGAGCTGTGATTGGCTTCTGTGGGAAAATCCCTCTGTTTTTTCTCTCACACAGTTTGATAAATCTTGGCCCATGTGTTCCTCATCCCTAGTTCAAGCCAAACCTGGAAATGTTGGAAAGTTCTTGAATCCCGGTTTGCAGGATCAGCTTGCTAGTAATAAACTAAAAACCTGAATGATACAATGAACCTGTATTTATGCAGTTCGGAAGCCACTATAGCTTTATTTAATCTTTCATTTAGTGCTTATACAACAAAAATGTGACCCAACGCATGCTGTTCATCTACCAATAAAGAGGTTAATTAAGAAATCTGCTTTAAAATTCTGGCACATCTGCTGTGCAATCTAGTTATGAACACAGAAAGAATATAATTTACTGTTCCTTTAGAAGACAAAGGTGCCATAAAACATGTGCTCAGTCTTCCCTGCATGCTCCATACATCTATCACACTGCTAATCTGCTTCACATGTAAGGACTTTACAGAAAACCAAATTAATTTAATCATTGCCTTCTGGGTTTTGATGTAAATTTAGCTTTCTGTTACATTAAGTATGTTTATTACCAGTGTACCTTCACCATGTGATGTTCTGTACAGCTGTGGCTGCTTCCCGTTCCCCAATTACTTTGAAATTCTGTATGACATTTTATGCAGAAAAATAAATCAATAAATAAAACATACAAGTAAGAACTTCTTTATGTGATGCATTTAAAAGCATTGTACACACAAACAGGAAAAAGAAGTACCTGATAAAAGCCTAATAATTGCTGCCTGTTTACACTGGCCCTTGTGATGTGTTTGTCCAGTTTTTAATGGTTTAAACAGTGGTAATGGGATATGAACATTACATGTTGATTTTGATATTCATAGCAGTGCTACTTATAACTCAGTTCTTTAAAAATAATTTTACATGTGGTCATATTAACACTATGTTTTGTATAGAGCAATACTAGGACACTTATTGAGGTACAAATGTGTTACTCCTTAGCTTGCCTTGAGGGTCATTATATCCTAACTAGAGATGAGTGGACCAAACCAATAGAACCCAAGTCCGATCAGAGCTGTGCTGAAAGTCACTATGCCCCAAAATGAGAATAATTTTTCACAGCCATTGCTTTTTCACTTTCCAAGCAAAAGAAAATGTTGCTACTCCCAAAAAGGGATAATTTTTGGAAAAAGCCATTGCTTCTTTCGATACCTCTGTCTTTATTCAACCTGTTAGTTACCACTGGGTAACATCCATTTACAAATAGATACCATACGTTAGCATAACTTTAAAATAAAATTTGCCTTAAAAACACCTTAACAGTACATAGATGTACTCCTTGGCTCCTTGGTGAACTAAAAGTGTTATAGGGGGCTTTTAGGACTTTTAGACCCTAATGGCGTTGCCCAAGCTAACCTCCTGTAATTCATCTAGAGACGTCCAGGATTACAGAAAGGTGTTTTATGAAAGCACGCAAAGTACAGCAATCGCACAATTCAGGGGCACATACCCCTTCCTAAGAGACCAATCTAAAGAAGCGGCTATGCTACTAAAATGCATAATTGCTGTATTGTGTAATGTCTGTACTGCAATACTGCTAAAACGTTGCACACTTTCGTGGACAATGTTTTAAGACATTCTGTCTAATCTGTGTCATATACTGTTTTGTGACCATGATTGATACATGGTTTGTGGTTCTGGTTTGGCAGTGCAGCTGGTCGCCTGTAGGGTCGTTATTTTCCAATGTGGACTCTCTGATTATATTTTGCTAGAATGCTGAAAGAGTACCTCTCTTTATCTTGTTTAATTTTCTAATCCTTCCAGTTCACTGCCCCCATCATGATAACCCCCCCCCCCCCCCCCCGCCTTTATTTTTTATATTTTTTTAGTTTTCTACCTTGATATTGCTCTGTATTTTCTGCTCAGTCAGTTTCACAGACTGGGAAGGGGCGTTCCCCAGCAGGCGTGACATCATCTGAAGCCATACAAGGAAGAACTTGCTCCCTCACTCTGCTGCATACAGCCCAGAGCAATTCAGTGTGTGAGATGAGCTATTATTGTCTAAGGTTGCACACACCCCCCTCAGCACTCCAGACTGCATTTCATAATTTTGGACTTCTGCTAGGCCAGCAGGAGTCCAAAGACTGTGCAAGAGATGGGTGGAAATGTGCTCTGGACAAGTAGGGAGACACCTAGCAGCAGCTATTTTTAAACACAAATAAAACATAGAAAACTTCATTTTTTTTTAAACAAAGTACATTAGAAAGATTTTTTTATTTACCATAAAAAAAAGAAATGTAATGAGATTGCCCATTTAATGAGATTGCCCATTTAATTGGGATTAGAGGAAAATAGTTGAATAAAAAACATATACTTATTTATTAACAGAAGAATCAGAATAGATAATGTTGGAGGATAAATATGATATAGTGATAATAAGGATGACATTTTAGTATTAGTAGGTGGTTAATCTGAATCCAGTCAGAAATTGTAAAAAAAAAAAAAAAATTAAAACTGGAGGGATTTCTTAAAATCTTGTTTAAAGCCCATCGTGTGTGTATGATGACATCTGAGAGTAACATAAGTAACTTGAGTCGCTATGGGTGGAAATAAGGGAAGGAAAAATAAAATATTGATAAAGGTTTGCTATAAGTTGCAAGTATAATGCAGAAAACCTAATAATAATATATGAGGCATTAAAGCAGAACAAAAGAAATGTTATTAAGGACTGCAATTATGCTGATATGCATTCGGAAGAAATCTGCACTTCCATTGAAGGAAATAGGTTTTCAGTATAATAATAGACAATTACCTTTCACAACTAGTGCAGAACCTAAAAAGAGGGGGCACTTCTAGACCAAATTGTAACTTACTGGATGAAATACTGTAGAGAAAAGAACAGATTGGGGTGGGGGTTTATTTAGGGTCACTTGCGCTAGTGGCAGATCACATATTTAGGAAATAAGGGTGTATATGGCAGGCATGGGAACCCACTGTAGTCCTTGAGGAATGTCTCAAAGTGTCACCAATGCAGTAAAGAGGCTCAAGACATGTTGTCCTACCGTCTTTTATTGCCTTATACAGAAGAATAAACGTTAGCATTTTTACCATGAACTCTATTTACTGAAACATTCTTCAGGCACCTTCCTATATGCATTTCCTAAAGACGTGGGGCAACTACACAACATTTCCTCTACTCTAGGTCTTGCAAAATCTTACCAATAATCTTTCACTACCACAAGTGACCATAAACAGATGGTAAGTGTGACTCTATGCATGTCACTTCTTCACCTTCTATTATATAGAACGATCTGCACATTAAAGGGGTACTCTGGTGGAAAACTTTTTTTTTTTAATCAACTGGTGCCAAAAAGTTAAACAGATTTGTAAATTACTTCTATTAAAAATTCTTAATCCTTCCAGTACTTATTAGCGGCTGTATACTACAGAGGAAGTTCTTTTTTTTTCTTCTTTTCTGTCACGACCACAGTGCTTTCTGCTGACACCTCTGTCCATAAAATGAACTGTCCAGAGCAGCATATGTTTGGTATGGGGATTTTCTCCTGCTCTGGACAGTTCCTGACATGGACAGAGGTGTCAGCAGAGAGCACTGTGTTCATGACAAAAAAGGAAAAAAAAAAGAATTTTCTTTGTAGTATACAGCCACTAATAAGTACTGGAAGGATTAAGATTTACACATTTACAAATCTGTTTAACTATCTGGCACCAGTTGATTTAAAAAAAAACAAAAAACTTTTAAGTGAGAAGGTGAAAGGTATGGTGGTCGATGGATGCTATATTTCACCAAGGCTCCCGGCTTTGGGGAAGTAAGAGCCGGTATTTTTCAGTGTCTGTACTGTGAGGCAGTCTGACACTAAGTTGTAGTGTGACTGGAAGGCCAATCTGGGATGTCTCTTACTGAGAATGACCAAGTGCAAGGTGGGGATCATTCCCCACAATCCTGGCTGGCTTTTGCTAGCCTTAGGCTAGGTTCAGACTACGGAATTTCATACAGAAATTCAGTCGTAAAATTTCCGTCCGAAATTCCGCTTGCTAAAATGTCTAGTGTAGTGAATGGGTTTCCGTTCACAAATTCACACTTCGGAATTTGTGAAGCGGAAAATCCGCTTAGAAATTTCCACCTGAAGAAAGGCGGTGCTCTATCTTCAGGCGGAAATCCGCGCGGAACACATTGCAGTCTATTGGAGACTGCAGTGTCCGCGCGGTCCTAGCGCCGACTGATTCAGCCGGCGCTGGCCGCACTCGGAATCTCCGCGTGGAAATTTTCTGCCTGGAGATTTCGTAGTCTGAACCTAGCCTTAAAGTGAGGCTGTTTCACCAGCTGCGGAGAATTGACAATTTTGCAGCTCACAGTGCATGTGGAAGCTGTGTCTGGAGTTCTTCCCTCTGGATGCTCTAAGAGTGGAAGCTGCTAAACAGCCTAGCAGGAGGCTAGGAAAAGTCTTGCTGAGTGCCACACGGCACGAACTTTGGTGTGAACAAACGCCACGGAAATACAGGTCCTTTTGTTCTGAGTTTGAAGATTGTTTTCTGTATGCTCAAGTGTGAATAAAACACTGGACTTTGCTTTAAGAACGCTGTCTCCTTACCTCAATATTGCAACCGCACCTATTTGCAAGAGTGAGTCATCACAGTATGTACATTTTTTTCTTTGCATATCTTTTTCTTGAGAGCTTCTAGGGAACTGTTTTACATTGTTTGACATCGAGAAAGCCCATAGAGCCCCTTTAACCCCTTCCCTCTTTGGCGATTTTTCATTTTTGCACTTTAGTTTTTTTCCTCATCATCTTGTAAAAATCATAACACTTTCAAATTTCCATCTAAAAATCTATATGAGGGCTTGTTCTTTGTGCAAACAATTTTACTTTGTAATATCATTAATAATTTCACTACAAAATCTACGGAGAAACCAGAAGAAAATTATTTGTGGGGCAAAATTGAAAAATTAAAAAAGCCATTTTGCAATTTTTAGCGGCTTCTGTTTCTTTGCAGTGCAGTTTTCAGTAAAAATTGCACCTTATATTTATTATGTAGGTCCATACAGTTACAAGGATACCCAATTTATATAGGTTTGATTTTATTTTACTACGAAAAAAAAAAAAATAACTACATGCACCAAAATTAATACATTGAAAAATGTCCTTTTTCTGACCTTGGCTCCTTTTTTTGCGCCGTGATCTGAAGCTATTATCGGTACCATTTTTGTTTTGATCGGACATTTTGATCACTTTTTACTAATTTTTTTTATGGTATAAAAAGGCGTAAAAAATATGATCTTTTTAGTAATTTTTTTTACGTGTACGCCATTGACCGTGGAGTTTAATTCATGATATATTTTCATAGTTCGGACATTTACGCACGCAGCGATACCACATATGTTTATTTTAATTTATATTTGCACATTTTTTTTTAATGGAAAAAGGGGGGTGATTCAAACTTTTATTAGGGAAGGGGTTAAATCACATTTATTAACACTTTATTTTCACTTTTATTTTTTGCAATGTTATAGCACCATAGGTATGGCATTGGCATAGCATGGCATTGATCAGTGCTATCGCCGCTCAACTGCTCCTGCCTGGATCTCAGGCACGGAGCAGTCATTCGGCAATTGAAAACAACGAGGAGGCCGGTAGGGATCCTCCTCGCATCCTGCAAGCTGTACAGGATGCCGCACTTTCACATTTACATATATTTTCTGTATTTAATCACCCCCCTAAGTATCCCTACCTTGTTGTAACATCATTTCTGTCTTTGTGCCATCATCCACTACTGCTAAGAAGATGAATATCATTAGCTACAAGGAAGAGTTGTGTCACAGTAAGCCTTTGAAATGTGTGTTGAAGAAGTGGCGTAGGTGGAACAGTGGAACAGCACTAGTGGGAATGGTGGTGGTAGGCATGGTGGGGATAGGCCCCAGGGCGTACAGGTAAGGACGCAGGGCGTACCTGCACGGCTGTGGGAATTCTGGTCCCTGCCGTGTGGCGGGCGGGGACCGGACCAGGATTCCAGCTGAAATAATTCAGGAGGCACCCCGTGCTCACTGTACCCTTTGTTACGTTCCTTGAGGGGTATTATTTCCCAAATAGTGTGCCATGTGGGGCTTTTTTTTTCATAGGGGCTTCCTAAAGATGACATGCCCCCCAAAAACAATTTCAGAAAAACTCACTCTCTAAAATCCCATTGTCGCTTCTTCCCTTCTGAGCCTTGTAGTGCTCACCCAGAGTACTTGACATACACATATGAGGTATTTCCTTACTCGAGAGAAATTAGGTTAAAAATTTTAGGGTGATTTCTCTTATTTTACCCCTTGTAAAAATTCAAAAACTTGGTCTACAAGAACATGCGAGTGTAAAAAATGAAGATTTTGAATTGTCTCCTTCACTTTGCTGCTATTCCCGTGAAATATCTAAAGGTTAACACACTTACTGAATGTCATTTAAATACTTTGAAAGTTGCAGTTTTTGGGGTATTTCTAATATGAAGGCCCTTCAAATCCACTTCAAAACTGAACTGGTCCCCGAAAAAGCCAGATTTTGAAAATGTTGAGAGAAATTGGAAAATTGCTGCTGAACTTTGAAGCCCTCTGATGTCTTTGAAAAGGCAAAAACATGTCAACTTTATGATGCAAACATAAAGTAGAGATATTTTATATGTGAATCAATATATCATTTATTTGGGTTAAAAAAAATGAAACATTTTTAAGTTTTTCATAAAATTTTGGAATTTTTTTTTACCAAGAAATGATGCAAGTATCAACAAAAATTTACCACTAACATAAAGTAGAATATGTCACAAAAAAACTCTCTGAATCAGAATGAAAAGTAAAAGCATCCCAGAGTTATTAATGCTTAAAGTGACGGTGCTCCGATGTGCAAAACATGCTCATGTCTTTAAGGTGAAAATGGTCTGGGTCCTTAAGGGCTTAAAAAAGGAAATAAGAAGGAAAAATGTATCATGAAATGGGTTATGGTTTGTAGCTAAAAAGATCAGGGTTAACTGTTTGTTTTGCTGTTGCTTTTTATGTTGCTTTGTTATTGTATATTTCAAAACAAATTAATCAATCATTTATTTGCAATCTGGAATTATTTGGTGGAATCAGAGGGGGTTGGGCAACTAGAACAAGAGATGAACCATGTTCCAAATATGTAAGGGATACCTTCCGTCTATTGTCTGCATACTAAAACACAGCACATATAAACAGTTAAATAAAGTTTTATAGGAAAAACTTAATTCCACAAACACTGCTTCCTCTTGTGAGATTAGTGTCTTTAATTATCACAAACTGAACTGTGAAATTAGGACAAATGAAATAGACAATTCTTTAGTTTTTTTCATAGCAGATTGGATGGCCAAAAGTGGGAGTTGGATTTATCTAAGTCACTTCTTTTAGAATCAAAATTTTGCTCTCAGTAAATTGTTGCTTAATAAAACTAAGCTTTATAGTTTAGTTGATAGAGATATAGAGAGAATAAGAAAGCTTGTAAGATTGTAAGAAAATACATTGTTAAAAAAGGAACAAGAGTGGCTTGAAAATATGGACGAAAACTTAATGTCTTACAGTAAGACATGTATTTTCTAAGATTGATTAGATATTGAGTGACAGGGAAGGGATGGTTTTGACTTTAGAAATTATATTTGGTGCTAGATCATATTACGGGATGTCTGTGGTGAAATTATTTGAAACTTAATGTGACTGTATTACCTAGATTTAGTTTTACTGATTCCAGACAGATACTGAAACATGTTCTTTCCTTGTTAATATCTTAAATTTTTTTTTACATATGTTTAAAATAAAAATTGTGAATTGAAACAACCAATATAGGGGCATATAATGAAGACTAAGACCAACCATTCAAAGATCAAGCTTTGGCCGTTTCCAAACCAAGGGTTATCCAAAAAAAAGATAATCTCCAGCTCCTACAAAAAGTAAAAATGCTAAACCAACACAAATCCCCAATCACAGTAAATAGAGATGAGCGAATCGAATCTGACGAAGTTGAATTAGTTTCGTAATTCATGAAAAATTTGATTCGGACTGAATCTGAACTTCGAATCGATTCTAAATAATTTTCTTCATTAGCGAAACCCCTGGGATTGACCTGTATAGTGTATAGATGCGAGCAGCTTTCTCCTGCGCTCGCATCTCTGCAATAGATAGGACGATCGCAGTGGGTGTCAGGAGTAACACCTGCTGTGCCTGTGACCTGTCCTTAACTGCAGGTACTACTGCTCCCAACATCAGGGCCAGATTAAGGCTGCCTGGAAGACGGAGCACTTCATTATGATGCCCCCCCCCCCCTGACAGTCCCCCTTCCCTTCCACTGAGACTTGTTGCGAACAGACTGAGATCAAAATTGGCCTGGGCATATTAGACTATGTCGTCTTTTTTTTATTTATTTTTTGGTGGGTGTCACAGGAGTCAGGCCCCCCTTAAAATAAAAAGGGGTGCATGGTCTAAAATCACTTAAGTTCAAGTCACACTATCCAGCTGTTGCAAAGCTACAACACCCTTTATGCCTGGAGAGCTTCAAGCATTATAGGAGTTGTAGATTTGTAACAGCTAGAGCCTCACATTGGGGTGCAGTTTCATCCATTATTACTGCAAAACTTAGAAGTGACGAGAGATCTAATGCGCCAGGAGAATACACAAACATAAAATGAATCACAGGAGAGGTCTTCTCTGTTGTCTTTCCTTTTCTTCTTCATATGGTCCAGACGCCATGTCTTTTTCCAGCTCCATCTTCCTCAGTAAAGTTCGACGCCTGGACATCATTGGTTCCTCACTTTGCCAGCCGTTCCTCATCCTCTGTATAAAGACAACAATCATTATAACCCTTCAAGAGACTGTGCTTTATAAATATAATACTGCCAAACCCTGTGTACCCTGTATATTATACTGCCAAACATCATGCCCTACTACCACACACTGACCCTAATTTACTATTGCAAACCCGACATGTTTTGTCGGGTTGTGCACCAGTTTCGGGCGCATTGCGCCTGAAATTCTGTCTGCGCAAGAATATGCACCTGAAATTCTGTCTGCGCCTGAATTTGCGCCTGAAATTGTGCCTGAATTGAAAAAACCCCAACTAGCTCTCCATTTTGCTAAGAAAACCTGAAAAAGGGGCGTGACCTTCGGGGGAAGGGGTGTGGTCACATAAAAGGGGCGTGTTCCCAACATTTTCACAAAATCCCAACATATTTACTAAAGTTTCCACAGAAAATGTGGTGGATTTCAGCTGAGGAAAACCCTACAGGTCAGAATATGTGTAAAAAAAAAAAAGAAGCAAAGTGTAGGGAAAGTGGAAACTGTAGGGAAAGCTTAGTAAATACCGTGGAAAATAAATTGTAGGGAATTAAAACCCGCAAAGAAACCTACACTCTACTCTTAGTAAATAAGGGCCACTGTGTCTTCCATCATCCCATTGAAAACAAGCAAAATGCTGCTGGCGGAAGTTCGTAGTGTGGACGAGCCCTAATTCCCCTCTGCCCCCCTAGACCCCTAAGTCCTCCTCCAGACTCCTGCTCCCAGAGACCCC
Source organism: Hyla sarda (assembly GCF_029499605.1). Taxonomy (NCBI): domain Eukaryota; kingdom Metazoa; phylum Chordata; class Amphibia; order Anura; family Hylidae; genus Hyla; species Hyla sarda. Next base: position 261,143,350 of record NC_079192.1, on the reverse strand, counting down.
TAAGGCTAGGTTTCCCCCTTTTTTTTACCTGCAAAAACACAAAAAATTGCTACTGCTTTTTCCTGTGTTATGGTAATTTTTTGGCATTTTTTTCTTGTGCTTTTGCCTTCTCTGGAAACTTAGTCTTAGTCCTTCCCTGGTCCTTAAGTCCCACCCTTCAACACTCCTGGTCCTTCTCCACTATTCCACTTTTCTGCACATTCCCTGCAGCACCAGCTCCTTAAGTTCAGCAGTCCAGCCGCAGCTGCAGCAAATGATGAGTGATGTCCCTGACGCCGCACAGAGGAGCCACAGGAGACGTCACTCGTCACAGCCCACAAGACCCGATGCATTACCTGAGCCTGCCGAGGGCGGCCAGGTAAGGAAATATGAAAAATAGAAAAAGCGGCCACTGTTTTAAAGTGTCCGCGGCCGGGTTATTGATCTTTAACAAGCAGCCGGCGCTGCGGCCACTTTAAAACAGTCCAGGAGCGCCAATGATGATCCAGCCCTGCACAACAAGGAGCACACCGATGCGATCATCCTGTATAATGTTTAGATGCGGGCGGGCGCTCTTCTCAGCTCCCACTGTAGTATGAGTATATGCCGTATATATACCTATTATTCATATTTCTCGCAGAGAGCTGTGAATGGCTGGAACCATCTGGCCAATCACAGCTCTGTGCAGGAAATATGAATAGGTGTATATATGCTGCAGTGCAGGGGACCATAGACCACATCTGTACATTATACAGGAGGATCGCAACGGGTGTCAGAAGTGACACGGGCAATCTGTCAATTAGTACAGATACTACTACTCCCATCATGGAACAGTGTATTCCATGCTGAGGGTAGTAGTACTACCCATAAAATGTAAAACAAAAAAAAAAAAAAAAAAAGTGAAAAACACACACACTACATTTTTATTATTGTTGGCTAAATTTTTAGTGCCCTGCATGCCCACATAAATTGATCCCTGTTTAAAAATGTATTAAAATTGCGTTATAATAAAGATACATTTCATTAAATACTATTTTTTCCATCACTACTGTATCTTTTAAAAAAAAATATTTAATAGTACCCTAAAAAATATTATTAAAAAAGGTATCTCCATCACTTTTTTGGATCGCTAAAGTTCATATTTTCTCTGTTATTGCCTCCTAAACGGACCATTCTAATAACGGATGCAAACTGATGCAAAGGGATGCCATTTAGTGGCATCCATTTGCATCAGTCTTTCATCCGTCAGTATCAGCCGTCGGCAGACTCCCGCAGCCGGGACTACTACTACTCTCATCATGGAACAGACTTCTTTCCATGATGGGAGTAGTAGTTTCCTGGCTGCGGGCGTCTGCCGGCGGCTGGGGAGGCTACATTAGTGTTTGTACTACTACCACCCCCACCATGGGACAGAGTCTGTTCCATGTTGGGCGTAGTAGTACAGGGGATAGGGATTGATCGCACCAGGTCTCACTTTTGATACCCAATGTGATCAGAAGTTATTAAACAGGGGAGCGGGCGGCATGCTCCACTCCCCTGCGATGTATTTTTACTTTCATTTTTAAATTCCCCGCCGGGAGCCCTGAATGGCCAGTACAGAGGAGTTTTTAAAATTACAGTGTGCCTAATTACTGTATAATCACATTCCCCCTGACTTAAGTATATTCATTTTATTCCCCTATGTGTATATGCATGATTCCCCCTCCTGCCTGCTGCTTAATCATCTTCTAGCACTGTCACAGCACACAGCAGGGACATGCCATTCCATTCCCTGCTGCTCATCTCCGTACTTGACAGAGATGAGCAGCCAGGAATGGAGGGACTTGTCTCCCCTGTGTGCTGTTATATTGCTCCATTCCCCGCCGCCGCTGGTACTTGACCTGTCCCCCCTGTGTGCTGCTATAACAGAGCACAGAGGAGACAGGTCCCTCCCTCCATACCGGCCATTCAGGGCTTCCGCAGGGAATATAAAAATGAAAGTTAAAATACACCTTACATCGCAGGGGAGCAGAGCATGCCACCCACTCTCCTGTTTAATAACTTCTGATCGCATGGTGTCTCAGAAGTGAGACCTGGTGTGATCAATCCCTCAGTCCATGTTGGGGGTAGTAGTACAAACACTAATGTAGCCTCCCCAGTCACTGGCAGACTCCCACAGCTGGGGAACTCCTACTCCCATCATTGAAACAAGTATGTTCCATGATGGGAGTAGTTGTAGTCCCTCAGCACTGCTGGAGTCTGCTGGAGTCTGCTGGAGTTTGCTGATGTCAACTCTTCTGAGCATAAACAGAAGGAATAATGGATATTATAAACCAGGTGCAAATGGATTACATTAAAGACTCATCTGTTTGCCATAGACTTCAATGTTAAATTTTAACGACCGTTATTCCACCGTTATTTTTGACGGAAGAAAAATTAGCGCATGTGCTGTTTTTTTCCCGTCACAAATAACATCCGTTATTCATGATGGCTATAACGGGTCATAATGGATAATCAAAAAATTCCCTAGACTTTAATTGGATTTTGCAACAGCGATTTAACACCTGTTTTTGAGGCTTTTCTAATGGAAGTTTATAACAGGTCTTTTAACGGAGCAACTTTATAGCGTGAAAGGGGCCTAACGGATGAAAAACTGATACAAATGGATGTCACTAAATGGCACCCCTTTGCATCAATTTGCATCCGTTATTAGAATGGTCCATTTAGGAGGCAATAACGGAGAAATATGAACTTTAGTGATCCAACACAGTAATTGAGATACCTTTTTTAATTACATTTTATAGGGTACCATTAAAAAGAAATATTAAAAAAGATACAGCAGTGATTGAAAAATTAGTATTTAATGAAATTGATCTTTATTATAACAAAATTTGTATTAATTTTTAACAGGGATCAATTTATGTGTGCGGGCAGGGCACTAAAAATGTAGCCGACAATTATAAAAATGTAGTGTGTGTATGTGTGTGTCACTTTTTTAAAAACATTTTTTAGGTAGTACTACTACTCCAACCATAGAACACACTGTTCCATGATGGGAGTAGTAGTACCTGTACTAATTGACAGATCGCCCGTGTCACTTTTGACACCCATTGCGATCCTCCTGTATAATGTTTAGATGCGGCCGGACTCTCTTCTATGGTCCCCTGCACTGCCGTATATATACACCTATTCATATTTCCCGCACAGAGAAATGTGATTGGCCAGATGGTTCCAGCCAATTACAACTGTGGGCGGAAATATGAATGAGGAAGGTGAATTTCTATTCACATCACTGGCCGGCCCGGAGGACAGTGCAAAGTTAATGTTAATTTTTAAACAGGGATCAATTTACGTGGGCGGACAAGGACCTAAAAATGTAGCCGACAATAATAAAAAATGTAGAAAGGGGGTATTTAAATGTAAAAATAATATATTTTTTATAATAATTTTTATTAGTAATGTTTTTTAATATAGTGTTTAATTAAGTGTGTGTGTGTATGTGTGTTTCACTTTTTTTCTCTATTTTTTAAATTTTTTAGGTAGTACTACTACTCCCAGCATGCAACAGACTGTTCCATGATGGGAGCTGTAGTACCTGTACTAATAGACTGATCACCGCAGTTATCATTACTGACACCGGATGCGATTGTCCTTTCTATTGCAGAGATGGAGCAGCTTTCTCCTGCACTCGCATGTCTGCACTATACTCTGCACTATATGTTCACATCACTTATTCATATTTCCCGCAGAGAGGTGGGATTGGCCAGATGGTTCCAGCCTCTCACAGCTCTCTGCAGGAAGTATGAATAATAGATATATATATATATGCAGAATATACTCATACTACAGTGGGAGCAGAGAAAAGCGGCCTGCCGACCGCATCTATACATTATACAGGACGATCCCATTTTGTGTCAGAAGTGACACTCGCTGTGATCTGTCTATTAATGCAGGTACTACAGCTCCATGTTGGGAGCAGTAGTACCTGAAGTTTAGGACAGATCACAGCAGGTATCACTCCTGACACCCGATGCGATCATCCAATCTAGATGCGAGAAAGCCGCCCGCATCGTGACATTATTTTTGAATCGGCCGAATCAAATTTTTCTAAAATTCGCTCATCTCTAGCAGTAAAGAAGACTTAGAAAAAAAACTCCAACCAGCAGTGTAACTTTATTACCACATGCAATAGTCCAGTTAGAAAGATGAAACAGGTTCTTTGGGATAGTTGACATATCCTCCTACAGAATCCCTTTCTTAAGAACATTATTCCACTTGCTTCCAGAGTCATTTATAGAATGGCTCCTACCCTTAAGAACTTTTTGACACTAAGCTAGCTTACATAGCATGAAACCTAGCGTCACTGGGAGGCTCTTTGGGTAGCTATACATGCCAGAAGATTCTCTGCCTATGCTGCTCAGAAATATGTCATAAAGTCTCTTCCTTTTCATCTAACAGCTCAGGAGAAACATTTGACATAAAACACTAGTAACTTGTGAAACATCCTATCTGATGTTTCATCCAATATTGTTGCTGCCTTAAGTATATAGGATGCACTATACAGCCTTTGTGCTGCAGAGCAAACAAGCTCAATTTTTTTTAAGTAGGTTTTTGGGTACATTCACACCTACAGGATCTGCTGTATATATTTTCTGCATCTGATATTGCCACCCATTGAAGTCAATGGGTATCAAATTCAGCTGCACAAAATATGCAACAAAAATATGCAGCAGATCCTGTACGTGTAAATATACCCTTATGCTACACAGATTCTCAAGGAATTGTACTATCACACATCTGGATAAGAAAAAAACATTTTCAGTTGTTCCCATTGAACATATTGCTTCCTCCATTTGTATTGGATTTGAAGCCTTGAAGAAAAGGGAGGCATATTGGATTTAAAGTTAACAATCCCTGACCCTCAAGGGTCTAAACTAATTTTAGAGACAATTATGACATTATGCAAATTGGGCACCATGATTCAGAAGCATGGCTTGTTTGTCAGTCATACATTGGATTACTAAACTATCAAATACTTCATGATAACCTAGATGTGCACATCAAACTCTCATATTGGTCAAAATACCCAATTTAGTTATATCAAACAGTGATTCACCTAGCTGGACTAAACAAAAAAAATGGTTGCCTTCATTCTGTACAATTCAATATTCTCACTTCTATACTTGCTTTGACCGTGTGCTGGGACTCGAAAACTTTATTTTGTTGAATGTTGCTATGTGTATAACATTTTTTCATATTTACTTCAATTGTGCCTATACTGTGTCCCCCTGTATATGTAATTGCATATGCTGATCAGTTCAAAGGGGTTATCCAGGAATAGAAAAACACAGCTAATTTCTTTCAAAAACAGCTCCATGTCTGTCTCCAGGTTGGGTGTGGTTTTACAACTTGGCTCCATTCACTTCAATGAAAGAGAGCTGCAGAACTACACCAAACCCGGAGACAGACGGGGAGTGGTTTTTAAAAGAAAGTAGCTCTTTTTTTCTATTCCTGGATAACCCCTTTAAGGTGTGGTACATGGTTTTTCATGGCACTTATGGGCAAGTGACTACCTCTGACCTCGTACCAATTCACATGAAGCTATCTACATCTACAGTCATGGCCATAAATGTTGGCACCCCTGAAATTTTTCTAGAAAATTAAGTATTTCTTACAAAAAAAGGATTGCACTAAGATATGTTTTGCTATACACATGTTTATTCACTGTGTGTGTATTGGAACTAAACCAAAAAAGGGAGGAAAAAAAGCAAAGTCATAATGTCATACCAAACTCCAGAAATGGGCTGGACAAAATTATTGGCACCCTTAACTTAATATTTGTTTGCACACCCTTTGGAAAAAATAACTGAAATTAGTCGCTTCCTATAACCATCAATAAGCTTCTTACGTGCCTTTTCCCAACAGAAATGTTATGATCTCTCCACAGGTGTTCAATGGGATTGTCTCATACCTGGATGCGGATGTCACAGAGCTGGTAGTGGATCCTCTACCTGTGTGGCTGATGACTCGGACCGTATCGGGGAGCGGAGTCTAAGGTGCCGCTGGTCTTCACCAGAGCCCGCCGCAAAGCAGGATGGATTTGCTGCGGCATGCGACACCCATGTCGCTACCCCGACACGGCTAGACCACACAGGTACTGGGCAAGGTGAGGTACAGGAGGATGAGACAAAGGCATAGTCAACATAGCAGAAGGTCAAGGCAGGCGGCAAAGGTTCGGAGTCAATAAACGTAGCAGGAGGGTCTGGAAACACGTGTAGGCAAAACAGGCTATGGGAACACTTTCTCTTAGGCAATGAGCAATGAAGATCCGGCAGGGGGTATGGGAGGTGCAAAAACTTTATTATGTGCTGTTCAGGTGCATTACTAATTATGGGCATACTGGCCCTTTAAATCTCAGAGCACCAGCGCACGCACCCTAGGAGACGGGGACACACGCGTTGGAGCTGAGACACAGTGGAGGAGGCAGCAGAGAAACGGGGTAAGTGACAGGCCGGGACTCGCATGCGGGCGGGTCCCGCAATGCGAATCCCGGCACCGCCTTGAACAGGGACAGTGCGCTCTCGGCCGACATGTACGGCCGGAGCTCAGGTTGTACCGTTACCCCCCCTTTTGGTTTCCCCCTCCTTTTGCGGTTAAGGAATTTCTTAGGCTGGGTTCACACTACGTTTTCTCCCATACGGGAGCGCATACGGCAGGGGGGAGCTAAAAGCTCGCGCTCCCGTATGTCACCGTATGCGCTCCCGTATGTCATTCATTTCAATGAGCCGACCGGAGTGAAACGTTCGGTCCGGTCGGCTCATTTTTACCACGGTTTTAGGTCCGATTGTAAAAGCGCATACGGCGCAAAAATGAGCCGACCGGACCGAACGTTTCACTCCGGTCGGCTCATTGAAATGAATGACATACGGGAGCGCATACGGTGACATACGGGAGCGCGAGCTTTTAGCTCCCCCCTGCCGTATGCGCTCCCGTATGGGAGAAAACGTAGTGTGAACCCAGCCTTAAGCAGGTCTTTGTCCAGAATATTGTCCTGCAGCTCCCAAGACCTCTGAGCCGGACAGAAACCTTTCCAATCAACCAGAAAAAAGCATTTTCCTCTGACGAACTTAGAGTCCGAGATTTCCTTTACAACATACTCATCTGAGGTACCAGAGATGGGAGCAGGAGAGATGTCCCTTGGAGAAAACCGATTGAAGATGGCTGGTTTCAGGAGAGAAACATGGAAGGAGTTTGAGATCCGGAGAGGAGGGAAGATGAAGGGAATAAGCCACAGGATTGAGCTGTTTCTTGACTTTATAGGGACCCAAATAACGAGGACCAAGTTTATAACTCGGTATCTTGAAACGGATATATTTAGTGGATAGCCAGACTTTGTCACTAGGAGAATATTCAGGAGGAGGATGTCTCTTCTTGTCTGCCTGAACTTTCATGCGAGAAGTGGCCTATAGAAGTGAAAGACGTGTCTTTTGCCAGATGGAAGAAAAATTCTGTACTTGTTCGTCAACGGCAGGAACTCTAGAGGAAGATGACAAAGGATGAGGAGGACGAGGGTGAAGTCCATAGACCACAAAGAAGGGAGAAGCACCTGAGGAATCAGAATCTTTGTGGTTGTAGGAAAATTCAGCCCATGGTAGCAGATCGATCCAAACCAACTTGATTTGTAGACGTAAACACAGGGCCCGCCAGAATTTAGAGACAAACTGAACCCCTCGGTCGGAGACAATATGGGAAGGAAGTCCATGCAAACGAAAGATATAATGGAGAAAAAGCTTGGCAAGTTGTGGTGCTGATGGGAGACCAGGTAGCGGCACAAAATGAGCCATTTTAGAAAAATGATCTACTACCACCCATATGACAGTATTACCTTGGGAAGAAGGAAGATCTGTAATGAAATCCATGGCAATGTCAGACCAAGGTAGATCAGGAACAGGCAAGGGTTGAAGCAGACCTGCTGGCTTGGAACCGGGCACAGACTGGGCAGGACTGAACAAAATCAACAACATCCTTTTTCAAAGTTGGCCACCAGTAATGTCTTGAGATGAGCTGTAGGGTCTTAGTAATACCAGGATGGCCAGCCAGAAGAGAAGAATGTCCCCATTTCAAGACTCGGAGTTCCATACATTTCATATGTAAGTTTTTCCAGTAGGCAGGTGTTGGAGACTTGCTGGTGCTGTAGAAATGAAACACTCCGGCAGGATAATATGCTGTGGAAGAGATTCACCGTCGTGCACATCTGAAGACCTGGAGAGAGCGTCAGCATGGACATTCTTTTCTGCAGGGCGGAAGTGGATGAAGAAGTGGAATCTGGAGAAGAATAAAGACCATCGGGTCTGTCGTGGGTTGAGACGATGGGCTGATTGAAGATAAAGCAGATTCTTGTGGTCTGAATAAATTGGGACAGGAAGTACCGAACCTTCCAAGAGGTGATGCCACTCTTCTAAGGTCAGTTTGATGGCTAGGAGCTCGCAATCTCCGATAGTATAGTTTCTCTCTGCAGGGGTGAAGATTTTAGAGAAAAAGCCACAGGTTAAAGTTCTCCCTTTAGCAAACTTTTGTGTTAAAACTGCCCCTGATCCTACTGAGGAAGCATCCACTTCCAAGAAGGATGGCTTGTTAGGATCTGAATAAAACAGAAGCAAAGGTGGACTTCAACTGTTTGAAAGCTTCTTCAGCTTCTGGTGTCCACACCCTGGGATTAGCCATCTTCTTGGTAAGGGAGATGATAGAAGCTACCAGAGTAGAGTAATGTGGTATAAATTGTCGATAGCCGTTGGCAAATCCAAGGAAGCGCTGGGTCGCTTTCAAACCAGAAGGTTGAGGGCAGTCTAGAACAGCAGACAACTTGTTGGGATCCATCTGGAGACCTTCAATTGTAACAATATAGCCCAGGAACGGAAGACTGTTTTTTTTCAAAAGTGCATTTCTCCAGTTTGGCATAGAGACGATTTTCCCGGAGACGCTGTAAGACTTGGCGGAGAAGAAAGTGATCAGATTGAGGATTGAACGAATAGAGGAGTATATCGTCCAAATAGACTACGACAAAGGTGTATAGAAGATCTCGAAAAATATCATTAACGAGCTCCTGAAAGATTACTGGAGCATTACAGAGTCCAAATAGCATGACAAGATACTCGAAATGTCCATCACGGGTATTAAAACGCAGTCTTCCATTCGTCCCCTTTGCGGATGCGATTCAAATTATATGCCCCATGCAGATCAAGTTTAGAGAAGATTTTGGCACCTCTCAGGCGATCAAATAATTCAGAGATTAGAGGTAGTGGATAGCGGTTCTTTAAAGTAATTTTATTTAACCCACGGTAGTCAATACAAGGTCGCAAAGAACCGTCTTTTTTCTTAATGAAGAAGAACCCTGCCCCGGCAGGAGAAGAGGACTTCCTGATAAACCCCTTCTGAAGGATTTCTTGGATGCAGTTTGCCATGGCCTGGGTTTCTGGAACAGACAAGGGTTAAATTCTGCCTCTGGGAGGAGTGGTGCCGGGCAGTAAATCTATAGGGCAATCGTAAGGACTATGTGGAGGCAATACTTCAGCTTGCTTTTCGCTGAAAACATCCGCAAAGTCCTGGAGGAAAGCAGGCAGACAGACAGATGTCCAGTAGTTGTTTTCAATTTAGTAACACGTACATGGTTACAGTGACTGTTACAATGTGGACCCCAGCGTAGGACTTCTCCAGTTTTCCAATCAGGCTGTGGGGCATGGAGCTGTAGCCAAGGTAGACCAAGCAGGAGAGGAGAAGTACAGTGTGGGAGTACATAGAAGGACAAGTTCTCCTTATGAGAGACTCCGACCTGCATTGTCAGGAGTTCTGTGCGGTATAGCACGGTACAGTCCAGTCTTTCTCCATTGACCATAGAGATGTACAGGGGTTTCAGAAGGCGGAACACAGCCAGAAGATACTTAGGCACAAGGGAGGCATCAATAAAGTTTCCCGCAGAGCCTAAGTCCAGGAAGGCGAGAATGGGGATGATCTCTTTGGAGGGAAGAAAGAGCTGGACTGTCAAATTTAAACGTGAAGAGGAGGAATTCACACCTAGGGAGGCCTCTTCTACAAACCCAAAGTGCGAGCGTTTCCCTGTGGCTGAGGGCGCAGAGGACAATCCTTAAGTAAGTGGTCTGCACTGGTGCATTAGAGACAAAGATTTTCGGTCCGTCGGCGAGTCCTTTCCTGCTGGGTGAAGTGAGACCGATCCACCTGCATGGCCTCCACTGCGGGAGGTAACGTAGAAAGCTTCGGTGGTTGCTGGAAGACTGGTGCCAGACGAGGAAAGCACCGAGGTTGGGCAGATTCTCTTTCTTGATGTTGTTCCTCAACTCTCTCAGAGAAACGGATATCAATCCGGGATGCCAAATGTATCAGTTCGTTCAAAGTAGACGGCAATTCCCGTGCTGCGAGGACATCCTTAATTTGGCTAGATAATCCTCTCTTGAAAGTTGTGCAGAGAGCTTCATTATTCCAGGACAATTCCGATGCCAGGGTTTGGAACTGGATGGCATACTCGCCAACAGTGGAGTTGCTCTGAGAAAGATTTAGCAGAGCTGTCTCAGCAGAGGAAGCACGAGCAGGTTCCTTGAAGTCAGAGCGAAATTCTGTCAGGAATGCCTGGAGATTAGTAGTGACGACATCACTGTGATCCAACAGTGGGGTTGCCCAGGCCAAAGCCCTTCCAGACAGGAGACTAATGACGAAGGCTACCTTTGCACATTCAGAGGAGAACTGGTCCGCCATGAGCTCAACATAGGCGTGCGCACAGGGTGTGCCGGCTGTTGCAGGACTTTTTTTTTTTTCTCAACACTAAACCCCACCCCCACCAGACATCACACGCCCGACATCACCAACGCCAACCAACCCCCCCCCTCCCCGCTGGGGGCCCGCACTGTACACTGCATGCTGACTGATTGACTGACTACATACAGTCAGCCAATTAGTCAGAATGCAGCAGCCACACATACCTCCGGGGCTGGCGGCCACTGCCTCTTTAAATCTGCAGTGGCCGGCGGGATGTCCCCCTCCCCATCGCCCGCAAAATAAAAAAAATATGAACTTTTCACACTGCTGCTGTCCAACTTCCGCTCTGAGCTGTATACAGTTCAGAGCAGGCCATGACCACTGCCCCGACACAGGCGACGATGACATCAATCATCGGCGCCTGCCCTATGGAGAAGATAGGACGCGACCTGGCTGTTGAAGATCGCTGCATGGGACATGGTGTGTATCTTCTTTTTTTTTTTTTTTTTGTACGCGGGGGGGGGGGGGGGGGATGTATGGGAACCACACACATCATGTTACACCAGTGTGCCTCCAGCTGTTGCAAAACGACACTCTCTGCATGCCCAAAGGCTGTCAGGGCATGATGGGAGTTGTAGTTTTGCAAAAGCTGGAGGCACACTGGTTGGGAAATACTGTCCTAGCCTATTCAGCATACACATCATGTTACACCAGCGTTTCCCAACCAGTGTGCCTCCAGCTGTTGCAAAACTACAAATCCCAGCATGCCCTGACAGCTTTTGGGCATGCTGGGAGTGTAGTTTTTCAACAGCTGGAGGCACACTGGTTGGGAAACACTGTGCTAGCATATTCAGAATACACATTATGTTAAACCAGTGTTTCCCAACCAGTGTGCCTCCAGCTGTTGCAAAATTACAAGACCTAGCATGCCCAAAGGCTGTCAGGGCATGCTGGGAGTTGTAGTTTTGCAACAGCTGGAGACGCACTGATTGGGAAACACTGTTCTAGCCAATTCAGTATTTCACAAACAAAGAGCAGTGTTTCCCAACCAGGGTGTCTCCAGCTGTATCAAAACTACAACTCCCAGCATGCCCGGACAGCGTTTGGCTGTCCGGGCATACTGGGAGTTGTAGTTTTGCAACAGCTGGAGACACCCTGGTTGAGAAACACTGTATTACCCATGCTACTTTTTGAGAGATTTATTCCACCACCTGCTGCCTACCTGAGTGTATTCCCACCTACGTATCTACCTGTCTTACTGTCTTCCTACCTAGCTACCTACCTACCTGGCAACCTAGGACACTAACTGGCTACCTACCTACCTACCTGGCAACCTAGCTAACTACCTACCTACATGTCTTCATACCTACCTGGCAATCTATCTACCTACCTGGCTATACCTACCTGTTTTTTATACCTGACTACCTACCTTGCTATCTTTCTACCAAACTACCTGCCAACCTAGCAACCTACCTATTTGGGTACCTGGCTATTGCTCTACCTAACTACCTGGCAACCTAACTGCATACCTACCTGGCTGTCTTCCTTCCTACCTAACTGGTTAGCTACCTACCACACTATCCAGGGAAATGTTTTGCATCGAAGCCCTGTGGTTTCAAGCTACCCCCCTGGGGAGCAATATGAGGGGGGATTTATAGAAAGAGGAGCAATATCAAGGGGTAATATAGAAAGGTGGAGCATTATGAGCAGCATAATATACAATGGGAACAAAATGAGAGCGGATAATATACAATGGGGGCAATATGAGAGGGATAATGAACATTGGGGGCAATATGAGGGGGATAATATACAATGGGGGCAAAATGAGGGGCATAATGTACAGTGAAGGGCAATGTGAGGGGCATAAAATACTATGGGGGCAATATGAGGGGCATAATACCCTATGGGGGCAATGTTTGGGCCTGCTAATCTATAGGGACAATGTTGGGGCCTAATACTATACAGCTGCACAGAGGGATCTAATACTATATGGGGCAGTGTAATACATATAGGGGGTTTGTATAGAGTTGAGGATTTTGCTGTAGCGAGGAGCCTAAAATGTTTGTCTGGCAGATTCGGTGAAGATGAGTTGTGATCGGGAGAAATCTTCACGATGACCCAGGACAGATGGAGAAGAGAGAGAAAAGTGAACGACACTGATCAGAGAAGACGTCCCTGTGAGTATGTAACTATAATGACTTATATGGTCTGCAGCCCCCGTGATTATGTAACTATAATGACTTATATGGTCTGCAGCCCCTGTGTACAGCTGGTATCTATTTCTGTATGGTCACTGTATGGCAGATATTGGTATTTGTATAGTGGTTTTTATTCAATAACAATATAGCAGTATTAGTCAGTAGTAATGGTAGTTATTATGGTGTGGCGGAATTATATGTCCCTTGTATTGTGGTGTTATTAGTGATACTGGCCTGCGTATAGTGGCTTTTATTTCCTTACAGTATTCACTACAAAATCAATACAGAGTGGTGATATTATTTTATGTTTCTAAGCCGCAGGGGAGGGGGGGGGGGGTCAGACTACAAGCTGCCAGCCCTGTATGTAGGCTACATATAATAGGCAGTCACAATCATACATAGTCCTGTGCTGTGAGCCTGGGCATGTGTGCTGTGGTCAGGGCATACTGGGAGTTGCAGTTACTACTGTAACTCCCAGCAATTAGTTTTGGGTCTGCGGCAAAACCAAAGGCTGCATCAGCCTGATACAGTCTATGGTTTTGCAGCTGACCCAAAACTACAACTCCCATTATGTTGCACTATACTCCTGAGTCCTGGGGAAGCAATGCATTAATTTTGGGAAAGCTGCAGAGCAGACCAAGATTGTATCAGGGCATGCTGGGAGTTGCAGTTACTATCTGTAATGCCCAGCATGCCCTGATACAGCTTATGGTTTTGCAGCTGACCTAAAACTACAACTCCCGTTCTGATTTTTATAAAGTAAATCCTTAACATGTTAATACAGTATATACTGTATGTGCATGGGCCCTTAAATGTAAGTCAAAAATGATATGCATGTTGAATGTTGCTATGGGTACATGTGTGAATTCTGGAGAAATCCTTATTGCAAATTCATGTTAAGGTATGTATTAGAGCTCACTTCAGTGTAGTGCAATGCCATACACCTCTCGTTCCTAGCCCAGTGAATTGAAGTAAGCAATTAAGCATCTCACCTGCCAGGGCTGCAGAGCACTGGTACGCTGTGTTAACAAGATGTAGTGCTACTGTGCATTGAGGCCCTGCATAAGGATCTGCTTGCATTTATTCTCTTTAGCTTGTCCGCCTACATTTATAGTTCTAGTATAGAACAAGCAATGAACTGTCCATTGTGCTGAAAGGAACACAAGTGGAAGCTTAAATGGGTACTCCAGTGGAAAACATTTTTTATTTTATTTTTTTTCAAATCAACTGGTGCCAGAAATGTAAACAGATATGTAAATTACTCCTATATAAACATCTTAACCCTTCCAGTTCTTATCAGCTGCTGTATGCTCAGCAGGAAGTTGTGTTTCTTTCTGGAGTTCTTTTCAGTCTGACCACAGTGCTCTCTGCTGACACCTCTGCCCATAACAGGAAATGACCAGAGCAGGATAGGTTTGCTATGGGGATTTGCTTGTACTCTGGAGAGTTCCTGACATGGACAGAGGTGTCAGCAGAGAGCACTGTGGTCAGACTGAAAAGAACAATACAACTTCATATGTAGTATACAGCAGCTGAAAAGTACTGGAAGGATTAAGATTTTAATATAGAAGGGATTTACAAATCTGATTAACTTTATGCCATCGGTTGATTTGAAAAAAAAAAAATTTCAACTGGAGTACCCCTTTTAAAGGGAACCTGTTAGCTGGTAAGAGCTGCAGACAATGTTGAATATCTGTTTGGGAGTAAAAGAAAACGGATAGTGGTTGTAACATTTATAAAATTGCCTTTTTATTTATTGGCCAAGTGTAAAGGAGGCAGAGTTAAGCTACTCAAATGTTACAGCCTGGCATGCCTCCTTCTTGCTCACTCTCACCTCCCAGCTCACACACAGTCAGGGGCGTACCTAGAGCATTTGGCACCCAGGGCAGACCCTTTATTTGGCACCCCCCCTTAATTACACTCCCTCCCTTAATTACACCCCCCCCTTAATTAAACCCCCTCCTTCCCCCCTTAATTACACCCCCTCCCTCCCTAATTACACTGACCGCTGTGATGGATCCTTATGCTCATTAAAAAGATCTGTGAAGGCGGCGTCAGCGTCGTGACGTCATGTTGCGTGCCGCCGCAACACTCCTCCCCTGCTGCTCTGACTTCACAGATGCAGGCGCCGGGCGGAAAAGTGTTGCGGTTACAGTGCAGCAGTGGATGGGGAGGGTGACTCAGTCATGTCACCCCCCTTGTGAGTGGCACCCGGGGCCAGCTGCCCCCCGACCCCCTCCCTTGGTACGCCACTGGGGTGATGTATACCTGGGGGTGCAGTTATGGGGTAATGTATACCTGGGGGTGCAGTTATGGGGTGATGTATACCTGAAGGTGCAGTTATGGGGTGATGTATACCTGGGGGGGCAGTTATGACGTGATGTATACCTGGGGGTGCAGTTATAGGGTGATGTATACCTGGGGGTGCAGTTATGGGGTGATGTATACCTGGGGGTGCAGTTATGGGGTGATGTATACTGGGGGTGTAGTCATGGGGTGATGTATACCTGGGGGTGAAGTTATGGGGTGATGTATATTGGGGGGGAGGTTCAGTTATTGGGTGATGTATACCGGGGTGCAGTTATGAAGTGGATGTATGGTGGGGGTGCATTTATGGGGTGATGTATACTGGGGGTGCAATTATGGGGTGATGTGTACTGGGGGTGCAGTTATGGGGTGATGTATACAGGAGGTGCAGTTATGGGGTGCCCTATGTCTCAGTATGGAGGTACCCAACCCCCTGGGCCATATATGGAGGTATCCCACCTCTGGGACCATATATGTGGGTACCCCACCTCTGGGTCCATGTATGGGGTGCCCTATGTCTCAGTATTGTGGTACCCCGTCTGGTTCATATATGGGGGTGCCATATGTCTCAGTATGGGGGCACCCCACCTCTGGGCCCATATGTGGGGGCACACTGATCTGCTCGAGGCTCCGGTGCGGCACTGGCAAGGATGCTGGGCTGGGCTCCTCTCTGTGTGCTTCTCACAGCAGCCTGACTCAATCCTGAGAACTCCATGTCCCAGCGTGCCCTGCGGTGGGCGGATACCAGGGGTGGGGAGATCGCAGTTGTGTTCTCTGGAGAAGGATTGCCTGCTCGTTACCATGGAGGCCGGAGTACCTGACAATGAGCGTGGCCTCTCATCCTTAGTCATAGGGATTCCCCTCCCCGATAGTGGTGTGAGGTGCAGAACTGTGCCCTATGCATTTCTCCCCTCAGATTATCGAAGATACAGCGAGGGGAGGCAGAGCACCCCTTGGTACGCCACTGCATACAGTGTATTTAACCCCTTAAGGACCAAGGACGTACCGGTACGTCCTTGGTCCTGCTCTTCTGATATAACGCGGGGTTACACAGTAACCCCGCGTCATATCATGGCGGGCCCGGCGTCATAGTGAAGCCGGGACCCGCCTCTAATAGCGCGCAGCGCCGATCGCGGCGCCGCGCGCTATTAACCCTTTAGCCGCGCGCTCAAAGCTGAGCCGCGCGGCTAAAAGTGAAAGTGAAAGTTCCCGGCTAGCTCAGTCGGGCTGTTCGGGATAGCCGCGGCTAATCGCGGCATCCCGAACAGCTGACAGGACAGCGGGAGGGCCCCTTCCTGCCTCCTCGCTGTCCGATCGCCGAATGACTGCTCAGTGCCTGAGATCCAGGCATGAGCAGTCATCCGGCAGAATCGTTGATCACTGGTTTCTTATGAGAAACCAGTGATCAACATAGAAGATCAGTGTGTGCAGTGTTATAGGTCCCTATGGGACCTATAACACTGCAAAAAAAAAGTGAAAGAAAAAGTGAATAAAGATCATTTAACTCCTCCCCTATTAAAAGTTTGAATCACCCCCCTTTTCCAATAAAAAAAAAAAACACAGTGTAAATAAAAATAAAAATAAACATATGTGGTATCACCGCGTGCGGAAATGTCCGAATTATAAAAATATATAATTAATTAAACCGCTCGGTCAATGGCGTGCGCGCAAAAAAATTCCTCAATAAGTCAAAATTGATCAATAAGTCCTATCAATGCAAAAATGGTACCGTTAAAAACTTGAGATCACGGCGCAAAAAATGAGCGCTCATACCGCCCCATACACGGAAAAATAAAAAAGTTATAGGGGTCAGAAGATGACAATTTTAAACGTATTAATTTTCCTGCATGTAGTTATGATTTTTTCCAGAAGTCCGACAAAATCAAACCTATATAAGTAGGGTATCATTTTAATCGTATGGACCTACAGAATACATATCAGGTGTCATTTTTACCGAAAAATGTACTACGTAGAAACGGAAGCCCCCAAAAGTTACAAAACAGCGTTTTTTTTTCAATTTTGTCGCACAATGATTTTTTTTCCCGCTTTACCATAGATTTTTGGGCAAAATGACTGACGTCATTACAAAGTAGAATTGGTGGCGCAAAAAATAAGCCATCATATGGATTTTTAGGTGTAAATTTGAAAGAGTTATGATTTTTTAAAGGCAAGGAGCAAAAAACGAAAATGCAAAAACGGAAAAACCTCCGGTCCTTAAGGGGTTAAAAGAAACCACAATTTGCACAATTTGTCTCAGAGTGCCATTTTCCCCACCACCCCCCTTAACAATCAGGCAGTTATCTAAGCCTATATTTAAAATATTTGCTGTACTTTGTATGTTGTTGTATTCTTAAATACAGGTGCAATTGTAACAATTTAGGGGGTTTATCAAAGCTGCAGCAAAAAACATGCACGATGTTATCTATATTCCTCTGCATCCAATTGGGTGGAGCTGGAGGCTGGAGACTACTGCATTGACAACTTTATCTGTAAATATACCTTAGCCTGCCAAAATAATTATATTAAAGAAGATCATTTGTAATAGAGGTTAACATAGAAATATTGAATGTTTCATCTTACAGGAATTGTTGGCCCATCTAGTCTGCCCAATATTCTGAATACTATCAATAGGCCCTGGCCCTATAGTAAGAATAGCCTTATACTTATCCCATTTCCTTTCTTTCTGACCACAGTGCTCTCTGCTGACACCTGTCCAGAGTAGGATAGGTTTGCAATGTGAATTTGCTCCTGCTCTGGACAGTTCCTGACATGGACAGAGGTGTCAGCAGAGAGCACTGTGGTCAGACAGAAAATAAATTCAAAAAGAAAATAACTTCCTGGATCATACAGCAGCTGATAAGTACTGTAAGGATTAAGATTTTTAAATAGAAGTAATTTACAAATCTGTTTAACTTTCTGGCATCAGTTGATTTAAAAAAAAAAAAATTGCCACCGGAATACCCCTTTAAGTCTTCTGAAATAATAACCCCTAAAAACCTTTCCCCAGAGTTCTGACCATTCCTCTAGTTTACCTAAATCCTTTTCCATTTGTGTATCCCTCCAGGAACAACAACGCTGTTGCAAATCTTTGTGTCATCAGCAAAAAGACCAATTTCTTACCATCAAGACCTTCTGCAATATCACTGATAAATATATTAAACAAAGTGGATCCCAGTACAGATACCTGAGGTTCTCCAATGATAAGAAGACCTTGCTCTGAATGTCCTCCATTGACTATAACCCTCTGTTGTCTTTTATTTAGCCACTGCCCAATCCATTTTCCTTAAGTTGGGTTATGCCTAAATCAAGGAAAATGTAAATATATATATATATATATATATATATATATATATATATATATATATATACAGTACAGACCAGAAGTTTGGACACACCTTCTCATTCAAAGAGTTTTCTTTATTTTCATGACTATGAAAATTGCAGACTCACACTGGAATCATCAAAACTATGAATTAACACATGTGGAATTATAGACATAACAAAAAAGTGTGAAACAACTGAACATATGTCATATTCTAGGTGGAAAGTGTCCCCAAGTGCAGTGACAAAAACCATCAAGAGCTACAAAGAAACTGTCTCACATGCGGACCGCCCCAGGAAAGGAAGACCAAGAGTCACCTCTGCTGCGGAGGATACCAGCCTCAGAAATTGCAGTTCTAGCAGCAGACACATCTCTAGAACAACTGTTAAGAGGAGACTGTGTGAATCAGGCCTTCATGGTAGAATATCTGCTAGGAAACCACTGCTAAGGACAGGTAATAAGCAGAAGAGACTTGTTTGGGCTAAAGAACACAAGGAATGGACATTTGACCAGTGGAAATCTGTGCTTTGGTCTGATGAGTCCAAATTTGAGATCTTTGGTTGCAACCACCGTGTCTTTGTGCGATGCAGAAAAGGTGAACGGATAGACTCTACATGCCTGGTTCCCACCGTGAAGCATGGAGGAGGAGGTGTGATGGTGTGGGGGTGCTTTGCTGGTGACACTGTGGGGGATTTATTAAAAATTGAAGGCATACTGAACCAGCATGGCTACCACAGCATCTTGCAGCGGCATGCTATTCCATCCGGTTTGCGTTTAGTTGGACCATCATTTATTTTTCAACAGGACAATGACCCCAAACACACCTCCAGGCTGTGTAAGGGCTATTTGACCAAGAAGGAGAGTGATGGGGTGCTGCGCCAGATAACCTGGCCTCCACAGTCACCAGACCTGAGCCCAATGAAGGCAAAAGTGCCAACAAGTGCTAAGCATCTCTGGGAACTCCTTCAAGACTGTTGGAAGACCATTTCAGGTGACTACTTCTTGAAGCTCATCAAGAGAATGCCAAGAGTATGCAAAGCAGTAATCAGAGCAAAAGGTGGCTACTTTGAAGAACCTAGAATATGACAAATTTTCAGTTGTTTCACTCATTTTTGTTATGTCTATAATTCCACATTGTCCATAATGTCTATAATGTTATGTCTATAATTATATAATGTGTTAATTCATAGTTTTGATGCCTTCAGTGTGAATCTACAATTTTCATGAAAATAAAGAAAACTCTTTGAATGAGAAGGTGTGTCCAAACTTTTGGTCTGTACTGTATAAATATGTCAATAACTGAAATCACTTGGTTCCTATAACCATCAATAAGCTTCTTACACCTCTCAGCTGGAATGTTGGACCACTGTTCCTTTGCAAACTGCTCCAGGTCTCTCTTATTGGAAGGGTGCCTTTTCCCAACAGCAATTTTAAGATCTCTCCATGGGTGTTCAGTGGGATTTAGATCTGGACTCATTGCTGGCCACTTCAGAACTCTCCAGTGCTTTGTTGCCATCCATTTCTAGTTGCTTTTTGACATATGTTTGGGGTCATTGGGGGAGACTTATCAAAACCTGTGCAAAGGAAAAGTTCAATTTTAACCTCATCGGTCCACAGAACTTGTTTCCAGAATGCATCAGGCTTGTCTATATGTTCACTTGCAAAGTTCAAATGCTGATTTTTGTGATGAGGACGTAGAAGAGGTTTTCTTCTGATGACTCTTCCATGAAGACCATATTTGTACAAGTATCTCTTTATAGTGGAATAGTGTACCACAACTCCAGTGTCTGCCAGATCTTTCTGGAGGGATTGTTCAGTCAAACGGGGGTTTTGAATAGTTTTTCTCACAATCCTGCAAGCTGTTCTGTCTGATATTTTTCTTGGTCTTCCAGATCTTGCTTTAACTTCCACTGTTCCTGATGACTGCCATTTCTCAATTACATTCCGAACAGAGGATATTGACACCTGAAAATGTTTTGCTATCTTCTCATAGCCTTCTCCAGCTTTGTGGGTATCAACTATTTTCAGTTTCAAATTTCTAGACAACTGCTTAGAAGAACCCATGGTGCTGATTGTTGGGGCAAGGTCAGATGAGTCTGGGCATTTCAAACCTTTGAGATTGACATCACCTGGTCTTCCCAGATGATAATTGAGAACAATCCATGACACTGGCAGGTCTCAGCTTTGCAAAGGGGGCAGTGCATGCTATAAATTAGGGTAGGGTGCCCAAACTTTTGTAGACACCATTTTTTTTTTCTGTTATTGTAATTGTTTTCTGTAATTGTTTTCTGTAATACTACAGTGGAAATTCTTTTCCGTTTGAAACACAGAACTGTCTGCTGACATCACGAGCACAGTGCTCTCTGCTGACATCTCTGTGCATTTTTAGGAACTGTCCAGGGTAAAAGGAAATCCCCATAGCAAACATATGCTGTTCTGGACAGTTCATAAAATGGACAGAGATGTCAACAGAGAGCACTGTGCACGTGATGTCAGCAGACAGTTCTGTGTTTCAAAAAGAAAAGAATTTCCGCTGTAGTATTCAGCAGCTAATAAGTACAGGAAGGATTAAGATTTTTTAATAGAAGTAATTTACAAATATGTTTAACTTTCTGGCACCAGTTGATTAAAAAAAAAAAGTTTTTCACCGGAGTACCCCTTTAACCCCTTAACGACGCAGGACGTATATTTACGTCCTGCAGCCGCTCCCGGGACCCGCGGCTAATACCACACATCGCCGATCGCGGTGATGTGCGGTATTAACCCTTTAGAAGCGGCGGTCAAAGCTGACCGCCGCTTCTAAAGCGAAAGTGAAAGTGACCCGGCTGCTCAGTCGGGCTGTTCGGGACTGCCGCGATGAAATAGCGGCGTCCCAAACAGCTGACAGGACACTGGGAGGGCCCTTACCTGCCTCCTCGGTGTCCGATCGGCGAATGACTGCTCCGTGCCTGAGATCCAGGCAGGAGCAGTCAAGCGCCGATAACACTGATCACAGGCGTGTTAATAATCAGTGTGTGCAGTGTTATAGGTCCCTATGGGACCTAAAAAAGTGTTAATAAAGGTCATTTAACCTCTTCCCTAATAAAAGTTTTAATCACCCCCCTTTTCCCATAAAAAAAATAAAACAGTGTAAAAAAAATTAATAAACATATGTGGTATCGCCGCGTGCGTAAATGTCCGAACTATAAAAATATATCATTAATTAAACCGCACGGTCATTGGCGTAAGCACAAAAAAATTCCAAAGTCCAAAAAAGCGTTTTTTGGTCACTTTTTATACCATTAAAAATGAATAAAAAGTGATCAAAAAGTCAGATCAAAACAAAATTCATACCGATAAAAACTTCAGATTGCGGCGCAAATATGAGCTTTCATACCGCCCTGTACGTGGAAAAATAAAAAAGTTATAGGGGTCAGAAGATGACATTTTTAAACGTATACATTTTCCTGCATGTAGTTATGATGCGACAAAATCAAACCTATATAAGTAGGGTATCATTTTAACCGTTTGGACCTACGGAATAATGATAAGGTGTCATTTTTACCGAAATATGCACTGCGTAGAAACGGAAGCCCCCCAAAATTACAAAATGGCATTTTTTCTTCGATTTTGTCACACAATGACTTTTTTTTCCGTTTCGCCGTGCTTTTTTGGGTAAAATGACTAATGTCACTGCAAAGTAGAATTGGCGATGCAAAAAATAAGCCATAGTATGGATTTTTAGGTGGAAAATTGAAAGGGTTATGATTGTTATGAAAGGTAAGGAGGAAAAAACGAAAGTGCAAAAACGGAAAAACCCTGAGTCCTTAAGGGGTTAAGTACCAGGATGTCAGGGTGTACCCATACGCCCGTGATCCTCAAGGGGTTAAGAGGTTGTCCAGAGGCAAAAAAGTTCCTTCCTGTTCTGCTCCCCAGTGCTTCAGCTCCTCCTGGTTGTCTTGAATATATTCTGTTGCCAGACGATAGGAGGCAGGTGCCAGTCATGTTCATGTGCGGCACCTTCATTTATGGTTTGAAATATAGTGTGTGGGCATTCAAGTAAATAGGGTTGCAATGCAAGGGCCTTAATGGCTATTGGTCTGGAGCATTAACAGAAAAAACTTTGAAGAGGCAGAAGCATCAATGAGAGTTCCTATGCAACCAATATACCATCAATTCTGTAATCAGGAAGCTCCTTTAAACATGCCAGTAAATAATAATGCAAAATCCCAGTACTTATTCCAGTACTTATACCCAGACAAGAGGGTTAAATATGCTTAAAAAACTTCCACTCAAGTGAATTTTTTTTAAATTAACCTCTTCAGGACATAGGGCGTATGGATACGCCCTGCATTCCGAGTCCTTAAGGACGCAGGGTGTATCCATACGCCCGTGGGAATTCCGGTCCCCGCCGCTAGCCGGTTGGGGACCGGAGCCGGATGCCTGCTGAAATCGTTCAGCAGGCATCCCGGCATATCGCACAGGGGGGTCATTATGCCACCCCATGTCGGCGATCGCCGCAGATCGCTGGACAGTTCAGTCCAGCGATCTGCGGCGATTCCGGGTCAATCGGGTCTCCAGTGACCCGGTGACCCAGAATTACCGGCCCCAAACAGCCAGAGCCTGCAGGGGTGAGGTGGCACTGGTGCCACCTCACGATCGCACTGATTCGTCGGCCGGATTACCGGCCGACCAATCAGGGCGCCTGCTGCGGGTTTCACTCCCGCTCCGCCCCTCTTCCGGAAGACGTGAGCGGGTGCGGGAAGACGACCCCGGGTGCTGGGGACCCCAGGAGCAGCGGCGGCGACGGCGACGACGAGGGACTGACCTCATGCGGCTGGATCGTTGGAGGTGAGTGACAGCCTCCTGCTGTTGCTTAGCAACAGCTCCCAGCATGCAAAAAGGGCATGCTGGGAGCTGTAGTTATGCAACAGCAGGAGGCAGACCACCACAACTCCCAGCATTCCCTTATGGGCATGCTGGGACTTATGGTTTTGCAACAGCTGGAGGCACATTTTTTCTATGGAAAAGTGCACCTTCAGCTGTTGTATAACTACAACTCCCAACTTGCACAAACAGCTAAAGTGCATGCTGGGAGTTGTAGTGGTGCATCTGCTGGTTGCATAACTACAACTCCCAGCATGCCCGTTGGCTGTCGGTGACTGCTGAGAGTTGTAGTTTTGCAACAGCTGAAGGCACACTGGTTGTGAAACTTAGAGTTTTTTTTTTTTTTACCTAACTCAGTGTTTCACGATCGGTGTGCCTCCAGCTGTTGCAAACTACAACTCTCAGCAGTCACCGTACACCATGCACCGTACATGCTGGAAGTTGTAGTTTTGCAACAGCTGGAGGCACACTGGTTGTGAAACACTGAGTTAGGGCACAAACTCAGTGATACACAACCAGTGTGCCTACAGCTGTTGCAAAACTAAAACTCTCAGCATGTACAGTCTGTCAGCGCATGCTGGGAGTTGTAGTTTTGCAACAGCTGGATGTCCCCCCCCCCCCAATGTGAACGTACAGGGTACACTCACATGGGTGGAGGATTACAGTAAGTATCTGGCTGCAAGTTTGAGCTGCCGCAAATTTTCTGCCGCAGCTCAAACTGCCAACTGTGAACCCGCCGCCCATGCGACTGTACCCTAAAAACACTACACTACCAAAAAATAAAATAAAAAGTAAAAAACACTACATATACACATACCCCTACACAGCCCCCCTCCACTCCTAAATAAAAATGAAAGCGTCTGGTACGCCACTGTTTCCAAAACGGAGCCTCCAGCTGTTGCAAAACAACATCTCCCAGTATTGTCGGACAGCCATTGACTGTCCAGGCATGCTGGGAGTTTTGCAACAGCTGGAGGCACCCTGTTTGGGAATCTCTGGAAGAATTCCCCTATGTCCACCCCTATGCAAGTCCCTAATTTAGGCCTCAAATGCGCATGGCGCTCTCACTTTGGAGCCCTGTCGTATTTCAAGGCAACAGTTAAGGGTCACATATGGGGTATCGCCATAGTCGGGAGAAATTGTGTTACAAATTTTGGGGGGTATTTTCTGCTTTTACCCTTTTTAAAAATGTAAAATTTTTGGGAAAACAAGCATTTTTTTTTTTTTTTTTTTACATATGCAAAAGTCGTGAAACACCTGTGGGGTATTAAGGTTCACTTAACCCCTTGTTACGTTCCTGGAGGGGTCGAGTTTCCAAAATGGTATGCCATGTGGTTTTTTTTTTGCTGTCCTGGCACCATAGGGGCTTCCTAAATGCGGCATGCCCCCAGAGCAAAATTTGCTTTCAAAAAGCCAAATGTGACTCCTTCTCTTCTGAGACCTGTAGTGCGCCAGCAGAGCACTTTTCACCCCCATATGGGGTGTTTTCTGAATCGGGAGAAATTGGGATTCAAATTTTTAGGGGTATTTTCTTGTATTTCCCTTTTTAACAATTAAAAATTTTTGGGAAAACAAGCATTTTAGGTAAAAATTATTTTTTTTTTTTTACATTTGCAAAAGTCGTGAAACACCTGTGGGGTATAAAGGCTCACTTTATCCCATGTTACATTCCCCGAGGGGTCTAGTTTCCAAAATGGTATGCCATGTGTTTTTTTTTTTTGCTGTTCTGGCACCATAAGGGCCCCCCAAAAACCATTTCAGAAAAACGTACTCTCCAAAATCCCCTTGTCGCTCCTTCCATTCTGAGCCCTCTACTGCGCCCGCCGAACACTTTACAAAGACATTTGAGGTATGTGCTTACTCGAGAGAAATTGGGCTACAAATACAAGTAAAAATTTTGTCCTTTTACCCCTTGTAAAAATTCAAAAATTGGGTCTACAAGAACATGCGAGTGTAAAAATGAAGATTGTGAATTTTCTCTTTCACTTTGCTGCTATTGGTGTGAAACACCTAAAGGATTAAAATGCTGACTGAATGTCATTTTGAATACTTTGGGGGGTGTAGTTTTTATAATGGGGTCATTTATGGGGTATTTCTAATATGAAGACCCTTCAAATCCACTTCAAACCTGAACTGGTCCCTGAAAAATACAGAGTTTTAAACTTTTGTGAAAAATCGGAAAATTGCTGCTGACCGTTGAAGCCCTCTGGTGTCTTCCAAAAGTAAAAACAAGTCAATTTTATGATGCAAACATAAAGTAGACATATTGTTTATGTGAACCAAAAATGTATTCGTAATATCCATTTTCCTTAAAAGCAGAAAGCTTCAAAGTTAGAAAAATGCAAAATTTTCAAATTTTTCATCAAATTTACGGATTTTTCACCAAGAAAGGATGCAAGTATCGACAAAAATTTACCACTATGTTAAAGTAGAATATGTCACGAAAAAACAATCTCGGAATCAGAATGATAACTAAAAGCATTCCAGAGTTATTAATGTTTAAAGTGACAGTGGTCAGATGTGCAAAAAAACGCTCCGGTCCTTAAGGCCAAAATGGGCTCCGTCCTGAAGGGGTTAAAGAGTACCTGTCACCAAACTATACTTTTAATATACTGTTCCTAATGTAATTATAAGACTATGCCATTCACTTGCTGTAAAAATTCTCAACCTTTATATGTTTTAATGTGATTGAAAAACGGCCGCTAGGTGTCTCTGTTCTGTTCCCTGCACAAATCAAACAGTCCGTTTGGTCTCCTCCCAACCTGGCTTGAGAACAAACTCAGGAAGTGCGTGCTGAGCATGGCGAGGCACAGCTCTCGCAGGCTTCAGCGACGCTGTACTTACTGGAGAACACCCACTTTCTCCTACCGGGAGCTCACACAATGTAAGCAAGGGGAAAGGTATGATACAGAGCTTTTCAAAGCTAAGGGCAGAAGGGGTGTTAGGAGTAGTTAGGGAATATAATCTGAGTTAGTTTAGAAAATATGGCTTGATGACAGGTACTCTTTAAATACTGTCAGGATCCGGACTGGTATGCAGAGAGGACACGGGTGGGGGATCCACTGTGTCAGTGAGGTGATTGTGTGGGCCGTACCAGGGGAACGGAATCCAAGGGGTTACTGGTTTTCACCAGAGCCCGCCGCAAAGTGGGATGGACTTGCAGCGGCAGGTAACCCACAGGTCGTTCCATCCGATAGCGACTCAACCTCACTGACAGCTGAGACAGGCACGGTACACAAGGGTAAGGCAAGAGCAAGGTTGGACGTAGCAGAAGGTCTGGGCAGGCAGCAATGGTTCGTAGTCAGGGGCAACGGCAAGGGTCTGGATACACAGGCAATGGAACACACAGAAACGCATTCTCAGGGCACAAGGCAACAAGATCCGGCAGGGACAGGAAGGGGAAGCGGGCTTAAATAGTGTAGGGAGTGTTAGGAACTAATTGGGCCAGGCACCAATTAATGGTGCACTGGCCCTTTAAATCTGAGAGACCCGGCGCGCGCGCCCTAGAGAGCGGGGCTGCGCACGCCGGGACTGAGCAGAAGGACAGGGCCGGTGAGTGACACGGGATGCGACCCGCGGACGGGCACGTCCCACCACGGGGATCGCATCCCCGCCGAGGGACACAGAGCAGTGCTCCCGGTCAGACTCGCTGACCAGGGCACTGCAAGCAGGGAAGTGACGCCGCGAGCACTCCAGAGGGGAAGCGGGACCCGGAGCGCACGGCGTTACAAATGCATTACATGAAATTGTCAGAATATAGAATACAAGGTACTGTCAGGATTGTAGGGCTTATGTTTGTATATAGGTAAATTGCATTTGACACTTTGACCTAGATGTTTTATTGATTTTATGTTTTCCTCTTTGGTTCCCTGGCAGTAGGATGTTATCAGGAAGCTGAAGAGATGTTGTGAGCTGCTGCATTGGCTTTGAAGATCTAAGCAATGTTGGAGCAGTGACTGATACAGCTTTTGCCAGTTTCTGTTATTTCTTGAGTACTATAAAGGACTATGAATATGTAACCTGAGGTCATCCTTTATGGCCCATGTGGGGCATGCCGGCCTGGATATATCAGATGTGGGTTTTGGAACAAGATATATACTCCACAGTAAGGCTTTGTGACCCCTGCCTCGGGATCGCGATGGTGTCTTGAATGGTCCCCCTGAAAAGTAGAAAGCCCCCTATGCAGTAATTGGTGGTATCTGATACTGAGTGTATCACATTTAGACCCACAAGTGTGTATATTGTGTGTATATGGTGTACTGGAAGACTCTTTATATGGTTGGCCCTTATTGTTTATATTTTTTGACATAAATTAATGTCCATGGCCTCCATTTTCTCAGTTCGGGTATGTTCACACGGCAAAATTTCCCTGTGGAATTCTGCAGAAGACTCTGCAGTCCCATTAACACAGCAGAATTTTTGCGGTTGGCATTCCACAAAAATATAAGACCAGTGTTATATTTTGCGAAATTCCACTGCGGAACCCCATTGAATTCAATAGGGCTTGAATTTGAGCAGAATTCTTTGTTTGGAGAACACAGAAATTCTGTCGCAATTTTGCCACAATTCTGGCAGAATTCCGCAATTCCATTCAGCAAGCTTTGCTGAACAGAATTTTTGCAGAAGTGTGGAAATTCTTCCGTGTGAATATACCCTCACACAACTTTGTATGTACATAACTTTAGCAGTAAAGACCAACACTAGTTCATTGACTTCAGGTAAACACTGCTCCAGCATGCATGTTTTTATTAGCCCGAATCGTTCTGGTCTCCCTGATAGCGATTATATGAAGTGGTGATTACATAGAAAGCGCACATTTAATGAGCATCCCTGCATGCTGACACATGTGCAGTGTGCTCAACATCTGAGACAGTACTTTGGGATCTATAATCATTCTGTAAGTCTTATATTATATATAAATATGTCTTATTGGGAATGGATTATAGTATGGGCGACATGGTGATTGTACACTTCATGCACTTTAATAAAAAAAGGAAATATGTACAGTGAAAGCATAACTTTAATTATGCTCCAGCAGAAAGATATGTTTAGATGTCCCTCAACTTTATAGCCCGAGACTATTGTAATCAGGATACAAATTAGTCTCAAGTCCATGCCAGCCTATGGGTCTTCAAGAAAATCTGTATTCTGATTGCTGTAGTCTCGGGTAAAGTCTAGGGCTACAAAGTTGAGGGAGATTAAAAGAGATATCCTGCTGCGTACTTGCAGTTATGCTTTTAAGGGGTACTCCCATGGAAAACTTTATTTTTTATTTTTTAAATCAACTGGTGCCAGAAAGTTAAACAGATTTGTAAATCACTTCTATTAAAAAATCTTAATTCTTCCAGCACTTTTTAGGGGCTGTATACTAAAGAGAAATCCAAAAAAGAAATGCATTTCATCTGATGTCATGACCACAGTGCTCTCTGCTGACCTCTGCTGTCCATTTTAAGAACTGTCCAGAGCAGCATATGTTTGCTATGGGGATGTTCTCCAGCTCTGGATAGTTCCTAAAATGGACAGCAGAGGTCAGCAGAGAGCACTGTGGTCATGATATCAGAGGAAATGCATTTCTTTTTTGGATTTCTCTTTAGTATACAGCCCCTAAAAAGTACTGGAAGGATTAAGATTTTTTTTAATAGAAGTGATTTACAAATCTGTTTAACTTTCTGGCACCAGTTGATTTACTGGTTTCCACGGGAGTACCCCTGTAATATATTATATCATTTATGATGTCCCCAATCAGGTATTGGATAGGACTGGTGGTGTCTGTACGATGTCTTTAATTGGTAGTGGGGATTTGTACATAGAATATATATATATATATATATATATATATATATATATATATATATTTATATATATATAAGTTGTGATGTGCTTAACAACCATACATACCTTGATTTAAACATTGCATAGTGTGCCTAGATGGGATAAAGAATGTCATTTTATGTTAACATTATCCCACCTGCTGAGTGCTGTATCAACATTTCTCTTGGTAGGAAGCAAAGAGGCCACAACCCTTGCACAAGTGCTGTGACACCCTCAACCGGTACCCTCCCTATTATAATGATGCTTGCCCATCCCCTACACTGAGTGGCCATTTTGAGGGAGATTTATTAAAACCTGTGTAGAGGAAGACTAGTGTAATTACCCATAGCAACCAATTAGAGTGCTCCTTTCATTTTAAAATAGGCCTCTGAAAAATTGAAAGAAGTCTGATTGGTTGCTATGGGCAACTGCACCCCTCTTTCTCTACACAGGTTTTGATAAATCTCCCCCATAGGGAGATTTATCAAATCCTGTGTAGAGAAAGAGGGGTGCAGTTGCCCACAGCATCCAATCAGATTTATTCTTTTCATTTTTCAGAGGCCTTTAAAAAAAAAAAAAAAAAAAAGCACTCTGGTTGCTATGGGCAACTGCACTTGTCAGTGAGTGAGGCCTAGGTACAGGTACTGTTCTGCAGGCATGGTATCACCTACTGGCATGTTTGTTTACTATTACACCATGTCACCCGCAAGTTGCTGTACAATTGAATGGTTGCCATAAACCATCCTCAGTGTTCAACTATTGGAAAAAGAAATTAAAACTGAAAGGCGACATTGTGTCACTATGTAGCCAAAGGCTGTCTGAGCATGCTGGGAGTTGTAGTTTTGTAACAGCTAGTGGCATCCTGGTTGGGAAACACTGGTCAACATTATCCTAGAGAAATCCAAAAGCTTCTTTAAGTTAACGGGGGTACTACGGTGGAAAACTTTTTTTTTTTTTTTTTTTTAATAAACTGATGCTAGAAAGTTAACCCCTTAAGGATGCAGGGTTTTTTGTTTTTTGCACTTTCGTTTTTTCCTCCTCACCTTTTAAAAATCATAACCCTTTCAATTTTGCACCTAAAAATCCATATTATGGCTTATTGTTTGCACCACCAATTCTACTTTGCAGTGACATCAGTCATTTTACCCAAAAATCTACAGCAAAATGAAAAAACAAATCCTTGTGCGACGAAATTGAAGAAAAACGCCACTTTGTAACTTTTGGGGGCTTCCGTTTCTACGCAGTACATTTTTTCAGTAAAAATTACACCTGATCTTTATTCTGTAGGTCCATATGATTAACATTATACCCTTCTTATATAGGTTTGATTTTTGTCGTACTTCTGGAAAAAATCATAACTACATGCACGGAAATTTATACGTTTAAAATTGTCATCTTCTGACCCCTATAACTTTTTTGTTTTTCTGGGTATGGGGCGGTATGAGGGATCATTTTTGTGCAGTGATCTGAAGTTTTTAGCGGTACAATTTTTGTAATGATCGGACTTTTTGATCGCTTTTTATTCATTTTTTCATGATATAAAAGGCGACCAAAAATACGCTACTTTGGACTTTGGAATTTTTTTGCGCGTACGCCATTGACCCTGCGGGTTAATTAATGATATATTTTTATAGTTCGGACATTTACGCATGCGGCGATACCACATATGGTTATATTTATTTTTATTTACATGGTGTTTTTTTTATGGGAAATGGGGGGTGATTTTAACTTTTGTTAAGGAATGAGTTAAATCACATTTGCTAACTTTTTTTTTACACTTTTTTTTTGCAGTGTTATAGCTCCCATAGGGGGCTATAACACTGCACACACTGATTGCCAGCACTGTTCACTGCAAAGCCATAGCTTTGCATTGATCAGTGTTATCGGCGGTCGATTGCTCAAGCCTGCATCTCAGGCTTGGAGCAATCAATCGCCGAAGGGACACGCCGGAGGAAGGTAAGAGGACCTCCGCCCACGTTCCAGCTGATCGGGGCACCGCATTTTCACTGCAGTGGTCCCAATCAGCCCCATTGAGAAGCCCGGAAGGTTTTACTTTTGTTTTAGACACGGCGTTCAACTTTGAACACCGCGTCTAAAGGGTTAATAGCGAGCGGCACCGTGATCAGATACATGCCAGGACCGACCCGATACCGCGTGACCCCACGTTATATCGCGGGAGCCAGCCAAGGACTCAGATTTGTAAATGACTTCTATTAAAAAATCTTTACCCGTCCAGTACTTTTTAGCATCTGTATGCTACAGAGAAAATTATTTTCTTTTGGAATTTCTTTTCTTTTTGAATTTCTTTTTTGTCTTGTCCACAGTGCTCTCTGCTGACACCTCTGTCTGTGTCAGGAACTGTCCAGAGAAGTATAGGTTTGCTATGGGGATTTTCTCCTGCTCTGGACAGTTCCTGATACAGGCATCAGGTGGCAGCTGAGAGCACTGTGGACAAGACAAA
The DNA here is from genome assembly GCF_029499605.1 of Hyla sarda. Lineage (NCBI taxonomy): Eukaryota > Metazoa > Chordata > Amphibia > Anura > Hylidae > Hyla > Hyla sarda. The sequence continues at coordinate 261,111,660 of NC_079192.1, read as the reverse complement.
AAAAAAGACATTCAAAAAGAATAGAATTTCCTCTGTAGCATACAGCTGCTAATAAGTACTGGAAGGATTAAGATTTTTTTTTTTATAGAAGTCATTTACAAATCTGTTTAACTTTCTGGCACCAGTTGATTTAAAAAAAAAAAGTTTTCCCCCTGGAGGTTCCCTTTAAGTTAAAGGGGTTTGCCGTCATGACCGCTTTAGGAACAAAGCCCTGACACACGTAACATCAATACACAAACAAACACAAAACAATGAGCATCTGGCGACTTATTTCTGTCTTGTCACGTGACCGAGGCTCTCTGTAGTTATTAGCGGTTCAATAAGCGCCGTTCTATAAAACATTCATTCACGGATTCTACTGTATAGCCTTTGAAAGCCATTTAGCCACCAGCAGGATGTTATTTCTAGAAATGTTTATTGTGGCCTTAGCACTGTTTACATTAACTCTATAAAAGCTCATTAAATAATAATCCGCATCCATGTGCTCTTATAAGATAACAGGATGAGCAGGGTCAGCCAGACCTTCCCATTCACTGACATTTTAGGTAACAAAAGAAGGGTTTCAGTGAGGAGGAACATATGCAGCCATCTGTCTATCCCCAGCAGCACCATTGGCACTGGCAGAGTTAAATGCTTCTGTTCCTTTCCCCCAACAGCCCCTCCTCCACTCCCACATCAGCTTGTGTGTCAGCTGCAGCACCAGGGAGATAGAGTGCTGACTGCAATGTATCAGCTTTAAACACAGCTGCACTCCACTGCTTGGGGGCTTCTCTTTTGATTCTGCACAGAAAATGGGGCATCCCAAGATGACTTGTAGGGCAGTTCCTTTTTTGGAGAATCTGTATTGTGCTGAAGAGGCATTCTACGTATAGTGTGTGTGTATATATATATATATATATATATATATATATATATATATATATATATGTGTGTGTGTGTGTGTTTCCCAACCAGGGTGCCTCCAGCTGTTGCAAAACTACAACTCCCAGCATGTATTGTGTTGTGCTGAAGAGGCATTCTACATATAGTGTGTGTGTGTGTATATGTATATATATATATATATATATATATATATATATCAGTGTTTCCCAACCAGGGTGCCTCCAGCTGTTGCAAAACTACAACTCCCAGCATGCCCGGACAGCCTTCGGCTGTCCGGGCATGCTGGGATTTGTAGTTTTGCAACAGCTGTAGGCACCCTGGTTGGGAAGCACTGCTATATACTGTGTAGCTGTAAGCCAGCAGAGTTGATAAAATAAAAATAAATAAATAAATAAATCTATGAATAAGCCAGAAGCAATTCCACAGTGGGTCCCAGCAGCACATAACTACAATGTATGATGGTACCCTGGCAGCCTGCCCCATCCCCCAGCACTCCATGCTTTGTTGTGGTTGATAAATCACAAGCAGGCAGTCCCAGGAGGCAGGGGTGCTCTGGGACCCAGACAGGTCACAGCCAGATGTGCTGCCTTCCCTGCTGGATACACATGTTGCAGAGGAAGCCAGGGTCACTTTGCTGGTCCAGAGGACTCACACGGTGTCCTTGATTGTCATTCGCAGGGATCTCCTTCCTCCCTTGCCCCTGCCCATCTGGGGGATAGTAATACATGGGATGGGCGATGCAAGATGTATTTGTGCTGCTAGATTGGATATTCAGGGCAGCATCCTAAGCAGGGAGCCAATGGGCTACAAGAGCTGAGCTGTGTCCTGCCTTCCCACAGGAGGGATGCCGGGGAGGCTGCAGTGTGCTGCTGAAGATGCTTCACTCCTAGCAGCATAGTGTCAGCTCAGCTCAGTCTACTCTATTACCCCCAGCACAAACTTAGGGAGGGGGGGTTATTTATTGCTGATCCTCACTCTGTGCCTACAATGCTAAGGCTGCTTGTAATAAAGATCAGCTGTCACCAATAGGCAGATCCCCCTTTTCTCCCCATACCTATTGTGTGCCTGTTCCAGCAGTCTAGGAGCAGCAGGGAAGAGAGTGATTCCTTGTAGACAGTGTTCCTGACAAGGCAGAGCTGAAGGACACCCATCACCTGCAGGTAAGTCATCCTCTACTGCTTGTCATTTCTTCTGAATGAGTATGGCAATACTAGATAATGGAGCACATGCTAACAAGATTAATCAATATAGATTGGTCCAGTATATACATACTGAGATGTTGCAGGGAGACATGGCAGGGTCAGATCACATGAGTGCAATGCTTAGTCTGTGTCTCTTTCCATATTATTATGAGGTCTTCATGAAATATTCATTGCTGCAATGTCCAAGGAAGCAAATCACCTAAGCTGCTCTGGTTGGGCAGAGCCACACAATCCTCCAGCAACTTGGCTTCCTTCTCACTCTTCCTGGGAGTTTCTTTTTTATGCTTTTTTTGCTTCTTTTTCCCCCCCCCCCAGAACTTGCCATGCTTAGCTACAAAGCCCGGTGATTACTTAATTGCTGCTGATTGCAAGTGTCACCCATCTGACATCTGCTGCTCTTCAGCTCCATAAGCTGAGTTGGTAACACCCTGGGATAATACCATGGTGCTCATCAATGATTCTTTTTTTGTTGTTGTTGTTTTGTTTTCTTTTACGGAACCGGATCTGTTTAGTATGAAAAGTCAGATAGCCTGAAAAGGAAAACAAAATGATTAGTAAAGACCCTTGTCATGTATCACCTAGTCACAGTGTGAAGTCAGCACAACACAATACTTAGGGCATTGTTTCCCAACCAGGTTTCCCAGCATGCTGAGAGTTGTCGTTTTGCAACACCTGAAGGCACCTGGTTGGTAAACACTGAGTTGGGGCTAGTCCAGGACCAGCCTGGGACACTGTAGCCTCAGTACAAAGGAGCATATTAGAACTTGCATAGAACAGAGCTGTGCAATCTACTTATGGTAGAGCTGGAAGCAGAATGGAAATGGGGAAAGGAGGTCATCCTCATGGTTATATGTACTTTGCATTGAATATGTGTGTGTGGGGGGTGCTAAAAAGGTGGTGTTGGTGGGGGGGGGGTTGTCCATTGGTTGTGGATGGGTGGAGATAAAAGATAAAATCTGAATGGGGTCAATGACTAGGAAAATGAAGATTGGAACTTCATGCACTCCCTTTTATAAATGAAATGTCCTTCTAGGACAGGACATTGGTCATTCAGCGAACTGTAAATCAATCACTACTGATAGGAGCTGCCTTCCACCATTATTCATCAGACCCAGCTGGATGATTCCTGTCAGATGGGAAGTGCTAGTGCAAAATCTCTAGGTAAATGTATCTGGAAGGCTTTCCAAGTATAGTCTTAAATGAGCACACACAGTTGGCTGCGGTCTGCAGGCAGATGTTCGCACACTAATAAATCTTTTCTTTTTATTGTCACTGGGATGTCATGTCTTACTTTCTTATTTAAAAATTAATTTGCAAACAAATGAAGTGTCTTCATTTAAAAGATTACGCTTTAAGATCGCACAGCGGTGGGAAGAATGTAAGAGCATTTAGAGAAAGAAATACTGCTACTGTAAGAATGGACCAGTACTGTTTGACTATGCATTCTTATTTAGGTTTTCATGTAATACATTACAGTATCCACATAAGCACATTTCCACTTCTGCATACTGCATTCTGTCTTATGAACTAAAATATGATTTCCAGACATTCAAAAGTACTCTATGTTCTGTAAATCTTCTCTGGCTATAACCTTCTTCCTACAAGGACAAAAGATCTGGGATCCAATTGGCTTCCGTTCATTAGTGTCATGTATGTATACTGTACATTACAATTAGAAGCCATTTGTCATGTTGTAATGGGGACAGAGGAGACCCTGTCGCTGACTGTTTACAGCAATTATTGCCTTCTAGGTTTTTAATGTCTGAACAACAGATTCATATTAATATTTTCATACTCTATTGTAAAGTAGAAAGGAACATTTACATATAAAAACTCTATCTAGGGCAAATGTCATCTATGAAAAAAAACATCCTGGTTAGGGTAGAGAGATCAGTTTACATGGGACTACAGTATATATTATGCAGACCTGTACAAATATTAAATACTGACTGTGTAAACTATCACACAATAGTATTCAATGTTGTTGATATAACAAGACTCTAATAGGTTTCCTTATCTTTAAATTCTGTACAAAGACTATACGCATATGCTGTATACCCCAGAATACCATGGACTGCGAGGAGCTTCTTAAAACACTAGACAGTGCTGAATACCGAACTAAAATGGGAAATTTAATCTGTAGCATAATATTTATTACTTAGAAATGTAAAATATTTACTGAAATGAGAAGTAAATATATCATCATTTGTTTTGTTTATTTCTAGTTTTATTATACTATAAAAATTCCTAATTTACAAAACAGAATGAATAGCTGTGGACGAAGTTGAAGTGAAGCTGAGATATTATACCAGTCCATATATTCCGGTACTGAAGTCGAGCTCTATTGTGTCACTTAATACAGAACACATAGCGTTTTTAGCTATGTGTCCTTGTCATTGCTATGAGTATGAATTTTTAGTCCTTTGAAGATTATAGAACCCCATCAGAAAACTATATGATCCTTTATTAGTCAATGAGATGTATCAGGATTGGTTGGGATCCATTTGAAAACACATCTGACATACAGAAGTGTCCACATTTGCCTTATCTCTGGTTTGCTTGAAGATTCCAAATCAATCTGATCAAACCGATTTAACACAATATCAGGATATGCCATCCGAACACATTAAAATAATTTATATAACATTTATATAACAATCACTGGGTGTCTATACAGCATATACATCTATGACTGTGTCACTAAATCGTGTTGTTGTGAAAAGCTGGTAATCTGACACCATATTTCTCAGGATATGTTAAATGATAAGCTAAATTTAATAATAAATTAAGAAAGCACACATCTGTTCCGAATCCATAACAGTAGTGTGAACATGGATTATAAAATATATTTACTGTTTGCAACATATTTGTATTCTAGAGGTAACAATCCTTGCCTATAGTTTCTGAGTTTATGTTCGTATTGATGTACAAATCCACCACATGCTTATTAAATGTGGAAATGTTATGGATTTTTAAAATGGATTTTACTCTTCCACGTGGGGTACAAGCCTTAGTTAAATCTTCATGTAGCATATGCTTATCTTTCTGTGGAATCATTGTGGATTCACCACGGTTTCGTAGGTTTAGTAGCATGTTGACCAGATCTTAGACCAGAGCATGCACAATACACAAATATGTTGGATTATCATACTGTATGCGTATAGCTATTAGGGTAGATCCACATGCAGTGTAATATTGTGCCACAGGTTTTGCAGCATATTTGCAGCAGAATCTGTGTATTTTTTATGTAAAGTTCCTGCAGGGTGTGCTGTGGATTTACTGTGGATTTGACTCCAGTACTTCAAATGGGTGAAATCCACAGTGAAAATCTTTAACAGAAATAGATTTGCTACATATTGCAAAATGTGAACCTCAGAAATTGTCTGTATCATTCAGATACAATATCAAATCCTTTCTGCTTGACAGCTACTGTACACAAATATGTAGGTAAAATCGGCAGCATTTCCCCTACATGGGTGCTTACCCTCATTTTTAAATAAGGAGGTTCACCCTTATTTTCACATAAGAAGATTATCATCATTATTCAGTGTATACTTTCACTATTCTATTTTGTTCCTTTTATACATTTAGACTATGTATAGTTATAGTGGTTTCAGTGCTTGGAATGCATTGTTTATAACCATCAAAGATGAGTCCCTGAGTTTTGATGCCTTGATAAAAGATGACATTTATTCTGACAACGTATTCAATGTTATTTTGCTAGTATTCCACTATATTTAAGACGTATATGAAAAAATACCATAGTGCAGCCCTGAACACAATCATAAATTTTAAATTACGTGGTTTATTAATTCAGTACCTGATCAGAGTGGCCATTGCCCCTGCTCCCATCCACATGTAAGTACTTGATAGGTAGTGGCGCTTAATATCAAGTAGCCATAAGCACTGCGAATCCCAGCACCATTACATTCTATGGCTATCAATTAATCATAACCATGCTAGTCCCAGCACCATTACATTCTATGGCTGTCAAGTAATCATAACGATGCGAGTCCCAGCACCATTGCATTCTACCTACAGCTATCAGGTAGTCAGAACCATTTAATTCTACAGCTTTGGGTCTTGCACTGTGGATACCTAGGAGACTTACTCCCAACTAACATCTGGTCGTAGCATACAAAAATTCCTAAAAAACAGCTGCATGGCATTTTTTGGGACAAAGATGCCGTGGCCAGGTGTTCGCTGAGGGTCAGCAGAGAAATGTGCCAGACCAACATGGCATTTATTTTTCACACTTTAGTGCCTTTATTCAGCTCATTGCCATGCTCTGGATATGGTACTTTTTAAAGAAATCAGTTTTTCTCCCATAGATTTCTATAGGTAGAAAAAATGCCATAAAATGCATGTATGTTGGTGCTTTTACTTGCATCTTTTCCTCCAATTCTTCAAGAGAAATAACTGAGTCATGTGATGTTCATAGCCTTAAAGTGGTTATCCTTTAAAGTGTACCTGTCATGTAAAAATAACTATTAATATGTCCAAGGGAAGTGGTCAGGGTGTGAACGCTCTTAGCTAGCACTTACCTTTGCTCATTCCGAAGATTAGAGGAGGTCTAAACATCCAGACTCTGGCCAATCAAAACTTTTAACATGTCCCTAGGAGTTGTCAGAAGTATTTTAAATGACAGTGCCTTTTTAAAAAGTGAAGGCCTATCCCTAGGATCGACCATTCATTTTGGAATGGTGAGGTCAGACTCCCAGCTCCCTTGCTGATCAGCTGTTTTATGGGGCTGTAAAGCTCATGGGACTACTACAGCTTGTATATGCACTCATTGTACTTTTTTAAGCGATAGTGCAAAGTAAAAACATGAATGCGGCAGCAGTGCTCAAAAGTGACCCACAGTCCCTTCAACAGCTGATCAGCAGAGATACTTCTAGTCAGATCCTTGCTGATCTAATACTAATGGCCTGTTTAGAAAATAAAAGGCATGCCAGGAGTGCATACTAATAATTCAAATTAAATTTATATTTATATTGATCTAAAAAATTAACAAGGAAAAAAAAAACTCCTCACAAACCAATAGTTAGCACTATCATTATGTATTAATATATGCGGGTATTGTTCTGCATTTATAATTGCCTGACTATCATCAGAATGTTAGTGTCACTATAGATATTGTGGTTTTTACTATGAAGTGCATCGGTGTTGCGATACTTTGTCTATGATAATAATTTGGTTCATTACCACCAGATTGGTTGAGCCCAATTTCACTGTCTCTATCTGAGGTTCATTGATTGACTGTTTGATATGCTTTCTATCTACATTATTGGTCTAAAGGTTCCCTGATGAACACATGTGTGATTGGATGGGGGAAACGCGTTGGAATATAATATTGGAACATGATATCTGGGTGTTTGACCATACCATGAGTGTGACCTTCACAGTAATTAGTAATTTTAACATGACTTCATGTGGTTCATAAGATGTTTAATATTGTGTTATTTATTTGTGCACAGTTTAACGAGAGCACAAAGTTCTAATTTCTGCCTTGCTCTACATTGTTTTATCCCTCACTTTATATTAGGCGAGGGAACGTCATCGTGGTGGAGACCACCCTGTTAAGGAAGTGGGTCTGTCAAAAGGCAGGGGTTGGAGAGGGTAGTTTAGAGCTAGAGAGCACTGTTCCCCTTTTTTCTTTCTAATAGGCCATCAGTATCTGAAATTACGCTCTTAAGGGGACTCTACCATTAACATCCATCTAACTATACCTCCTGACTCTCTTCCATCCCCCCCCCCTGAACACCAACCTGTTGCTATATTTTGCTATCTTAGACCTCATCTTGGACCTCTGCCTTGGTGCTTTTGTGATATGTACTCAGATTAGGGGTGTGGTCATGTGCAAAAAAAAATTTTTTAGGTGTTTGTTTTTTTTAGCTCACTTAGTGTGAGCTCTAGTTTAAATACTACAAATTATTAAAAGTTAAGTTTTAGCCCTTTATTGTTAAGACCAGAGGTCTAGTTTTGTCAGTGATTCCCAGTATCCACGGTAGTTCATGGAACATGGCAGCATACACGATAGTTTATTCTATCCATACAGACCACTTAGTAATAGGCAAGCATAAAGGTAGACCATGGCTAATAGGCAGGTGGAATGTGCTGTTTACTAACAGCATGGGCTATTTTCCAGGATAAAGGGGGGGGGGGATTTATCAAAACCTGTGAAGAGGAAGAGTGGTTAAGTTGCCCATAGCAACCAGTCAGATCGCTTCTTTCATTTTTAAAAAGGAAAAAGAAAAGAAGCAATCTGATTGCTTGCTATAGGCAACTGTACCGTTGTGCAGGTTTTGATAAATCTCCCTCAAAGACTCTTATGCTGAGCACAGTCTGAGCCAGTCTAAGATAGAGGAACATGGCAGCAAGGTTAACTAATGCAACACATCCAATAGTAATTATAAACACTTTTCACTCTAATTATGGAGGTTCTTAGTTTCCACACATAGCATTATTATGGATGAATTGGAAGCAATCTATGAATGTACCTGTCAGCTGTAGAAACAATATTCATATTACACTTAATAAACCAGGCTCATGGACAGATATATGCAGACAAAGAAATCTCCACAATAGAAAACTCATTTTAGAAATGATTTCAGTATTAATTATCTAACTGTATAGAATCTATTAAGATACATGATTTATATTTTGGATTACAAAAAAAAAAGCTAAATACTATATTTCTTTTTGTTTTGTACTTCCTTAAAGGGGTACTCCACCACTAAACATCTTATCCCCTATCTAAAGAATAGGGGATAAGACGTCTGATCACGGGGATCCTGCCGCTGGGAACCCCCAGGATCTTGGCTGCAGCACCCCTCTGTCATTACTGCACAGAGCAAACTTGCTCCGTGCGTAATGACGGGCAATACAAGGGCCGGAGCATCGTGATGTCACAACTCCGCCCCCTTGTGAGGTCACGGTCCGCCCCCTCAAAACAAGTCTATGGGAGGCCATCACGTCCCCTACATTAGACTTGCATTAAGGGGGCGGACCGTGACATCACGGGGGTGGAGCTGTGACGTCACGATGCTCCGGCCCCTGTACCTCCCATCATTACGCACGGAGCGAGTTTGCTCTGTGCAGTAATGACATAGGGGTGCTGCAGCCAAGATCCCTGGGGTCCTCAGTGGCAGGAGATATGGGATAAGATGTATAGGGGTGGAGTACCCCTTTAAATAGTTGAACAAAAGTTCTTTGCTTCCATACGGTCTTCTCCATGCTAAGCATTAATACTTCTACTTTCAGTCTACAACGTTCATGTTTTACAGATTATATTACTAATCACTTGGCTATAGGTCTCCAAGGCACCTGCTTGTTTTAAATGTGACTCTGTATCTAAGAGAAGCTATTCCTAAATATACACATGAGGATTTGTTCTACGGTTGCCGGTTTGTTTGCCACCAACAACTTCAAGAGATAGAACTTGTTAAAAGAAATGTAATCGTCAAAGTAAATCAACAAAGCTGTATTGTAATGTAAATAGTGTTGTGAGCCAAGAGCAGGAAGTCATATTGGCTGTGCAGTCTCTTGTCACTTGCAAGTTACATCATTATAATGCAAGATTCGGCTGAATCCATAACACAAACAAAATATGAGCAGAACAAACACTCATGTTATTTCGATAAACCCCAGTATTTGAGTTCAGAAACAAGAACACTTGTAGTAACACAGATGGATGTTTGCTATTTTAAAGTGAGAGGGAGAAAAATGATGCAGAGATCCATGTGCTTACAACTTTATCTGTAGTCATAGTTCTTCCACTCGAATTAGCATATAAAAGGCACGCCAGTTCCTATACTTTGAGATTTTCACAGCTTGCATAGTAAAAATTGTAGAAAATGTAATGGCTGATCAGAACTAGAAATTACAGAGATTGACAGATATAAAAAAAAGAAATAACAAGTGATCAAAAAGTTGTAGGTAGCCCGAAATGGTACCAATAAAAACTATAGCACATCATGAAAAAAATAAGCCAAAACATAGTTCTGTTGAACAGTAAAAAAGTTTTGAAAAAATGGGGACTTAAAAACATTATTAGAAATATAATATATATTGTGCAACCATGGTACAGCATGACAAATTGTGTATACATTTAGTTGCACCTTAATTGCAATAATCTGTATAGTAAATTGAGGTGTATTCTGGCTTTCAAAAGTTATTGCTGTATTGCCAAGGCTGATGAAAAAAAGATAACAAAATGATGCCTACCCCTGGCCCTGTGCATTTCCTGCTGCTGCTCCTTCGGGTCCCTAGATACATAGTTACATAGTTCATAAGGTTGAAAAAAGAGGAGTCTTTGAAGCTCTCGTTGCTCCTTTCTTTTACCTGCTTACAAGATGAGAGCTCTGAGTAAGACCTGCCCACTCGGTATCCCATCACAGTATATACACAATGAATGGGGCTGAAAGCAGGTGGCCGCATTCATTGTGTAGTGGCCGTGCTGGTTACAGCAGCTCAGCTCCCATTGAAGTGAATGAAATCTGCGCCGTAACCAGGCACCATCACTACAGAGTGAATAGAGCTTACTGCCTCTGGCTCATTTATTGTGTATATGCTGGAGAGACTGAACTGCCAATCAACAGGGGGAGACCCAGATTTCGGCACCCTGACAATCAGACATTAAAAACCTATCCAAAGTTAAAGGGGTACTCCGCCCCTAGACATCTTGTCCCCGGGGTCCCGCTGCTGGGGACCCCCGCAATACAGCAAGAAGCACCCACCTATAACTGCTTCCAGAAGCGCTGGAGGTTCTCTGGCTAATTCCTCCCGACCACGGGGACGGAAGATCGTGACATCACAACTCCGCCCCTGTATGACATCACGCCCCGCCCCCTTATTGCAAGACTATGGGAGGGGCCATCACGCGATCATACACTTATCCCCTATCCTGTGGATAGGGGATACGTTTAATAATGCTGCACTTGTCCTTTAAGCGTGGAAACCTTTGATTTTTTTAAAAATATTATTTTGGATCTTAACACAAGTCTGCAACATAACAAAATGTGAAAAAAAGCTGAAGGGTCTGAAAATGTTATGAATGCACTATATACTGTATATCTATTTCCTATTTCTATATATAGTATAGTATATAGTATAGTATATTTCAGTATATAGTGCATTCATAACATTTTCAGACCCTTCAGCTTTTTTTCACATTTTGTTATGTTGCAGACTTGTGTTAAGATCCAAAATAATATTTTAGCCCAAACTGCTTTGAAAATTTCTTCAAACCATTACTCATCTTTGCAGAATCTACCAGACAGACATCTTAGAGTTGCATTTCTAGTTCCATCCTATTTGTGTTCTCACTCATTAGAATGGTTATACAAGTTATACAACTATAGCAAATGTTTACAAGAATGATGAGGAACGGGAACATTGGCTTGTTGGTCAGGTTGATAGATATTATTCCAGTTAGCTGTATGATAAAGCATGCATGATAAATGAAAGGCATAAGTATATACAAAGAGAAATATCTCAATGACATGATGTAGCCATGATGAATTCATATTGGACTTACATGGCACTCCACTGAGTAAATAAAATAAAAAAACAAGCACAGAATCCCAAATACTTTAAATAGGCTTTTTTGTTTGATTTTAAAAAGTGGTTTTCTCACAGCAATGTTCTATTACACATGGAATTATTGTTTATAAGAAATAGATCAGTTGGAGTCCAACAGTTTATACTCAATCCAATCTGAAAAACATTACACTTTTAGTCCCGTTCACAATGGGTGAGTTTTTTCCCCATCAAAGTAAATAGGAATCTTTAGATTGACAGTTTCTGCAACATACACATTGTCAGAAAAATCATGTCAGCTTATTTTTGGCATTTTGTACTTTTATTTTTATCAACGCTTTCTTAATAATATTTCTATTTTAGCTTATAAATTATATTCAAGATTATGTTTAGAGGTTATCATTTTAGGATAACTCCTTCTATATCCCCTATAAGGGCTCAGAACAATGAGCCACTGCACACAGAGTCTTGCTCTGGAGGACTCAGCATGATAATGTAATGACTGCAGATTTATTTCTTAGCATTGCGTGGCCACACACAGCCTGATTTCAGCTGGTTCCCTTTAATTTATTTTTTTTTTTTTTTGAGATGTTGGCTGGACGCAGACACTGACTGAACAAATATATAACTGTTAACACAGTAAAATTGGAACTTTTTTATGGCTGTAAACAAAATGTAACACAACAACATTTATTTCTTATTTTCTTTTTTGACTCTGAAGAACATCTGAAAGGTTTTCCTGCTCCCAATAGTATAAACGTATCTACTTGTTGTAAAGTGCAACTAAAAGGCTGGGTTCACTCTGGGTAAAATTTGGCACATATATACATATTTATTTATTTATTTATTTTACAAGCTGATTTACCACAAAAAAAAACTGTAATCTCTAAACATATGTTTGCATTTTTGGAGGAAATCAGGGTGTAAAATACAATGTGCGGAAAATTTTATGTTATCCTTATGTTTTTCTTGTCTGATTGCTGCATTTTTTAACCTCTTAAGGACCCAGGACGTATGTGTACGTCCTGGGTCCCGGTCCTGCGATATAACGCGGGGTCACACGGTGACCCCGCATCATATCGCGGCGGGCCCGGCGTCATAGTGAAGCCGGGACCCGCCTCTAATAGCGCGTGGTACTGATCGCTGTGCCACGCGCTATTAACCCTTTAGCCGCGCGCTCAAAGCTGAGCCGCGCCGCTAAAAACGAAAGTGAAAGTTACCGGTTAGCTCAGGGAGCTGTTCGGGATCGCCACGGTATAATCGCGGCATCCCGAACAGCTGTAGCACAGGAGGAGGTCTTCTTACCTTCTCCTGTGCTGTCCGATCGCCGAATGAATGCTTCAAGCCTGAGATCCAGGCTTGAGCATTCAATCGCCAAAAACACTGATTGATCCATTCCTATGGAGATGGATCAATCAGTGTAAAAGATCAGTTAATGCAATATTATAGCCCCCTATAGGAGCTATAATATTGCATAAGAAAAGTGTAAAAAAATTATTAACCCTTTGAATTATCCCTTCCCCTAATAAAAGTTTGAATCACCCGGCATTTCCAAGAATAAAAAAAACACAGTGTAAATAATAATAAAAATAAACATCTGTGGTATCTCCGCGTGCGGAAATGACTTAATTATAAAAATATACCACTTTTTAAACCGCTCGTTCAATGGCGTACGCGCAAACAAATTCAAAAGCCCAAAATAGTGCATTTTTGATCACTTTTTATACCACAAAAAAGTGAATAAAAAGTGTTCAAAAAGTCTGATCAGAACAAAAATGGTACTGCTAAAAACTTCAGATGACAGCGCAAACAATTAGCCCTCATAGCGCCCTGAACACAGAAAATTAAAAAAGTTATAGGGGTCAGAAGATGACCATTTTAAACGTATAAATTTTCCTGCATGTATTCATGTATTTTTTTCTGAAGTGATACAACATCAAACCTATACACGTAGGGTATCATTTTAACCGCATGGACCTACAGAATAAAGATAAGGTATCATATTTGCCGAAAAATGTACTACGTAGAAACTGAAGCCCCCAAAACTTAGAAAATAGTGTTTTTTCATCAATTTTGTCGCACATTGATTTTTTTCCCGTTTCACCGTAGATTTTTGGGTAAAATGACTAATGTCATTACAAAGTAGAATTAGTGACGCAAAAAATAAGCCATCATATAGAATTTTAGGTGAAAATTTTTAAGAGTTATGATTTTTTAAAGTTAAGGAGGGAAAATTGAAAATGAAAAAACGGAAAAAGCCCGGGTCCTTAAGGGGTTAATATACGTATTTTACCTGAATTACAGGCTAGCTCCCAATCTTACACAACATAGTTCCAGTGTGCCAATATACAGGTAAACTCAACTGCTTCTGCTGCCCCGCTATACCCGGAAGGCAGCAGCACCTACGAACGCACTCCCCCCAACAGACTGAAATAATTTGCATATTCATAAAAGGGTGGGGCAAACAGTGAATATTGAGGAGGCACAAGGAGCTCGTTGAGGATTAGCCTGCCATAACTCGCGAACTAAACATATTTATGTAAGTGACAACTTTTTTCAAGTTGATCCCCCGCATCATAACCCAGTATATTGGGTTTAGTGAACAGCATTTCAGTTTCTCTTCAAGTATATGTTTGTGTCCAGTTCAGGCTCTCCTTGAGGTATATGCCCCATTACCAGCTAAAAGGTATCATTGTGCCGAGCCTTTGGCATCAAACTTAATTTTACATTATTGTGAAAGGTTTGTATGAGGCACTAGTATGTGTATTAAGGTCACCTTAACCTGTTACGGTACGTCCTGAGTCATTTCCCTTTCTATAATGCGGGGCCATGACGTGGCCCCGCGTCATAGCGGGTTGGGCCTGGCCTTTAACGATGGCTGGGACCCGTGGCTAATAGCTATTAACCCTTTAGACGCGGCGTTCAAAGTTTAACGCCGCGTCTAAAGTGAAAGTGAAACCATGCCAGTTAACTCAGGTTGCTGTTTGGGATCGCCGCTGCAAAATCGCGGCATCCCGAACCGCTGTAGGACACGAGGAGGGTCTCCTACCTTGCCTCCTGGTGTCTGATCGCCAAATGACTGCTCAGTGACTGAGATCCAGGCATGAGCAGTCAACCAGCAGAATCATCGATCCCTGGTTTCCTATGAGAAACCAGTGATCAATGATAAAGATCAGTGTGTGCAGTGTTATAGGTCCCTATGGGAGCTATAACACTGCAAAAAAAAAAAAAAAGGTAAACAAAAAAGTGAATAAAAGTTTGAATCACCCCCCTTTTCCCATTTAAAAAAAAAAAACTGTGTAAATAAAAATAAACATATGTGGTATCGCCACGTGCGGAAATGTCCGAATTATAAAAATATATTGTTAATTAAATCGTGCGGTCAATGGCGTACGCGCAAAAAAATTCCAAAGTCCAAAATAGTGTATTTTTTGGTCACTTCTTTTTATGAAAAAATGAATAAAAAGTGATCAACAAGTTCTATCAATACAAAAAGGGTACCGCTAAAAACTTCAGATCACGGCCCAAAAATTAGCCCCAATACCACCCCATACGCTGTATAATAAAAAAAAGTTATAGGGGTCAGAAGATGACAATTTTAAACGTGTACATTTTCCTGCATGTAGTTATGATTTTTTTCAGAAGTACGACAAAATCAAACCTATATAAGTAGGGTATAATTTTAATTGTATGGACCTACAGAATAAAGGAAATGTGTCATTTTTACCGAAAAATTTACTGCGTAGAAACAGAAGCCCCCAAAAATTACAAAATGGCGTTTCTTTTTCAATTTTGTCTCACAATGATTTTTTTTTCCGTTTCGCCGTAGATTTTTGGGTAAAATGACTGATGTCATTACAAAGTAGAATTGGTGGCGCAAAAAATAAGCCATCATATGGATTTTTTTGGTGCAAAATTGAAATGGTTATGATTTTTTAAAGACAAGGAGGAAAAAACGAAAGTGCAAAAACGGAAACCCCCCTGGTCCTTAAGGGGTTAAGCTATTTAATGATATTTAAATCTCATTTTTGGGGGGCTGGCCCCAGGATATCTTTAATTTCCTCTGTAGAAGACAGCCAATCATTATCTAATGTGCAGAGATACAGGTACAACACTGACATAACACTAATTATATACTGGGGCTATTTGATTGTACTGGATCCATATAACAAACTTTAGTTTCATACTGCAGTATTTGGATCAGTTTTTGAATTAGTATCTGCAAGCCAAAGCCAGTAGTGGATCTAAAACACATAAAGGTACAAATCTTTCCATTTGTTTTTGGCTTACAAATACTAGTGTTGAGCACAAATATTCGGAATGCAAATTTTTATCGTGAATATAGGTACTTCACAGTTTCACAAATATTTAGAATATAGTGCTATATATTCTTAATGACGAATATTTTATGTTTTTATTTTTTCACATGCAAATTTTCACATGGAAAAAAAATGAATGAGCATAGCAAATATGCAAATTTCGTGAACAGAGGACGAATAATCGTCAATATGTTTGCTAAATATTGCCATTTCGAATATGGCCCCTGCTGCTCATCACTAACAAATACTACTAAATGAATCCAGCCTTCACACTACAAAGATTCTATAGCAGAACTGCCAAAGCAGAATTGGAGTTGAACATATTTCACTGGAATCTTAAAGAAAAGTTAATTTTTTAACGGGACGGTGTTTCAAGGAGTAGCATAGTGAAAATGTTCTTCATCCTATTGTGCCCGGGCTGCAAAAAACTAAACAAAATAAACATTATCTCACCTTCCTCCTTTCCCCCGTTGCACCGCTATAACTCTTAGGTCTGGTAGTCCTCATGTTTCCGTGTGCATGGATCATCACAATGCAGTCAGCGCATCGCCGGCCGCAGCATTGTCCTGCCGAGGCAGAACATCGCTGCGGCCGGCGATACGCTGACTGCAGTGTGACGATCCATGCATATGAAAGAAGGAAGAAGACTGGAGTCAGCCCAGGTACAATAGGATGAAACAAATCTTCACTATACTAATTTAAGTCTGCAGCAAACTCCCTTGGACATAAGCACCTATTTCGGAGCAATGTAAACCACTAAGGAAGTCTTTAATGAATTTTCACATTTTTATTATTACAATGTTTGTTAGGTGATTTGAAGACAACAGCTACTTCTCTAATAAGGTTTGGACAGACTGGCATGAGTCCAGGTTCTTCCAGTTAGGTGATGTAGTATTACATAATATATAAATGGACCTGCTCTGCTCTTACTTAATGGCTTTCTGCTGTAGCTCATAGAGGTCCTGAGAGAGACACTTCCTACTGTGACATCCATGTTGCATGTACAGACATTTTGACATAAATCGGGCTAGTACCTTTTTCCTATCTTTATTGTGTCCAGTCATATTTTCTCATAAATAACCTAAAGACTTCTGCCAAATAAAATATATTTTCTTGATGCGTATTTTGCCTTAGTTTAAGTACAATTCCATGCATGAAATCCAAGCAACTCAGTAATCCTAATTGGAGCGGTCTGTGATTCTGGAGCTTCAGGCTGTGAGAGCACACGTTCCAAAACCAGACCGTGCATTTGGTTTCTGTGTATAAAAATAAAAGGTGTTATGCTGTGAATATGCAAGCACTCAAACTCCTGTTTTACAAATCATTGCTTAAAAATATAGTACTACTGGATTAATATAAATGGATGTCTACATGGAAGTTGGAAAGGATGTAGAGTGGAACCAATGCCAGGTGGTGGAATAAATGGTCCTTTAATGCAGTTTAATCAATACTCTATTCAACATTTGCTAATGGAGGTGAAACTTGTCATATCAAAATAAATTGGTATTGAGGTTTAGAATTCTGGGTAATTTGGCTTTGTGTCATTTTCTATTGTCACATTTTTGAAGTCATTGTGTTTGATAGGAATTTCCATTGTGGTCACAGATTGTATTGTTTATGTTTGAGGCTAGAGGCACATTTTTTAAAACGCGAATAATAAATATATGCAGTATGTTGCGCATATTATTCATATTTTATTCAGAAACCATTTATTTCAGCTGTTGGATTTAGTAGACAAATATGAACAGAGCAATCCAAACAGTAGAAGAAGTATATGTTCTAATACTGCACTGAATTCAAAATTGGTGCAAATCTGGAACATTCTGACATGTAAAGTGTAATAGGATTAAGTCACCTTTGTGACTTTTTTTTTGAGTAGGATGAACTTTTCAGCTGGCAAGGGCTTATGCTCATGCTGGGCTTAGAATACCTCACCCCTGGTTTGTCTCCCGTATCCAGAAGAGCTAAGTGGTTAGTTAACAAGTGGATGGGTAATTGTCCAAAAAGTCATGGAAGATGTTTGGAAGGGACAGTAAAAATACGGCCCTTGTGCCTGAGGTAGCAAAACCTGGCAACAAAATGGAGAACAATTTTGATCTTCACAATGTAGCCCACTCTTTTTTATGAATACCACTATCTAGAAGTAAATACTGTTTGAAGAGTCATATTGTTGTTAAAACATTTGTCATGACCTTATTAAGGACAATCTGCAGCATATTTGATTAAATGTGTCTAGTGCCACCCTGTAATAATAAGGTGATCATTACGTGCAGTAGTAAGTGCTATAAATATCATGCAGAGGTCAAGTCATTACCACATTATTTTGTTTTAATTTAAATATACGCCAATCAGCAATAACATTAAAATCATTGACTGGTAAAGTTGACACAATGGCATCTGTCAAGGAGTGAGATAAGTCCATTGTAAAGTTGGTGTGTGGGAAACAAGTATACAGATCTAAGCTACTTTGACAAGGGTGACAATTTGTTTAGGGGGGTACTCCGCCCCTAAACATATTATCCCCTATGCAAAGTATAGGGGATAAAATGTCTTACTGCGGGGGTCCGGTCGCTGGGACCCTCGTGATCTCCGGAGCAGCACCCCAGTTATCCAGTGCACCGAGCGAATTTCGCTCCATGCCGGATGACAGCTGTAATGCACCCTCCATTCCTGTCTATGGGAGAAGGCATAACGGCTACATACTAGCCATCACACTTTCTCCCATTGACATTAATGGAGGGGGGAAAGCGTGACATCACAAACACGGAAGCTCCAAGCTTCCATGTTTAGAACGCCATGGTGCCGGCCCTGAGATCAGGCATCTAAATCTCTACCCTTTGGATAGGGGATAATATGTCTAAGCGCTACATACTCCTTTAAGAATAGAGTGCCGCTTTTTAATAATAAAGGATACATCCAGATACATCCATAGTCCATTGATAGACAATGATAGACATTATAGTGCCCCCAAATAATAGTACTAATTAGATAATGCCAAATTGTGCCCCAAACATTAGTTGTGCCCTAGACATTTACAATGTCCACAAATAGTAAAAGTGCCCCCTCTATACCCCACACAGCAATAGTGGCAACACATACAATAACAGTAATCCTCTCAGTGCAAACAAACAGTAATACTCCCCCCCTATTAGGTTCCACACAGTCATAATGCCCACTCCTGGTGATAGTGATCTTTTCAGACCACAAATAGTAATAATGCCACCTTTCTGCTCAAACACAGAAATAAGGCCCAAAGTGGTGCCCCTAAAAAGCAAAGTAGTAAATGCAGTTACCGGTATTAAAGCCCCTTATAGTCCATGACACACTAAAAATGCCCATCTTTTTGCCCCTAGAAAGTAATAATTCTCTGTTTGTGCTCCCTAGAATAATAAAGGTGGGCCTTTGATCAATTAAGGGCAAAAAGAGGGTTGTTCTTAGAGTTGGAAGTATTATTATTATTACTATTTTTATTAATAAGAACCAAGCCACACAAGTTTTATCCATTGCCACTTGACATTCTTAACACATATCCCTAATCTTTAAAAGTGTCCCTATCATTTAGAAAAAAAAATGCTTAGATATCACAGAGACAAGTCAAAAGTTTTGATTGCTCTGAATTCGGGTTCATTCCAGACCACAACACTTCAGGGCCTTCACAATGCTTCTTTTCTGGCAGTTTTCTATGTTGGGAATCACAGACAGATTTATGTATAATGCATCTCCTTGCCCTAAACACTATCTAAGAGTGTCAGCAGTTTGGAAAGTGAATTGCATCTGTCAGATTCCCATCTGTCAGATATCTACTCATTTTCTACTTCCCTTGAATCGTATTTTTTCCCAGCCTGTTAGTGTAAAGTCATTGAGTTCTTCATGAAGTTTAGAGATGTTTTTGGAATTCTGAGTGAGTAGTCACAGTGTCCTTGGGAATTTTAGGCAGGCCTGCTTTTAGAGATAATGGCTGTCTGTAGCTTTAGCAATCTTTCACAGTATATCACATTAAGTCTTATTTTAATCTCTTCCAGAATTTCCTTTGATGGTGGCATACTGTTCTAGTAAGAACTTGTGAAGACCACTTCATTCTCACAGTAAGTTGCATGGCTGGCTCCTTTTAAACTTATTTATTTTTTTATCTATGACATTTGTTTGGTTGTCCGGCTTCGTTGAGAAATTTAGCAGGTGTACCTTTTCCCACAGCCGATGTGGATGTTTATTAATTTTGTCCATTAGATTTTCACAGAAATAATGTAGTAACTATGTAATGTACTAACTGAAGCTGCCTTGAACTAATATTTGGTAGACATGTTTTGTGGGAATAGGAATCATTTCAACGTGAAGAACACAATGCTACAGTATATCCCATGATTCTCCACTGTAGCGATTACTCATTTCACTAT
Organism: Hyla sarda; assembly: GCF_029499605.1. Lineage (NCBI taxonomy): Eukaryota > Metazoa > Chordata > Amphibia > Anura > Hylidae > Hyla > Hyla sarda. Next base: position 261,091,323 of record NC_079192.1, on the reverse strand, counting down.
GTTCATCTGTCTTATCAGTTTTGCACAGACTTACTAAATCTTGGTATTGCCATTCTCTTGACTAAAAAAATGTGCCCGGCTATATAATGCTTAGTTAGGATAAGAGTTTAAAGACTAGTGAAATTGTTTTCTCTATAAATATCTGTATTACAAACTTTATGAATAGATGCTTTAACATAGTTATCAACAGCCATACAAGACTAGAGTTCTATACGTAAGACACGGTGTCTATACAAAGCCATAGAAGAAGGTTTACCTATTATTTATAACAGTTATGCCTATCAATTTATTGCAGGCAATTTCTTAGCACTATGTCAGGTCTCATGACTCATTACTTTACATGCTACTATTATGATATTAGCTTTTCATAAATTAGACCTTACGTAGAATAATGTGGTTTCACGTAGACCAATTATAGTATTCACCTGCTGGATCAAAACTAATAGGAAAAAGTGAGGTGCCGTAAAACATAACCTTCAATGATAATATATATAATGATAAGTGTATGGGATCAAAATAAACTGTCACTACATCATATATAATATTGGTAAAATTGTATGCATACTGCCATCTTAGAAGGTATCAGAATGACAATGATGATCAATACGCGTGTAAGCATAAGGTATTGGATCATTCATATAATCCCATAAACTTATAATTTTTTGGTGATTTTTTTAGGAATTATCATTAAAGGTTACATTTTACGACACCTCATTTTTTCATAATTCTTTCTATAAATTAGTTGGCTGCAAACAGATAGAGGCCACCAAATGGATAGCTTTACACTAGCACACAGACTGCAGAGAAGGATATTTTCATGTTAATTGTTCAATTTGCACACAGAATAGGTTCAATTATTCATTATTTGCTTCTTCATTTATATATTGATTTTATATTCTCTTAGATAATGTATTAACCTCTTAATGTCATACAGTATGTGTATATGTGTATATATATATATATATATATATATATATATATATATATTGCACAGCCAACCTGCTGCTCTGTTCTGTCAAGAAACTTAGGCCCCCATTCTCAAAATTTCATGGGGTACCATCAGTCAGATGCCCAGATAGTTATCACCTATTCTGCAGTAAGTTGTAAGGGACAGCTCCTTTAACCCCTTAAGGACTCAGGGTTTTTCCGTTTTTGCACTTTCGTTTTTTCCTCCTTACCTTTTAAAAATCATAACCCTTTCAATTTTCCACCTAAAAATCCATATTATGGCTTATTTTTTGCGTCGCCAATTCTACTTTGCAGTGACATTAGTCATTTTACCCAAAAATGCACAGCGAAACGGAAAAAAAAATCATTGTGCGACAAAATCGAAAAAAAAACGCCATTTTGTAACTTTTGGGGGCTTTCGTTTCTACGCAGTGCATATTTCGGTAAAAATTACACCTTATCATTATTCTGTAGGTCCATATGGTTAAAATGATACCCTACTTATATAGGTTTGATTTTGTCGCACTTCTGGAAAAAATCATAACTACATGCAGGAAAATTTATATGTTTAAAAATGTCATCTTCTGACCCCTATAACTTTTTTATTTTTCCACGTATGGGGTGGTATGAGGACTCATTTTTTGCGCCGTGATCTGAAGTTTTTATCGGTATGATTTTTGTTTTGATCGGACTTTTTGATCACTTTTTATTCATTTTTTAATGATATAAAAAGTGACCAAAATACGCTTTTTTGGACTTTGGAATTTTTTTGCGCGTACGCTATTGACCGTACGGCTTAATTAATGATATATTTTTATAGTTCGGACATTTACGCACGCGGCGATACCACATATGTTTATTTTTTATTTTTTTTACACTGTTTTATTTTTTTTATGGGAAAAGGGGGGTGATTCAAACTTTTATTAGGGAAGGGGTTAAATGACCTTTATTAACACTTTTTTTTTACATTTTTTTTGCAGTGTTATAGGTCCCATAGGGACCTATAACACTGCACACACTGATCTCTAATGCTGATCACTGGCGTGCATTAACACGCCTGTGATCAGCATTATCGGCGCTTGACTGCTCCTGCCTGGATCTCAGGCACGGAGCAGTCATTCGTCGATCGGACACCGGGGAGGCAGGTAAGAGCCCTCCCGGTGTCCGATCAGCTGTTCGGGACGCCGCGATTTCACCGCGGCGGTCCCGAACAGCCCGACTGAGCAGCCGGGTCACTTTCACTTTAGAAGCGGCGGTCAGCTTTGACCGCCGCTTCTAAAGGGTTAATACCGCACATCGCCGCGATCGGCGATGTGTGGTATTAGCCGCGGGTCCCGGCCGTTGATTAGCGCCGGGACCGACGCGATATGATGCGGGATCGCGGCGCGATCCCGCTTCATATCGCGGGAGCCAGCGCAGGACGTAAATATACGTCCTGCGTCGTTAAGGGGTTAAGGCCCCCATACACAATAGTGAAACATCAGCCTATGTTTTTAAAGGTCTTCTGACTCCTACCCGACAGATGATGTCGATATTTCCATGTCAGGAACTGTCCAGAGCAGGAGCAAATCTCCATAGCAAACCTATCCTGCTCTGGACAGCTCCTGACATGGACAGAGGTGTCAACAGAGAGCACAGTGGTCAGACTGAAAAGAAATTAAAAAAGAAAAGAACTTCCTCTGGAACATACAGAAGCTGATAAGTACTGGAAGTAATTTACATATCTGTTTAACTTTCTGTCACCAGTTGATTTAAAAAAAATTCCCCCGAAGTACCCCTTTAAGGGGTTAAATGTCTTAAAAGGGTACTCCAGTATATCAACTGGCTCCAGAAAGGTATACAGATTTATAAATTACTTATATTAAAAAATCTTAATCCTCCTGTACTTATCAGCTGCTGTATGCTCCAGAGGAAGTTGTGTAGTTCTTTTCTGCCTGACCACAGTGCTCTCTGCTGACATCTCTATCTGCGTCTGGAACTGTCCAAAGTAGATGTAAATCCCCATAGCAAACCTCTCCTGCTCAGGGCAGTTCCTGACATGGACAGAAGTGTCAGCAGAGAGCACTGTGGTAGGTTATAGGTAGTGGAAGGGCGGATGTTTTAAGTGTTAATTTGTGATATTTCGCAAATATATAGACGAATATTCGTCCTATATTTGCGGATTTCGCATATTCATTATATTCGCATATTCGTGTATTCCAGGAAGAAAACAGTGAGGGAGCAACTTTACTATTGGTTGCTAGGGATGTTGTTGATAACCTCTGACAAGTGTATTTGCATCATTCTAATTGGCCCACAAGTTAAAAGAAGGAATATGCAAATATGGGCATATGCAAAAAAAAGGTGAAAATTCGTAATTTCGAACATATAGCGAATATATTAGCAAATTCGCAAATTTGCGATATTCACAATAAAAATTTGAAATGCAAATATTCGCGCCCAACACTAAATGTCATTCCAATTAAAGGGGTACTCCGGTGGTACCAGAAAGTTAAACAGATTTTTAAATTACTTCTATTAAAAAATCTTAATCCTTCCAGTACATATTAGCTGCTGAATACTACAGAGGAAATTATTTTCTTTTTGGAACTCACTGCTCTCTGCTGACATCACGAGCACAGTGCTCTCTGCTGACATCTTTAAAGTTGGGTTATACTTTGTAAAATTGGAAATATTGAATGAAAGAAGGAACATGTTGATAGAAGATACCAAGTATATTATAAGCAGAAAAAATGTTTAAAAAATATCCTATAGTCTGGGATACTTAATGAAACACATGAGCACACTCTTCTCAACTGGTATATTTTATTCTGAATGATATAATAAAAATTTAAAAAAAATAGTTTATTCATAAAAATTCTAATTGCAAAGCTCCATAGAACATCACACAATGGTGTATGTATTTAAAGCTGAATTGATTTTAGTTTGCATGAAACCATTTCTATATGAACATTGAATTGGCTTTCACTATAGAAATTGATGAACACAATAGGTAATAGTAAGCTTTATTTAGACTACAAATCAAAATGTTCTGTTAAGTAAAACCTGAATCAGCTACATCCAAAATTGGACATAATGAAGCCTTTTTGCTTAATGCAAATCATAACCCCTTCCCACAAATGGACGTATATGTATGTCCACTGAGAGCTCCCGCTGTATTACGCGCCCTCAACAGATTGCTATCAGCAACCAGGACCCACGGCTAATGCCGGACATCGCCGATCGGGCTGATGTCCGGCATTAACCCTTTAGACACCACAATCAAAGTTGATCAAGGTGTCTAATAGCGGTTAATCCTGTTCCCGGCTAGCTCAGTGTGCTGATCGGGACTGCTGCGGCAAAACTGCAGCATCCCGATCAGCTGAGAGGACGGGGGGAGGTGTCTTACCTTCTTCCCGGCCGTCTGATCGGTGCTCCAGGCTTTCATACAGTTTTGTAAGGCTGAAGCAATGGAGTACTGATAACACTGATCAATGCTCTCCTGTGGAGAAGCATTGATAAGTGTATGCAATCTAAAGATTGCATGTTATAGTCCCCTATGGGGACAAAAAAAAGTGTAAAAAAATAAAGTGTGGTGTTGCCACATGCATAAATGTCTAAACTATTAAAATATAATGTTTATTAAACCGCACGGTCAAAGGCGCAAGCGTAAAAAAATTCCAAAATCCATGGTATTACAAAGTAACATTGGTGGCACAAAAAACAAGCCCTCATATGGGTCTGTAAGTCTGGGTCTGTAAGTCTGTATTGTCACGATGCCGGCTGGCAGGTAGTGGACCCACTGTGCCAGAGAGGGATTGGCGTGGACCGTGCTAGTGGACCGGTTCTAAGCCACTACTGGTTTTCACCAGAGCCCGCCGCAAAGCGGGATGGTCTTGCTGCGGCGGTAGTGACCAGGTCGTATCCACTAGCAACGGCTCACCTCTCTGGCTGCTGAAGATAGGCGCGGTACAAGGGAGTAGGCAGAAGCAAGGTCGGACGTAGCAGAAGGTCGGGGCAGGCAGCAAGGTTCGTAGTCAGGGGAGATAGCAGTAGTTCTGGTACACAGGGTATAAACACACAAAGAACGCTTTCACTGGCACTAAGGCAACAAGATCCGGCAAGGGAGTGCAAGGGAGGAGACTAGATATAAGCAGGGAACAGGTGGGAACCAATTAAGCTAATTGGGCCAGGCACCAATCATTGGTGCACTGGCCCTTTAAGTCTCAGGGAGCTGGCGCGCGCGCGCCCTAGAGAGCGGAGCCGCGCGCGCCAGCACATGACCGCAGGAGACGGGAACGGGTAAGTGACCTGGGATGCGACTCGCAAGCGGGCGCGTCCCGCTGTGCGAATCGCATCCCCAACGGCCATGGCAGAGCAGCGCTCCCGGTCAGCGCTGACCGGGGAGCTGCAGGGAGAAGGACGCCGTGAGCGCTCCGGGGAGGAGCGGGGACCCGGAGCGCTAGACGTAACAGTACCCCCCCCTTTAGGTCTCCCCTTCTCTTTATCGGGTAACTGCCTCCCCTGGGATGAGGACACCGGGAAAGGATGGAGGGATTCCTCAACGGCAGGCAGAACCGCAGGAGTAGGAATGGGGAGAGAGGGCAGAGGGCGGGACCTGGCACGGGGCAGTGTGACACCAGGACGAGGGCCATGAGGGGACACAGAAGCTTGCCTGATGGAACTGGGAGGGGGGGAGGGGCATTTCCTGTGGCAGGCAGAGTCCTTAATGACCTTAGGGGGACCAGATACAGGAGGAACCACAGAGATACGGCAAGGGTTACTGGGAACCGGTTTTAGACAGTTCTTGGAACAAGAGGACCCCCAACTCTTGATCTCCCCAGTGGACCAATCCAGGGTTGGGGAATGAAGTTGAAGCCAGGGAAGTCCAAGGAGAATTTCCGAGGTGCAATTGGGGAGGACCAAAAGTTCAATCCTCTCGTGGTGAGATCCGATGCTCATAAGAAGGGGCTCCGTGCGGAAACGTATGGTACAGTCCACCCTGGCTCCGTTGACCGCGGAAATGTGGAGTGGCTTGACAAGACGGGTCACCGGAATCCGGAATTTATTCACAAAGGAGTCCCGAATAAAATTCCCAGAAGCTCCAGAGTCCAGGCAGGCCACGGCTGAGAGGGGAGAGCTGGCTGAAGTGGAAATCCGAACAGGTACCGTGAGACGTGGAGAAGCCGACTTGGCATCAAGAGACGCCACACCCACGAGAGCTGAGTGCGAGCGTGCGTTTCCCAGACGTGGAGGACGGATTGGGCAATCCACCAGAAAATGTTCAGTACTGGCACAGTACAAACAAAGATTCTCTTCCTTACGGCGATTCCTCTCTTCCAGGGTCAGGCGAGACCGATCCACTTGCATGGCCTCCTCGGCGGGAGGCCTAGGCGCAGATTGCAGTGGAGACTGTGGGAGAGGTGTCCAGAGATCTAAGTCCTTTTCCTGGCGGAGCTCTTGATGCCTCTCAGAAAAACGCATGTCAATGCGAGTGGCTAGATGAATGAGTTCATGCAGGTTAGCAGGAGTCTCTCGTGCGGCCAGAACATCCTTAATGTTGCTGGATAGGCCTTTTTTAAAGGTCGCGCAGAGAGCCTCATTATTCCAGGATAGTTCAGAAGCAAGAGTACGGAATTGTATGGCGTACTCGCCAACGGAGGAATTACCCTGGACCAGGTTCAGCAGGGCAGTCTCAGCAGAAGAGGCTCGGGCAGGTTCCTCAAAGACGCTTCGAATTTCCGAGAAGAAGGAGTGTACAGAGGCAGTGACGGGGTCATCGCGGTCCCAGAGCGGTGTGGCCCATGACAGGGCCTTTCCAGACAGAAGGCTGACCACGAAAGCCACCCTAGACCTTTCAGTAGGAAACTGATCCGACATCATCTCCAAGTGCAAGGAACATTGCGAAAGAAAGCCACGGCAAAACTTAGAGTCCCCATTAAATTTGTCCGGCAAGGACAGGCGGAGGCTAGGAGCGGCCACTCGCTGCGGAAGGGGTGCAGGAGGTGGCGGAGGAGATGATTGCTGCTGCAGTTGCGACTGAAGTTGGTGCACAATGGTGGACATTTCCGACAGTCGGTGGGTTAGATGGGCGACCTGTCGGGATAGCTGGGCGACCACCGTGGTGAGATCAGAGATGGAATGCTGGGGAACCTCAGCGGGATCCATGGCCGGATCTACTGTCACGATGCCGGCTGGCAGGTAGTGGACCCACTGTGCCAGAGAGGGATTGGCGTGGACCGTGCTAGTGGACCGGTTCTAAGCCACTACTGGTTTTCACCAGAGCCCGCCGCAAAGCGGGATGGTCTTGCTGCGGCGGTAGTGACCAGGTCGTATCCACTAGCAACGGCTCACCTCTCTGGCTGCTGAAGATAGGCGCGGTACAAGGGAGTAGGCAGAAGCAAGGTCGGACGTAGCAGAAGGTCGGGGCAGGCAGCAAGGTTCGTAGTCAGGGGAGATAGCAGTAGTTCTGGTACACAGGGTATAAACACACAAAGAACGCTTTCACTGGCACTAAGGCAACAAGATCCGGCAAGGGAGTGCAAGGGAGGAGACTAGATATAAGCAGGGAACAGGTGGGAACCAATTAAGCTAATTGGGCCAGGCACCAATCATTGGTGCACTGGCCCTTTAAGTCTCAGGGAGCTGGCGCGCGCGCGCCCTAGAGAGCGGAGCCGCGCGCGCCAGCACATGACCGCAGGAGACGGGAACGGGTAAGTGACCTGGGATGCGACTCGCAAGCGGGCGCGTCCCGCTGTGCGAATCGCATCCCCAACGGCCATGGCAGAGCAGCGCTCCCGGTCAGCGCTGACCGGGGAGCTGCAGGGAGAAGGACGCCGTGAGCGCTCCGGGGAGGAGCGGGGACCCGGAGCGCTAGACGTAACATGTATGGGTCTGTAAGTGGAAAACTGAAAGTGTTATGATTTTTAGAAGTTGAGGAGAAAAAAACTAAAGTGCAAAAATGAAAAATGGCCCGAGAGGGAAGGGGATAACTTTAGGTTGAAGGCTTGTTCTCTTTCCATAGTTTCATGTAATTTCCCAAAAGGCTCAGCCTATTGTTGAGTGAGTTGGAGATACTGATAAAAAGCCTATGCAATTTCAAAATTAAAGAGAATCTGCCAAGAAGTGGAAATTTTCATTTGTTATAATCAACCATGTGGATACAGCCTGCAAAACAATGTAGCAGTTCATGTTTTCAGATCAGAGTTAGTTATAGTATTAGTGGGGTTCAGTGAGTTTGAATAGTCAGAAATCTGTTGTCTTTTTTTGTGTCACTAGTATGTCCGTACATGATTTTATTTGACTCCTTTAAAATACTATACTTGTGTACTTTGATTCTGCCTGTGTAAGCAGTCCTTGGTGGCTTTGATAGGTTAAAAGGTCTGAAGCAAGGGACTTTTGTTAAAAACAGAAGGAATTGTCAGCAGAATCAAAGAGTTATAGCTTTTTCCCTTGTTGTAATCTAAAAATCATGGTAGAAACTATAGAGCTCAAATATTCTCAAGTGCATACTATATAAGACCCATTATTGAGTACTGGTCCGACTAATTTGTAAACAACAATAAAATGCCAACATATTAATGCCAATATATTATGGGATACATTGGGGGGGGGGGGCTGCATCATGCTGGGGATGGACACACCCCCTTCCAGCAGAATGCCGGGGCCCCCTACAGGAGATCAAGGGGATTAGTTATTTTACACTACAGATGTCCTTTAACTATTTGGTGCCATTGTTAAAATATTATGCTACTTATGTTTTCCTTTTCTCACTATGCACTCACTATGGGGGACATTTATCAAAGCATTTAGTAGGTTTTTCTTGCTTAAAATTGTCGCAAAAAAGTCTCACGCGCGACTACGCTCTTTTTTCTGCGGCTTTTTGCTTGTTCAGTGTCCTAAGCAAAAAAAAAAAATCTTGCTTACCAAAGCAAAAAGGGATTTTTGACTTGCAGTGTTCACAGATTTATCACGTGCGAAAGTCGCAAAAAAGTCGCATCGCATGAAAAAACCTACTAAATTTACTCCAGCTCAGACATGGAGCAGAAAAAGCCACTACCAAAGCAAAAAAAGAAAAAGTGCTTAAGTGAATGGAATTTATCAACAGGCTGAATGAAAGCAGTTGATAAATAAGTCACACATAAGCAAAAAAAAATTGTAACAAAAAAATTACTAAAAAAAGGAATACATAAGCAAACATTGATAAATGTCCCCCTATCTGCATACCATATCTACACTTATTGGCCAAGTTTTATCAATCTGAGTGAGAGAAAGGCACATCCCCCTCCCCCCCCCCCCCCCCTCCTCAGCACTCCAGGTTGCATTTCCTAATTTTGGATTCCTGCTAGGCCAGCAGGAGTCCAAAGCTTGTGCAAGAGACAGGGGGGGGGGGGTGCTTTAGACAAATAGGGAGAGACGTAGTGGTAGCTTTTTTAAAGACAAATGAAACATACAAAACCTCATTTTTTAGAAATATTTTTTATTTACCATAAGGAGTGCTATAGAAAAATTAGTTTTAATGATAGTGCCCATTTAAGTAAATGTTTTTGGGGGAAAAAGTTGATGCAGTTCATTCAGTACATATATGGTATATTGTTTTAATAGTACTGGGTGACTCTGGAAGGGTATTACTTCAAAGTGCTTGCTCTTTTTCACAATGAATGTCGGAAATGACATCTTGTTAAGGTACCAAGAAATATGAAATGAAGTTTTCCCCATAAGGTTAAATAAAAAATAGACTGACTTTCTCTGTCCTTCCATCACTTATTAACTATTCTTCATTTGCTTCCTCTGAAAGCTTTATATTTAGCAAGGCTGCTGAAGAAAATATCAATCTTATCATTCTACAAATTACTTTTTCCATTTCTAGTACATGGCAAACTTGGTGAGCGCTTTGTAGTGAATATAGTCATTAAATGGCTATTTTGCTATGGAATATCATTATAGTGAAAATATCCATGCTTAATCTATTAATAATAATTTTATAATAATATGAAGTGTTCATATTGAAGTCATCTTGTATAGACTGCCATTATATTGTAGAAGTATATTACTGCCCTATATTTTTCTTGCCCAGCAGACATAATTGCTTCTTAAAGGATCCTAGTAATAAGTTGATCCTTAGGTGGTTCAAGCACTGAAACTACCACTGTCAGCTCTTAGTGTCTGGAGCCTAAATATAATTTTTTTTTTTAGAGAAGGGTTACACGTAGCATATATGCTGCATGTTATATTAAACACCCAGAGATTTTGCTAGCAGCATCAAATATGCATGCATAAAATATGCAGCGTATACGCTACGTATGACCCTACCCTAACAGGGTTCCCATTCAAATTAATAGGCTACTATATAACACATAGTCATGGAAAGTGTAATGGTGTATTCACACATACAGTATCCTGCACTTAATTGATGTTCAGGATTTCAGTGTTTAGTAAATAGTTGAATACAGCATCAAATCTGTAGCTTCAAATAATGCACATCAAATATGTGCAGTATACTGTACATGTGAATAGGTTCTATGCAGTGGTGCACCCTGCTCTGGTTAATGAAAGGGTGATATGGATGGGGTTTGTGATCAGAGGACAACTCCTTTACAGCATTACTATTTCAAAAGATGTTCAAAACCTGCCTGGTTTGGTTACATAAATCCTTCAGTGTGGTGACAAAGTGATTTGAGTGCCTTCACTGGCTGAGAGTCAATGGTACACAGATATTTCTCATTCTCTCTATTTCAGGGCCTGGGACCAGAGCTCAGCTGTTTCTGTAGTACACACACAGTTGCTGCCTCTCCTTACTTTTCTGGCCAATCACAGCACAGCACATATGCCCCTCTACTATGCCATAACGTAATGCTGGTGAAAAAGCAGTGGACTTAGTTAGAATTGTGCTATAAGGTGATTTACATAGTACACTAACACAGATGGCATGTTGAGGGGAAAATGGTTGCTGATGTACTGGCTTTGCAAAGTACTATGGGGCGGATTTATCATTGCTTTTAGAGCATTTTTTTTGTCTATGTTTTGGCGCAGTTCAGGTGCAAGCAGCATATTTAGCAACTTTTATGTGCCTTTTGATGTAGACAGTTTCACTCTTTTTGCCTACCCCTAGAACTTTTTGACCATGCAGTGGTCATGTATTTATCATTTGCGACTTTTGTCAAAAGTCGCTATTTTGTGCGCAAAGGTACTTTTTTAGGCGCAAAGCTACACCACCTACCAGTAGGCATGAGAATCACTTCTACCTTCCACAATTCAACCTTTAACCTCTTGTGGACGGCAGCGTCTCACTCCCCTTCTATGACACGCACTCAGGAGCTGAGCGCAGGTCATAGCTGGGTGGTCCTGGTGGTTATCTGCCACTAGACCCATCTCTAATGCCAGACATCACCGATCACAGTGATGTCCAGATTTAACCCCTTAGACACCGCAATGAAATTTGATTGTAGCGTCTAAAATACAAGTAAAAATGTCCCGGCAGCTCTGTGAAAGTAAATAAAAACATCTAACCTGCCAAATTCAGGACCCAGGAAAGTGTTTACTTCCCTCCCTCACAAGCGTCTAGAAAAAGTGTATGTGGTAGAGCTTTTCCCACCACAGCAGAGCTGCGCAAAATTCATCATCCTGCTGCACCTTCTTGATAAATAAGATGCACGCTAGTGAAACCCACCACCCAAATAAACGTGGGAAAATAGCTCTACCATAGACATTCTTTGATAAATCTGGGCCTATGTGAACCAAAAGAAAAAAAAAAAAAAAACAGCAGCATATCAAGGAGGGGTTTACATTAAACATTGAACTGTCACTGAGAAACCAAAGAAAAGGGTAAGATTACAGTGCAGGGTGTGAACATAGAACAGTAGGTACACTGGTATTTACACAAGAGACAGCTTCCCTGAGCCTAATGAGTGATGAGATTAGAGGAAAGCTTTGATTTACCTTTCAGGGACAGTGTAGATCATCTTTAGCAGGCAGACTGGCTCAACTTCCAGGTATAAAGTCCAGACTTTCTCAGGCTCTCATTACCTCTTTACTGATCAAAGCACATGCAACCCCCGCCCAAATAACATTTGAAGAAAATGAAATTTTACGAAACATAGAATGGGTCCACACTATATTATTAGTATTGTGTACTGTCTGTTTGAAATAAACCCCATGATAACTGCTGTGTGTATATTAAGCTGCAGAGATTGTTCTTACTTGATGTTGATACTATCCAGTAATAGTTTTCTACCTGTAGGGGCAGATTTATTATAACGAATGTGTAACATTTTAAAGGGATTGCCCGTGCAGGGGATATTTTTAAAATGAGGCTGGACTGCATTTAAAATAACAAAGTGGTTTACTTACCATACCAGGTATTTGTTTGCAACATCAAAGTATACTAGTAGAATAGTGTACTCTCACTATATCTAGCACCCAGCTCTGTATTTCCCTTTGTCCCTCCATAGGTATCTTCTTATTTAGAAAACCTCATGATTGCAGAATTAATGTTACGCCGAGCGCTCCGGGTCCCCGCTCCTCCCCGGAGCGCTCGCTTCTCTCTCTCTGCTGCAGCGCTCCGGTCACGTCCTCTGACCCGGGGCGCTGCGATCCCGCTGCCAGCCGGGATGCGATTCGCGATGCGGGTAGCGCCCGCTCGCGATGCGCACCCCGGCTCCCCTACCTGACTCGCTCCCCGTCTGTTCTGTCCCGGCGCGCGCGGCCCCGCTCCCTAGGGCGCGCGCGCGCCGGGTCTCTGCGATTTAAAGGGCCACTGCGCCGCTGATTGGCGCAGTGGTTCCAATTAGGGTAATCACCTGTGCACTTCCCTATATTACCTCACTTCCCTTGCACTCCCTTGCCGGATCTTGTTGCCTTAGTGCCTAGTGAAAGCGTTCCCTAGTCTGTTCCTAGTCCGTGTTCCTGACCTCCTGCCGTTGCCCCTGACTACGATCCTTGCCGCCTGCCCCCGACCTTCTGCTACGTCCGACCTTGCTTCTGCCTACTCCATTGTACCGCGCCTATCTTCAGCATCTTCAGCAGCCAGAGAGGTAAGCCGTTGCTAGTGGATACGACCTGGTCACTACCGCCGCAGCAAGACCATCCCGCTTTGCGGCGGGCTCTGGTGAAAACCTGTAGTGGCTTAGAACCGGTCCACTAGCGCGGTCCTCGCCATCCCTCTCTGGCACAGGGGATCCACTACCTGCCAGCCGGCATCGTGACAGTAGATCCGGCCATGGATCCCGCTGAGGTTCCCCTGCCAGTTGTCTCTGATATCGCCCGACAGGTCGCCCTTCTAACCCACCAGCTGTCGGAAGTGTCCACCATTGTGCGCCAACTTCAGTCGCAACTTCTCCAGCAATCTTCTCCTCCGCCAGCTCCTGCACCTCCTCCGCAGCGAGTGGCCACTCCTAGCCTCCGCCTGTCCTTGCCGGACAAATTTAATGGGGACTCTAAGTATTGCCGTGGCTTTCTTTCGCAATGTTCCCAGCACTTGGAGATGATGTCGGACCAGTTTCCTACTGAAAGGTCTAAGGTGGCTTTCGTGTTCTGCCTTCTGTCTGGAAAAGCCCTGTCATGGGCCGCACCGCTCTGGGACCGCAATGACCCCGTCACTGCCTCTGTACACTCCTTCTTCTCGGAAATTCGAAGTGTCTTTGAGGAACCTGCCCGAGCTTCTTCAGCCGAGATTGCCCTGCTGAACCTGGCCCAGGGTGTTTCTTCCGTTGGCGAGTACGCCATTCAGTTCCGTGCTCTTGCTTACAAGTTGTCCTGGAATAGTGAGATTCTCTGCGCGACCTTTAAAAAAGGCCTATCCAGCAACATTAAAGATGTTCTGGCCGCACGATAGACTCCTGCTGACCTACATGAACTCATTCATCTAGCCACTCGCATTGACATGCGTTCTTCCGGATGGCGTCTGGAGCTCCGCCTGGATATGGACTTTGTTCGCACGAAGCGTTTTTTCTCTCCGGCTCCTCTCTCCTCTGGTCCTCTGCAATCTGTTCCTGTGCTTCCCGCCGCGGAGGCTATGCAAGTTGACCGGTCTTGCTTGACACCTCAAGAGAGGACACGACGCCGCATGGAGAATCTTTGCCTGTACTATGCCGGTACCGAACACTTCCTGAAGGATTGTCCTATCCGTCCTCCCCGCCTGGAAAGACGTACGCTGACTCCGCACAAAGGTGACACAGTTCTTGATGTCAACTCTGCTTCTCCACGCCTTACTGTGCCTGTGCGGATATCTGCCTCTACCTTCTCCTTCTCTACTATGCTCTTCTTGGATTCCGGATCTGCAGGAAAATTTTTTTTGGCCTCTCTCATCAACAGGTTCTACGTTCCTGTGACCAGTCTCGCCAGACCCCTCTACATCTATTGTTGTTACAATAAAAGATTGGACTGTCTCGTACGTTTCCACACAGAACCCCTCCTAATTTGCATCGGACCTCATCACGGAAAAATTGAGTTTTTTTTCCTCAGGTTCTTTGGCCCCAAGAAGAGGGGGAGACCCAAGGGGGGGGGTACTGTTACGCCGAGCGCTCCGGGTCCCCGCTCCTCCCCGGAGCGCTCGCTTCTCTCTCTCTGCTGCAGCGCTCCGGTCACGTCCTCTGACCCGGGGCGCTGCGATCCCGCTGCCAGCCGGGATGCGATTCGCGATGCGGGTAGCGCCCGCTCGCGATGCGCACCCCGGCTCCCCTACCTGACTCGCTCCCCGTCTGTTCTGTCCCGGCGCGCGCGGCCCCGCTCCCTAGGGCGCGCGCGCGCCGGGTCTCTGCGATTTAAAGGGCCACTGCGCCGCTGATTGGCGCAGTGGTTCCAATTAGGGTAATCACCTGTGCACTTCCCTATATTACCTCACTTCCCTTGCACTCCCTTGCCGGATCTTGTTGCCTTAGTGCCTAGTGAAAGCGTTCCCTAGTCTGTTCCTAGTCCGTGTTCCTGACCTCCTGCCGTTGCCCCTGACTACGATCCTTGCCGCCTGCCCCCGACCTTCTGCTACGTCCGACCTTGCTTCTGCCTACTCCATTGTACCGCGCCTATCTTCAGCATCTTCAGCAGCCAGAGAGGTAAGCCGTTGCTAGTGGATACGACCTGGTCACTACCGCCGCAGCAAGACCATCCCGCTTTGCGGCGGGCTCTGGTGAAAACCTGTAGTGGCTTAGAACCGGTCCACTAGCGCGGTCCTCGCCATCCCTCTCTGGCACAGGGGATCCACTACCTGCCAGCCGGCATCGTGACAATTAACATAAAATAGCCACAATTTACAATGTTCAATGTAATCCTTCATATTAGCAGATACCCTGACCCCAGGGTCATTCACACCACATTACAACATCTCTGCATGAAGACATTTTGTGACAATCACTTTGCAAGTTGAAACACAAAACCACATGACATAAATCAGACAATTACTTATCCTCTCACATCAGGCGGCAGTGCGATGCATTTAGATGTTTTTATCTGTAGCTCTATGCATGGCATGCTTTGATCATTTTGATTCCAGCTGTCGTTTATAACATTATGTCATTATAAAATATATACAAAGTTCCAGCTCACCCCCTTACTGGTGCAGACTCCACCATGTAGTATAAGCAAGCAAAGGAAAATGTCCAGCGCCAACTCCTTGCCAAACATTGCCCTTTATTAATTGAAACTTCGGTACACAGTCAGTTTGGACACAGGTGACGTGTTTTGGCCCTCACCACCTTATGTCATTATATTTTTATTCTCTGTCACTAGAAATCTTCTTAAACATAACTATTATTCAGACATTGGTCTCATGTACATTCGTATAAACTGATCCTGTACAAAGGCACACAAGGCCTCCGTGGTTCAGCATTCCTGTGCCATATGGATTCTGTGTTCCTCTGTACTGTACCATAATATGATAATATTATCTGCCAGAAGCAATGCATTTAGGGTAAAATGTCTCTGGAGTACAGCATCTGATGGGTTACTGCACAGTTTAATCTCTGAATGATTCATATGGAATCTTCCCAAAAAGACCATGCATGCCTCTTTATGAGAATTATTATTGTTGTTTACAGTAAGGCCCCAAAGACTTCCGTGAGTGCCATATTATATCTCTTTATGACTTTGAAGTCATAATATGGTCATGTTCATGAACATATTTACTACAATGTAAGTTTACTGTATATAACTGCTAAATATTAAATTTGTATTTAGCATTTCTCAAAACTACTGATATAGGCACCACCACACCATTGTCTTCTAAAAAAAACCTTTCAATTAGTATGTTATACTTCCTCTGGTTCCATATTTGCATGAGATTTCTGACAAACAAAGCCATTCTCGTATATGATAAACTTTTACTACATCATAAATTTGGGACAGCACCCACAAAGTACAGTATACTTTTCACCTTATCTTTTAAAGGGTACTCAAGTGGAAAACTTTTTTTTAAATCAAATGGTGGCAGAAAGTTAAACAGATTTGTAAATTACTTCTGTTAAAAAATCCAGTACCTATAAGCTGCTGAATACTACAGAGGAAATTATTTTCTTTTTGGAACACAGAGCTCTCTGCTGAATCACGAGCACAGTGCTCTCTGCTGACATCTCTGTCCATTTTAGGAACTGTCCAGAGTAGGAGAAAATCCCCATAGCAAACATATACTTCTCTGGACAGTTCCTGAAATGGATAGAGATGTCAGCAGAGAGCACTGTGTTCCAAAAAGAAAATAATTTCCTCTGTAGTATTCAGCAGCTAATATGTACTGAAAGGATTAAGATTTTTTAATAGAAGTAATGTCACGATGCCGGCTGGCAGGTAGTGGACCCTCTGTGCCAGAGAGGGATTGGCGTGGACCGTGCTAGTGGACCGGTTCTAAGCCACTACTGGTTTTCACCAGAGCCCGCCGCAAAGCGGGATGGTCTTGCTGCGGCGGTAGTGACCAGGTCGTATCCACTAGCAACGGCTCACCTCTCTGGCTGCTGAAGATAGGCGCGGTACAAGGGAGTAGGCAGAAGCAAGGTCGGACGTAGCAGAAGGTCGGGGCAGGCAGCAAGGATCGTAGTCAGGGGCAACGGCAGAAGGTCTGGAAACACTGGCAAGGAACACACAAGGAACGCTTTCACTGGCACTAAGGCAACAAGATCCGGCAAGGGAGTGCAAGGGAAGTGAGGTAATATAGGGAAGTGCACAGGTGAAAACCCTAATTGGAACCACTGCGCCAATCAGCGGCGCAGTGGCCCTTTAAATCGCAGAGACCCGGCGCGCGCGCGCCCTAGGGAGCGGGGCCGCGCGCGCCGGGACAGAACAGACGGGGAGCGAGTCAGGTAGGGGAGCCGGGGTGCGCATCGCGAGCGGGCGCTACCCGCATCGCGAATCGCATCCCGGCTGGCAGCAGGATCGCAGCGCCCCGGGTCAGAGGACGTGACCGGAGCGCTGCAGCGGAGGGAGTGAAGCGAGCGCTCCGGGGAGGAGCGGGGACCCGGAGCGCTCGGCGTAACAAGTAATTTACAAATCTGTTCAACTTTCTGGCACCAGTTGATTTAAAGGAAAAAAGTTTTCAACCGGAGTGCACCTTTAATGTACACTCAATAACAGTAAATTGAACCACA
This sequence comes from Hyla sarda, assembly GCF_029499605.1. Lineage (NCBI taxonomy): Eukaryota > Metazoa > Chordata > Amphibia > Anura > Hylidae > Hyla > Hyla sarda. The sequence goes on along the minus strand of NC_079192.1, from coordinate 261,073,831 downwards.
TACAATTTTCAATCTTTATATCAATATCAAAAAAAGGGAACTGCTTTTCCCATTATTTTGGGAGATGCCTCTCTAAAGAAACAAGATCAGTATTGATCGGGCAGGAACAATTTGCACTTCAGCAACAATTTCCCCTCAAGTGTGTTTTGATGCACTCCAGCATCACGCAGAGGAGAGGAGATAAACCAGTGACACAGACAAATAGTACAAGCTGCTTGTGTTCTGGGCAAAGTGACAGTGTGATAGAGAACAGGACTGCAAGTAGGCTGTATAAGTACAAAACATTGATCTAAGAGTCATTCATCATGACGCATGGTTTACTAGGCTTGCTCGGGGTACTGTAATTGATACTGTAGGCTACTCTGAAATGTAAAATATATCTTACATGTAGTACATATTAAAGACATGGAGAAAATACCCCCAACACGCAACCAGGAACGACTAGTAAATTTGAGGCGATACTGATGACATTTTAAGGATGAAATAAACTGTTCTGCCTTTTAGCCTCAGTCAGTAGAAGAGTTATTAGACCAAAACATAAAAAAAATCAGACTTTTCTTCATTAAGTGCATCTAGCAAACAATACATGCTCATTACACAGAATAAAACAAAGCAGATTTATTTATCATTTGGACACACAAAGAAATGTTGTCTTCCCATTGCCCACAGAATGGATTATGCATGCATTAGGACTCATCTGCCTTGACCACAGTAATTGATTTTACATTCAATGTCTTACACCTTAGAAAACAGGGCAGTAAATCCTCCGATATTTCAAAGTGTTTGCTTTTAATCACAAAAAAAAGAATTAGGAATCGCTCTCGCTCAAACTGTCCTCCAAATGGAATTGGTCTTTTGACTGAAGATTACAGTTAATAGATTAACTGCAGGTTTCACCCGTGATGTGCGTCTAAAGGAAAACAAGACCGAAATATTAATCGAATCACTTTAGAATGTAAAAGTTGAACGTTTTGGAACGTTTTAATAAAAGCATTATGATGTATTAAAGGTGTACTCCGGAGTATAAAATAGTTTTCAATTCAACTGGCACCAGAAAGTTAAACAGATTTGTAACTGGTTTCTATAAAAATATATTAAACCTTCTAGTACTTTTCAGCTGCTGTATGCTCCACAGGAAGTTGTGTTGTTCTTTCCAGTCTGACCACAGTGCTCTCTGCTGACGCCTCTGTCTGTGTCAGGAGCTGTCCATAGCAGGAGCAAATCCATGGCAAACATTTCTTGCACTGGACAGTTCCTGACACAGACAGAGGTGGCAGTAGAGAGCATTGTGGTCAGAATGGAAAGAACTACACAACTTAAAATGTTTAAATAGAAGTCATTTACAAATCTGTATAACTTTCTGGCACCAGTTGATTTTTTTTTCCTCCGAAGTTCCCTTTTTGGCTTTATAGGTAATGGATGTGGCTTTGTGGTAGAACTGTTGGGGTCCTACTTTCTATTAAGATCAAAGGCAACATTTGTGCATAGAGCTAGTGTTTTAGTTTGATTCCACACTCCAAAAATATACTTATAATTAAAGGAGTTATCAAGTATCAAAAAGCGTATCCCCTATCTGCAGGATAGAGGATAAGTGTCAGATCACAATGGGTCCGACCGCTGGGACACCCCGCAATCTTCCACCCGACATGCCATCTCTCTGCATGAATGGAGCGTGTGGACCACAGCGTGAAGCTGTGGCCAACATGCTGCCAACATGCATCTCCGTGGGAGAGCCGGAGATGCACGGATTTTGTATTTCTGGCATTCCATAGATATGCATAGGGAGGGGGCATGCTGTGGTCGCCCTACTGCGATTGCAGGGGGGGGGATACCAGATCAGGTCAGATCCCCATGATCTGGTACTAATCTCCCATCCACAAAAAAAAATACTTTAAATTGTCCCATATAGGTACTGGAGATTGAAAAATTAGATTGTGTACCCTGATGGGGATTGATGTAATACTGTATCATAGTAATATTAAAAATATGTGTATGCTGTAAAAACAATAGATAAACATTTATATCAACTAATAAAGTTAATATGCTAGTTGTGCATAAGTTATAAGTACACATTTTATAAACAACGTGTGTACCTTCTGCATAACAAAATCCCACAGTTTTCAAGATCTATGCCTATAGTCATTGAACTGGAACTCTTATTATTCTGGCGGCAAAAAAATTCTATCCTGTTTATCTCATAATCACTGGGGTGCTTGGCTTGTTACACAACTTATATAACTGTAATTGTTAAAGGTAATGTACCTATGTGATCATCACATGACCAGGACAGATATTCTTGTGTAAAAAAAAATAAGAAATAAAAAATGGTAACCATTCTGGGACTACAAGCAATGATATGTAAAATCACAAAATGTTTAGTTGTTTAGTTTGGTTTGATATCTTGATTTGCTTTAAGGCGTAAAACCCTTTTAGATATACTCAAAATTGTTTATTAAATGTGCCTACATAAACCCAATTGGTAGAAGTGACATTTATATAGGAGCCCCATCAATAAAATAAACTTTGAGAACCTGTGATGCCTTCAGAAATCCTTCAAATGATATGAAATAATTCTAACAGTGGTTTATAATAGAAAAAAAAAAAAAGTAAAATACAGTATAAGGTTGTGAAATATGTAGCCAAACAGGAAATTAATCTCTCAAAAATCTGCTCTGGATCTTTAAGATTTGACAGTGATAGGTTGATGTCAATCCATCAGTTTTCTTCTAAATTTCATTGCCCATGGAAATCTTCCAATAATCTTATATCATTTTAGTGTACAAGATTTAAGGTGGCTAATCTTGCTATAAAACAATACGTTCATTCAAGTTCTCTAGTATACTACATTGTCTCTTCAAATATTTGTTGTACTTCATAGACTTGCATTGAGGGGGCAGGGCGTGACATCATGAGGGGGCAGGGCAATGACATCACGAGCTCCCATCACTGGCTCCAGCATTCGGAACAGTTTGTTCCAAACGCTGAGCAGCGGAGTACTCCATTAAGTGGTATGAACATGATGAAAGAATTGATGGCTATGGCTGCCCATTTTACTTATAGGTTCCCATGGTAATTTGCAGTTATAAAAATGGCATTTAAAGAAAGAGAAGCAACTCTTTCCACAAGACATTTATATAAATCTTATGAGCCATTACAAAGAGCCTATCGAAGCAAACTGGTGACCTCATCATGAATATCAATCATCGTTACTATCAATATCACAATCACTTTGTAATGTCATGGTGTTATGCAGGGTTTTTACCTCTCTGTCAGGGGTTTTGTTATTTTTGACAGCAAGAATAATATAGTCTGCTTTCAACAGTACCTCGATGGAAACCTGACATGCCCCAGTATAAGTTAATGCAATCCATCAGGAATCTTTGGAACCAACTCAAAAATTGATCTGAAATAACTGTCATGCTACTGTTATGAATGGAAACAATGACAGTCATGTGTACTACGAGGGTTAAACACACAAAACAGAAGATACAAACATAAACCTTGATGTAAATAATAGCAATTATACAGAGGATTTCAGCTCTGGCCCTGTCTATCAAGAATTCTTGCCTATCATGACAATGCCTTTTAAACCTTCTTCCGTGTACTCTCTGTGTGAATGTCGGAGACAATATTGGGATGTTTTTCAGCAATTACTTACATCATTTTGGATGTAGGAGATGTCATCAGATTAATAGCTCATCAGTTAAGTGAGCTTCAGTTCTGCTTCATTTAGGTTCCTAATTATTGCCACACATTTGTCAGGCAGTAAAAAATATAATTGAACTAATCCATAGAGTCATTAATAACAAAATAAACTGAATCAGTAGCAAGCCATCTATTCCTTTTTACTTTTCATAAATAAAGACAGTCAATGTCATCGTCTTTACATTAATAGGGCAACCCATACATAATTTTAATGATAAATGTCACCGCTTCAGAATGCTGGTCTCCTCTGTCAGCAGAGTAGAACCTGACAAACTACAAATTGAGTGTGTAAGAAAATGCTTGCCACAGAGATTTCTGTTGTGCTAGAAATGTCTGTCTTATCCTGTTAAGAAATAAAACTGATGTTCAAGCCAGAGAATTCGAACAGCACATTTTAAAAAGAAGTTCTGCAGATAAATCTCTGCTTTATGTAAGAAAATTGTGAATATTGCATTTCCCTAATCCCTTTAACCCTTCCACATTATGCCAGAAACCAGAACACTTATCTACCCTGTACCATGCATAGAAGAAGAAGAAAGGAACAATATAGCAAAAAATTATATGAAAACTTCATTTGTTGCTGGACAGTACAATATGGACAGAAGAGCCTAGTTTTTGCTTAAAGGGGTACACGGGTGGAAAACATTTTATTTTTAAATCAACTAGTGCCAGAATGTTAAACAGATGTGTTAATTACTTCTATTAAAAATCTTAACCCTTCCAGTACTTATCAGTTGCTGTATATTACAGAGGAAGTTGAGTAATTTTTTTCTTTCTGACCACAGTGCTCTCTGCTGACACCTCTGTCCATGTCAGGAACTGCCCAGAGCAGGAGAGGTTTGCTATGGGGATTTGCTTCTACTCTGGATATTCCTGACATGGACAGAGGTGTCAGCAGAGAGCACTGTGGTCAGACAGAAAGCAACTTAACTTCCTCTGTAGTATACAGCAGCTGATAAGATTAAGATTTTTTAATAGAAGTAATTTATAAATTTGGACACAAAAAACTAAATGTGTGCAGATCACAACCAAAGTATCCGAGGTTAAACGCGGCCAAAAGATCGATCCCCACCGATCCAAATTTACAAAAATATACTCAAAAAATTGACCACTCCTCAAGGGTACTGCCCTAGTGGGCACACAATGAAGAAAAAATTGGAAACAGTTCGTTTGAACAAAATGTAGGTAAATTTATTAAAATAAAATTGAAATGAGAACACATAAGCATAAAACAAGTGTTAGAGCAATACTGGCAATGAATTGTAGTTAGTCTGCCATAGGGCCCTAATGGCAATATAGTAAAGATGTATGTGGCACTGCCAAATTTAAGATAATTTGCAATATTAGTTGTTAAGAAATGCAGATAATCCGGAAAGCAGCTGTTACTCCGGCATTTACTTGTTATGCACAATGGTAGTCTCTGCACTATTTAAATGAGACTGTCCAAAGTCTCTGCATAGATGTAGGTTGGTTCTCACCGTGTCTCAGGCCGCTGGTCCCATACTGCGAGGGGCCGATGGTATCAGGTCTTGCGGTCATTGCAGGGTTACCGGTAGATGTTTCATATGCTGATCCTCACGAGCCTGTTAGTTGCGGAGCTCTGGCATGAGACTCCTCTGTGCGGGGTCCGTGTTGTTAGTGTGCCCGTACCAGCGTGACAGGACCCTTGCTTGGATCTTTAAGGCAGGATACTTGTGGTACATGCAGCAGGCTGCAGGTGCACCTGGTGAGTAAGACTGTTGGTTTAGAAGACCAGGTGCAGTAATTGGCCTACTTCTTTTCTTTTATAACGGCTTCAGGATAGTTGGCAGTGTGTTCCTGTATTGCTCTATTCAGATTGAGTTTAGCGCCTAGACGTGTTTCAGGGGGCTAAAAATGACCCCTTCCTCAGTAGGCAAGTAATCACCATTTATTCAGGTATAATCAATCCAAAATCACCTTGTGCAGAACAAAAGGGAAAAAGGAATGTTTAAAATCTACATTACAGTTCATGATCCATTAGTTCCGACACGTTTCTCCCCTCAATGACTGGGTTTATCAAGGAGTATTTGTAGGAATAGTCCATTAGATAAGGATTGGTGTCAGGAGTATTAGCTAGCTCACAGCTGTGCGGACCTACAGTCGACTGGGGGCGCATACCAGGCGCTGCTATCGATATCCCATAAAACCTGTAGGAGTGAGGCAGACTGATGCTCATTGTGAGCTAGCTAATACTCCTGACACCAATCCTTATCTAATGGACTATTCCTACAAATGTTGCTTGATAAACCCCGTCATTGAGGGGAGAAACACGTCAGAACTAATAGATCATGAACTGCAATGTAGATTTTAAACATTCCTTTTTCACTTTTGTTCTGCACATGAGGTGATTTTGGATTGATTATACCTGAATAAATGGTGAGCTTAACCCTGTGTTGCCAAGAATTATACAGAGTTGTCTGCACATTAGGGCGTTGTGTTGTTAATAACTGTATCACGCTACCTATGTATTGGCAACTGAGGAATTGAAGTGTGATATTCCCTCTGTCCATGTAGCCTGGGGGACGGTGGTATACCATGTTTTCACCACATACATTACTATTGTTGATATTAACTTTATCTGCTGTTTGATAAAGCAGGTATTATTGATTGGTGGTCCATTACCTCAAAATTATTATTTGATTTATTTGGGTGAACACGAGTGCATATCTCAATTTGTTTAAATTTTAATGCATATCAATGAATATTAGTTTTAAATATAATTTATTTACAAGGGTCTTAACAGGGCTGTGACAAAATATTCTAAGTGACTCCTCGGTCTATTTATACAAAGTGCTGTACTCTTCTAAGTTATTGGCAGACATACCTTCTGTCAAATTCTTAGCTCTTACTCTTTTCCAGTTCTCTTACCAAAAAAGCCATTGGTATAATAGTTTATTACATAATATTGCTGTTTGTGATATTTTACTCACAGAAGGTGTTTCAGCCACCGAGTTGCAGCTGATGGAAACTCTTAATTCTGAAGACCTGTCTATGAGGGTGAATAGCCCAATATGTGTGTGTGTGTGTGTGTGTGTGTGTGTGAGAGTACTATAGTGACCAGAGCTTCTTTCTATCTGCTGTATAAATAATAATTGTATTATTACTTATAATAATGGCAATAGAATCAAGAACAGTGTTCCTAAAACTATCCATAATGGTATACGTACTTCTACAGCAAGAGAGCTGTAGCTAAGCACTTGTAAGGAGGGCAGTTGATACTGAACACTAAGTCACTGTTGCATATGGCTGTGTTAAAGGAAATCTGTCATCAGTGTCACCTGTACTAACCTGTTAATACAGACAGGTGGTGCAGGTGACCCTGATGCCAAAGATGCCTACCTGGTCCCATACTGTGCTGTGGTTCTTTGGCTATCCTCTTTGGTATCTTCAGCTCCAGACCGACTTGGAGCATGGGCGGAGCTTAGTGACATCACCACTGCTGTTCTTTGCTGGGTGTTGCTGCTAGCAAATAGCAGCAGTGACATCACTAAGCTCCGCCAATGCTTCAAGTCAGGTCCGGAGCTGAAGATACCAAAGAAGATTGCCAAAAAAAAACACAACATGGACCAGGTAAGAATCATTGTCATCAATGTCACCTGCACTACCTGTCCGTACTGACAGGTTAGTGCAGGTGACACTGGTGACAGATTTCCTTTAAAGCTCTGTTTTGTGTCGATGCCTCTGTATGCCTCCCATTACATATGAAGACAAATAGAGGATTGTTTTTGTTAAATTCTGTTCTGTTCGACTCCAGATATATAGAGGTGTTCTCCTCTACAAGCAAATCTTCTAGGTAAAGATGTATTCACACCATGTTTTGAGGATTCCATAGCCTGACCCAGCAGGATAATTAACAAAATGGCCATTGCCCTATCTTGCCGGACCCCCCTGCACCCCATTCATTTAAATGAGCCAGATGGAGTCAGATAGTTACTCCAGTCGGCTCATTTTTGAACCGTATTAGTTTTGTTGCCGGAATAAAAAACACGGCAGACCACAGTTTTCTGTCTGACGAAAAAACTTGATACAGTCCAAAAATCAGCTGACCGGAGTCACTATCTTACTCCATCTGGCCCATTCAAATAAATGGAGTGCGGCGTGGGTCCGGCAGGGATACAGCAGCAGCTGTTTTCTTTTAATTATCTTGTTGCATCATATTCTTAAGATTCAATTCAAGATGCAATACTTTATACAATATATATTTGCTTTTAACCTGGGATATTTAAAACAAGATGTTATACCACTTTTGCTTTAAACTAAATTTTTGGGTTTAACCAATTGTAAAAAGTAACTGGTCTAACTTTCTCCTATACTTTGTGCTTAAAAATCTCCATGCAAAATTCAACATAAAACACTAAACAATCTGCTTTTATATTTATAAATATGATTGTGTACAAGGAAAAAGTTCAATAGAATCATGCAGTGAGACAATTGCTGTGTTTCCAAATGTATCCATTGCCTGCGGCACATTATCTAGATGGAGATGCACTAATAATCCTTATGCATCTCATGAGTGGCTCCACCTGGAACAGCCATAAGATGAGTCACAGCAGCGGCAGCAGAAATAATTAATCTTCTCATTACTTTGGATCTTGTTGTTCGGAGTTCAGTGTACATTGTGCTACAAAGATGTTACTTAAGCCATCATTGCAAAAATCACAATATTATCATTTTAGGTACCTGTGTGGCCTCTAAACAATGATATTCCAGTATCATTACCAGAAGCATTGTGTCTTTTTATGGTAACAATATCATCCTAAATGTAACATTTCTGCAATTATTGTTTATACACAGATCAGCCATATCATAAAAACATGTAACTTAAGCCTAATAACTGTGTGGGTCCCCCAAGACATCTGAAAGTGCTGTGTAGTATCTGCAGATTTGCAGCCACGGTTGCTTATTATTTTGTAGATTTATGATTGATTTCACCACTTTCTGTGTATAAGGATGAGATCCAGGTTAAAATCTACAGCAAAATCTGCATATAACGCATTTGTTATTTTGCTGCATATTTGTGATAGCTCTGCATATTCAGTCCAAGCGCCTGAGACAGCACAAGCTTTATAGACTTGCCAGTGCTGGTTTCATTCTCCAACAGGGCAGTCTGGTGTCCCAGGTAAGCAATGCGTGCACACACATACACACAAACAGCTGCCAGCATCATGTAAAGGCAACAGTCATTTATAAAACTAGGTCATCATTCTTCATGGCGCAGCTATGATACTCATAGGCCTATTATAGACATGTTTTTTGTGGACATTTGTACATTTTAATGATATCCAGCATTACATTTGACAGCAATGTGTGCCATAGTAGCTCTTCTATGGAATTGAACCAGACAAGCTAGTCTTTACTCTCCAAACACAGGCACCACATAATCTCCTTCTACCTCCCCCCTACCATCATTGGGTTTTAGCATCAGGCTTTTTCTGGGCCTATACTGGCATTAGCATCTCCTTCTTCTTCAAACTAGCAGCCAGGGGAACTACCATCTTTTCTTTTCTTCCCAGTGACTCTGACAAGGGTTGTGCATCACAACCTGCCAAAAGTTTTCACCAAAAACATAGTGGGGCAGATAACTGTAAACTGTCCAATCTGATGAGTGTAACCAAGAATATACTGTCTAAAAATGTGCCAGATCCATTACAGTGGCTTGAGTAGTTTAAAAATATGGTGCATTTTTACACTGTCTAGTCTGTTTATAAAATCTATTAACTAGCTTGCTTTACGCAAATTGTGGGGCAAAATTGTGCCTTACATTCAAGTCCCATCTCCATTCAGCGAAGCTACACTTCTTTCCTAGTAAGATATGTCCCTTGTTTAATAAGCCATAGTGTAAAAAGCATCTGAAATAAATTCAAGTGTGGAGCAAATCATGTAAGCCAGTTTTTTGTGCACATTGCACCAGATTATTGACACACTCAGTATATTTATTGTATTTATCTCCCCCTTTATATAAAACCTATTGCATTAGAGCATATACACTTTTACATAACATATTTACATTCATTTGTACTAGGAGAAACAGTTCTCTTAGGAACATATCAGCAGTATTTTAATGGTAAAAGAGAAAAAAGTGGAAATGTTTTCCCTTAAAGAGAGTGCCATAAAGATGTGTGGAGACTCTTCGTGCCCTTGGTAGCATCTACTCTATGACCTTTTCTGGTCAGTGCTCTTCTACGCTTTTGTTTTACAGTGCATTTATTTCTATGTCTACCATTTTAGAATGAAGCACCCAGATTGTCTCAATCCATTTTTGTCTGCCTCGGCCGCTGAACCGCTATATTAATCCATGTATAATAGCCCATACGTGTTAGTGCTATCCTCCCCTCTCATACTTTTACATAACATGCTTGTCCTAGGAGAAACAGTTCTCCTAGGAACATAACAGTCTTTTGATGGTGAAGTGGAAAAAAGTGTGAATGTTTCCCCTCGAGGAGAGTGCCATAAAGATGTGTCGAAACTTGGGCGGGAGTGCTGGACATTGTGGAACGACTCACCTCAGTGGCTCTCCGGCACACACCGGAGACTCTGCTACTCTCAATACTTCCCCCAACGATTCCTAAACACACATCCCAACTGATCTCATATCTACTGCTGGCAGCCAGGACGGTGGTGCCAAGGCTCTGGAAGTCCCAAACCTCACCGACTATCTCAGCCTGGTGGAAGGAAATATCCCATTTGCATAGAATGGAAGAACTTATTGCAGATACTAATAAGCAACTGACTAAATATTATCTAATCTGGTCACTTTGGGTGATGTTTACCTCCTCTTCCGACTACGATTCCCTCTACTTTGCAACTTAACCACACGCCGGGGAGCTACTGTCCTGGGTGCCTCAGACGCCACTTAACTGACTCACAAACCCCACGACTGACTTCCACACCTGATATCACATGCCACAATCGCCCTGGATGTCGCGACTGTCCCTAAACGGTTGATCCCACGTGGTAAGTTACCAAACTCCAAATACATAGGTCCTGTATTTGTCCTCCAATTCCTCCAGCGGCTGTACACCAGCTACAGACCCATGACCCTCCCCCCCCCCCTTCTCCTTTTCTCCTTCCTAATCCTTCACCTCTCTTCTATCATATCTCACCTGTTTATTTTTTTATTTGCCTTTCTCTGACTCACTGGCACGACTGCTCACCAATGCTATTGAGGGACTATCAAGCATCGGTTAGGACTCTTGGTCTAGCGCTTATTGTCCAATTATGTACCTGTCTTTCTCCCATAGGTTACATGCCCTCCAGGACTCATTTGTTCTTAGTACATATTCTCCAATGTTATGACTATTGTATATATTTTTTTTCTCCTATTTTGTAACGGCTCCCTTGCTCTGCCAGTGATGATATGTTGCTTTTTAACACACTCCTTACTGTTTGTTCCTTTTGAAAAACTCAATAAATCTTTATTTGGAAAAAAAAGATGTGTGGAAACTTAAAGGGGTTATCCAGGGAAAAACTTTTTTTATACATATCAACTGGCTCCAGAAAGTTAAACAGATTTTTAAATTACTTCTATTAAAAAATCTTAATCCTTTCAGTACTTATGAGCTTCTGAAGTTGAGTTGTTCTTTTCTGTCTAAGTGCTCTCTGATGACACGTGTCTCGGGAACCACACAGTTTAGAAGCAAATCCCCATAGCAAACCTCTTCTAAACTGGGCGGTTCCTGAGACAAATCTGTTTAACTTTCTATAGCCAGTTGATATATATATATAAAAAAAGTTTTTTTTTTTCCTGGATAACCCCATTAAAGGCCGTTCATGCTCCACTGGGAATTCTGGGAAAATGGATATGGAAAGCAGTTCCCTGATGCCATGTTTTGTGGGCAGCTTTCCTCTCAAGTCAATATTTGACGTCTTTAAAAAATATGATGCACAGATTATTCCATTACAAACTGCAAAACATTTTTTTTAATTGATGGCTTCAGAGAGAAAAACAAAGTCACAGGGAAATTTTAAAATTGGAGATAATTTGTATTCAAATGTGTATGATGGCTACTATTAATATTCAAATGTTTTATTGACTGTTATTGTACCGGTCTGGAGATTTCTATATTCTTATCGATGGGTCTGAAAGAAAGTTGTCAAATTTTTTTTTTCTAGATAATATTCCAATCAATCCTTTTATGTTTTGTAGCTCAGTCAGTCAATGGAGATAGAAGATTAACATAATAGAATGGGCCAATCAATCATTGCTCTTTTTCTAATGTAGAAAAAACAACAATTCAAAAACCCAGAGAGATTTTATTTAAAAAAATTAAGTCAGAAATCAGCTTGATGCCGCATTTATAAATAGAAAGGAGATAAATAGAATTGTTACTGCCATGAAATGCTGCCTTCTGATTTGGTTGATTTTTATTTTTTACCGTGAAGGCTTAGTAGAATAAATATCATGCTTTTTTTTTTTTTTTTTACTTTAACAGGAAACCGCTTCTATGAAAGATTTTCTTCCATGTTATTGTTCTCTTAGGCATCCAAAACTATCTTTCAGCACAGATCAGCCTCAGTCATGATGGTATGTCATCATTATTCAACTATGCAGTCATGAAATCATAATTCAAGTCCTTGAAACATTTTTATGTGACCTTATACATGGATAAACGTGTTAAATATTGGCATTGGCTATATTTCTTATTTGTCATTTAAAAAAATATATAATTTAGAAATATAGTAATTTAAAATAATCAGTTTATTGTTTCTTTTAATTTTTATTTTTTTACATTTTCAATCATGGTAGATAACAAATTATAGTAATTACAGTAATAATAATGATAATACTTCCAAATAAAAATGTTCTCTGGGGCAGTTTTGCTTTTAATGACTATAATAAAGAGAAGATATCATTCATGGCTTTGATCATAAGTATCCTGAGTATCTAGGAAAAAGTAAAAATTATAGTAGTAGCATGTCTTGAAAACTCTCCCATAGAAGTCAATAAGGCAGCTCCAGTCAATTGTTTCTTATGCTTATATGACTGTTATAAAGCATATCTCTTAACGATTTTTTCATTATCATCATATATCACTTATCCATGGGATAGGAGATAAGTGTCGGTTAGCTGGGGACACCCCTGCTGGAATTTCAGCTGTTCACAAGACAGAGTCGTATGGTACCCCATTCCCTTTACCACATGACTGCAGTGAGTGTCTACATGGATTACTGATAGTATACAAACTGCCGCTCCATTAAAAGTCTAGGGGGTTGGTGAAGATGGCCAAGATAAGGTGATAAGTGTTCATTTTGGGAAACCTCCTTCAAAGGGAATCTGTCTACCAGGCTTTATTTGATAGCTGTTAGGTATAAAAACAAAGGGGGAGATTTATCAAAACCTGTCCAGAGGAAAAGCTGCTGAGTTGGCCATAGCAACCAATCAGAATGCTTCTTTCATTTTTGAATAGGCCTCTGAAAAGTGAAAGAAGCGATCTGATTGGTTGCTACAGGCAACTCAGCAACTTTTCCTCTTGAAAGGTTTTGATAAATATCCCCCATACTGAACATTTACAGGAACTAATCATGTTTTTATTTCTGGAGTTGATCATGTTTTTAGCTTTTAAGTGTCAAGGAGGTTGAACTGCTCAAATGCCACAGCCTGGGAGATTCCTTAAAAAAAAACTGCTAGAAGGGGTTAAATATAACTGTTTAAGGTTTTTTTTTTTTCTCATAAAACTGTAAAAAAGCCATAAGCATAATGCTATTGCATACCATAGAAGATTACAATAATAATTTTACAATTAAATCTATATTTTTCTACCTTCAGCTTGTCCCTAGTGGTCCCTTGTATGCATGCTGTAAATCTGTTTTGTGTGGGTGGGCATCCAGCTCTAGGTCATGTAACCACATTCATTCTCAAAAGACTACTGCCCCCAGACTATCTCTGTTCAGTGTTCATGCTCCCAAGAGTAATGTCAAGTGAGCAATGCACAACAGAGGCAGAAGAAAATTGTACCTTGGATTTCATAATAAATATTAGCTCAAAATAAAGTCCTCACTTAATGTATGATTCCTTAAACCTAACCGAACTTCTTCACCTTGGGCTGTGTAATTCCTTCACCATCCAGTGTTATTAGTATCTATTTGTACCTTTTCAGGACTAGGGGGTCACAGAGCACACATGAAGTGCATGCCATGATTTACATTTGCTTTACAATGTATTCTATGAAAGTTCATTCAGAATTACAGGCTACTGTCAGAGGTCAGTGAGCATGGACTCTTAATCCATGAAGAACCAGATCACTGAAGTCTATTCTTAGTGTCTTGTAATTCTGACCTCGCTCCTTATACGTGACACTGAGCAGCACGTGTAAATCATGATAGAGACTTAGTGTGTGCCCAACCCCCTCCACCTTCTGCCAAGGTCAAATCAAGTGAGATTGACAAGCAGCTCCTTCCCCCTTTTTAGCTGCTGTTAGATATCTCTCATGATCCTGGAAAATCTCATACTCCCTCAACCATGCATGTTCAGTGTTTTCTATAAAACTGTGCAGGCATGAAAATAACATGTTTCCTAGAAGATAGTCTGGTCACAATTGGAAATCATTGGTCACCATTTAGACATACATGACCGCAGAGAATACATTTATTCATGGTTGTGTCCATAAGCAAATAAGCACAATAAAGGGCATTCACATCAACGAAAGTAAAAAAAAAAATAATATCTATCTATCTATTTATTTATTTATCTATAACAAGTAAAAGCATCCCACAGCACTCCAATTCAAGATGAAAGAAATAAAGCAAAACATTGCTTGCCACATATGAGGAAATAAACTTCATAGTTTTTTCACCTTGAATTGGAGTGCTGTGGGATGCTTTTACTTGGTATTGACTACTACTGCCAGTGACCTGGGCTGCGATTGGACACGTTTGCACCCTCATCACCTCAGACGCTGCTTGGTTGTGCTGCTCTGCTTGCATTTATTTATCTATCTATCTATCTAAAAAATCCAAATAGAAGCAGCACATCAAGCAATAGTAAATGTAGATAGATTCGGGGTGCTCGCATAGTTGGAGCCTGGGTCCACCGGTTCCTTAATCCAATTACAAAAAATAGGATGCAGCACACCACAAGTTGCAATCAGGAGTGTTGGTTATTCCATAACGTGCAGAGGACAACGTTTCACCAGCCTCACGCTGGCTTTCTCAAGTGAGAAAGCCAGCGTGAGGCTGGTGAAACGTTGTCCTCTGCACGTTATGGAATAAACCAACACTCCTGATTGCAACTTGTGGTGTGCTGCATCCTATTTTTTGTATCTATCTATCTATCTATCTAAAAGCAGGATAATACAGCAGCACACTGCTAGCACAAATATATAGATGAAATATGAAATGCTATATTGCTATAATGAACAATGAAAAATTGAGGTGCTTCGCTTACCATTTGGCCAAATAGTGCGTACCAGCCAAGCAGCGTGCACCTGTATGCCGAGTCCATGCAATAGTTGCGTATCAGTTTGTGATGGCCAACTTATCCTTTTTTGTATCTATCTATCGTCAATAGGCTGTAAATTTAGAATGTGATCATGTTTGTGAGAATATCCTTTTTGTAATATAGAAAATAAGCTAGCCCTTGCATGAAATAATATATATCTAGTCATGTTAAAGTCATGGCTCATAGAACTTTTGTTATTCTTCAACCAACATTTTGGATCCATTTATGTAATAGTACACTATTGTGCATGGTAAATCAGTTACAATAGGCCACTTATATATGCTATTTTAAAATTGGCAAGATTGGCAATCTTTCTCTTGGGCAAACAGTATACATAAAAACAGAAAATCACTGACCTACACCAAGTTTTAAAACCATATTTTCTCATTAGAAATTTGCCACCTTTTAAACATTTAAAAAAAAAATTCTAATACATGACAGATGCAATGTGAGCACAGTTTAAGTTTGAGACAAAATTGCCTTACCAAATTTTAAGGGTTTTCTCCATTTCCCATATTTTTCAATGTGCAGTGTGATAGGAGTTTCACTGTATAATAACATGGTTTTATGAGATCAGCATAGAGTTTGAGTAGACACTGGATTTATAGAAAAACATTATTTTATGCTGACTGTTGTGTTGTGATGTGATAAAGCCTCTTTATTTGGCTATATTTATCAGAAAGTACAGATGGTAGTAAAAGAGTTAACAGTAGTCCATAGTATAAAGAGATGGATAGAATTCAGCATCTGTTACTTGTTTCCCAAACTGTTTATGCCAAAAAACCCTTGCCAAGCCTGATTTGCAGATCTCCGACTAATGAACTGGAACAAGCTTAACAAGCGTCTAACATTTGGTGAAAAAAAAATTATATATATATATATATATATATATATATATATATATATATATATATATATATATATAACAAACTAATATGAAAAACTGTAAAGGTTTGCTATTTGTGAAAATTATTTTGCTTTTTGAAAATAAAGAAAAGGCTAGGTGAACCATTTTACTCTTTATTGCCAAATGTATTGCTTTTATTAAGAACTGCACCTATTTCTTTATCTTCTTTGCTAGGGTTTACTAGAAAATAATAACATAAAAACTACAATAAATGTTGAATGTTAAAGCAGCAAATAATGAACCATGTTAGTTTTACCATAAAGTGCACTGCATAAAAACCTAACCCCCCCAAAAGTTGCTAGTTGGGTGGGGGACGACCTGTCAACAGTGTAATACTGTTATAACCCATTAACAATGATAATAGAAAAACCCAGTTAACAACTAATTAATGGATTTCCAGGAGGAATAACAGAGAAATTGTACAACACAGAGTTTTAAAGATGCTACAGAATTATTATTTTCTGTCCAATTCATTGCACTTGAAGTTGGTTCAGGATTACACCAACCCAAGACTTTCCTTTTTTTCGCTTTTAGCCAGTAAGGTGTGGACAACTGACCTGACAATCTCCTTACACATTTCCTAGTACAGTGGAGAATTCATGATTTTTTCAAAGATGGTTGTTACGCCGAGCGCTCCGGGTCCCCGCTCCTCCCCGGAGCGCTCGCTTCACTCTCCCCGCTGCAGCGCTCCGGTCACATCCTCTGACCCGGGGCGCTGCGATTCCGCTGCCAGCCGGGATGCGATTCGCGATGCGGGTAGCGCCCGCTCGCGATGCGCACCCCGGCTCCCGTACCTGACTCGCTCCCCGTCTGTCCTGTCCCGGCGCGCGCGGCCCCGCTCCCTAGGGCGCGCGCGCGCCGGGTCTCTGCGATTTAAAGGGCCACTGCGCCGCTGATTGGCGCAGTGGTTCCAATTAGTGTGTTCACCTGTGCACTTCCCTATATCACCTCACTTCCCCTGCACTCCCTTGCCGGATCTTGTTGCCATTGTGCCAGTGAAAGCGTTCCTTGTGTGTTCCTAGCCTGTGTTCCAGACCTTCTGCCGTTGCCCCTGACTACGATCCTTGCTGCCTGCCCCGACCTTCTGCTACGTCCGACCTTGCTTCTGCCTACTCCCTTGTACCGCGCCTATCTTCAGCAGCCAGAGAGGTGAGCCGTTGCTAGTGGATACGACCTGGTCACTACCGCCGCAGCAAGACCATCCCGCTTTGCGGCGGGCTCTGGTGAAAACCAGTAGTGGCTTAGAACCGGTCCACTAGCACGGTCCACGCCAATCCCTCTCTGGCACAGAGGATCCACTACCTGCCAGCCGGCATCGTGACAGTAGATCCGGCCATGGATCCCGCTGAAGTTCCTCTGCCAGTTGTCGCTGACCTCACCACGGTGGTCGCCCAGCAGTCACAACAGATAGCGCAACAAGGCCAACAGCTGTCTCAACTGACCGTTATGCTTCAACAGTTACTACCACAGCTTCAGCAGTCATCTCCTCCGCCAGCTCCTGCACCTCCTCCGCAGCGAGTGGCCGCTCCTGGGCTACGCCTATCCTTGCCGGATAAATTTGATGGGGACTCTAAGTTTTGCCGTGGCTTTCTTTCCCAATGTTCCCTGCATCTGGAGATGATGTCGGACCTGTTTCCCACTGAAAGGTCTAAGGTGGCTTTCGTAGTCAGCCTTCTGTCCGGAAAAGCCCTGTCATGGGCCACACCGCTCTGGGACCGCAATGACCCCGTCACTGCCTCTGTACACTCCTTCTTCTCGGAAATCCGAAGTGTCTTTGAGGAACCTGCCCGAGCCTCTTCTGCTGAGACTGCCCTGTTGAACCTGGTCCAGGGTAATTCTTCCGTTGGCGAGTATGCCGTACAATTCCGTACTCTTGCTTCAGAATTGTCCTGGAATAATGAGGCCCTCTGCGCGACCTTCAAAAAAGGCCTATCCAGCAACATTAAAGATGTTCTGGCCGCACGAGAAATTCCTGCTAATCTACATGAACTTATTCACCTAGCCACTCGCATTGACATGCGTTTTTCCGAAAGGCGTCAGGAACTCCGCCAAGATATGGACTCTGTTCGCACGAGGCGTTTCTTCTCCTCGGCTCCTCTCTCCTCTGGTCCCCTGCAATCTGTTCCTGTGCCTCCCGCCGTGGAGGCTATGCAGGTCGACCGGTCTCGCCTGACACCTCAAGAGAGGACACGACGCCGTATGGAGAACCTCTGCCTGTACTGTGCTAGTACCGAACACTTCCTGAGGGATTGTCCTATCCGTCCTCCCCGCCTGGAAAGACGTACGCTGACTCCGCACAAAGGTGAGACAGTCCTTGATGTCTACTCTGCTTCTCCACGTCTTACTGTGCCTGTGCGGATGTCTGCCTCTGCCTTCTCCTTCTCTACGGTGGCCTTCTTGGACTCTGGATCTGCAGGAAATTTTATTTTGGCCTCTCTCGTCAACAGGTTCAACATCCCAGTGACCAGTCTCGCCAGACCCCTCTACATCAATTGTGTAAATAATGAAAGATTGGACTGTACCATACGTTTCCGCACGGAGCCCCTTCTTATGAGCATCGGATCTCATCACGAGAGGATTGAACTTTTGGTCCTTCCCAATTGCACCTCGGAAATTCTCCTTGGACTTCCCTGGCTTCAACTTCATTCCCCAACCCTGGATTGGTCCACTGGGGAGATCAAGAGTTGGGGGTCCTCTTGTTCCAAGAACTGTCTAAAACCGGTTCCCAGTAACCCTTGCCGTAACTCTGTGGTTCCTCCAGTAACCGGTCTCCCTAAGGCCTATATGGACTTCGCGGATGTTTTCTGCAAAAAACAAGCTGAGACTCTACCTCCTCACAGGCCTTATGATTGTCCTATCGACCTCCTCCCGGGTACTACTCCACCCCGGGGCAGAATTTATCCTCTCTCTGCCCCAGAGACTCTTGCCATGTCTGAATACGTCCAGGAGAATCTAAAAAAGGGCTTTATCCGTAAATCCTCCTCTCCTGCCGGAGCCGGATTTTTCTTTGTGTCCAAAAAAGATGGCTCCCTACGTCCCTGCATTGACTACCGCGGTCTTAATAAAATCACGGTTAAGAACCGCTATCCCTTACCCCTCATCTCTGAACTCTTTGATCGCCTCCAAGGTGCCCACATCTTTACTAAATTGGACTTAAGAGGCGCCTATAACCTCATCCGCATCAGAGAGGGGGATGAGTGGAAAACGGCATTTAACACCAGAGATGGACACTTTGAGTATCTGGTCATGCCCTTTGGCCTGTGCAACGCCCCTGCCGTCTTCCAAGACTTTGTCAATGAAATTTTTCGTGATCTGTTATACTCCTGTGTTGTTGTATATCTGGACGATATCCTAATTTTTTCTGCCAATCTAGAAGAACACCGCCAGCATGTCCGTATGGTTCTTCAGAGACTTCGTGACAATCAACTCTATGCCAAAATTGAGAAATGTCTGTTTGAATGCCAATCTCTTCCTTTTCTAGGATATTTGGTCTCTGGCCAGGGACTACGGATGGATCCAGACAAACTCTCTGCCGTCTTAGATTGGCCACGCCCCTCCGGACTCCGTGCTATCCAACGCTTTTTGGGGTTCGCCAATTATTACAGGCAATTTATTCCACATTTTTCTACCATTGTGGCTCCTATCGTGGCTTTAACCAAAAAAAATGCTGATCCCAAGTCCTGGCCTCCTCAAGCAGAAGACGCCTTTAAACGACTCAAGTCTGCCTTTTCTTCGGCTCCCGTCCTCTCCAGACCTGACCCTTCCAAACCCTTCCTATTGGAGGTTGATGCCTCCTCAGTGGGAGCTGGAGCTGTTCTTCTACAAAAAAATTCTTCCGGGCATGCTGTCACTTGTGGTTTTTTCTCTAGGACCTTCTCTCCAGCGGAGAGGAACTACTCCATCGGGGATCGAGAGCTTCTAGCCATTAAATTAGCACTTGAGGAATGGAGGCATCTGCTGGAGGGATCAAGTTTTCCTGTTATTATCTACACCGACCACAAGAACCTCTCCTACCTCCAGTCTGCCCAACGGCTGAATCCTCGCCAGGCCCGGTGGTCTCTGTTCTTTGCCCGATTTAATTTTGAGATTCACTTTCGTCCTGCCGATAAGAACATTAGGGCCGATGCCCTCTCTCGTTCCTCGGATGCCTCAGAAGTTGAACTCTCTCCGCAACACATCATTCCACCTGACTGCCTGATCTCCACTTCTCCTGCCTCCATCAGGCAGACTCCTCCAGGAAAGACCTTTGTTTCTCCACGCCAACGCCTCGGAATCCTCAAATGGGGTCACTCCTCCCATCTCGCAGGTCATGCGGGCATCAAGAAATCTGTGCAACTCATCTCCCGCTTCTATTGGTGGCCGACTCTGGAGACGGATGTTGTGGACTTTGTGCGAGCCTGCACTATCTGTGCCCGGGATAAGACTCCTCGCCAGAAGCCCGCTGGTTTTCTTCATCCTCTGCCTGTCCCCGAACAGCCTTGGTCTCTGATTGGTATGGATTTTATTACTGATTTACCCCCTTCCCGTGGCAACACTGTTATTTGGGTGGTCGTTGATCGATTCTCCAAAATGGCACATTTCATCCCTCTTCCTGGTCTTCCTTCTGCGCCTCAGTTGGCTAAACAATTTTTTGTACACATTTTTCGTCTTCACGGGTTGCCTACGCAGATTGTCTCGGATAGAGGCGTCCAATTCGTGTCTAAATTCTGGAGGGCTCTCTGTAAACAACTCAAGATTAAATTAAATTTTTCTTCTGCATATCATCCCCAGTCCAATGGACAAGTAGAAAGAATTAACCAGATCTTGGGTGATTATTTGCGACATTTTGTTTCCTCCCGCCAGGATGACTGGGCAGATCTCCTCCCATGGGCCGAATTCTCGTATAACTTCAGGGTCTCTGAATCTTCCTCCAAATCCCCATTTTTCGTGGTGTACGGCCGTCACCCTCTTCCCCCCCTCCCTACCCCCTTGCCCTCTGGTCTGCCCGCTGTGGATGAAATTTCTCGTGACCTTTCCATTATATGGAGAGAGACCCAAAATTCTCTCTTACAGGCTTCTTCACGCATGAAGAGGTTCGCGGATAAGAAAAGAAGAGCTCCTCCCGTTTTTTCCCCTGGAGACAAGGTATGGCTCTCCGCTAAATATGTCCGCTTCCGTGTCCCTAGCTACAAGTTGGGACCACGCTATCTTGGTCCTTTCAAAATTTTGTGTCAAATCAATCCTGTCTCTTATAAACTTCTTCTTCCTCCTTCTCTTCGTATCCCTAATGCCTTTCACGTCTCTCTTCTCAAACCACTCATCCTCAACCGTTTTTCTCCCAAATCTGTTCCTCCCACTCCTGTTTCCGGCTCCTCGGACATCTTCGCTGTCAAAGAAATCTTAGCTTCCAAAAAGGTCAGAGGGAAAACTTTTTTTTTAGTGGACTGGGAGGGTTGTGGTCCTGAAGAGAGATCCTGGGAACCTGAGGACAACATCCTAGACAAAAGTCTGCTCCTCAGGTTCTCAGGCTCTAAGAAGAGGGGGAGACCCAAGGGGGGGGGTACTGTTACGCCGAGCGCTCCGGGTCCCCGCTCCTCCCCGGAGCGCTCGCTTCACTCTCCCCGCTGCAGCGCTCCGGTCACATCCTCTGACCCGGGGCGCTGCGATTCCGCTGCCAGCCGGGATGCGATTCGCGATGCGGGTAGCGCCCGCTCGCGATGCGCACCCCGGCTCCCGTACCTGACTCGCTCCCCGTCTGTCCTGTCCCGGCGCGCGCGGCCCCGCTCCCTAGGGCGCGCGCGCGCCGGGTCTCTGCGATTTAAAGGGCCACTGCGCCGCTGATTGGCGCAGTGGTTCCAATTAGTGTGTTCACCTGTGCACTTCCCTATATCACCTCACTTCCCCTGCACTCCCTTGCCGGATCTTGTTGCCATTGTGCCAGTGAAAGCGTTCCTTGTGTGTTCCTAGCCTGTGTTCCAGACCTTCTGCCGTTGCCCCTGACTACGATCCTTGCTGCCTGCCCCGACCTTCTGCTACGTCCGACCTTGCTTCTGCCTACTCCCTTGTACCGCGCCTATCTTCAGCAGCCAGAGAGGTGAGCCGTTGCTAGTGGATACGACCTGGTCACTACCGCCGCAGCAAGACCATCCCGCTTTGCGGCGGGCTCTGGTGAAAACCAGTAGTGGCTTAGAACCGGTCCACTAGCACGGTCCACGCCAATCCCTCTCTGGCACAGAGGATCCACTACCTGCCAGCCGGCATCGTGACAATGGTTATTTGTCCAAGATCAAAAGCAGCAAATCACCTCTACTCAACACACTTGAATACCTACTTTAGTATTTTTATGATATTTCTGATATAAAATACCGCATTTACCTCATCTAAGACATGAGACCTGTGTTATCTAAATGATTCTTCTTTTTTCATAGATCATTTTCTAAAATTGCTTCAAGGTCATGCTAGTGCTTTTACAAATCGAGATCTAAGGCCATGTAGCTATAGCTATATATATATATATATATATATATATATATATATATATATATATATATAGATATATATATATATATATATCTTATATGAAGTCAATGACTTTAGCTGACTCTTGCAAGAGTTATCTCAGTACCATTTGAAATACTGGCATTTCAAAACCTTAAAAATGAAGCCTTTACAACCTCTTTCAAACTCATAAATTGCATCTATTCTCATCTTTTCCAAAACGTCTACTGATCGCAGTGTAGTGTTCTTGTAGCAAACCTCTGGTGGCTGCTTTCCAAAAAATGTAGGTTCAGTGGATTTCAAGGTGTAGATTGAACAGAGCTGGCTGCCATCCAACCTTGCTGCTCTCAAACAACAGAACTGAATATAAAATGTGGCTGATGCTTTACCCTACATACTCAGTATGCTCTATATATTGGATACCCTTTTCCATAAAATATGTAGAATGAATAATGAAGACAGAATTTGCAGTTTATGCATGAAAATCCATTAAAGGGTCACTCCGCTCCCCAGCGTCGGGAATTCAATGTTCAGTACGCTGGGTGCGAGCTTCCGTGTTCACGCCTGCCCTCTTGTGATGTCACACCCCACCCCATAGACTTTCCTTGAGGGGGCGGGGTATGATGCCATGGGGCAGGGCATGACATCACGAGGGGACAGCGTGAACATGGAAGACCGCACCAAGCATTCAGAACATTGAGGTCCGGAAGCAGGGGAGCGGAGTAACCCTTTAACATGAGTTTAAGTAGTCCTGGAAAGGAGAAGAAATAAAAATTCTTAAGCATTTATGTTAAAATGATTGGTTGGACAGATCACTGCCAAACAAGGTCCATCCCATTATTACTGAAGGAACCATAAATTGTGTATTGGACCCTAAAATTACTGTGTTAAAGAAAAACATAGTTTAGGTTTTAGATTAGTCTAGTGAATGTTGTGACTTGAACCCAGTATAAACGCTGTTATAAATGATGAACAATACATACATCCATCAGAACCTACTCATCTGTCTAAAAGCAGTTTTAGGCTGTGTCAACATAAAAGACGAGCGGACATTCAGTCGGCAGAAAATATTGGCGCTAGGGCCACTTGTAAATGCGCCTTCTTCATAAACTCCACTGATTCCACCTAAAGAATTCTGTGGGTGAAGGTCAGAATCAGGATTTGTGTCCGCCATGGATTTTTTTCTGCCAGATTCCACTCTGAAATTCTGTCAGTGAAATATGGCCTTAGGCTGGTTTCACACATCGTAAAATTACAGAAAAAATATGGCCATAAAATAGCAATAAAAAATGTCTGTGTTTTTAATGTAATGATGTGCACTATGAAAGTACTGTATATGGAAAAGCTAAAATAAAAACTCCATGATTCCACATTGGATGCCACAATTATTGGCAAAATGCATCAGAGTGTATGGTTTGGCATCCTGGGGGAACTTTTTTATGGTCCAAGAGGGCCATAAGGACCCATTTTTTAGATATACAGTGGATTGCAAAAATTTTAGCAACTACCTTGTATAACTATACCCTGAAAAGTAACCATTTACATGAAATTAAGTTTGTTGCAGTTTTACTAACTGGTTCATGTATAATACAGTTGTATACTTTTACCTCCCTACTCTCTATGGATAATGCCTTCATAATATAAGCACTGCAATGAATAATGGATAAACTCGCTAAGTGTTTCATTAGATAATCTGAATGGTATTCCAAAGCATAAAGTTGCATTAAAATAGCTACATTTTATTTTTAATTGTATTGGAATGTTTGTTGGATATATGTATGGTTTGAATTTACATCATCTATTAAAAGTCTGTTGTTGTTTTTCTTACTATAATGATTATACTTATCTGTATCATATCATTGAACAACAGTTATAATAAATGCATTTTTACATTTTAGCATATATATGTTTTATTATGTAATAGATACAAGCAGAGAGACAGAAAATAACAGAAAAAACCTAGTTGAATATTTGGAAGATAAGTGGCTCAGAAATAACATACAAAGTCGATAGTGAAAGAACACTCTTTTCTTGCTAATGTTTATGCCCTTGTGTTTGACCTTGTAAATATTGTATTTTTTTGCAACAACTCGATTAAGTTAGAAGAGCTCCATGAACTCTAAAAATATTAGATATACATTATCAGGATTTTGCAGACTGCATTACATTGGCATGGCTCATTCTTATCTGGTGGAAAGATGTAACTATGTTATCTTTCTATTTTCTTTTTTCTCTCTTTAGTTCACAGTTTCTTTTTGAAGGTTTTCTTTGTAAAACAACTAAGTATGTACAGAGAAGGAAGATGAACTCTAGAAAGGAATATAATAGAATGTTGAACCAGGCTGCTGAAAAATAATTGTATATCAGATAAAGGATTGTAGAAATATAATATCTGTGATGAAATAAAGGTTAACTGTTCTCTGCATTCAAGCTACATAGCATCAAGCGTTATGAAGTATTTTTCAGGCTAATACACATTATAACTAGAGTTTGTTAAATACAATTTTTTCTTTTAACTGGTATTATATTTCTACAATCCGTTAACTGGGTATGGCTCGGGCTCCCGACTCGAGTCCGCGTCATACCGGCCGGGATTCAGTTGATTCTTGTAGCTGAGGGCCGGCGTCAATAGCCGACATGCGGCCATGGCCGGCTATTAACCCTTTAGATCGCTGCTGTCAAAGCTAACAGCAGCGTCTAAAGGTACCTTCAACTTCTCCCGGAGGGCCAGTGGGGTGGATCGCCCCCCCCCGCGCAGTGCGATCATGGGGGCAATCCACATCTGAGGTAGCCGGAGGGCTTACCTCTCCTCCTGTGTTGCCTGCTACGCTGTGAATGATAAAGCCTTGTAGGGCCAGGCTTTATCAATCGAGTGCAGAGCCACATTGATCTGTGTGAGGAATCAAGGGTACTAAACTGTAAAAAAAAAAACTTAAAAAAACTTTAAAAGCACACATATTAACCCCATCCTTAGTAAAAGTTTAAATCACCCCCCTTTTCCCAAATTCCTTATGAAAAATATATAAACATAATGAAAATAAACATATGTGGTATCACAGCGTGTGTAAATGTCCTAACTATGGAAATATAAGGTTAATTAAACCACACGCTCAATGGTGTACACGTAAAAAAAATTCCAAATTCCAAAATTGTGTATTTTTAGTCACTTTGTATACCCCAAAGGAAATGTATAAAAAGTGATCAAAAAGTACCGTATATACTCGAGTATAAGCCGAGTTTTTCAGCACGATTTTTCGTGCTGAAAACACCCCCCTCGGCTTATACTCGAGTGAACTCCCCCACCCGCAGTGGTCTTCAACCTGCGGACCTCCAGAGGTTTCAAAACTACAACTCCCAGCAAGCCCGGGCAGCCATCGGCTGTCTGGGCTTGCTGGGAGTTGTAGTTTTGAAACCTCCGGAGGTCCGCAGGTTGAAGACCACTGCGGCCTTCGACATCATCCAGCCCCCTCTCACCCCCTTTAGTTCTGTACAGTACTCACCTCCGCTCGGCGCTGGTCCGGTCCTGCAGGGCTGTCCGGAGAGGAGGTGGTCCGGTGGGATAGTGGTTCCGGGCTGCTATCTTCACCGGGGAGGCCTCTTCTAAGCGCTTCGGGCCCGGCCTCAGAATAGTCACGTTGCCTTGACAACGACGCAGAGGTGCGTTCATTGCCAACGTACTTCTGCGTCATTGTCAAGGCAACGCCTCTATTCTGGGCCGGAAGCGCGGAGAAGAGGCGCCCCCAGTGAAGATAGCAGCCCGGAACCACTATCCCACCGGACCACCTCCTCTCCGGACAGCCCTGCAGTACCGGACCAGCGCCGAGCGGAGGTGAGTACTCAGAACTAAAGGGGGTGAGAGGGGGCTGGATGATGTCGAAGGCCGCAGTGGTCTTCAACCTGTGGACCTCCGGAGGTTTCAAAACTACAACTCCCAGCAAGCCCGGACAGCCGATGGCTGCCCGGGCTTGCTGGGAGCTGTAGTTTTGAAACCTCTGGAGATCCGCAGGTTGAAGACCACTGAGGGCGAATGATGAGAAGAGGATGATGAAGGGGGGGGGGGTGTGGGATGATGACAAGAGGATGATGAAGGGGGGGGTGTGTGGGATGATGAAGGGGGGTGTGTGGGATGATGAAGGGGGGTGTGTGGGATGATGAAGGGGGGTGTGTGGGATGATTACAAGGGGATGATGAAGGGGGCATGTGTGGGATGATGACAAGGGGATGATGAAGGGGGGATGTGTGGGATGATAACAAGGGGATGATGATGAGGATGTTAATGACGGGTCTGGATGATGACAGGGGGGGATGATGTATTTCCCACCCTAGGCTTATACTCGAGTCAATAACTTTTCCTGGGATTTTGGGTTGAAATTAGGGGTCTCGGCTTATACTCGGGTCGGCTTATACTCGAGTATATACGGTAAGATTAAAACAATCATGATTACAGATAAAAACTTCTGATCATGGCGCACAAAATTAGCCCTCATACCACCCTGTATACAGAAAAATGAAAAAGTTATAGGGGTCAGAAGTGGACAATTTTAATCATACACAATTTGGAGCATGTAGTTATAATTTTTTTTAAAGTAGTAAAATAAAGAAAGCCTACATAAATTGGGTACCATTGTAACCGTATGGACTTACAGAATAAACATATGGTGTCATTTTTACCGAAAAGTGCACTGCGTAGAATCGGAAGCCCCAAAAGTTACATAATGGATTTTATTTTTTTCAATTTTACCAAAAATATATTTTTTCAGTTTTTGCCGTAAATTTTGTGGGGAAATCATTAATGTTCATTACAAAGTACAATTGGTGGTGCAAAAAAAAAGCCCTCATATGAGTCTGTAGGTGCAAAATTGAAAGCATTATGATTTTTTGAAGGTGATGAGGAAGAAATTAAAGTGCAAAAAAAGAAAAATCCATGGTCCTTAAGAGGTCAAAGGGGGAACTGCTTTCCACATACTCTACGGGGGCATTTTGACAAAATAGATGTTGTCTTACCTTTTAGGGACCTTCCTTCTTATATTAGCTCTAGCTTTTAAATCCATTAAGCACTTGCCCCACATCATTTAAATATGATGTAATATGTAATATGGCAATCCATTAGCAGATATCAATGGTAGAACACATATAACCAGTCCGGTTCAGGAAATACCACATAAGAATGGACAGGCTAGGGAGTGGGGGGAAAAACCATACAAACAAACAGGAAGAATCTTAGAAGAAAAGAGAAGAGAAAGAGGAGAAGAATAAGTGGGAGAGAGATGAAGGGAAAACCTGGGGGGTGGGGGTCAAATACAGGGAGAGGGAAAGGAGAGGAAGAGGGGAGAAAAGGGCAGGCTGAAGGTAAGGGAGGAGAGGAAAGACACAGGATCACAGTTCGAGAAGGAGAAAGAATAAAAGGGGAAGAGTAGCTTACCTCATTGGATGACTGCAACTCCAAGCATCTCCAAAACCGTGAGTCAAGACAAGTAAAAGAGGTGTTGTGGGAAAATATAGGGAATGGACCAGAGGGATAGGAGAAATGCTACTGGATAGTTGTGGAGAGGCAAGGATCTAGAAAGTCAAGTGAGTCTATCAAAGCTAACCAAGGGGACCAGATAGCTGTATATTTATGAATCCTATGATGTAGTCAGCAAGTAGTTCCTCCATTCTATGGAGGTGGGCCACCTCCTGAAGCCAGGATGAAAGGGTAGATGGAGAGGATGATTTTCAGAGGTGGGGTATAACCGTTCTCGCTGCCAAGAGGAGGAAGCGGAGAAGAGACTTGACTCTCCTGGGGACTGAAGGTGGGAATATGGACAGAAGTAAGGGGACTGGTTTGAGGGGCAAGAGCATCCCTGTCATGTGGTATATGTTGTCTAGTAGATTGGACCAGAAAGAGGAGAGAGCAGGACATGTGACCCAGTTATGTTGGATTGTTCCACAAGGTTGACCGCAACGCCAACAGGTGTCAGGTAGGGATAGGTAAAAGAGCATAAGGAGAGCTGATACCCTGTACCACCTAGTCAACAGCCTTACAGGAGATAGAAGTCTTGTGGCATGCTTCTACTGCTGACATCCATTCCTCATCAGTGAACATGCAACCAATGGCCTTTTTCCAGCTAAGTCTAAAAGGAAGTGGGGATTCTTGGAGGGAGTTTAAGAAGAGATTGTAGATAGTACTAATTGGGCGTTACACCGCTGAGGAGGAGGAGCACAGTCTTTCAAAAGGAGCCAATGAGCGAGGGAGTTGTAGTGATTTCTTGGAGGCCACATAAAAGTGTTTCAGCTGAGTTTATTGAAAGGAGGAGATAAGGGACAGGACCCATTCTCTGGTCAAATTGCTAAGTGATTTCAGGGTGGAGCCCTCTAGGAAGTCTCCAATTACAGTACCCGATTCTCAGGTTCTACCTAGAAAGGAAGGGGTCTTCAGAGCTGGTGGAAAATCCAGGTTACCAAATTGTGGGGTCATCGGGCAATTTGAAAGTACTATGTGTGAGTGTTTAAGGCAGGAGGTACGTGAGGAAGCGATAGAGGCCATAAAAGGGCGGAGAGAAGAGACTACTGATTTAGGTAGCGCTCTTCGTGGAAGCCAGAGCAGAGCTCTCGGGTCCAAGTGGGTACCCAGGGATTTCAGGGTAATCCATTGCTTTAACCATCTGTTATGGAAGCTATCCAGGACTCGGGTAAGGACAGCAGAGATATAGTACGACGGGCTAGTCCCCCATCTCTCTATCTGAGGAACAAAATGTCTCTAGCAATCCATGGGTGTTTATTGGCCCAGACAAAACCAGACATGAGTTTCGCAAGGCATAGAAAGAAGGGATGAGGGATTTGAGTCGGGACACCAGAAAATAGATATAGGAGTCGGGGGAGTATGTTCATCTTTACCATATGGATTCTACCCAGCCACAAAAAGTTCTTGCGATCCCACTTGGTTAAGTCTTAGCCAAGAGACTGGAGAATGGGGGGGGGGGTGAATTCAGTTTGAAGGTGTCAGAAAGATTCGAGGGGACCTGACTTCCCAAATATTTCAGTGAGTGCGGGATTCAGACAAAAGGGAAGGAGCACCTAAGGAGTTGGACCGTCTGTTGTGGGAGGGAAATGTTAAGAGCTTCACATTTAGCCTTATTTAGTTTATAATTGCTAAAAGAGGAGTAGCGAGCAAGAGATGCCATTAGGGAAGGGAGGGAGGTCTGGGGAGAGGAGACAAATAGAAGGAGGTCATCAGTGAAAGAAGAACATTTGCAATGGCACAAGGAGGTGTCCAGACCTTTAATATCTGGATTCTGGCGGGTGTCATTCATTAGATGTTCCATACATAGTACAAAAAGTAGAGGGGAAAGTGGGCAACCCTGCCTCGTGCCATTACCAATGACAAATGGAGGGGACAGCAGACCATTTACACGGCCATTATTCTGGCCTTCATCAGAGATCCCACATCAATTTGCGACAGAGTTGCGCCCAGGAAACCCCAGTCCACCCGATCTAAAGCCTTCTCGGCATCCAAAGAGAGCAAGAAGAGTGGGATTTTGGTGCGGTGAGCATGATGTATCACAGATAATGCCCTTAAGGTATTATCTCGAGCTTCGCGGTTACGAATGAAGCCCACTTGATCTGGGTGGATCAGAGTCTCCAGGGGGCCAGACAGCCGATTGGCAATAAGTTTAGCATAAAGCTTTGCATCCGTATTGATCAAGGAGATCGGACGATAGCTGGGATGGAGAGACGGATCCTTCCCTCCTTTAGGGATGACAGTGTCGAAGGCCCAAAGAAAGGACTGAGGTAATGGGGTTGAGGCATCAATTACATTGAAAGCTGACAAAAGGGGACCCGAGAGTTCAGAGTGCAGGGTTTTATAGAACTTTGCAGTATAGCTATCTGAGCCTGGGCTTTTACCGGCTTGTAATGACTTGATGGCCAGCTCTAGTTCCTCTGTGGTGAAAGGAGCCTCAAGGGCCTTCACTGTCTCTGTTGGGAGGGGGGGGGTAGAGCTGTGGACATGATATAATCTATTAGGGAAGGAGGAGGGAGCACCACAATCGGGTTGAGAGTAGGGTTTAGGTAGGTAAAGGGAAGAATCATAAGATCTAAAGGCTTCGGCAATTTCATGTGTTAAGTGCGTTAGGGAGCCAGAGGGAGTGCAGATGGAGGGGATAAACAGCGATGATTTATTCGCCCTCAGGGCCCTAGCCAGAAGTAGCCCCACTTTATTTCCCCATTCATAGAACTTCCGGCCCGTGACTTGTCTATAGTAGCTATATTGTTTATTCATATGGGCCAGCAGGTTGTGAAAAACTTGTATGAGTTCCCTCAATACCGGCTCAGATCTATTTTGTTTATTAAGGGATTCAAGTGTATGGAGTCGAGTGTGAAAGGTTCTATATTGAGCAGCTGCCTCTCTTTTCAAGCGCACCCCATGTCGCATCAGGACTCCACTTAGGACACACTTCAGAGCTTCCCATTGAATTGTAGGAGATGTATCATCATTACTATGGTCTAGAGCAAAGTTAGACAGTGAGTCTTTGAGTTCCTGGAGGCAAAGAGCAACCAGTAACAGGGACTTGTTGAGTCTCCAAGTCGCATGGGGCTTCGTAAAGGAGGGCAGTGAGAAGGAGAATGTCACTGGGGCATGATCAGAAAGTGACATTTCATCGATCTCTGATGAAGAGACATTCGGAAGTAGGTGTTGAGGGCAGAATATGTAGACTATTCTTGTATATGTCTGTCGGGGGTGGAAAAAAAATGTCACGAGTGTCAGGATGAAAAGCCCGCCATACATCAAGGCATGGAGTCCATGGTAGGACAGGTATGAGTGACCTGATGAGGTGTCAAGTAAGGGGAAGAGGGACAGGTTTAGGTCCCCACAAAAAATAATGGGTCCTGTGGCAAAAGAGGCGGGGAGGTCCAGTGCCTTGAGGAGAAATGATATTTGGTTATGAATAGGGGATTACAATGTCGCGATGGTCAGTTGCTAGTTCGCAGTTGGCGTAAACATATTGGGCAGGGGGATCAATCTGTTAATCAGTAATCGTGATAGGGAGTGATTTATGGAACCCTAGGGAGACTCCTTTCGTTCTGGCGTCAGGATTGGTGCTATGTAACCAATGTGGGTAGTATCGGTTTGAAATGGTAGGGGAGTAACCAGTTTTAAAATGCGTCTCCTGGAAGGTATTGAAACCCTTAACATTAAGGGTGGACAATTTTATAACAGCCATTGGGAGTGGAAGGAGATGGAAACAACTTACCACGACTCATAGTGCTCGGAGTCAGGGGCGGATCCAGAGTCGAGTCTCGGGAGGGGCACTATTAGAGTATTTTGTGTTGGCGGACAGAAAACAAGGTGTTGCTTACGGAACTTACAATATTATTAAATGTATCATACAGTCCTAACCTTGTTTAAGACTCTTAGGCCATGTTCACATGTCAGAATAATTATCAAATATACCAATTGCCACAGAATGGGAAAGTGCTAAAGAAGTTTTTACCATTTAAAACTACAGCTCCCAGTATGACCTAAGCAGTGGTGATGGGATGCTGGGAGTTGTTGTTTCACCCATCATTACTGCAGAACTTCTTCAGTGACTCCAGCTCTGATGGGACACACACAGGAGGATACAGAATGATATGAGTGACTACAGGTGACGTCTTCTCTATAGTCTTTCCTTATCTAATTCAGATGTACATACCACCGGGTCCAGCTAAATCTTCTCTCTGCAGAACTTGATGCCCAGATAGCTCCTCACTATGTCAGCGGATTCTGATCCTCTATATGAAAACAATAATTATTATAATACTGCCAGACACTGTATTCTTCGAATATAATACTGGCACATACCTTCTGAATATAATTCTGACACACTGTACCCCCTGAATAAACAACACACTGTACCCTCTGAATATAATACCGCCACACACCGTACCCTCTGAATATAATACTATCACACACTGCGCCATCTAAATATAATACTACCACACACTGTGCCCTCTGAATATAACACTACCAAACACTGTGCCCTCTAAATTTAATACTAGCAAACACTGCACTCTCTGAATATAATACTACCACACACTGCACTCTCTGAATATAATACTACCACACACTGTGCCATCTAAATATAATACTACCACACTGTGCCCTCTAAATGTAATACTACCAAACACTGCACTCTCTGAATATAATACTACCACACACTGCACTCTCTGAATATAATACTACCACACACTATGCCCTCTAAATTTAATACTACCACACACTGCACTCTCTGAATATAATACTACCACACACTGCACTCTCTGAATATAATACTACCACACACTGTACCCTCTGTATATAATACTACCACACACTGCACTCTCTGAATATAATACTACCACACACTGTACCCTCTAAATTTAATACTACCACACACTGCACTCTCTGAATATAACTTGCTGTGCAGTGCACCCTCTGAATAAAATACCCAAATGTATTGTGGCCCATAAAAAAACGTACCACCCCAGAAATTCCTCATAATCTACAATATACTTCTGAAATGCAGAACACTCTGTACCTTCACATATAGTAATAATGCCCCATCTTGTGCCCCTACATATAATAATTATGATCCGTCCTGTTCGCCCCACATAATAATGCCCTGTGCCCTTCACATATAATTCCCCGTTCTTTGCCCCTAACATATAATGCCCCCATCATGCGTCCTTCACATATAATGCCCCCTGTGCTGTGCCCCTCACATATAATGCCCCCCGTGCTGTGCCCCTCACATATAATGTCCCCTGTGCTGTTCCTCTCACATATAATGCCCCCTGTGCTGTGCCCCTCACATATAATGCCCCCCATGCTGTGCCCCTCACATATAATGCTCCTGTCATATGCCCCACACATATAATGCCCCCTGTGCTGTGCCCTTCACATATAATGCCCCTGTTCTTTGCCCCTCACATATAATGCCCCCGTTCTTTGCCCCTCACATATAATGCCCTCATCATGCGCCCCTCACATATAATGCCCCGTGCTGTGCCCTTCACATATAATGCCCCCATTCTTTGCCCCTCACATATAATGCCCCCATCATGTGCCCCTCACATATAATTCCCCCTGTCCTTTCCAGTCAGGGGGCATTATATGAGAGGGGCACAGCACAGGGGGCATTATATGTTTGGGGCACATGACAGGAGCATTATATGTGAGGGGCACAGGACAGGGGGCATTATATGTGAGGGGTGCATGATGGCGCATTATATATGAGGGGCACAGGATGGGGGCATTATATATGAGGGGCACATTATTTGTGAGGGGCACAGCACAGGGGGCATTATATGTGTGGGGCACAGCACAGGGGGCATTATATGTGATGGGCACAGAATAAGTAGCATTATATGTGTGGGGCACAGCATGGGCATTATATGTGAGGGGAACAGCACAGGGGAAATTATGTGTGGGGCACAGCACAGGGGGCATTATATGTGTGGGGCACAGCACAGGGGGCATTATATGTG
Organism: Hyla sarda; assembly: GCF_029499605.1. NCBI lineage: Eukaryota > Metazoa > Chordata > Amphibia > Anura > Hylidae > Hyla > Hyla sarda. The sequence goes on along the minus strand of NC_079192.1, from coordinate 261,039,797 downwards.
TGGGGCACAGCACAGGGGGCATTATATGTGTGGGGCACAGCACAGGGGGAATTATGTGTGGGGCACAGCACAGGGGGCATTATATGATATAATACCCCCTGTGCTGTGCCCCTCACATATAATGCCCCCTGTGCCCCTCACATATAATGCCCCCTGTGCTGTGCCCCTCACATATAATGCCCCCTGTGCCATGCCCACACATATAAATTATATGTGTGGGGGGCACAGCACAGGGGGTATTATATGTGTGGGGCACAGCACAGGGGGTATTATGTGTGTGGGGCACAGCACAGGGGGCATTATATCATATAATGCCCCCTGTGCTGTGCCCCACACATATAATACCCCCTGTGCTGTGCCCCACACATATAATGCCCCCTGTGCCCCTCACATATAATGCCCCCTGTGCTGTGCCCCTCACATATAATGCCCCCTGTGCCCCTCACATATAATGCCCCCTGTGCTGTGCCCCTCACATATAATGCCCCCTGTGCCGTGGAGGGGCACAGCACAGGGGGTATTATATGTGTGGGGCACAGCACAGGGGGCATTATATGTGAGGGGCACAGCACAGGGGGCATTATATGTGAGGGGCACAGGGGGCATTATATGTGAGGGGGCACAGCACAGGGGGCATTATATGTGAGGGGCACAGCACAGGGGGCCCCCCTGTCATGTGCTCTTCACATATAGTGCCCCCAGTGTTTGCCAGGCAGCCCCTCACATTAAAAATTCCCTTCTCTCTCTCTCCCCCCCCTGTACAATATAGTGCCCTTAACAGTGGCAGATATTCTGTCCCCGAAATCCCCTGGGCCCTGAGCATACTCTAAGTACTTAAAGTATGCTGGCCGCGGGGACGTGATTTCCGGGCGCCGGCGCGATGATGTGACGTCATCGCGACGACCTGCAGTGGATCGCGTCCCCGCAGCTCACACACTGTGTACTCACAGCGTGTGACTGCCAAGGTTAGTGAATGGTGGAGCGGAAGCTTACAGCTTCGGCTCCACCATTCTAGGGGACGGGGGGCAGCAATCTCGGGGGGGAGGGGGGCAATTGCCCCGTTGCCCCCCCCCCCCTGGATCCGCCACTGCTCGGAGTGCAGTCAGACCAGGAGGCAGTGGAAGAACAAGTCCAGGCAAACTGTGAAGGTAAAAAAGAGGCATGATAGGAGGGAGAGGGAGATAGAGAGAAGACATAAGTAGTGTTGCTCGCGAATATTCGCAATGCGAATTTTATTCGCGAATATCGCATATTCGCGAATTCCCGAATATTGGCGAATATAGCACTATATACTCGTAATTACGAATATTCGTTTCTTGGTTTTTTTCACAGTACACATTACAGTGATCATCCCTCTCTGCTTCCAGCTTGTGTGGTGTAAAGGCTCTAATAATACTGGCGTGCGAATTTACGCATATGCGAAAATTTGCATATGCTAATTTCCGCATATGCGAATTTTCGCCTATGCTAATTTTGTCTATGCTAATTTTCGCATACGCAAATTTTCGCATATGCGAAAATGAAATGCGAATATTGCGAATATGCGAATTTAGCGAATATTTGACGAATATTCATCCATATATTCGCGAAATATCACGAATTCGAATATGGCCTATGCCGCTCAACACTAGACATAAGAATGGAAGGATAGCAACTGTAAGGGGACAGCTACAAGGGCACTAAGAGAAAGGGCCATAAGGGTCATAATCAAAACCGGAACCATTCCAGATACCATCCTAATGGGGTAACGTGAAAGGCATACCAGAAGGGCGCCAGGAGGGCCATAGCCATAGGAGGCATAAAAGGGTCAGTAAAGAGAGAGGGGTGTAGGGCCTAACAAACAAGAACACATGCCAGAATGACAAGTTCAAATTCAGTCGGTCAGCTTAGTAGGGCAATCAATTTGAAGGGGCAAACAGGCCACAAGTGGCCAACTAACATTATATGGGCGAGACAGAAATGAACCACAGAAAAAAACAAATCAGCATATATAAGGTCTTGAGAAAGCTACAAAATGGCAGAACATAACAGGTACATAAGAGGTTAGCTACATCAGAAAAACACATAAGTAATAAACATGATAGGGAGAAATTGCATTTCACATGCTGGATTCATAAGAGTCTCAGGTTTTGCATTTCTGACTGGTAGACTCAGCAGGTTGAGTCAGGTGGGTTGCTGGAGTGGGGCGAACTGTGGGCCGTGAGGAGCCAGTCCAGTATGAATGGGATGGCGGAGGAGGCACTGGGGGAAGGTACATCTGTTCCCAGTCAGGGAGGGGTACAGGCGGAAGTTTAAAAGTCTCCAGAAAGGGTTGCAAATCTCCATGGTGTCAAATGGTGGCAACAGTCGAGCCATGCCTGGCGGTAAGATAAAAAGGAAAGCCCCAATGATAAATACTTTTGGCATTCTGGAGCCTGAGGAGTAATGGTTTCAAAGTTCCACTAAGCTGAAGGGTCCTCTGGGAGAGATCAGGATAGAGGTGGATAGCAGTCCCATTGTAAGTAAGGTGTTGGAGTGTGTGGGCTTTCCGCATAATATCATCTTTGATCTGGCAGTGTTGCACCCTGCAAATTACATCACAGGGTTTTTTAGGATCAGGGTTTTCGGCTTTGAGGGCCCTGTGTGCTCTGTCTAATTCCAAGGGTGTGTCCGCAGGTCTTTGCAGCACTTCATTAAAGATCTTCTGTAATGTACCAGGAATATCCTGTGGTAGGACTATTTCAGGGAGGCCTTTGACCCTGATATTATTTTGCCTGTTGCAATTGTCTAAGTCAGCTATGTGCGACATAGTAGAGGCTTGCCAGGAGTTTAGTATACAGGTGGAAGAACGTAGCTCTTCTACTTGAGTAATAATAGAAGAATGAAACTGCTCCAGGTCATTCTCCTTCTGTTTCAGTTGGTTGACGTTTGAACATACTGGGTGAAGGTCATTTTTCCAAGCCGTTTGCAAGTCAATGGCCAGGGTGAGTAGATCCATTTTTGTGGGGAGGAGAGCCAAAAGTGCCTGGAGTTCTGAGTGGTTTCGTAGAGTGTGCACTGCATCACGGCTGATGGCAGTTGAGGTCCAGCTGTTGGAAGTGGGGGATTTAAGGCAGTCTCTATGGGGGAAGGTGTTGGAGAGAAACGGTTTTGTGACCATCTATGGCATTCAGAGCGCCATGCATGAGTATAGTCTGATGAACAGCTGTCAAATCCCCCATCCCTGATGGGGGCTGTTTCAATGGTGTTTTGAAGAGTTTTTTCTTTGCAGGTGGGCTAGCACCCCAGTATTCAGGTGGGCTAGTATCATCAGAGGATTCTCCGCTAGAGGCCATGTTAATAGCAGGGCTTGTGGTGGGTTCATGTTGAGAGTATAGAATGGGAGACAATTATTGAGCAGGAGGAGGTGCTGTAAAAGAAGGCTGTAGTTTATCCTAGAGGGAGTCAGGTTGTGTAGCATTATTATGAGACCGTGATCTCTGCTGTAGTTAAGAATTCATCTCATACATGAGGGAATGGGGTTGAGGTATAAACTGCCGAGGTGCATCATGAGAAGTGGTCTGAGGTGGGAGACGCTGTAGCCCTGCAAGGGACACAGGTGAGCTATAGTCATCTTTAGATTCTCTTCTGGCCATCTGGGAAGGGTCAGAGGGCCCTTTCTTTTCCAGTGGCATTTGGGTGCTGGTCCCTGTTTGGTGGGATCCAGTTACAAAGTCCCCGTGGTGAGGCTGGGAATGAGACTGTGCAGAGGTCTGAGGGTGTTCCATAACACCCACACTGTTAGGTGCTGAGGGAAGAGGAGGACTGGGCCCCAATTCTAGTAGGGGGCAAGGGTTCTGAGTCCTACCTGATGGAGGGGACCCACCCCTTTCCGTCCCTGTGTCGGGTTGTGGTGCGGCCACGCTATCACTGGCTTGTGTGCGCAGCTGTGTGCTGGGGGCCGCCGCCATTACAGCGTGCACTTCCTGTGTGGCGCTGTGAGGCGGGGAGTCTTGAGGAGAGGAGGCCTGCTACAGCTTCACTTCTGCCGCAATGGCAATGGTAGGAATCGATTCCTGAGTGGATGGGGCTGTTTAAGCTTTCTTTTTGCCCCTGTGTCTGACGCCCATAACTATGTAAAGAGCCCTTTAGTGAATGACCACCATAAAAAGGTATATGGGTGGTCATTAAATGGTTAAAAATCAATGTCTACTATACATAGAAGGTAAAAGTGTAAAAACTCTGTACAATGTTTTAGTCACTTCACTATTAGAAATATAATCTAAAGGACAGGATATTGAGAAGAATATTTGGTATGTGGCGAGTAAATCAGGGAATATGTCCTACTGTTTGTTGAGTGCTACTTCTAGAGCTACGATAATGTACATACACTTTCCATTTCTAAAATGTACTTGATACGTTTCTGAGTACTTTTTACAGGCAAATGTTCCTAATGTACTCTACTTTGAGGTAAGAGATGTTAGAAAAAATCTATGTGGCAACAACTTAATAGTGCATTTACCAAAGTGATTCGAGATATTATACTTTATGAAAGTGGTAAATTTTTGGTTAACACATTAAGCGCATTTTTTTTTTATTTAAAAAATGTGTGAAAATTGCAAAATGAAGCATGCTTTTAAAAAAGTTTATTCACCGCTTGTACAAAAGATAGTCATGCCATATTAATTAGTTGTTCACATTTGAAATTGATCTACTTTAAAGGGGTACTCCGGTGAAAACCTTTTTTCTTTTAAATCAACTGGTGGCAGAAAGTTAAACATATTTGTAAATTACTTCTATTAAAAAATCTTAATCCTTCCTGTACTTATTAGCTGCTGAATACTACAGAGGAAATTCTTTTCTTTTTGGAATGCTCTCTGATGACATCACGAGCACAGTTCTCTCTGCTGACGTTATTATAATAATAATAATGCTTTATTTATTGTTGTCCTTAGTGGGATTTGAACCCAAGTCCCCTGCACTGTAAGGCAGCAGTGCTAACCACTGAACCACCATGCTGCCCTTAGCATACATCTGCTATGCATGGTTGCGGAAATGGACAGAGATGTCAGCAGAGAGCACTGTGCTCATGATGTCATCAGTGTTCCAAAAAGAAAGGAATTTCCTCTGTAGCATTCAGCAGCTAATAAGTACTGGAAGAATTAAGATTTTTTAATAGAAGTAATTTACAAATATGTTTAACTTTCTGACACCAGTTGATTTAAAAGAAAAAAGGTTTTCACCGGACTACCCCTTTAAGTTAATATCATATATTAAACATTCTTTTATTTGTTTTTGAAAGTTTATAAATTTAGCAGCAAGTTAGCTTTTAGGGACTGGTTCAGTTCTGAAGTGAATTTGAGGGGCATGTATGTGAGAAACCCCCTTCAATCACCCAATTTAAAATCTGCACCTCTCAAAGTATTCAAAAATGCTATTTAATGTTTATGTCCCTAATTTGGGGGGAATTTTGGGGGAATAAATGTCGCCCTTGAACTTCCTAACTTAAAGGGGTGCTCTGCGGGAAAACTTTTTTATTTTTTTAATCATTTGGTGCCAGAAAGTTAACCAGAGTTGTAAATTTTTTTATTTCTATTTTAAAAAATCTTAATCCTTTCAGTACTTATCAGCTGCTATATGGTCCACAAGAAGTTCTTTTCTTTTTGAATTTCCTTTCTGTTTGACCACAGTGGTCTCTGCTGACGCCTCTGTCCATTTTAGGAATTGTCCAGAGTAGGAGCAAACACCATAGCAAACCTCTCCTCCTCTGGACAGTTCCTAAGATGGACAGAGGTGTCAACAGAGAGAACTGTGGTCAGACAGAAAGGAAATTCAAAAAGAAAAGAACTTCCTGTGGACCATATAGCAGCTGATAAGTACTGGAAGGATTCATATTTTTAAATAGAAGTAATTTACAAATCTGTTTAACTTTCTGTCACCAGTTGATTTCAAATAAGATGTTTTCCAGTGTAGTACCCCTTTAAACACAGGTCTCAGACATAGAGGAGCAACTATTTTTTTTTTTTTTATGGCCTCTTTTTATTGAGGTTGTTTGTAGGCATCATATCAAGATACAGAATTCTTTAGGTGGCAAAATATTTTTGCTGGATTACAAAAATATTACAAAAAAATTACAAAAAAAAACAATAATTTTTTTTGCATCACCATTTTCTGAGAGCTGTTCACTAACATAATTGTATGATTTGTTTTTAGCGTGATTATTTCAGGGTAAAGAGCTTTTATGATCCCTTTTTATTTAATTTATTAATTTTAACAGGTAGGGGATTAACAAAAAGTGGTACTTTGGGCAATTTATCTGTTTATTTATTTAGCGTTGTAACGGTACACGGCAGGTGGTGGATCCTCTGGGCCTGTGTAGATAATGACGTGAGCTGTGCCAGGGAGAGGAGTCTAAGGTGCTGCTGGTTTTCGTCAGAGTCTGCCGCAAAACGGGATGGTCTTGCTGCGGCAGGCGGCATCCAAATTTCTACCCCTGGCACGACTCATCCACACAGGTAGCTGGGAGATGGCGTGGCACAGAAGGAGACTGGTAGGACGTGGCAAAATGGTAGTAGGTCAGGGCAGGTAACACAGGAGCAAGAGAGGTAAGGTAGCAAGGAACAGGTACACGGTAGTAAGGTAGCAAGGAACAGGTACACGTAAGAGGGACACAGGACTTTCACTATGGCACAAGGAAACCAAAGATCCGCAGGGAAACAAGGCAGGAGCTGATATTTAAGGACAGTGGACGGACAGTGGACAGGTGTAGACACCTGATTTATAGAGCACTGGCCCTTTAAGTGAAAGAGCTCCGGGAGCTCCGGTGCGTGCGCGCCCTAGGTGGTGGGGGCACTCGAGGACACAGATAGGCGGAAGGCTACGAGGACACAGAGAGGCGGAAGATGAGGGAGGTGAGTGACAGGCTGCGATTTACATGCAGGTGCATCCAGCGATGCAAATCCCAGCCCCGCCGCCAGCGGGGACATAAGCGTGTTCACTGTTTGTGTTAAATAATGTTATAGTTTTATAGGCTGGGTCATTACAGATGCAGCCTTACCAAATATGATTATATATTTTTTCTGAAATGTTTTCTATAAAGGAGGGAGAAATACATATATTTTTTTTAACTTTATTGCACTGCTAGGGGATCTGTTTCTGTTATCGGATATCTCAAAATGATGTCAGTGGTAGTGCCCCCTGTTGTTCCTTTTCCTGCTGATTTCTGCATCGCACATTGATACCTGTGTAAAAATCTGTACATCATATACTTTCTTTATGCACTTCCATAATTCTTTATATGTAAAAGAGAAAAAAGTACTATGCAGAAATAGTAGAGACATATATTTCTTGCTTAAAGAGAAATAATGGTAGTGGATTTATATGCAGTAATACTGTATGTTATATCTCATTCTATATACAGGCTTATACAAGTACATATACAACGTATGTAATGTGTGAGTAGTAAATAAGTAAGATACATTAGTGGGGCAATGGAGAAATTAGATCTTGTAGCACTATCCATCAGTGAGATGTCTGGAGCTGTGTGTGAAGGATTACTTTCTATACAGGTAAATGGTGGAAGACAGGAGAAGTAAGCTCTAGTAACTAGGAAGCTACTAAGGCCAGACTGCAATGCACTACTGCAGAGATTCAAAAATGGGCTAAAATGGGGGGAAATGACACTAAAGGTTTAGAAAAAGTGCTGTGTATTACTCTTGACTTTTTTTTTTTTTTGTATTATATTCCTTGGGATAATAATACGTTAACTATTATGGTATGTTAATTCTAGCAGTGGGTTGTAAATTAAAATATCCTTTCCTTTTGTTCCAACCCACATTCTTATATTTTATCTTTCCTGATTATTTAATTGCATGACTTTATAGGACAGCTGGCTGATAATGTGGAAATACTCTTCATGTCCTGATCACAAGGTTCAGCACAGAGGCCATATGTTCTGATCACAGGGCTGTGCCAACAGACACCATGATTACATCCATTTCCACTTAACATCTTGGATATTATTTAAATTGATTGTACAGTAAATTATGGAGCTGATCATGGCATCCATTGATTTAAAGTGACAATAATTCCTGTGTATCTTTACCATTGAGGCTCTTATCAATTAAGTAAATATGAAGCTTGATTCAGAAGGGTGCATTGAACTTGTATTTGAGTATCTTATTATGGGTGTTACATCTGAATCTCCTGCTGTTCTACTAAACTTATACCACCAATGATCCAATATATTGATCTGGATATGATCTAAGAATAGATATTTTTCCCTTCTCCCCTTTCTACTTAGAATATAATATCACTCAATGATTCTGGTGTCACGAGGATCTCAAGTATTATTACTGTTACGCCGAGCGCTCCGGGTCCCCGCTCCTCCCCGGAGCGCTCGCTACACTCTCTCCGCTGCAGCGCTCCGGTCAGATCCACTGACCCGGGGCGCTGCGATTCTGCTGCCAGCCGGGATGCGATTCGCGATGCGGGTAGCGCCCGCTCGCGATGCGCACCCCGGCTCCCGTACCTGACTCGCTCTCCCTCGGTCCTGTCCCGGCGCGCGCGGCCCCGCTCCCTAGGGCGCGCGCGCGCCGGGTCTTTGCGATTTAAAGGGCCACTGCGCCGCTGATTGGCGCAGTGATTCCAATTAGTGTCTTCACCTGTGCACTTCCCTATATCACCTCACTTCCCCTGCACTTCCCTGCCGGATCTTGTTGCCATTGTGCCAGTGAAAGCGTTCCTTGTATGTTCCTAGCCTGTGTTCCAGACCTCCTGCCGTTGCCCCTGACTACGATCCTTGCTGCCTGCCCCGACCTTCTGCTACGTCCGACCTTGCTTCTGTCTACTCCCTTGTACCGCGCCTATCTTCAGCAGCCAGAGAGGTTGAGCCGTTGCTAGTGGATACGACCTGGTCACTACCGCCGCAGCAAGACCATCCCGCTTTGCGGCGGGCTCTGGTGAAAACCAGTAGTGACTTAGAACCGATCCACTAGCACGGTCCACGCCAATCCCTCTCTGGCACAGAGGATCCACTACCTGCCAGCCGGCATCGTGACAGTAGATCCGGCCATGGATCCCGCTGAAGTTCCTCTGCCAGTTGTCGCCGACCTCACCACGGTGGTCGCCCAGCAGTCACAACAGATAGCGCAACAAGGCCAACAGCTGTCTCAACTGACCGTGATGCTACAGCAGCTACTACCACAGCTTCAGCAATCATCTCCTCCGCCAGCTCCTGCACCTCCTCCGCAGCGAGTGGCCGCTCCTGGGCTACGCCTATCCTTGCCGGATAAATTTGATGGGGACTCTAAGTTTTGCCGTGGCTTTCTTTCCCAATGTTCCCTGCATCTGGAGATGATGTCGGACCTGTTTCCCACTGAAAGGTCTAAGGTGGCTTTCGTAGTCAGCCTTCTGTCCGGAAAAGCCCTGTCATGGGCCACACCGCTCTGGGACCGCAATGACCCCGTCACTGCCTCTATACACTCCTTCTTCTCGGAAGTCCGAAGTGTTTTTGAGGAACCTGCCCGAGCCTCTTCTGCTGAGACTGCCCTGTTGAACCTGGTCCAGGGTAATTCTTCCGTTGGCGAGTATGCCGTACAATTCCGTACTCTTGCTTCAGAATTGTCCTGGAATAATGAGGCCCTCTGCGCGACCTTTAAAAAAGGCCTATCCAGCAACATTAAAGATGTTCTGGCCGCACGAGAAATTCCTGCTAATCTACATGAACTTATTCACCTAGCCACTCGCATTGACATGCGTTTTTCCGAAAGGCGTCAGGAGCTCCGCCAAGATATGGACTCTGTTCGCACGAGGCGTTTCTTCTCCTCGGCTCCTCTCTCCTCTGGTCCCCTGCAATCTGTTCCTGTGCCTCCCGCCGTGGAGGCTATGCAGGTCGACCGGTCTCGCCTGACACCTCAAGAGAGGACACGACGCCGCATGGAGAACCTCTGCCTGTACTGTGCTAGTACCGAACACTTCCTGAGGGATTGTCCTATCCGTCCTCCCCGCCTGGAAAGACGTCCGCTGACTCCGCACAAAGGAGAGACAGTCCTTGATGTCTACTCTGCTTCTCCACGTCTTACTGTGCCTGTGCGGATGTCTGCCTCTGCCTTCTCCTTCTCTACCGTGGCCTTCTTGGACTCTGGATCTGCAGGAAATTTTATTTTGGCCTCTCTCGTCAACAGGTTCAACATCCCAGTGACCAGTCTCGCCAGACCCCTTTACATCAATTGTGTAAACAATGAAAGATTGGACTGTACCATACGCTTCCGCACGGAGCCCCTTCTAATGAGCATCGGATCTCATCACGAGAGGATTGAACTTTTGGTCCTCCCCAATTGCACCTCGGAAATTCTCCTTGGACTTCCCTGGCTTCAACTTCATTCCCCAACCCTGGATTGGTCCACTGGGGAGATCAAGAGTTGGGGGCCCTCTTGTTCCAAGGACTGTCTAAGACCGGTTCCCAGTAACCCTTGCCGTGACTCTGTGGTTCCCTCAGTAACCGGTCTCCCTAAGGCCTATATGGACTTCGCGGATGTTTTCTGCAAAAAACAAGCTGGGACTCTACCTCCTCACAGGCCTTATGATTGCCCTATCGACCTCCTCCCGGGTACTACTCCACCCCGGGGCAGAATTTATCCTCTCTCTGCCCCAGAGACTCTTGCCATGTCTGAGTATGTCCAGGAAAATTTAAAAAAGGGCTTTATCCGTAAATCCTCCTCTCCTGCCGGAGCTGGATTTTTCTTTGTGTCCAAAAAAGATGGCTCCCTACGTCCTTGCATTGACTACCGCGGTCTTAATAAAATCACGGTTAAGAACCGCTACCCCCTACCCCTCATCTCTGAACTCTTTGATCGCCTCCAAGGTGCCCACATCTTTACTAAATTGGACTTAAGAGGCGCCTATAACCTCATCCGCATCAGAGAGGGGGATGAGTGGAAAACGGCGTTTAACACCAGAGATGGACACTTTGAGTATCTGGTCATGCCCTTTGGCCTGTGCAACGCCCCTGCTGTCTTCCAAGACTTTGTCAATGAAATTTTTCGTGATCTGTTATACTCCTGTGTTGTTGTATATCTGGACGATATCCTAATTTTTTCTGCCAATCTAGAAGAACACCGCCAGCATGTCCGTATGGTTCTTCAGAGACTTCGTGACAATCAACTCTATGCCAAAATTGAGAAATGTCTGTTTGAATGCCAATCTCTTCCTTTTCTAGGATATTTGGTCTCTGGCCAGGGACTACAAATGGATCCAGACAAACTCTCTGCCGTCTTAGATTGGCCACGCCCCTCCGGACTTCGTGCTATCCAACGCTTTTTGGGGTTCGCCAATTATAACAGGCAATTTATTCCACATTTTTCTACCGTTGTGGCTCCTATCGTGGCTTTAACCAAAAAAAATGCCGATCCCAAGTCGTGGCCTCCTCAAGCGGAAGACGCCTTTAAACGACTCAAGTCTGCCTTTTCTTCGGCTCCCGTGCTCTCCAGACCTGACCCTTCCAAACCCTTCCTATTGGAGGTTGATGCCTCCTCAGTGGGAGCTGGAGCTGTTCTTTTACAAAAAAATTCTTCCGGGCATGCTGTCACTTGTGGTTTTTTTTCTAGGACCTTCTCTCCGGCGGAGAGGAACTACTCCATCGGGGATCGAGAGCTTCTAGCCATTAAATTAGCACTTGAGGAATGGAGGCATCTGCTGGAGGGATCAAGATTTCCAGTTATTATTTACACCGACCACAAGAACCTCTCCTACCTCCAGTCTGCCCAACGGCTGAATCCTCGCCAGGCCCGGTGGTCTCTGTTCTTTGCCCGATTTAATTTTGAGATTCACTTTCGTCCTGCCGATAAGAACATTAGGGCCGATGCTCTCTCTCGTTCCTCGGATGCCTCAGAAGTTGAACTCTCTCCGCAACACATCATTCCACCTGACTGCCTGATCTCCACTTCTCCAGCCTCCATCAGGCAAACTCCTCCAGGAAAGACCTTTGTTTCTCCACGCCAACGCCTCGGAATCCTCAAATGGGGTCACTCCTCCCATCTCGCTGGTCATGGGGGCATCAAGAAATCTGTGCAACTCATCTCCCGCTTCTATTGGTGGCCGACTCTGGAGACGGATGTTGTGGACTTTGTGCGAGCCTGCACTATCTGTGCCCGGGATAAGACTCCTCGCCAGAAGCCCGCTGGTTTTCTTCATCCCCTGCCTGTCCCCGAACAGCCTTGGTCTCTGATTGGTATGGATTTTATTACTGATTTACCCCCTTCCCGTGGCAACACTGTTATTTGGGTGGTCGTTGATCGATTCTCCAAAATGGCACATTTCATCCCTCTTCCTGGTCTTCCTTCAGCGCCTCAGTTGGCTAAACAATTTTTTGTACACATTTTTCGTCTTCACGGGTTGCCTACGCAGATCGTCTCGGATAGAGGCGTCCAATTCGTGTCTAAATTCTGGAGGGCTCTCTGTAAACAACTCAAGATTAAATTAAATTTTTCGTCTGCATATCATCCCCAGTCCAATGGACAAGTAGAAAGAATTAACCAAGTCTTGGGTGATTATTTGCGACATTTTGTTTCCTCCCGCCAGGATGACTGGGCAGATCTCCTTCCATGGGCCGAATTCTCGTATAACTTCAGAGTCTCTGAATCTTCCTCCAAATCCCCATTTTTCGTGGTGTACGGCCGTCACCCTCTTCCCCCCCTCCCTATCCCCTTGCCCTCTGGTCTGCCCGCTGTGGATGAAATTTCTCGTGACCTTTCCATTATATGGAGAGAGACCCAAAATTCTCTCTTACAGGCTTCTTCACGCATGAAGAGGTTCGCGGATAAGAAAAGAAGAGCTCCTCCCGTTTTTTCCCCTGGAGACAAGGTATGGCTCTCCGCTAAATATGTCCGCTTCCGTGTCCCTAGCTACAAGTTGGGACCACGCTATCTTGGTCCTTTCAAAATTTTGTGTCAAATTAATCCTGTCTCTTACAAACTTCTTCTTCCTCCTTCTCTTCGTATCCCTAATGCCTTTCACGTCTCTCTTCTTAAACCACTCATCCTCAACCGTTTTTCTCCCAAATCTGTTCCTCCCACTCCTGTTTCCGGCTCCTCGGACATCTTCTCTGTCAAAGAGATCTTAGCCTCTAAAAAGGTCAGAGGGAAAACTTTTTTTTTAGTGGACTGGGAGGGTTGTGGTCCTGAAGAGAGATCCTGGGAACCTGAGGACAACATCCTAGATAAAAGTCTGCTCCTCAGGTTCTCAGGCCTTAAAAAGAGGGGGAGACCCAAGGGGGGGGGTACTGTTACGCCGAGCGCTCCGGGTCCCCGCTCCTCCCCGGAGCGCTCGCTACACTCTCTCCGCTGCAGCGCTCCGGTCAGATCCACTGACCCGGGGCGCTGCGATTCTGCTGCCAGCCGGGATGCGATTCGCGATGCGGGTAGCGCCCGCTCGCGATGCGCACCCCGGCTCCCGTACCTGACTCGCTCTCCCTCGGTCCTGTCCCGGCGCGCGCGGCCCCGCTCCCTAGGGCGCGCGCGCGCCGGGTCTTTGCGATTTAAAGGGCCACTGCGCCGCTGATTGGCGCAGTGATTCCAATTAGTGTCTTCACCTGTGCACTTCCCTATATCACCTCACTTCCCCTGCACTTCCCTGCCGGATCTTGTTGCCATTGTGCCAGTGAAAGCGTTCCTTGTATGTTCCTAGCCTGTGTTCCAGACCTCCTGCCGTTGCCCCTGACTACGATCCTTGCTGCCTGCCCCGACCTTCTGCTACGTCCGACCTTGCTTCTGTCTACTCCCTTGTACCGCGCCTATCTTCAGCAGCCAGAGAGGTTGAGCCGTTGCTAGTGGATACGACCTGGTCACTACCGCCGCAGCAAGACCATCCCGCTTTGCGGCGGGCTCTGGTGAAAACCAGTAGTGACTTAGAACCGATCCACTAGCACGGTCCACGCCAATCCCTCTCTGGCACAGAGGATCCACTACCTGCCAGCCGGCATCGTGACAATTACACATACCACTTAAAGGAAATCTGTCATCAGTGTCACCTACACTTACCTCCTGCTTCTCTGCTGGGTCCCACTGCTAGCAAACAGCAGCGGTGATGTCACGAAGCTCCGCCCATGCTCCAAGTCGGCCCCAGGACAGAAGATATTGAAGAAGATAGCGTGAGAACCAGAGCACTGAACGTGACAAGGTAAGTATCATTGTCATCAGTGTCACCTGCACTACCTGTCTGTACCGACAGGTTAGTGCAGGTGACACTGATGACAGATGTCCTTTGAAGATGCATACTGTCCCATCAGTAGTCCATTTAGTCAGTTATTCTTCCCACCTATTTCATAAAGAAGATCATATTTCATACAGATATTGATATTTAGGTATGTTCCCCACTTGTGAAAGCATTACATGACCTTAAAATGTTAAATGTGATGATCCCCTAGCAAAATTTAACACAGAATCTTAACACAAAATGTTGTGGGAAGTGTTTTTTCTTCTTCATTGCAGCTGAAAAGGCAACTGTGTTAAGAGGGTGTTAAATCTCTAGAGATGAGATATCCAAACTTCAAGTATTTGCTATTTCAGGCATTTTTCTTTGATTCTAAATTGCAATGCTAAATTAGAAAATTTGGAAAGCCTTTATGCGATTTTACAAGCAAATGCACATGAAGTGTGCTATTGTAAGCTGTTTTATGCAGGATTTCACTTTATGAAATGCTGCACTGAGAATTTGTGATATTTAGAGTAAATTAGAAATTCTTTGGGCTGTTGCAGTCATCTGATTCTGAGTCATCATATGCTCTTTATCATGGTGTTTACTGCCTGTAAGGAACCAATAAATGTTAATAGCATGGTAAGCTGTCACATTGTGAAGAATAAGGACATACTAGCCCTTTAAAAAAGGGTTTGTTTATTTATTTATATTTTTTTTTTTGGGGGGGGGCATATCAAGCACACTTACGATCACTAGTCCTATAGAGCCATTTGTTTCATTTCCACACAGCTGCATATATGTCTTTCATTACTGCAACTTGGTCATGTGATCATCAGTCTTACCCACAGAAATCACAGTGCAAAAGATAGTGGTCAGTCCTGGGTCAGCTGACTTCCTGTGAACTGCAGGATGACATCATCATCTACCAGATCCCTTCTAGCAGCTTACAGACTCCTCCCTTCCCTACTTAGCTCTATCTGTATGCTGCTGCAGCAGCAATTGCTATGAGATCTGGATGTATAGTTTTTATACACTTACCCTGAGGCTTTGTTCACATATTGCATTTTTGCAATTGTTTTCGGTTTTAACAGTGAGTTTCCTTTAATAAAAATGGCATTATAAACAGCAATTAGGAAAATTAAGGTAAAATCATGTTATTTTAGCAATTTTGGAAAATTGCTGCAAAAACACTGCCCAAACCTAGTGGGACCGTGTCAAGCATGCTGTAAAAATGCAGCATGCGAGCGCAGCCTAAAGACTTCAAATCTCCATAGAACAACACAATTGTCATTCTTGGTCAGATTATTTTTCTCTTGTAGCAATATATCTATAAACCCCTATTTAAATAAGAAAATGTATATATAAAAAAACACTCTTTGAATGAGAATTTGTAAAACTGCATTTAGTGTGAACTGACATCAGCCCTTTAGGCATCTGCTTGCTAAAGTATAGCCAGGTGATTAGGTTGGTCTCATTAGGTGAATTGAAGTCATTAGGATCCACCCTTCTCTCCAGCCAGATGATTCATGGGAAATGTAGGCAGCATGAGAAAATCATTTCTTCTCTGAAACAGAAACCAGTAAGATTTATAAATCATGCCTGTAAGCTAAAACAGGTAAGCACAAGGCATACACAAGAACCCCTACATTATTCTCTAATAATAGCCTATGTAACACTATATAAGCAAAAACAATCCAGGAGTGCTTCTTTAATTATGTCAGCAGCAAAAAAAATTTGTTTTCTAATGTATTTCAGCAATCTAGAGGTATTTTGCTATCTCAGAATGGCTGCTATGAAGAAGAACGTATTTTCTCTATTACCCGCAGAATAATATCTTATACGTCTTGTTTAACTAGTGGTAGCGATAAACATACTGTAACAGTACAAAATTTTGAAATAGCAATCATAATGCTGTAGAGTGTCACATAATGTCATAACTTGTGATGTTACTATGGCTGAAAAAAACACAGGTTACAGATAAATATTAAGAAATATATCAAAGATAAAGACTAATGCAAGTGAGTGTTGGAAACATAGACAATAGATAATATAGACAGGCATAAATATCTACTTGTTGATGCTAGGTAATGTAGTTTACTGTATTTTTACCCTCAGTGTCATACAGAGGGAGAAAACAACTGCATACATTATCAAACTCCTTTAAGAAAGTACAGTATGTAGCTTAAAGGGTTATTCCAGGCCAAAACTTTTTTTTTATATATCAACTGGCTCCGGAAAGTTAAACAGATTTGTAAATTACTTTTATTAAAAAATCTTAATTCTTCCAATAGTTATTAGCTTCTGAAGTTAAGTTGTTGTTTTCTGTCTAACTGCTCTCTGATGACTCACATCCCGGGAGCTGTGCAGTTCCTATGGGGATATTCTCCCATCATGCACAGCTCCCAGGACGTGACATCATCATTGAGCAGTTAGACAGAAAACTTCAGAAGCTAATAACTATTGGAAGGATTAAGATTTTTTAATAGAAGTAATTTACAAATCTGTTTAACTTTCCCGAGCCAGTTGATATATATAAAAAAAGGTTTTGCCTGGAATACCCCTTTAAAGGAGATATCTCATCAAGATAACAGTATTCCATAAATGTCATAGAGGTAGTATACTCCAAGTGATCCTCCTCTTTAAAGGGGTACTCTGCCCCTAGATATTCGCCCCTTTGGATAAGGGAATATCTGATCGCGAGGGTCCTGCAGCTGGGGACGCCCGGGATCTTGGCTGCGGCAAACCCGCTGTCATCACTGCACAGAGAAAACTTGCTCTGCGCGTAATGACGGGCAATACAGGGGCACAAGCATCGTGACATCACAGCTCCGCCCCTCGTGACGTCACGGCCCACCTCCTCAATATAAGTCTATGGGAGGGGGCGTGGCAGCCATCACGTCCCCTCCCATAGACTTGTCTACTGTCAAGAGTAGGCGCAAATTCCCATAGCAAGCCTATCCTGCTCTGGGCAGTTCCTAAAATGGACAGAGGTGTCAGCAGAGAGCATTGTGGTCAGACAGAAAGGAAATTCAAAAAGAAAAGAATTTCCTGTAGAGCATACAGCAGCTGATAAGTACTGGAAGGATTAAGATTTTTAAATAGAAGTGATTTACAAATCTGATTAACTTTCTGGCATGAATTGATTTTTAAAAATAAATTCCATCAGAGTACCCCTTTTAATGATTACACTTTATTTCTTGGTTGTAAGGGCCATTGATTCTTCTCTAAATTATCCCTCATTGACTCTCAGTATGATAGGAGTGAGGAGGAGGAAGAGCAGGAGTTAAAGGTATTTGACTGGAAAGAAGAACACAACACAGCTATTAAGGCCTTGTACATTGGTAAATAATCGGGCAAATGAACATTCCTAAGAAAGCTTGTTCCCGGATAATCGACCCATGTGAAAGGGACAGGCATTCAGCCAAACATGAATATTTTAAATAGCCGCACAAACGATTCAGCAAACAGGCATCAATCAGGGAGATAAGCGCCCATTTGCTGCCTTCTGTTGACCCGTCTAAAAGAGCCCTTACCTTCCACCACAAGACAACCTCAACTCTACAACCATGAAAAAAAATGGGCATTAACAGAAATCTAAGCCGAGGGAACACTAAAGACCCAAAATAAGTTAGATACAGCATTTCTAGCTGCATTACATCAATATATCTAAAGCTACATAGTAATTTGTAATGGTTGTTTTTGCCATGGTTACTCTTAGCTAGTTTTATCATCTGCAAGCTCCTTGACACATGGTTCTTAAAGGAGTACTCCAGCGCTACTTTTCTTTATTCTATTGTGCCCGGGCTGCAAAACAAAAAACAAACCTTATCTTATCTTCTGCCCTTCCCCCATTGCGATGCTCTGAGTCTTCGGTCCTCCAGTCCCGGTCTTCTTCCTGCTTCCGTGTGCACGGATTGTCACACTGCGGTCAGTGTATTTCTAGCCACAGCAATATCCTGCCTTGGCCAGTGATAAGATAAACACAGTGTCGTGTAAGGAGCCTGGGCCCCGCCTTCTCCCTGCTGCCTGGGCTCCTTACATGACACTGCGCTCAGTCTAGCACCGGCCGAGGCAGGACATCGCTGCGGACGACGATATGCTGACCGCAGTTTGATGATCTGTGCAGTTAGAAGACTGGGACCGGAGGACCAAAGACAGATAGCAACACAACAGGGGAATTAAAGAATACCTGTCAACAAACTAAGCTTTTAATATATTCTTCCATATGAAATTATAATACACTTTGCTATTTACCTGCTGTAAAAATTCTCAACCTTTATATGTTTTAATGTGATTGAAAAAACAGCCACTCTGTTCTGTTCCCTGCCGCAAGTCAAACAGTTTGGTCTCCTCCCGGCCTAGCAGGAGACCAAACTCAGGGAGTACGTGTGGGGCATCTAGAGGCACAGCTCTGGCAGGCTTCAGTGATGTCGCACCTGCTGGGGAACACCCACTTTCTCCTGCTTGGAGCTCACACAATGTGAGCAAGGGGAAAGGTATGATACAGAGCTTGTTAAAGCTTTGAAAAAAATTTAAGGGCAGGAGGGGTATTTGGAGTAGTAAGGTAATATAGAAAATATGGTTTGATGACGGTACTCTTTAAGGTTGGTTTGTTTTTTGCAGTCTGGGCACAATAGGATAAAGAAAAGCAGTGCTGGAGTACTCCTTTAAGTGTTAAATGTGCATTTAGCATAACATCCACCTCAAGGATATACAGTAATTTTCCTTTAGATCATTTAAAAATGTTAAGGAAAATACAAGAAAAGGACACAGACTCTTTAAAGGAAGCTTCATTATTAGCTGAAACAAATCTGAATTGTCTGAATCCCTAATGTTATGTGTCCAGATAGATTAGCTAGTGTCTAAAAATATTTTCTACTGCCGTTCTTTAAGAGGTCAAAAAAAGAACTCATACAAGCAGTGAATCTCATTTGGCCCTTGAGGTTTGAATGAAACTCAGGCAGTCGAGCAGACGCCTCTCCTTATCAATTATATATTGAACCAGCCAGGATCAGGCCAGGAGTATGGAGCCTGAAATCAGCTTATTTATAACTACAATAATTCTTACTTGCCAAAGATTTGTCGTCCTCTGCATCGCATCTGTGTCCATTCCTTTCCCTTGATAATAATCTATTTCTTTGTAAGAATCCTATTTCTTCGTTGTTCAACACATCATGTAGGTAACTTCAAATATACATTTTGCACCAGTAGTTGTTACAATATGCATATCATTTAAACTGTATCTATCAGTGCTAAAATCTGCTCACAGCCGGTTCCTTGTTCCAGCCAGGAATCAAAGTAATTATGGCACATTCTACAGGCATTTCAGTGTTCTTTCTCATGAAAAGTTGCTCAGTGGGAAAAACAACCATTCAATCCAGTAACCCTCTGAGCACAACAAACAAGCTTAAGGCACCAATTTTCTGAAAGTCCCAGGGTGCACATTTATGCTTTTTACAATATTCAAATGGGATAGAAACTTCGGCAACCTTTTCACTATTCAGATTTCATTAATCCTCGTATGAATAATCTGCAGTGGATAATGAAACATGTCATGCAATGTTTAAATAGCCACAACTTTCAGGGAAATAACATGTGCTGGTACTGTACAATTGGGAATAGCATAGTCATTTTTTTATGGACGTAAAGCAAATATAGCTGTTTTTTCCCACTTTAAACCTGCATTGTAAGTATAGTACACCATGCTGTACAGTATTTGGATCATGAAATTGGGTAGATACACAGTTTAATAATAAATATTTGTGCAGTGTCTTTCACAAAACAAAATCTGTATGAATTATAGTAACTACTAAAATCTGGTAACGGTAAAGGAGGTAGGTAAGAAAAGAAGGAGGAAAGGAAGGGAGAGGGTAAGAGAGAATGCAGAAGGAAGGAAGAGGGGAGCAGAGAATGCAGAAAGAGGGAAGGAAGAGGGGAGGAGAGAATGCAGGAAGAAGGAAGGAAGAGTGAATGCAGGAAGAAGGAAGGAATGAAGAGGGAAGGATTGAATGCAGGAAGAAGGGAGGAAGGAAGGGGGAAGGATTAAATGCAGGAAGAAGGAAGGAAGAGGGGAGGAGAGAATCCAGGAAGAAGGAAGGAAGAGTGAATGCAGGAAGAAGGGAGGAAGGAAGGGGGAAGGATTGAATGCAGGAAGAAGGAAGGAAGGAAGAGGGGAGGAGAGAATGCAGGAAGAAGGAAGGAAGAGGGAATGCAGGAAAAAGGAAGGAAGAGGGGAGGAGAGAATGCATAAAGAGGGAAGGAGGAGGAAAGGAAAGAATGCACAAAGAGGGAAGGAGTGAATGCAGGAAGAAGGAATAGAGAATTCAGAAATAAGGAAGGAAAAGGGAATGCATTAAGAAGGAAGGAAGAAGGAAGGAAGGAAGGAGAGAATGCAGGAAGAAGGAAGGAATGAAGAAAGAAAGAGGGGAGGAGGGAATGCAGGAAGAAGGAAGGAAAGAATTCATTAAAAATACCCTGTCACCTCTAAACTCCCATTAAACTACAGTAATCAGTAAATAATTTAAAAGACACATTCCATATCTGTCAGTTTTATACATTTATGTGCTTGAATTCACCTGCTGTAAGACTGCACATAAAACTACGCAAAGCAATAGAATGTAGATGACTGTTTAGGCTCCTGAGTTTGTAGGCTTATAGCAAGGAAATGCAAGTAAGTAGAAAGATAAAAATTACAGTTTTGGAATCAGCTTCTTGTCAACTGCTTACATATTACTGTAGTGTGGGGGTTTTGAAGGTGACCGAGCACCTTAAAGGAAAACTGTCACTGATCAATATGCTGCCTACTATGCCCGGATCCGCCCTGCTGTTCACCCGTTATCTTCATTATTCTTGATATGCAGATGATCTTCTAACTGGCACGGGCGGTGTTACAAGGCTTCATCTGGCACTGTGACGTAAGCACCGCTCATCCGCAGGGCCGTCGGCTTATGAATATTCATCCCATCCCTCCGCCTCTCCCTCTCCTCCCCACTCTGTACAGAACTCCACTGCACATATGCTGCTTCCTGTGTACACCCAGAAGCGGCCTCAGCGCAGTGGAGTCCTGTACAGAGTGGGATGAATATTCCTAAGCACTCACAGTGCCAGATGGAGCCTTGTAACCCCGCATGTGCCAGTTAGAAGATCATTTGCATATCAAGAATAATGAAGATAACGGGCGAACGGCAGGACGGATCCGGGCATGGTAGGCAACATATTGATCAGTGTCCCCCGCACTACCAGCCAGTACCTGTGGTTAGTAAGGGGGGAGTTTAGTGACAGTTTTCCTTTAAAGACTACTTGTCACCAAATCATATCATGGCCAAAAGCTGTAATGCATGCTGACTTCTACATGATTCACTTTGTCTTGTTTAGACAACATTCCCATTTTCTCCAAGCTTTCTGAAAATCCTTAGGCAAACCACATATATTGCTTCCTCAAATTAATTTTACGCTTACTCTTGAATAATCTCAACAATATGGAAATTAATGCAGTTTATGTCTCTCTATATGACCTTAGCTTTTCCTTTTTAAAGGGGTACTCCAGTAAAAAAAGCTATTTTTTTTAAAGGGTACCTCTCCTCAAAAAAACTTTTGACATATTGTAGATTAATGTATGCAGAATAACTTCACAATTGCATGTTATTAAAAAATATGCTTCTTTCTATATAATTTTCCACTTTGAAGAAATGACCACTAGGGGTCTCCCTACCAGTCCTGGCAGCAAGCATTTCAGACTCATGCTGGAGTGCATGCAGACTCATGCTGCCAGTCTGCTTTGTTCACAAAGGAGAACACTCAGAGCTGCCAGCCTGCTTTGTTCACAGCCTGTTTGGCTGTGAACAAAGCAGGCTGGCAGCTCTGAGTGTTTAGGACTCCAGCGTGAGTCAGAAATGCTTGCTGACAGGACTGATCGGGAAAAATACAATAGAAAGAAGCATATTTTTCATTAACATGCTTTTGGAAAGTTATTCAACATTCATTCATCTAAAATATATCAAAAGTTTATTTGATGAGAGGTACTCTTTAATCAACTGGTGCCAGAAAGTTAAACAGATGTGCAAATTTCTTCTTTATAAAAATCTTAATCCGTCCAGTACTTATCAGCTGCTGAATGCTCCACAGGAATTTCTTTTCTTTTTAAATTTCTTTTTTGTCTGACCAGAGGGCTCTCTTCTGACACCTATCCTGCTCTGGACAGTTCCTGATACAGATAGAGGTGTCAGCAGAGAGGAGACTAAAATAACTTTACAACTTCCTCTGTAGTATACAGCAGCTAATAAGTACTGGAAGGATTAAGATTTTTAAATAGAAGTAATTTACAAATCTGTTTTAACTTTCTGGCACCAGTTGATAAAAACATTTTTTTCCACCAAAGTACCCCTTTAAAGCTATCACTCTTTTTGAATTACCTATGTTTCCACATAAAATAATGATTTAACATATGGATGTTAAATTGAAAATGAGTTTGTTTATCTTTCTACTAAAAATATTAATTTGTATATGCAAATATATATTAACACAGTAATATCCAAAATAATGAATCAGCTCCTATATTAACAAAGTAAATCTACATAGTTGATTTTCTTGCATGTAATATAAAGTTGTATAATTAAATAAAATAATCATGGAAAAGTAATTTTGACCATTTTCTTGTCCATATTGTGGGTATAAAAGTAAAGGGTATTTTGTACAATATCACAAGTAAATCTTTTATGACATGGGAAATGAAAGAACTGCTAGGATAGATTAAAAAAATATTGCAGATGAAACCCAGTGCCAGACATTGACAGCAAAAAGGATAATGTAGACTTTATCCTCTACAATTCCCTGAATAAATATAAAATTGTAAGATAAAATCCACGAATACATGTATTCATATACCGTACTACCTTCTTGGTACTGGTTTGTGTAAGAAATAACGGGGCTTAGGATTCCAAGGACATAATGATGATATATCGTGACCTATTCAGGGCATTGGATTACTCATATGACTTCAATTACAAACTCAAACCATTTATTTGTTTGGTCTTCCAATTCAAACCGAACATGACATTCATTTTATTAGATCCTTGTACTCTCATCATTGACTAAATCTTTATGTTCTCGTTGATCTATTATTTAGCTAAAAACATTTGAAACTTCCTCCTGGCACGTTCAGTTCTGTATTACAATATTTTGGTTCCTTTTTACTGTATGTATAAAGCTTGCCTCCTATCTTCTATAAACTATATATAGAAATACTTCATTTATGTTGTTATTTTTCCCATGAATTTTACATGATCCTATAAACACTGTAAATTAAAACGTCATAATTTTTCAACAAGGTTTAGACAACTATGCTTCACACCTTTCTATTAGATTAGATTTTTAAGCATTCTGCAAACAGGCAAATTACAAAGCCATATTTTCCCTGTAGAAGACAATAGTGGCTGAAATAAGAAAGTGAATTAAAATATTTTAACCCTTACAGTTTAGTAGGATATCTGTGTAACACTAATGGAGACAGCTTACAATGCCTCACTCACCTTAACCCCTTAAGGACTCAGCCCATTTTGGCCTTAAGGACTCAGACAATTTAATTTTTACGTTTTCATTTTTTCCTCCTCGCCTTCTAAAAATCATAACTCTTTTATATTTTCATCCACAGACTAGTATGAGGGCTTGTTTTTTGCGCGACCAGTTGTCCTTTGTAATGACATCACTCATTATATCATAAAATGTATGGCGCAACCAAAAAACACTATTTTTGTGGGGAAATTAAAATGAAAAACGCAATTTTGCTAATTTTGGAAGGTTTTGTTTTCACGCCGTACAATTTATGGTAAAAATGACATGTGTTCTTTATTCTGAGGGTAAATACGATTAAAATGATACCCATTATTATATATTTTTATATTATTGTTGCGCTTAAAAAAAATCACAAACTTTTTAACCAAATTAGTACGTTTATAATCCCTTTATTTTGATGACCTATAACTTTTTTATTTTTCCGTATAAGCGGCGGTATGGGGGCTCATTTTTTGCGCCATGATCTGTACTTTTTTTTGATACCACATTTGTATATAAAAAACTTTTAATACATTTTTTATAATTTTTTTTTTAATAAAATGAATTAAAAAAGTAGGAATTTTGGACTTTTTTAATTTTTTTTCGTTCACGCCGTTCACCGTACGGGATCATTAACATTTTATTTTAATTGTTCGGACATTTACGCACGCGGCGATACCAAATATGTCTATAAAAAATGTTTTTTACGCTTTTTGGGGGTAAAATAGGAAAAAACGGACGTTTTACTTTTTTATTGGGGGAGGGGATTTTTCACTTTTTTTTTACTTTTACTTTTACATTTTTTTAAATTTTTTTTTACACTTGAATAGTCCCCATAGGGGACTATTCATAGCAATACCATGATTGCTAATACTGATCTGTTCTATGTATAGGACATAGAACAGATCAGTATTATCGGTCATCTCCTGCTCTGGTCTGCTCGATCACAGACCAGAGCAGGAGACGCCGAGAGCCGCACGGAGGAAGGTGAGGGGACCTCCGTGCGGCGTTATGAATGATCGGATCCCCGCAGCAGCGCTGCGGGCGATCCGATCGTTCATTTTAATCGCGAACTGCCGCAGATGCCGGGATCTGTATTGATCCCGGCACCTGAGGGGTTAATGGCGGACGCCCGCGAGATCGCGGGCGTCGGCCATTGCCGGCGGGTCCCTGGCTGCGATCAGCAGCCGGGATCAGCCGCGCATGACACGGGCATCGCTCCGATGCCCGCGGTTATGCTTAGGACGTAAATGTACGTCCTGGTGCGTTAAGTACCACCTCACCAGGACGTACATTTACGTCCTGCGTCCTTAAGGGGTTAAAGGGGTATTCCAGGAAAAAACTTTTTTATTATATCAACTGGCTCCAGAAATGTAAACAGATTTGTAAATGAATTCTATTAAAAAGTCTTAATCCTTCCAATAATTATCAGCTGCTGAAGTTGTTCTTTTCTGTCTGGCAACATCGCTCTCTGCTGACATTTCTGCTTGTCTCGGGAATTGCACAGAATAGAAGAGGTTTGCTATGGGGATTTGCTTCTACTCCGGACAGTTCCCGAGACAGGTGTCATCAGAGAGCACTTAGACAGAAAAGAACAACTCAACTTCAGCAGCTCATAAGTAATGAAAGGATTAAGATTTTTTTATAGAAGTAATTCACAAATCTGTTTAACTTTCTGGAGCCAGTTGATATATAAAAATATTATTTTTCCTGGATAACCCCTTTAAGGAGTTATAGTAACCAGCTCTTTTGGAAACAACTCCATATGGATTTACTTTTTGTCAGAACTTACTAGAAGTATACAAGAGAAGAAAATACGCTGAGCCGTCCCAATAGTATTGCATTCCAAAAGACTGCACACTGTATACATTAATGATAATCACAGAAAATACACATTTTAACACCATTAGGCTAGGTTTCCACACATGTTTTTTTCTGGCGTTTTTGGTAAACTGCCACTGCAGTTTTTGAACCAAAGCCAGAGGTATATTCAAAAATTAAACTGGCAGTTTAAAAAAAAAAGTCGGAAAAAACCTGTGTGGAAACCTAGCCTTAAAGGGGTTTCCTGAAGACTTTATAGGTGGGATTTGTTGCTTAACACTTCCACCGATCAGCTGTTTGCCTGCCCCCTCTTCATCACCAATTTTATACTGATTGCCTATCCCAAGAGTTGCCCATCAATTGTAAAGTCCTGGACAATCCCTTCTTAGAAAAAGAGAAATAAAAGAAAATGAACATTAAACCATTGCGAGTTATTTATTAAGGTCTAATTGATGCTAAGATGGTCTAAACAGTTTCACAATTTAAGGCATGTTATTTTATGATGTGTGATGAGTTCACAAAAGTACAGACATAAAATAAATGTAAAAATAGGTATTAAAAACCTCTGTAATTCAAACGTTACACAGGTATTGATATAAAAGTATTGATAATAGTTATTAAGGAAACTTACATCCTAAATTAATTATACAGAAAACCCTGTTCTTTAGGTTATGGGCTTTCCTCTTTGTCATTTCAGTAAGCATGTTTGTGTTGTGTATTCTTGACCTCCCTTGCAGCCTTCTGAGATGTATCATGGGTTGGCTAATATTTGAGTATGTCCCTAGACATAACTATGAGCTTAAACTCAGAATTTCTGGATTTTTCTCTATGATCTAGATTAAGTTCAGGGGCTCCTGGGGGTGTAAGAAATCTATTTTTCATCTATACTGTTTAGTCTATGTTGCTTTTAGGCATAAGCCTTTGTCTTAAGTTACTTTTTTCTTTCAGGATTTGTGCATCAAATAAGGGACATTTTTTTTATGGAAGTTTTAAAATGTAATTTCATATGAATGTTGCACATAAGTTACTTGTACTGGAAGAAAAAAGTAATCTGAGTATTATTGTACAGTAAAAATGTTCAGAATATTAGCGTAAGACAAATAAAGAAAGCTGAAGTGAGAGAGCACCGGAGACCTCATTTTCTCCTTGTATTCATATGATAATAAAATAATTTCTAATCCTCACTGAACAATGTGATCTGTCCTAGACCATCATCCAGATTCCGCATTAAGACAATGAATTTCACTTAACTAAATGTTACCTAAATGCTGTAGCTATTAATCATTCATTTCTTCTGTACAGTCAATTGTGTCACTAGTAGCTGTAGCTATTATTTGCAGAAATATTCAAAGCTAGCCTGCATATGTCAATGTCTTCAGTCTCTTTGTGCTGTAAATTGCATTTCTGATTTGTTTAGCATCTCACTTTGACTGTCAATGGAACAATGAGACGTGTTTGTGCTGAGATACATTTCTTTTTAGGTATGTTTCTGTCATAGGGAAACAATAGAAGTATTATTCTTGAATGGGTAGTGGAATTAGTTATCAAGACTACCTTTGTTTTGTTTGTTTAGGTTAAGGACTCATTGTAGATCTGTACTAAATGGATCCAAACTGTGTCTAGCTGCCTCTGATTAGGAAACATAAGAAAAAAGTTGAGGCATGCTTTATCATATGCTGCCTTTCTATAAGAGAATATGATGTCTCCTAGAGACATGTTACAGTTGCACATAGTGAATCTGTAAGTCTCGTAATATAGCTCCATAAGGATTCTGTGTGCCACTATAAAAGTGCCACATGTGCAGGTTTGTCATGATTAAGGCTGTCAAGGTGCCAGAAACACGTCAGTGTCCTGGCTGCTAAGCGATTCCATGATCAAGGCATACTTGCTTTGAAGCTAAAAGCCAATGTTGACTTCAGAATAAACTATTCAGTTAGGCAGGCATTGTATATGGGATAAATATCAGAGCTACATGCCTTTAAAATTCATATTAGTCAGGTGTTTCTGTCCAGTTCCAATAAGAACAATGTTAGAGCCTCTTGGTCATGATTCATTTTGAGACAGATCTTACACAACTCTAAACTAAAGACATGTCCTAAAAAGCGTAAAAAAAAAGTAAGCAACTATTTTAACGAATTCAGGTTTCTAGCATGGTTAAATATGTAATCCACCTCTTAAGATGCCAAGTTGTGCTAAACTATATTTCAACCGTACTCATCACAAAGAAAGACATATAACCGGGAATTGCACCTAAAAGTTCTTTTCTATCTCAATTTTTTATTCATTACAAAAAATGCAGTGAGAATTTAGAACATATTCACCCAGTGCATAAAAACTGTTCAGAGATCTTCCCATACAGTGTCTTCAGAACTATCTATCCGGAGCTTGCTGTCTGTAGGACGGAATGTTCTTGGCCGCATGGACGCTGATTTTGAGGGGGTGAAGACAAGCTTGCTGGCGTGCGAGCCGCTGAAGGATGTTTCAGGAGTCTCCTCTCTTTCTCAACTCTAGTTGAGAAAGGGAGGAGACTCCTGAAACGTCCTTCAGCGGCTCGCACGCCAGCGAGCTTGTCTTCACCCCCTTAGAATCAGCGTCCATGCGGCCAGGAACATTCCGTCCTACAGACAGCAAGCTCCGGATGGATAGTTCTGAAGACACCGTATGGGAAGATCTCTGAACAGTTTTTATGCACTGGGAGAATATGTTCTAAATTCTCACTGCATTTTTTGTAATGAATGAAAATTGAGATAAAAAAGAACTTTTAGGTGCAATTCCCGGTTATATGTCTTTCTTTGTGATGAGTACGGTTGAATATTCTCAGGTGATGGAGCCCTGAGACAGACATTGGGAAGCCACCCTACATGTGCACACCTAAGGTCTGAATACGTGTTTGAATTGATACTAAACTATATTTCTACATACTATATATAATTGGATTTTCTTTTATATTCAGTCTATATTTAGTGATATTCATTTTCAAAATAGACACGATTTATTTTGAAATGACATATTATTATTTGTATTACTTTTCATTTTATTGCAGTTAAAAAAAAACCTTAACTAGAAAATAGGTCTCCAATTATGCTGCTTCTGCCCTGACACCAGGCGATGATGATGAAGTTAGTTTCGGTGAGAGGGAGAATTTTCAGGGGAGTTAATTAAAATCTAATTCTAAATCATATATATCAGAGTATATGGCTCGTATGCCCACAAAGTGTAAGTCTAGGGACTTGTTTTGGTTCATCAAATGTAACACACTCACATATATTGTTAATAACAATCTTTAAATGCATTTTTTGCATTGAAAGTATTGCCCTGTCGTTGTTTCCTGAAGCATTCTAATAAAATTCAGTGGTAGGTGTTATCAGGAAGATTTTAACTATGTTTTTCCTAAGCCCAATTGGTTTCTAAAGTATGATATCAGCATATTATATGCAAAAGCTAATAAATAAAATACAATACAGTTTAAACCCTTGTTAACTGCCCTGTAGTAAAGATTTTAAATGGGGAGATCATCATTTCCAGACTCCTGGGACATCTGTAATCTCCTTTCTAACATATTATCAATTTCTTCTAAGCAGGGACAGCTCCGGGGCTGTATTCACTGTGGGTCCACTTATGCCTCATGGATTTTAATCTTTCTAGTATACTATACTGTAATGATGGCACCAGTGATGTTTTAATTGCATTTGTTTAGTTTTTTTGCATTTTTATGTTATTTCTAATAAAAAAAAAACACCAAATAACCCCCCCTCCGAAGCAGCTGAATAGAATAGGTGGGGGTTGGCACTTGTGGTCGGTGGTGCATGTGAAAAAAATCAATGCATATTAAATTAATAGTCCCAGTACTCACCAATACTTTAAGGACCAAGCCCATTTTGACCTTAAAGGGATACTCCGCTATTAGACATCTTATCCCCTATCCCCCCCATGA
Source organism: Hyla sarda (assembly GCF_029499605.1). Classification (NCBI taxonomy): domain Eukaryota; kingdom Metazoa; phylum Chordata; class Amphibia; order Anura; family Hylidae; genus Hyla; species Hyla sarda. The sequence continues at coordinate 261,010,342 of NC_079192.1, read as the reverse complement.
TCCCCCCCCCATGATCCCCCCCTGCAGCAGCTGGGTACCTCAGAAGCCCGGAGCTATGTTTGATGGGTAAGACGTCAGGAGGGGGCAGTGCCGTGACATCACGATGCCCCTTCCCCTGATGCTGCCACCTCCAAGCTCTCTAATTCTCAGACCTCACTCTGCGACTCCGGCTGCCACACGCCCCTACTCTGCTGCGACCTCTGAGTGTGCCTGATGAATTTAGGCCTCTGCCACTCCACTGTGCATGTCCTGGCACTGCTCTGCCTGACCTACTTTTTACATAAATCAGGGGAGTACAATATGCTTCACTATGCTTAAAACAGTATTTGCCTAGAACAGCAGCAGGTGTGTACTATTAGCTGTCCTTTCACAGTATATAGGCCCTTGACAGATTAAGAGGTACAAAATAGTACACTACGTAGATGTAGGTATGTGGTATCAGGCATGCACTTATGAGAACAGAAAAATGAGGTACCGTATGCTTAAAAAAAACTTATTTTAGTAAAACACCAGCCGGTGATTACTTTTCCCTGGACTTTCACAGTATGTAGGCCCACAACAGATTAGCAGGTAACAAATAGTACACTATTTAGAAATGTAGGTATGTGGTATGCACTTATGAGGGCAGAAAAATTCGCTACAGTATGCTTATAAACTCCGTATTTTGTAAAACACCAGCCGGTGAGTATTTTTGCCTGGACTTTCACAGTATCTAGGCCCTTGACAGATTAACAGGTACAAAATAGTACATCACTTAGATGTAGGTATGTGGTATGCACTTATGAGAGCAGAAAAGTGCGCCAAAGTACGCTTAATAAACGTATTGGAGTAAAACACCAGCCGGTGATTACTTTTGGCTGTCCTTTCACAATATTTAGGCCCTTGGCAGATTAACAGGTACAAAATAGTACACCACTTAGATGTAGGTATGTGGTATGCACTTATGAGGGCAGAAAAATGAGGTATAGTATGGTTAAAAAAAAATTATTTTAGTAAAACACCAGCCGCTGATTACTTTTGCCTGGACTTTCACATTATCTAGGCCCTTGACAGATTAACAGGTACAAAATAGTACACTACTTAGATGTACGTATGTGGTATGCACTTATGAGGGCAGAAACATTTGCTACAGTGCATTTTAAAAAACTGTATTGGAGTAAAACACCAGCCGGTAATTACTTTTGCCTGGAGTTTCCCAGTATGTAGGCCCTGCACAGATTAACAGGTACACAATTGTACACTACTAAGATGTAGGTATGTTGTATGCACTTATGAGGGCAGAAAAATTAGCTACAGTACGCTTAAAAAAAAAACTAATTTTGCACAACACCAGCAGTACACAACAGTGCCACAGCACAAAAAAGCTGTGCACTAAACACAAAATTTCACTATGTCAAAGACTATTAGGAATGGACTGCTGGGTATTATACCATCTACAGACTAGTATAACCAGTTGAATTTTTTTTTGGTGGAACAAAGACACAGAATTGCGTTGAAAAGTTATTCCAGCCTCCTCTGCTAAAGTTTATGATATTGAGGCAGCTTGTTGAAATGTATGAGACAACACACATCCATCTGCCCCTCTCTGTAATACAATGCTGAAGAAAGTGACTGGGAGGTTAATGGCTGTAGTAAAAATCCTTTTCAGTGAAAAAAACCACTGCTCTCTCTCCACCAGAACGCTGATGTGACTGGGATGTGAAACGCTGCTGGAATAAGCTTTTCTGTGTAACACACACACAGCTATGTCCGTCCTATCTCTATGCAGTGTAATGAATGATATGACGAGCCACAAAATGGCTGCTGAATATATAGGGCTGTGACATCACAGGGGTGACTGGCTGCTGATAGGCTGCATCCTGCATGTGATTCATCCTGCCTTCCCGCCTTGCCCCATGTACTGACATGTGGATCCGCCATTTTAGATGCCCTGGAGCCTGGACCGCCGTAAATGGAGTTTAATGAAGCGATTCGTGCAAAAGAATCGTGTCGATATTCGCATTAGTTGCAAATTGAATACTTCATGAAATTCGCAATGAATTCGGTTTCGTCAGCTTTGATTCGCTCATCTCTAGTAAATTGTATAGTATGTAGCAATTTCTGTGCTGTTTCTTGCTCTAGCGGCACATTAGAGGAGGAGGGAGAACATAATGTGCTGTAAATGAGAACAGCACTTAAAATCACCTTAAGTGTTTTTTTCTTGTCATAGACTACTTATGGTAGGTACTTTCTAATAATGGTAAATGCTTATCTTGCATACATAATGAAAGTGGAAAGTGTATGTCTGCATCAGCATTGGGGAAAAGAACCATAATATTATTTATACATATATGTAATATCTCTTCTTGTCAACACATATTCACTTAAAGTAGATATAAACATATTAATGCAGGTGGGCAGAATGCTATCCCCTTATAGTAAAGAATACATCACCCTTATTGTAAAAAAATATACCGTATTTATCGGCGTATAACACGCACTTTTTAGGCTAAAATTTTTAGCCTAAAGTATGTGTGCGTGTTATACGCCGATACACCCCCAGGAAAGGCAGGTGGAGAGAGGCCGTCGCTGCCCGCTTCTCTCCCCCTGCCTTTCCATGGGTCTAGAGCGCTGCTGTCGGCCCTTTTCACCCCCTGGTTATCAGGGCCGCTGCCCGTTCTGTCCCCCTGACTATCGGTGCCGGCGCCGATAGCCAGGGAGATAGAAGCGGCGCCGACAGCCAGGGGGAGAGAAGGGGCAGCGGCACCCATTGCCGGCGCCGCTGCCCCGTTGCCTCCCCCATCTCCGGTGGCATAATTACCTGAGTCGGGTCCGCGCTGCTCCAGGCCTCCGTCGTGCGTCCCCGGCATCGTTGCTACGCGCTGAACGGCGCGGTGCATGACGTCAGAGCGCCGCGCCGTGCATAGCAACGACGCTGGGGACGCACGACGGAGGCCTGGAGCAGCGCGGACCCGACTCAGGTAATTATGCCACCGGGGATGGGGGGAGGCAACGGGGCAGCGGCGCCGGCAATGGGTGCCGCTGCCCCTTCTCTCCCCCTGGCTGTCGGCGCCGCTTCTCTCTCCCTGGCTATCGGCACCGGCACCGATAGTCAGGGGGACAGAACGGGCAGCGGCGCCGATAACCAGGGGGGTGAAAAGGGCTGACAGCAGCGCTCTAGACCCCAGGAAAGGCAGGGGGAGAGAAGCGGGCAGCGACGGCCTCTCTCCCCCTGCCTTTCCTGGGGGTATATCGGGGTATACACGCGCACACACGCACCCTCATTTTACCATGGATATTTGGGTAAAAAACTTTTTTTACCCAAATATCCTTGGTAAAATGAGGGTGCGTGTTATAGGCCGGTGCGTGGTATACCCCGATAAATACGGTAAATATATCCCAATACATTTCATTCTTTGTGCTTGTTAGCTTGTTAAATGGCTTTTTATTGTTTAAAACATTTACATGTAGATTTCTGATGAGGAGAATAAATAAAAAAATATAGGTCAGTGGGGTTATTTTGCTACTTCTGTTGTCTTTCTCTTGTATTGCCATCAAAAATGGGTAATTTGGTGATTTTTGACCACTGCTTCATATTGGTGGTCACAGTGTGGATGTCATTTATGAAGTCTTGCTGCTGCCATGATTCAACTGTTGCTTGTAACAGTCAAATAGTACCTTACATGGAGGCATTATGCAGTGACAATAGAAAGTAGAGAGGGATCCCAGTAAAAATGACATATATAGGGAAAATTTATCAATACTTTTCCTGAGGAAATGTTGAATAGTTGCCCATGTGAACCAATAAGATCTCTTCTTTTATTTCTCAGAGGCATTTTTAAAAATGAAAGAAGCAATCTGGTTGCTATGGGCAACTACTCCATGGGAGAGATTTTTGATAAATCTCTCCCATAGAGTACTTATTTACTTATTTTAGCTTAAGTATTTATATATAAGCTTGTAATATATATGACATTTTCTGTAATTTTCATTCTAGCCACTAACCCTAAAATTACTCAGTGTACAGTATTTTGCAGCATAGATGAGACAGGATCAGGCCATTTACAATTGTTTATGGTAATTGTCCTACCCCACCTTTGCACAATGACCTCTGCACAGGTCACAAAGCATGCCTAGAAAAGTCTTGCATAGAAGTGAATAGGGTCTTTTATAGTACACACCCCCTCCAGCCGCCACACCCCCTCCATTCACGTCTATGGGAGGAGGTGTGAAGGCTATGTACTGTAGTTTAAAGCCTTCTCCGCCTGTGAGAATGGTTTAAACCCCTGTAATGGAACCAGGGCATACAGGTACACCCTCAGTCCTTAAGTACCAGGACGCAAGGACGTACCTGTACGCCCCTGGCCCTGGACGGGTTAAATAACCTATTCATGTACTTCAGGAAAACAGGTGTAAAAACCAATGTGGCCAACATTATACCTACCCAGCAAGACAGTTCGTTATAGCAAATATGTCTAGTTGTGCGGTTATTAAATGCTGTTCTATTTCTTATTTTATTGTGTGTTCACTGTCTGGATCAATAGAAATTATTGAATATTGATTCAGGTATTATGCATGTCTTTTATTCTTACACAACACATTTTAGTTATTGATTCATGAATAAACATTGGATTTCTTTCTTGCATTTCATCTTGCTTTTAAAGTTAAATACACATAGTCCATGCTCCTTAAGCAACAAATCTGGAAAAGCATCTAAATCTGGCCTTTGTGTGACAGCTTGTTAGTATTTTTGCCATGTATTGTAGCTGTAAAAATAGCGTCCATCTGCACTGGTCCTCTTCCACAGCATTGATCATGTTTTTGTTATTTCACAGAAATTGAAGGTCACAGTCATAGTTTAGGTTTCAGCTTGTTGTTTAGCATCAAATAAATGTCGGAACCATTTTGGTTTGAGTTACAAAAAGAGGTCAAACACTGTACACCTGAAAGGATATGTCATGGTAAAACAAAAGAAAAGTGTACTGATCACTTAGTCAACAAGCTAAAATAACTTTTCTTTTCCCGGAGTGGTCATGACATTTTAAATCAAGTACCTTCATTTGAATGTAAACAGATATATTTAAAAATAATTACGAATTCAGTAAATATCAATGTTTCAAAACTTTCTTGTCTATGTTTTTGTTCTGGCAACAGGCTCATAGGGTTACAATTAAGACATTGCAGTATTTTACTAAAGGATCAGGGAAACCTATCATCTTTTTAAGTTGTGGGAAGCAGAAAGTAACTGAAATGTAAGGTTTCATACTGTATATGTTAACCTAATCTGGGAAATATGATGCTTTGCCTGTTGGTTCGTTTAGTAGTTTAACTGTCTACCAGCAAAAAATTTGTTTTTTTTCTGATATTACATAGACTTTAGAACCTAGTGTTTTCTATTATACAAGAAGACTTTTTTCATTCCAAAGAGGTCTACCAGATATTTTTTGACCACTAACATATCAGTAGCTGTTGAAATTCCAAATATTCTAATGATGGGTACTAGGACTATATATTTCCTTCTATGAACTGGTTGCAATGCACCATATCATAGAAATCTACTTTCTAAACATAGAACTGTAGACTGCCAGTTAAAAATAAAATGTGTGTGCATTTTCACTACTGTTTCAAATTGTCTGATATATCCTATAACACCTGCCATATCATATTCCATGTTTCCAATACAAGACATGTCAAATGCAGTGCAAGACCTGTCAAGTCTTAAAATGATAAGCTTCACTATTTTCCCCCTCCAGTTGTGGGATAAGCTTCAGTATAAAAATAGGGAAGTTTAATTAGGAGCTTAGCCTACGGCTCGCACCGGCCGTCTCTTAGCTTCTTGTTTCTCTATAATGACATTTAACCCCAGTTGGTTAGTATGTGAACCACTTTAACTTATTGCAGAGGTCATGTCAAGTCTCAAAATTCAGTTTTATATAAAGGCTCCATTTTTATTTTAGTTAAATAAGCTAACAGAGAGTATCAAGCCTTTATAGATACATTTCTATTCCTTTTTTGGCTTTTGGTATTTTTTTTTAGCCATTTACAGCTCAAAATGAGGCTCAATAATAGTGTTTGAACATAGCCTTATTGTGATATAATCTACCCCCCTTCCACTTCCCCTTCCCCATTGATCAATAAGTTTTGGCATAACTCTAGAGATTATTTACTTAATTAGTGGGAATTATACCACTCATGTGAGTTGTTCATTTGGCCGGGTCATGTGATGCGGCCCTTCCGGCAGGCCGGGTAGGTATCGGAGTGGTGTTCATGCTCCTAAACTGGTATAAATGTTGTATCACTGTTTCTAGTCTAACTTGCTAAAAATATACATTTTGGGTACTTTACTATCATAGTTTCTTATTTCTTCCCTCTTAGTTGTAACCAATGGTAGAGATGAGAAGGATTCAGTGAAGACATGTGATGGTACTGTAGAGCCTGTGTACTACAAGCTCCATAAAGCCTTGTGTGTGTCTCTCCCCTTTATGGTCATTCCTTAGCTGTTTGTATTGTCAACTTCTGTGTTGAGGGGGTTGTTTTAAAAACTTTCATTTGTCAAAAAAAAACATAAACTGTTTTTTTTTTTTTTTAAATATATTCCTGAATAACCCTTTTCAAATTTCTATTAATAATCTGCCTGGGTTGTCTTCATTCTGTAGCTATAGGTATTGCTTTCTGCTGACTAACTATAGTACTCAGAAAGGGGAATTGGCAGGGACAGGCAGTACATAAATAAATTAAAAAAAATAATATATATATATATATATTTATATATATATATATATAGTACATATATTATGATTGCAGAAAGGCTTGAGAAAGGAAGGGGCATAGTAAGGTTACTGAAGGGACAGGAGGAATGAGCAAAACAAATCTAATCTGTTGGTGGAGCAGAATGCTTGCTAGGTGAGCCATGATGCCACTATTATTGGGGTAGGAGATACGAATGAATAGTTACACATACAAAGGCTTAATATAATTTGATTTTGTAGGCTGACTGAATCAGAACAATCTTGGTTTTGTGGGGGTTAGATAGCAGATAATACTGGATCTGTGTAACAATATTAGTACTGACAAAAGGATAGTGTGTGCCGATCACTTAGGACATTTGTTTGGAATGCTATTTGTGGCTGTTCTTGCTTCTTATGTAATTTATACTGAGGGCAGGCTATATGATGAGGTTTCACAGGGTAGTTTGTGGATCAATGTGCAGCTATTGGCTCCAAGTTTATGTGTGTCTGCCAACTAAAGCATCAATAGATTTCTGTGCAAAAAGCCTTATAGTACAAATGGGGAATCAATGTAAGAACATTGCTAAACCTGTGTGTGTGTGTGTATATATATATATATATATATATATATATATATATATATATATACATAAATTTTTTTTAAACAGTTGCAATTGTTAAAATAGTAAGTTTTCTAGAAGAAATATGTTCTGTACCCCCCTTTGGTTTATAGGACTACCCTTTTAGGAAGCTCTATCAATAGTGAATATTTACTGGTTTTTAAATATCATCAGGGCCATGCAGCCACCTTGGGCATTGGGCAGAGTCCTGATGTGTGTATATGTGTGTGTGTGGGGGGGGGGGGGGGGGGTTTGCACAATATACACACTTAAAGTTAAAATCTCAAATTAGTTAAAACATCTGATATTTAGGCTACAGGTAGCATGTGCCCCCGCACTCTATGCTTCTTATTCTCCCATACAGTTGCCCTGAACTTTATTAGGCCCATTCTCACTCTCCCTATAGTGGCCATATTTGCACTTGGCATTCACAGAAATGGTGCCATAGCACCCTGGAAAAGGAAATGTAGTATTTCATTAAAGTGAATGAAGCTAAGTCGTAATACCATACAAAACCTAAGTATTTAGTCCAATCCTTAATAATAATAATAATAATAATAATAATAATAATAAAAATACAGTAGGTTATATGTGTGCAGAGTGATCTAATGTTTTCAAACATATAAAATGTTCTTAGTGTTAGAATCCGCTCTGAACCCAAACTCACAGCTATGTAAAATGAATCATACATCTTAGGGGTAAAGTCTTTTTCGGTGTCTATGTAGGAGGCATGATGTATTCAAGTTATTTTTCTTTTTTAAGTCCCTATTAACCCCTTAAGGACTCAGCCCATTTTGGCCTTAAGGACTCAGACAATTTAATTTTTACGTTTTCATTTTTTCCTCCTCGCCTTCTAAAAATCATAATTCTTTTATATTTTCATCCACAGACTAGTATGAGGGCGACCAGTTGTCCTTTGTAATGACATAACTCATTATATCATAAAATGTATGGCGCAACAAAAAAACACTATTTTTGTGGGGAAATTAAAACGAAAAACGCAATTTTGCTAATTTTGGAAGGTTTTGTTTTCACGCCGTACAATTTATGGTAAAAATGACATGTGTTCTTTATTCTGAGGGTCAATACGATTAAAATGATACCCATTATTATATACTTTTATATTATTGTTGCGCTTAAAAAAAAACACAAACTTTTTAACCAAATTAGTACGTTTATAATCCCTTTATTTTGATGACCTCTAACTTTTTTATTTTTCCGTATAAGTGGCGGTATGGGGGCTCATTTTTTGCGCCATGATCTGTACTTTTTTTTGATACCAGATTTGCATATAAAAAACTTTTAATACATTTTTTATAATTTTTTTTTAATAAAATGTATTAAAAAAGTAGGAATTTGGGATGTTTTTTTTTCGTTCACGCCGTTCACCGTACGGGATCATTAACATTTTATTTTAATAGTTCGGACATTTACGCACGCGGCGATACCAAATATGTCTATAAAAAATGTTTTTTTACGCTTTTTGGGGGTAAAATAGGAAAAAACAGACGTTTTACTTTTTTATTGGGGGAGGGGATTTTTCACTTTTTTTTACTTTTACTTTTACATTTTTTAACATTTTTTTTACACTTGAATATTCCCCATAGGGGACTATTCATAGCAATACCATGATTGCTAATACTGATCTGTTCTATGTATAGGACATAGAACAGATCAGTATTATCGGTCATCTCCTGCTCTGGTCTGCTCGATCACAGACCAGAGCAGGAGACGCCGGGAGCCAGACGGAGGAAGGAGAGGGGACCTCCGTCCGGCGTTCTGAATGATCGGATCCCTGCAGCAGCGCTGCGGGCGATCCGATCGTTCATTTAAATCACGAACTGCCGCAGATGCCGGGATCTGTATTGATCCCGGCACCTGAGGGGTTAATGGCGGACGCCCGCGAGATCGCGGGCGTCGGCCATTGCCGGCGGGTCCCTGGCTGCGATCAGCAGACGGGAATAGCCGCGCATGACACGGGCATCGCTCCGATGCCCGCAGTTATGCTTAGGACGTAAATGTACGTCCTGGTGTGTTAAGTACCACCTCACCAGGACGTACATTTACGTCCTGCGTCCTTAAGGGGTTAAAGCCAAAAAGCTTCTAAAAATGGAAATGGTTTTGGTTCCTTTCTAATCAGGTTTGCATTATGAAATATCAAACTGTAAATGAAAGCTATTTTTATTGAACAACAGTATAAATAATGCATTGCCATTCAATGAGAATAAGCCCAAGGCATTTGTCTTACATTAGCTACTTGAAACATGTACAGTATGAGGAGGGGGTGTGCTGCATTTTGTTATTGTGTTCCTCCATCTGTAATAACAGGACATATGGCGTAGCACTGTAAAAACTGCACTGCACATTTATTCTAAGGAGAAAAAAAATCTAAATGCTGAAAAATCAAGCTTTAAAGCTCAGTGCTGATCCAACACTATGAGTTAAAGGCACTGAAGTCACAAGAATTTATCTGTGTGGCATATTTGTATAGCCTGAATTGATCAGCAGTATATACATTCCTCACTGTATTAGATGACTTTATATTGTTTCGGAATGTATTGGCTGTTGCCAAAGCTTCATGCATGCACTTTGTAGCATGACTGTTGGGTTGACAGCTAAAGGCCAAAGGAATTGCTTGCAAGTCATCTCACTCCTGTGGAGTACAGCTGCTACTTCATAAAATGCAAGTCACGCTACAAAAAGTCTCCATGTAGTTCCAGCCATGTGTTTGTCTATGCCAGCCTGTGGTTGTAGCTGCAATACTATAACTAGAGGAAATGCTTTATTGTGCTACTTCATAAAAGCCATTCATTGGTGAAAAGCCTATAAAATAAAACTACTGTGTGCTGTCTAAATTATACAACAGTATGTGATATTAGATTGCATCAGAGGAGCATTATCAGTCCATAGGCTTCATGGGGGTTAACTCCTTCCTGCTATATTACGTATGCATACGTCCCAGCATCCGACTGTACAGCAGATCAGCGGCGGGACCCGGCTGTCAATCACAGCCGTAATCCTGCAGCAGCTGCCAGAGCCGCGATCGCGCCAGTCCCGGCAGCATCAACTCCATAGATGCGGTGATCAATCCTGATCACGCATCTGTGGTGTTGACAGGGGCAGCTCCCCCTGTTCACCAACAGCGGCGCCGCGATAAGATCACGTGTCACCATTGGTTGCTATGGCAGCAGGAGGTCAGATCATGACCTCCTGTCTTCCTGCTACAGAAGCCTTTGAGATCCAGCCACAGGCTGGATTGCACAGGCTGTACTGTGTGCAGCTCATCAGGTTATACTGTGCTGCAGTACAAATGTATTGCAGCATAGTATAACCTGTACAAAGTGTAAAAAATTAAATAAAAAGTTCTTCAATAAAAGTATGAAGTATACAAAAATTTATAAATAAAATGCCCCTTTCCAAATAAAAGCCCTGTATTATCACCATAAAAGATCAAAAACACAAATGATATACATAATAGGCATTGCCATGTCCATAATGACGTGTATTATAAAACTATAATGTAAATTATCCTGCACGGTGAATGGCGTAAAAAAACGAAAAGCACGAAATTTGCCAATTTTGGTACAAATAGCGGAATAAAAAAAGATCAAAAGGTAGCACGTATCGCGAAAAATTATACCAATAAAAAGTGCAACTCATCCCGCGTCGGACAAAAAAAAAAAAGTTACAGCTGTTGGAAAATGAATGGCAGAAAAATAATTTTGCTCAGAAAAGAAAAAAAAACCATAGAAAGCTATATAAAATGGGTATCGCCATAATCGTACTGACCCACAGAATAAATATAACATCACTTTTACCACACAGTGTACACTTTATTTTTCACAATATTTTTGAGTTTTTCACAAAAAATGCTGCATGTGTCAACAAAAATGCACCAGTTGTATAAAGTACAACATGTCACAAAAAACTATCTCAGAATCGCTCTGCTCAGAAAAAGCGTTCTAAAGTTATTACCATTTAAAGAGACACATGTTAAATAAAAAAAAAAGAGCCAGGTCATTAATGTAAAAAAATGGGTCTGTCCTTAAAGGGGTACTCCCGTGGATTTTTTTTTATTTTTAAGCAACTGTTGCCAGAAAGTTAAACAGATTTGTAAATTGCTTCTATTAAAAAAATCTTAATCCTTCCAGTACTTTTTAGGGGCTGTATACTACAGAGGAAATGTTTTTCTTTTTGGATTTCTCTTATGTCACAACCACAGTGCTCTCTGCTGACCTCTGCTGTCCATTTTAGGAACTGTCCAGAGCAGCATATGTTTGCTATGGGAATTTTCTTCTGCTTTGGACAGTTCCTAAAATGGACAGCAGAGGTCAGCAGAGAGCACCGTGGTTGTGACATTAGAGAAATCCAAAAAGAAAAAAATTTCCTCTGTAGTATATAGCCTCTAAAAGGTACTGGAAGGATTAAGATTTTTTTTTATAGTAGTAATTTACAAATCTGTTTAACTTTCTGGCACCAGTTGATCTTATAAAAAAAAAAAAGTTTTCCACGGGAGTACCCCTTTAAGGGGTTAAAATGTCTCCAATATTCATTATACTCATATAGCACTCTATATATGTCCCCAAAATATGTCCCCTATTAAGACCATTGAACTATCCTGTAGCTCTGTCTCTGATTACATATAGAGACATAAGGAGGTTTCTTACCTTCAGAAACATATATAATAAATCTCATTAGTTGCATGTCCCAACATATGCTAATACAGAGGTATTATCTGCAAGAAACAAGTAAGATGCTGTACAGAGGCACCAAATGGTAAAGGAATTATGGGGGAGATTTATCAAAACCTGTGCAGAGGAAGAGTGGTGCAGTTGCCCATAGCAACCAATCAGATTGCTTCTTTCATTTTCCACAGGCCTCTTTAGAGTTTAACCATAATCAGTAACATAAATAAACAAATAAACAAATAAGGTGATACATTGACTTTTAACCCCTTAAGGACATGCGCCATAAATGTATGGTGCTGCATAGCATCACTTAGCACACAGCGCCGTACATTTACGAAGCGGCTGTGACACGAGTGCAGGAGCTGCGCACGTTTCATTTCTAGCGGGTCCAGGGCATCTGCAGCAGTGTGGCACTGCTGTGGCTAATCTGATTGCTCGCGGCACTGCTGCGGAGATCAGATCAGCCAAGGTTGCGGACGGAGGTTTCCTCACCCGCCTCCGTCTGTCTCCCAGGGTCTTTTGCACTGATCTGCCTTTCAGCAGACCAGAGCAGAAGATCGCCGAGAATACTGATCAGTGCTATGCCCTATGCATAGCACTGAACAGTATTAGCAATCTAATGATTGCTATAAATAGTTCCCTATGGGGACTAAAAAAGTGTAAAATAAATGTAAAAAAAAGTTTAAAAATAGAGTTTAAAAAATTGTGAAAATGCCCCTCCCCAATAATGTTTTAAATTACCCCTATTCCCCATATTAGATTGCTATAAATAGTTCCCTATGGGGACTAAAAAAGTGTAAAATAAATGTAAAAAAAAGTTTAAAAATAGAGTTTAAAAAATTGTGAAAATGCCCCTCCCCAATAATATTTTAAATTACCCCTATTCCCCATATTAATACAAAAAAGCGTAAAAAAGATAAATAATAAGCATATTTGGTATTGTTGCGTGCGTAAGTGTCCGAACTATAAAAATATATGATCCCCTTTGGTGAATGGCGTAAATGTAAAAAACTTTTAAAAAGTCAAACATTTCTGCTTTTTTCTCACATCAAACTGCAAAAAAATTTATAAAAAGCGATCAAAAAGTCACATATATGCAAATGTGGTACCAAAACAAACTACAAATCATGGCCCAAAAAACACACATGCCTAAATACGGAAAAATAGGAAAGTTAGAGGTGGTCAAAATAGGGCAATTTGCAACATACTGATTTTATCAAAAATGTTTGAGATTTTTTTAAAACAGTATAATAATAGAAATGTGTGTAACCATGGGTATCATTTTAATCATATTGACCCAAAGAATAAAGAAAACATGTAATTTTTACCGTAAAGTGTACAGCGCAAAACGAAAACCACCCAAGTTTGCAAAAATATGATTTTCGTTTAAATTTCCTTACACAAAAAATAGTTTTTTGGGTTTACCATACATTTTAGGGTAAAATGAGTGATGCCATTACAAAGTACAACTGGTCACGCCAACAACAAGCCCTCATATGGGTCTGGGAATGGAAATATAAAAGAGTTATACATTTTAGAAGGCGAGGAGGAAAAATGCAAAAATAAAATTGGCTGTGTCCTTAAAGAGGTACTCCGGCGCTAAGACATCTTATCCCCTATCCAAAGGATAGGGGATAAGATGCCTGATAGCGGGGGTCCCGCCGCTGGGGACCCCCATGATCTTGCATGCAGCACCCAGTTAGAATCAGTCCCTGGAGCGTGTTCGCTCCGAGTCCGATTACTGGGGATCACTGGGACGGAGCATTGTGACGTCAAGGCTTCACCCCCCCCCCGTGTGACATCACACTCCGCCCCCTCAATGCAAGCCTATGGGAGGGGGCCCCTGGGAGGGGGCCCCTCCCGTGACGTCACACGGATGCGGAGCCGTGACATCTCAATGCTCCATCCCCGTGATTGCCATTAATCAGACCCGGAGCGAACACGCTCCAGGGACTGATTCTAACTGGGTACTGCGTGCAAGATCACGGGGGTCCCCAGCAGTGGGACCCCCACGATCAGGCATCTTATCCCCTATCCTTTGGATAGGGGATAAGATGTCTAAGCACCGGAGTACCCCTTTAAGGTGAAAATGGGCTTAAGGGGTTGAGTCCTTAAGGGGTTAAAAGAACCTTTAGATAAATTTGGCTGTAGTTTAACCCCATAATAACCCCCAAATATCCCTTTGTGTTCTACTTGAAATGACAATAATCATTGTATTATGTTTTTGCCATCAAGTTAAATGATGTATTTCAGCTCCCCACTAACCTCATTGACAATGCAGTGCCACCTATTTTTACCGCAAATCTACAGAAAATGTAGTTCATTAATATTTATGGAAGTGATAATTTGCATGATAGCAATTTTCCCAATCTGTACATTTTTTCACACCTGCAATAACAACTTTTATACCGTTCGATAATACATAGATAGATTTGATGAAAGGGAGGCTAATGAAATGCATTATTTGTGTACACATTTTCCACTTAATGATTAAAATAGTAATATTCTATTTGAAAGAGTTATCATATGTACAACTATATTTATATTTCTATGTCAAGGATTTTATGCTTTAGTTCTAAAATGAATATTTATATGGAAAAGTAGACGAGACAATGAAAAGGACTGTGCAGCGTTTGCAACTTTTGCATTATTTTCAAAATATATAAAATGAAATATAAATGAAGCGTTCATTTTATTTTATTATACGAGAATAGCTGATGTTCTGCCAGGGTACATGTCCTACACTGCAACTTTCCATCTTAGCATTTTCCTATCCATTACCTTAATGCATTCTAAGCTAGAAGATGCAAAATGTCACCATACGGTGAAAGGCTTAAACTAGTTAATTCCAAAATTCCATTTAAGCTCGTCTATCAAAGAAAGCTCCATTCTTTACGTCTGTCCTCATCATGGCATCTTTCTTTTCCTGGTGTAACAACTACCACCGCTTCAAGCCGACATACATCAAGCATACATAGAAAGTCACCGTCTACGATTGTATGCCATATAGATTTTTACCACATGCTGTACTGTGTATATACCAGTTATAACTTTTTTTTTATTCAGTAATACAAAATAATTCTTAGAAATCCCAATCCTTTGTAAACCAATTGCTTTGAATTATAATTCATATTACAACTGTAATGTGGGCCAAGGATCAGTGGGGGTCCTAGTAGTGGGACCCCCACTGATCAGCTAGTTATTCTGTGTTATGTGAATAGGGGTTTATTTTAGATTTTGGAATAATTATACTAATAAAGCTTACTATAACAAAGAATATAAAGTGATCACAAATGATTGACAAACACTGACAAGAAAAATAGAGTAATATATAATAGAGAAGCTACACAAGTACTTGTTTGAGGAGCTTTTCAGAGGAGGAGTGTTCCAGTGTTTCCCAAGTTAAGGATTCTCTTCACTTAGAGTAGTGGTCTCCCCTGTAAATAAATAATTAAATATACTGATGTAATTTAAGGGGAAAATGGATAAGATGGCTGGCCGGGTGTGGGGCTTGAGATAGAGGAATTGTCAGAAAACGATTTTGACAGTTTCAAAGGAAGGGGGGGGGGGTATGGCAAAAGGGGGGAAGGGGTTATTATATTTTTTCTCTATCTCCTAATACTTTAATGAGGGTATTAGTTTGGAATGTAAGGGGGCTGGGGGATAGGGTGGGGTGAACGGCGGTCTATAAAGTAATAGATAAACATCTACCAGGTATTATTTGTCTTCTAGCGACACACTTAATAAAGGATAAAATGCAGATTTTGCAGAGAAGGTGGATTGCAAAGCATTTTCACTCAACACATACTTGTTATTCTAGAGGGGTAAGTGTGTTAATACACAAAGGGTTGAGGGTAGAAGTGTTAAATTCAAAAGTAGATAAAGAAGGAAGATACATATTTCTGGTATTGAATTGAGAGGGAAGAAGGCTGCTGTTCACTTTCGTCTATGTGCCACCCACCTTCTCATCCGGAGTATTTAAGGAACTATGTCGGTTTGCCAATGATAAAGGAGGTATCCCAATTATGGTGATGGGTGATAATGCAGTAATGGATGGAGGAAAAGATAGATTAAGGATAGGGAGACAAAATCTGAGTGGTGGGATAACGGGATTAAAGAGAATGGTGGAGGAATTGGGATTGGTGGATTACTGGAGAGAGAGGAACCCGGAATTAAGAACATACACGTGTTATAATAAATCTAAGGAAACATTATCCTGCATAGACATGATAATTGGGGATGGGGAGATTATGCCATGGGTAATGGGCATAAAATATGAGTCCCGGAGTATATCCGATCACACACCGGTAATGCTCCAAATGGTAAGCAGAAAAATACGCCAGATAAATATGAGAATAGACCCATTTTGGATAGAAGTATGGGGAGAAAATAGTGAGGTACGGGATAAAATAAAAGAATATTTTGAGATCAATGGAACAGCTTCAGAGGGGATGTCTGGGATGCTTTTAAGATGGTAATGCGAGGCATCTGCAAAGAGAAAATTGTAAGGATGAAGAAAAAATCTAAGATAGAGGAAGAAGAGATGAGAAGGGAAGTAGAAGAGGCAGAACAGCTGTCACGATTCGGCTGGCTGGAGGTGGATCTTCTGTGCCAGAGAGGGATTGGCGTGGACCGTGCTGGTGGACCGGTTCTAAGTTGCTACTGGTATTCACCAGAGCCCGCCGCAAAGCGGGATGGTCTTGCAGCGGCGGTAGCAACCAGGTCTTATCCACCAGCAACGGCTCAACCTCTCTGACTGCTGAAGATAGGCGCGGTACAAGGGAGTAGACAAGAGCGAGGTCGGACGTAGCAGAAGGTCGGGGCAGGCGGCAAGGTTCGTAGTCAAGATGGATAGCAGGAGTTCAGGTAACACAGGCTTTGGACAACACTAAACGCTTTCACTGGCACAAGGCAACAAGATCCGGCAAGGGAGTGCAGGGGAAGTGATGTGATATAGCCAGGGAGCAGGTGGAAGCCAATTAAGCTAATTGGGCCAGGCACCAATCATTGGTGCACTGGCCCTTTAAGTCTCAGAGAGCTGGCGCGCGCGCGCCCTAGAGAGCGGAGCCGCGCGCGCCAGCACATGACAGCAGGGGACCGGGACGGGTAAGTGACTTGGGATGCGATTCGCGAGCGGGCGCGTCCCGCTGTGCGAATCGCATCCCCGACGGCCATGTCAGTGCAGCGCTCCCGGTCAGCGGGACTGACCGGGGCGCTGCAGGGAGAGAGACGCCGTGAGCGCTCCGGGGAGGAGCGGGGACCCGGAGCGCTCGGCGTAACAGTACCCCCCCCCTTAGGTCTCCCCCTTTCTTTGTCCGGTAACTGCTTCCCATGGGATGAGGACACACATCAAGAGGGGTTCTGTGCGGTAACGCACGGTGCAATCCAATCTGACTCCATTGACCGCTGAAATGTAGAGCGGCTTGACGAGACGGGTCACCGGGATGCAGAATTTATTCACCAAAGACTCCAAAATGAAATTCCCAGAGGCACCAGAGTCCAAGCAGGCCACGGCTGAGAGGGAGGAGTTGGCTGAAGGAGAAATCCGCACAGGCACAGTGAGACGTGGAGAAGCAGACTTTGAACCAAGAGACGCCACACCCACGTGAGCTGGGTGCGTGCGTTTCCCAGACGTGGAGGACGAATAGGGCAATCCACCAAGAAATGCTCGGTACTGGCACAGTACAGACAAAGATTTTCTTCCCTACAACGATTCCTCTCTTCCTGGGTCAGGCGAGACCGATCCACTTGCATGGCCTCCTCGGCGGGAGGCCCAGGCATAGACTGCAAAGGATGCTGTGGGAGAGGTGCCCAGAGATCTAAGTCTTTTTCCTGGCGGAGCTCCTGATGTCTCTCAGAAAAACGCATGTCAATGCGGGTGGCCAAATGGATAAGTTCTTGCAGGTTGGCAGGAATCTCTCGTGCGGCCAGCACATCCTTGATGCTACTGGATAGGCCTTTTTTAAAGGTCGCGCAGAGAGCCTCGTTATTCCATGATAATTCGGAAGCAAGAGTACGAAATTGGATGGCGTACTCGCCCACTGAAGAATTACCCTGGACCAGGTTCAGCAGGGCAGTCTCGGCAGAAGAAGCTCGGGCTGGTTCCTCGAAGACACTACGGACTTCAGCGAAGAAGGACTGGACTGTGGCTGTGGCAGGATCATTGCGGTCCCAGAGCGGTGTGGCCCAAGACAAGGCCTTTCCAGAAAGAAGGCTCACTACGAACGCCACCTTAGACCGTTCTGTAGGAAACAAGTCCGACAACATCTCCATATGCAGGGAACATTGAGACAGAAATCCACGGCAGAGTCTAGAGTCCCCATCAAATTTGTCCGGCAGGGACAAGCGGAGGCTAGGAGCGGCCACTCGCTGCGGAGGAGGTGCAGGAGCTGGCGGAGGAGATGGTTGCTGCTGTAGCAGAGGCAGAAGTTGCTGTAACGTGGCGGTCAACTGCGACAGCTGCTGTCCTTGTTGGGCAATTTGCTGCGATTGCTGAGCGACCACCGTGGTAAGGTCAGCGAGACTTGGCAGCGGCACCTCAGCGGGATCCATGGCCGGATCTACTGTCACGATTCGGCTGGCTGGAGGTGGATCTTCTGTGCCAGAGAGGGATTGGCGTGGACCGTGCTGGTGGACCGGTTCTAAGTTGCTACTGGTATTCACCAGAGCCCGCCGCAAAGCGGGATGGTCTTGCAGCGGCGGTAGCAACCAGGTCGTATCCACCAGCAACGGCTCAACCTCTCTGACTGCTGAAGATAGGCGCGGTACAAGGGAGTAGACAAGAGCGAGGTCGGACGTAGCAGAATGTCGGGGCAGGCGGCAAGGTTCGTAGTCAAGATGGATAGCAGGAGTTCAGGTAACACAGGCTTTGGACAACACTAAACGCTTTCACTGGCACAAGGCAACAAGATCCGGCAAGGGAGTGCAGGGGAAGTGATGTGATATAGCCAGGGAGCAGGTGGAAGCCAATTAAGCTAATTGGGCCAGGCACCAATCATTGGTGCACTGGCCCTTTAAGTCTCAGAGAGCTGGCGCGCGCGCGCCCTAGAGAGCGGAGCCGCGCGCGCCAGCACATGACAGCAGGGGACCGGGACGGGTAAGTGACTTGGGATGCGATTCGCGAGCGGGCGCGTCCCGCTGTGCGAATCGCATCCCCGACGGCCATGTCAGTGCAGCGCTCCCGGTCAGCGGGACTGACCGGGGCGCTGCAGGGAGAGAGACGCCGTGAGCGCTCCGGGGAGGAGCGGGGACCCGGAGCGCTCGGCGTAACAACAGCATTTTGTAGAAACATGACTAGAAAAGGACAGAAGAGAATGGTAAGAGGCAATAGGGAGGTATAAAGAGCTATTAACTGCAAAAGCAAAACAAACTATGTTTCAGTCAGAGCAGAAGATATATTTAAAAGGGGGAAAGCCAGGAAGATGGTTGGCTAAGCTTATAAAAGAAGAAAAAGAAAAAAACATTAATAGCAGCCGTCAAAGATAAAGGGGTACGGATTGTAAGAGAACAGGAAGAAATTATAAAAGTCTTTCTAGAATTCTATAAAGAGCAATTAACCTCACAAATAAAAGTAGAACAAGAAGATATACAAAAATATGTTGATGAATGTGAACTACCAAAATTAACAAAGGAAGCTGTTAAGATGCTGGAGGGTGAGATCTTAAAAAGTGAGGTGTGGAAAGTGGAAAATGAAGCACCCAGATCAAAAGGGGGAGGGGGAGGAGTTAATATTAGTTTTTAGTTTTCTTTTCCCGTATATATATATATATATATATATATATATGGTTTTGACACAAGATGTATGGACATGCCGAATGGCACCCTACGGGGGAATGCAGCTTGCTGCGCTCCCCTGTCTGCCATCCAGAAACAATGGATACCAGATGCCATACAACTGATGACATCTTGCCATCATTTGTGGCATCAGTTACATTGAGATCTAAGCTGAGTTCACCTATGCTGGATGCCAGCCATAAATGAACCCAGTCTTAAACTGATTTGTTAATTACTTCTGTTAAAAAGTCTTAATCCTTCCAGTACTTATCAGTTCCTGACATGGACAGAGGTGTCAGGAGAGAGCACTGTGGTCAGACTACAAGAACTACTCATCTTCCTCTGTAGTATACAGCAGCTGATAAGTACTGGAAGAATTAAGATTTTTAAATAGAAGTAATTTCCAAATCTGTAAAATTTTCTGGCACCAGTTGATTTGAAAAAAAAAAATAAAAAAATATATAGTTTCCAACCAGAGTACCCCTTTTAAATGAATGTTCCATTGACTAAAAATTCACTTTTCAGTTGCCTTGCAGCTCCAACCAAAGATAACACCTGCCTGGAATTTACATGTTCCCCCATGTTTGAGTGGGTTTCCTTTTGGTTTGCTCCCACACCCTAAACATACCAAGAAATGTACTGGTGTCCTATAAAACATACCCTAACATGTCTGATAGGAAAATTAGAAATGTGAACAAGGGTTGATGTGTATATTAATAATCTATGTTCAGCTTTCAAAATATGCCAGCACTATATTACAGGTTTTCCCTTTAAATCTTATATCCAGCTTCTATTTTTGAACCTTCTGTAAAATATGTGGTGGCAAGTCACGTCTTACTAAGTATAAGAATGTTTGTCATGTGCCCTAATTGCTTAATTAAAATGAGGCATCAAAGAGCCAGCGCTTTGGCATGGCATTAAGAACACAGTAAAAGAGCCTGATCTGACACATTTTCACTAGAGTATAACTCTAGATTAAGGATAAACAAATTGAATCTGACAAATCCGAATTCGTTACGAATTTCAGGAAATATTCGATTTGCAACAAAATGCGAATAACACCTCGATTCGAATCGCTAAATTTAACTCCATTTAGTGCGGTCCAGGCTCCAGGGCATCTAAAATGGTGGATCCTCATGTAAGGACATGGGGCAAGGAATTCTGGGAAGGCGGCAACAAGGGTAGGCGAGATGACCGTGAATCGCATGCAGCATGCAGCCTATCAACAGCCAGCCACCCCTGTGATGTCACAGCCCTATATAATCGGCTGCCATCTTGTGGCAAGTCACCTCATCATTCTATTACAGAGAGAGAGGGACAAACAGCAGTGTGTGTTATACAGAAAAACATTTTTACAGCAACGATTCACCTCCCAGTCACATCAGTGTTCTATTGCAGAGAGAGAGGGACAGAGAGCAGTGTGTGTTGCACAGAAAATCATTTTTACAGCAGTGATTCCCCTCCCAGTCACATCAGCGTTCTATTGCAGAGAGGGACAGAGAGCAGTGTGTTGCACAGAAAAGCTTTTTTTACAGCAGTGATTCACTTCAAGCCCAAATCCAGCCTAGAAGCACTGATTTTGTGTGTATTACACAGCGACTTTGTGCTGCAGCAATGGTGTGTACAACAGCTGAAAAGCTAACAGTAGCTTTTAAAACAGTATTTGTCTACAACACCAGCCGGTGTGTACTTTTGCCAGTAGCCTTTGCGTGGTGTACACAAATACTGTTTTAAGCGATCTGGAGCGCATCTCCTCATAAGTGCATACCACATACATACCTCTATGTGGTGTACCATTTTGTTCCTTTTAAAGTCTTAAGGGCCTAGATACTCTGAAAGGCTAGCCTAAAGTACACACCTGCTGGTGTTGTAGACAAATACTGTTTTAAGCGTACTGGAGCGCATTGTCCTCCCCTCAAAAGTGCATACCACATACATACATCTAAGTGGTTTACCATTTTGTTCCTGTTGAAATCTTAAGGGCCTAGATACTGTGAAAGGCCAGGCAAAAATGCACACATGCTGGTGTTGTAGACAAATACTGTGGAAGTGCACAGAAGAGTGGCAGAGGCCTAAATTCATCAGACAGAGGTCACAGCAGACTAGGGGCAAGTGACAGCAGGATTCGCAGCATGAGACCTGAGCTCCAGGTATCAGCTAGCGGTCGTGTCTTGACCAGCAACCCACATGCCATTGGTTAACACGGTCACCCACTTCACCACAAGTGAGATCTGACACCCCCAGTCAACAGTCGGCGGGTTCTTCAGACACAACCCTCAGTTGGCATGGCCCGGGAGCAGTCCCTGTCCTCCCCGTGCCTCTGTTCAATGCTGAGGTAGTGATGAGGAGAGTTGTGTGGGAGGTGGTGTTGCGAGCGTTCAGGCTCCTGAAGCAGACACTGTTGAGGAACCTGAGGAGGACATCACTGACATGCAGACACAACTTGATGATGATGAAGTCGATCTCACTTGGGAGCTCGGTGCAAAAGGGGCTTCATCATCATCAGGAGAAGAGGGTTGTACGTTGCCCGTGAGGCAGCAGCTTAGCCAGCAAGGTGGTAGCATGCTTGGCAGTCAGCATGGTGGCAGAAGTATGGAGCCAGACGTGCCTGGGGTAGACCACCTGCTTCGCAGCAGCCTACCTTCCCAGGAGGTAGTGGAATATGGCCTGTTGGTGGAAAAATCAGCTACTCGGCGGTCGGGCAGTTTTTCATCAAGCATCCAGAGGATGTTAACCTAGCCACTAGACCTGGAGCAGGACCTGAACAAGCAGGTGGTGGCATACCTTGACATGACCATGCCAACACACCTTGAAGATCTGCTGGACTTCTGGGCAGCCAAACTTGATTTGTGGCCGCAACTAGCAGAGTTTGCCATGAAAAAGCTGTCCTGCCCGGTCAGTAGTGTGCTATCAGAGCGGGTGTTTAGTGTGGCGGGGGCCATAGTAACCCCAAGGAGAACTCGTCTGTGCACAAAAATTGTGCAGAGACTGACCTTTGTGAAGATGAATCAGGCATGGATCAGCCAGGATTTCAACCCACCGATGCCTGATGCATCGGAGTAGATTGCCCATGGTGCCACACAAACACTTCACAAATATGGATAGTGCTAAACATATTTAAGGTGCTGCTCCCCAGTTACAGACATTCCTCCGCATCAGACCAAAAGTAAGTATTGAGGATATGCATTACGTAAAACTTAACTTTTAATATTATTCTTAGGATAAAATATATGTACCCAAAAATTTTTGGAAATCAAACAAAATGAAAGGTGTGTATAAAACACCATGTGCCACCTACACCACCAAGTATTGATTTGATGCAAAGATCTCTAAAAGGTGGAAGGGAACAACGTATGGTCCATTGTAACCATTGGGGTAAAAACTTCCTCTGTAAGGCCCTACTTTCGCATTATTAATTCCTTTCTTGGCAAGTGTTACTTGCCCTAAAAAGGGCTGACCACACAGGAACCTCTCCCTATCTCCCCCTACAAACACTGCCATTTCCCAGGGTTTTTAGGTGGAAATAGAGAGAGTTTTCGGTGTGGGGCCGCCCTTTTTAGGGTGAGTAACACTTGCCAAGAGGGGAATTAATAGGGCGAGAGTAGGGCCTTACAGGGGAAGTTTTTACCCCCACCTGCTACAATGGACAATACGTTGTTCCCTTCCACCTTTTTGAGGAAAGTGTTTCTCGTCTTAAAAAGGGCGGCCCCACACAGGAACCAATCCCTATTTCCACCTATAATCCCTGGGAAATGGCAGTGTTTGTAGGGAGAAATTGGGAGAGGTTCCTGTGTGGGGCCACCCTTTTAGAGTGAGTAACACTTGCCAAGAAGGGAATTAATGATGCGAGAGTAGGGCCTTACAGTGGAAATTTTTACCCCCACCGCTTACAATGGACCATACGGTGTCCCCTTCCCCCTTTTAGAAGTCTTTGCATCACATCAATACTTGGTGGTGTGGGTGGCACATGATGTTTTTTGCACACCTTTCCTTTTGTTTGCATAAAAAAAAAATGTTTGGGTCTATATATTTTATCCTAAGCATATTATTAAAAGTTAAGTTTTACGTAATGCATATGCTCAAGACTCAATTGTGCACACTAACACTTTTACCTTTACTTTTCTGCCTACTTGCCTCAGCTACTATTCTGATCCTGCCACCTGTCTGATGACACACATCTGATGGCAAATTCTCCTTTTGTCACCCACCTTCGTCACCGGGTACTGGTATTGCCACCCACCCCACCAATCGGTTACCGGGTCACTTTCAGGACTCCTGATGCTGCTGCTGCCATCTCCAGGCTGTCTCATTCTGCCACCATATGTTCTCCTCATGCTGCTGCCCCCTCCAGGCTGTTTCATTCAGCCACTATATGGTCTCATGCTTCTGCCACCTCCAGGCTGTGTCATTCAGCCACTATATGTTCTCCTCATGCTGCCGACAATACTAGGCTGTGTCATTAAGCCACTATATGGTCTCCTCATGCTGCCGCCAACTCCAGACTGTGTCATTCAGCCACTATATGGTCTCCTCATGCTTCCGCCATCTCCAGGCTGTGTCATTCTGCCATGATATGTTCTCCTGCTGCTGACAACTCCAGGCTGTGTCATTCAGCCACTATATGCTGCAACCAACTAAATGCTGTGTCATTCAGGCGCTATATGGTCTTTTCATGCTTCTCTACGCTGTGTCATTCAGCCACTATATGGTCTCCTCATGCTGCTGCCACCTCCACGCTGTGTCATTCAGCCACTATATGGTCTCCTCATGCAGCCACCAGCTCCACGTTGTGTCATTATGCCATTTTATGGTCTTCTCATGCTTCCACCACCTCCAGACTGTGTCATTCAGTCACTATATGGTCTCCTCATGCTGCCACCACCTCCAGGCTGTGTCATTCAGCCACTATATGTTCTCCTCATGCTGCCACCACCTCCACGCTGTGTCATTCAGCCACTTAACGAATATTCAATATGCCTATGTGAAAATTAATACAAATATTTGCATATGCGAAAATTCGCACTCCAGTCTCACACAGTAGTATTAGAGCCTTCTATACACCACACAAGCTGGAAGCAGAGAGGGATGATCACTGTGATGTGTACTGTGAAAAAAAAAACAAAAAAAACGTATATTCGTAATTGCAAATACATAGTACTATATTCGCGAATATTCACGAATTCGCGAATATGCGATATTCGCGAATAAAATTCGCATTGCGAATATTCGCGAGCAACACTAAAAGTACTATATGCATCACTGCTTATTACCTACAGAAGCAAGGAGTTAGGCTTTTGCCATGTAGCATGTGACAGAAACAGAATACCACACTGTGCTATAGATCAGCCCTGGACAGGATCAGATTTTTCTTATTTAGGTGGAGAGGTCCTTAAAATTAATCTAAATAAACATTTCCACTAAAGTGTGTACTTGTCTAAACTATAAGACGGACAACCTAACAAAAGCAGTAGTTAAATCCTGTTGTCATTCTGGGATTACTTCTAGGAGAGGGTTACTGTTTGAAAAGTTATATTGGAAGCAACATTGCAGTTACCAATCCTTTGTCATTCTATTCTTAATTTATTAGGTTTACTTAAACACTTTTTCTTTTTACTAAGTAAATAGTCTAGCAAAAGAATCTGGTAAGTTCAGGTTGCTATCAGAGGCAGAAATATTAGCATAGTAATTGTGACAGCCTTCACAGCTTCTGCCATGACATTTACAGAGGATTTAAAGCATGGTGTATACATTGATCTACATGCTTAAGTGCTTATAACATTTGCTTTTGCAGATCATGTACAAATAGCTCTTTGTAAACCAAATATTGTGTTGAGAGTTAGTGAAAATGCATTAGTTACTTGAATTTAGCCCTGTGGTTTTATTGTGACCCAAGTGACCCTAACTTTGTAAGATAAATAAAATGAAGCTGACCTGGTTATCGGCTGATCGAAGACAGTTCGGCTTCTTTAACCACAGGGATTATCTGATATTATAGAGGAAAGCTGTATGTGGGCCTCGTTTTAGGGAAATGTTTTATTACTTGGTGCCCACATTAATGGAGGGATGACTATGTAATGCAATGCATCATCTGCTCTCTTTAGAGTCTCTCTTCTCTGCCTCATACCAACATATATCTTAAAAATGCATATAGAAATAGGTTGGCACAAAACACAGGTTAATTTGGCTACTGACATATCATAAATGTTATCCATAAAAGTCAACTTATTAAAATGTGAGTACAGTCAGGAAGATGGCATTTAATTAATTCCAGGTAGCGATCCATAAATCCCAGAACTCGGTTGCTCATATGTCCATATGTCTTCAGTCAGTGACACAGAAGGAGGGGCAACCGAAGACAGAGAACTAAAATGTATAAATAATTTTCCTAGAGCTGCATTTCTTCATGAAGAAAATCTAATATTTTTTTTAGTCTTTAATCAACCCAGCATATACAACTATCCAGCACCTACCTTGGTTTATAAGCCAAATATGGACTTCACTATTAGGCTGTGAATTCCTATGTAGTTGCCATATTTAGTGTTACTTTAGTTTCTACTAATATTGTGTGCACTTGTGTGGAAAGATGTCTGACAAAGAGGTGAACATTTCTACGTGGGCATTATTCTCTTTGACAACCTCAGCAGCTGTTTTCACAATCCATTGTTCCACTCCATGTATGTTCCGGAAGAGCAAGAAATACAACACAATGAAGGCCTTGACTTTAGCCACAGGCAGTATATAGGTTGAAGTAAATCTGTTGGCTGTATTTGCTGCTTAGAGCTTTAGACACGGTTGGATAACTGTTAGGGTATAAAATCAAACTGTACCTTTCCTGAAGGTGATGGTGGTTTCCAAATGTATAAAATCAGCAGGTTCAGCAGCACAGGGGCTTGTGGATGGGGCCCTAACTGACAAGATACCTGGTTGGCCACCCAGATTGTCAGTCAGAGGGTGAACTGAGTTTCTCAACTTTATTGACATGTGGAGAAAGTTATGTAGAGGTCTTTCAGGTGCCAAACCTGCTGCCCGAGATTATTACTGACAAAACCATGAAGTGTGGGCTGGCACTGCACCACAATGCACCCAGTGACATACTGGCTGACATAGCATACAGATTCTGTATCTCACTGTGGGTGAACTGCTAAGCGTTGTGGAAACCTGCTTGTCTAAGCACTCTTCTCTTCATCATGCCACATTTCCAGTAGTGTAATGTTTCATCACATGGAGCATGGGACAAGTTTAGAAAAGCAGGCAGTCCCAAAAAAGAGTTTGAATATGCTAGGTGGTATGAATTTATTTAGGGTTCTAAAGTATCAATTGATTCAGCGGTCCAGGGTATCAATTTATTTAGAGATCTGAGCTATGAATTTATTTAAGGGTCTATGGTAGGAATTTAGTGAAGCAGCTGGGGCATTCATTTATTTAGGGCTTTGGGGTACAAATTCAATAAGTTGTGTGTGATATGAATTTATTTAGGAGTCTGGGTACAAATTTATTTAGGGGGCCAGGCTATGAATTTATTTATGGTTCTGGGGTATGAATTTATTCAGGGGACTACAGTATGAATTTATCTATGGGTCTTAGATTTGAATTTATTTAGGGCTCATGAGCAAAGATTTTTACAGAGGGCAACATGATTGTCTTCAAAGTTAGGACCCCCACACTGCCCCATATAGTAGTAAGATTACCCACACTCTCCTCATGTAGTAGTTAGAACACCCACACGGCCCCCCTGTAGTAGTTAGAACACCCACACCCATACTCTATTTAGTAGTTAGTATCCCCACACTGCCCAATAAAGTGATAAGGATTTCCATACGGCCCCCATGTAGTAGGTAGGTTAACACACACTGCCCCCATTTAGTATGTAGAGGATGCAGGTTCACAAGTTTCAGATGACTGCTCCCACTTCCTCTGCCCAGTGCTCACTACAACTTCGCCGTCCACTGTGCCTGTGCTTGCTCAGCCCCTCTACCAAACATTGGCTGCATCCTCTGCATATGCACTCACTTGGCAGAAAGGGTGGAGGAAGCACATGGTGCAGGCATCAGCCTGTCACTTTTTGTGGCCTCTGAGCTCTGGACAGACTTCACAGAACAACAAAAATTAAGGGACAAGCCAGATGGGGCCCATGGGCTGCGTGTTTGATACATCTGGGCTAAGATATTAATTTATTTAGGGATCTAGGGTTTTAATTAATTGAGGGGTCTGGTATACAAATTTAATTAGGATTGTTTCATATGAATGTATCTAGAAGTCTGCAATATTTATTTATTTAGGGGTTGTGTGTATTCATCTTATTTAAGGGTTTTGGGTATGAATTTATTCAGGGGTGTGGGTTATGGACTCATTCAGGGATTAGTGCTTCGGGGTCTGGATTTGTTTAGGGGTCCAGGTTTAAATGTATTTAAGGCTCTGGGGTATGAATTTATTGAGGGATCTGGATTATTAATTTATAACATATGATTTGAGTTGATGTCTAGTAAGGAAAAGTGCCAGGCTGTAGCACTTGGGTTGGTCAGTTCCACCTCCTTGAAACTTAGCTATGAAATAAGAATGCAATTTTATAAATTTGGCAACTTCCATCAGCTGCAGGAAAGGTACAGTTTGATTTCACTCTCTATCAGCTATCCAACAGTGCTTGTGGCTATTAGCATAACCTAGAGCTGACAGATTCCCTTCAAGTTTGGTGAGCTTAAAGGGGTACTCCGGTCCTAATACATCTTATCCCCTATCCAAAGGATAGGGGTTAAGATGTCTGATCGTGGAGGTCCCGCCGCTGGGGACCCCTGCAATCTGTCATTCAGCACCCACCTTTGTGAGCTCTGAATGACAGATTGCGGGGGTCCCCAGCTGCGGGACCCCTGCGATCAGACATCTTATCCCCTATCCTTTGGATAGGGATAAGATGTATTAGGGCTGGAGTACCCCTTTAAGTCTAGGTTTGCCAACAGATTTTCCTTTTATGCCCTTAGTCTATGGAAACCAGGTGCTGCATTCTTATTGATAAAAATTTTGTATATATCTTGAACCTGCCAAAAATCATTTAGCTTTGGGTAAAACATGACAAATGCTTACAAATAGGAAATAAAAAGAGTTTTTAAATGTAACACTGTTATTTTGCAACTAGAATGCTAAATATCTGTAGATAGCCAAGCCTTATTAAGAAAGATGAATAACATTTTAATAGCATCTTCTTTTTATAGATTTTTTGTGATGGCACAATGGTTATTTTTATTTTATGCCATTTTACTTTTAACAATGTACAGTAGTTACCTCTAAAATTGCTTACAAATAGAGTAAAAAGTCTTGAGATTTGGTATGTGCTATGGTGCAGTGAAGCACATGGGCAGATGCCGTAACATATTTATAAAAGGCAAGCTGCTCACAATGATGATCTATAGATAATGAGCCATGACAAGTCTGGAGTTGATGAAGCATAAGCTCATAGCAATAGAACACAAGGAAGTCCAAATTTGTCCTAAAAATATCTTTATATGCTAAGCACAGCAGCAAACAAATTCTTGCTGAAGCATTTCACCAATGGAAAAAAGAAAATGATTAGTTGTAAACAAATTTAATATACTGTAATGCAGATTTTTGGATAACTTGAGATAAAACTTATTTTAAAAAGTTTATTATAGTAACCTCAAAACCAGTTGCGTAGCGGGGGCTCCCCCATCTAGGTAGGACCCCCCCCCCATCCTCCCTGGATAAAGGACCTGTGATAATGATGTAACCATTAAGTGACAAGGCGGAGCTCAGCCATTCAGGATGGTTGTTGAAGGACATAATGACTTGTGTGTGCAGAAATCTGCACCTCTGTGTCACCAAAGCAGTAAGGAGATTACATGAGGAGGGGTTTGTTACACTGTGTCACCAAAGCAGCAAGGAGATTACATGGGGAGGAGGTTTGTTACAGTGTGTCGCCAAAGCAGTAAGGAGATTACATGGGGAGGAGGTTTGTTAGTAAGGAGAGTATGTGTGACCCCACCCTTAGTATAGATAAGTGCATTCCTCTTGTATTATCTCTGTTAATACTATCAGGATGAATAGTTTTCTATAACAATAGTATTTTATATATCTAGGAGATATATATATATATATATATATATATATATATATATAGCCATGACGCCCCCTGCCATAGACTTGCATTGAGGGGGCATGGCATTACAACATGAGGGTGTGGCTGTGACATCACAACCCCCGCTGCCCACTCCAAGCTTTGGAACAAAATGTTCCGAACACTGGGGCAGCGGAGTACCCTTTAACTCCTTCTTGGCTGACTTGGCAGAAGGCTTACATTGTATTCCCAGCTCAGGAGCCTTCTGCTTCTAAATCCCTTTTAGAGCAGGGACTACTGTCGGGGCTCCTATATAGCGAACAGCGGTGAAGAGTTTAGTAGCATATTTGCTTAAAATTAAAGTCTGTGGGGGAGATTTATCAAAACCTGGGTAGCGGAACATTGGAGCAGTGGCCCATAGCTACCAATCAGATTGCTTCTTTTACTTTTCAGAGGCCTATTTAAAAATGAAAAATACAATCTGGTTGCTATGGGCAACTGCACCACTCTTCTTCTGCACAGGTTTTGATAAATCTCCCCTATATATTGCACACTACAGTAGAAAGAAGATGGCACTCCAATGATGTGGTGTCGAAAAAGCGTGAAGTTTTATCAGCCCACTAATACACAAGGTGATACAACGTTTTGACCTGACAATAAGATCTTTCTCAAGCATCCCCTTGTATATTTATGGGCCAATAAAACTTCATGCTTTTTGGACACCACATCGTTGGAGTGCCGTCTTCCATCTTCTTTCTACTTGTTACATAGCCTTGGTCAAGCTTGAAGACTGGCACCCATGGACTTGAAAGTCCCTAACACTGTACGCTATTCCATACTTTTTTTCTATATATTGTACACTACAGTGATATTAAAAAAAATAAATAAATGTAAGTATTACTTACAGATGCTCTTCATATGTCCACAGAAAAAGCCTCTGGGTACTGCATATCAGTATGGGCGGAGCAATTTGGTATGGGTGACGTATATTGGTGTAGATGTGGCATACCTTGCGGGGAGGAACTTAGGGGTCTTCCCAGTAGGTCTTGCAGGTGGGCCCCCAAAATTATTGTTTCCCCACTGCTCAAAACCTAGAATAATTGGATAAAGGGGTTCTCTGGTATGGAAACCTATTTTCAAATACCTTTTTAAGTATTAAATAGTATAAATTGGTCTATCATTTAGGACCTGCATCTATTAGCTAGAGCACAAAGTGGTTACAGAGAGTATTTCTTGCTTTGGGCAACCCACCATGTATTTAATGTAATGTAATTTACCCTTTGGTGGCACTAAAGGAAAATTAAACCTTACTGCAAGGTTGCCAAAATATTACACAGATCACTTGGGGTCCCAAAATGTGATCTCATGCAATCAGTTACTTCATTAAGGGAACCCTTTTTATAGAAAAAAAAATTTTTAAGTAGTTTGTCATGTATAGGGAAGAGTCACAGTAGGAAATCTCTTTCCTTCTTTCCTACATTAAAATGTAAATATATTTTAGATTTATTTTCCTTTGAAACCCTTCCCACCTATACATTAACAGTTTGTCTCTGTAAGTGGGTTGTTCCCATGAGCTGCTGTAGTACAAGTAGTAAAGTGGTTTAAAGGAGAAGTATCATGCGAAAAAATATATCCCCTATCCAAAGGATAGGGGGATAAGTTTTAGAACGTGAGAGGTCCGACCTCTAGGACCCCTGAGATCTCCTGCATTGGACTCCATCTCTCACTGGAAATGGAGCGCGTTGACCTCCACAAAAAGCGGGGAGCCGGAGATAGCCAAACACTGCTTCTGCATAAAGATTCATGGCGGGAGTGCGTCAGCCGCCCCATTCCTGTGGATAGCCGGGTCCAGTGCAGGGAGGGGGGGGCGGTCTCAGTAGTCAGACCCCCGACAATTGAAAACGTATGCCCCATCCTATGGATAGGGGATAAGTTTTTCTGCATGATAGTTTTCCTTTAAGTGCCCACTTTGTAAGCCCATTGATGTCCCTAAACTTGCTTTGTTGACACAAAAATAAAATGATTAATTATTATTAATAATAGTAATAATAATACTCTAGATATTAAACTACTCTCATGCATTTCTGATTGTGTAATTTGTATCCACTAATATTGTGCATGATGCATTTTATCTCCAGACCAGGAACTTCTTACCTCTGTTTAATTATCTTACTGTAGCCAGTCTGATCGACAGAATTTCATTTTCTTCAAATATCCTTTTGTGAATGTCACTTTAATATCGATAAGAACGGCTGATGTTAAAGCTTATATCCGTCTAATTCACAAAATTTAATAAAGAGAAAAATAAAGTATAAAATGAACAGCTTTCTGCATTCGGCATTAGATGACCAAGACTTCTGTGATATTAAAGAGAACCTGGCAGATACTCATGAGATCTGATTTTAGATTGTAGGCTCCAGCTAGAAGATGATATGCACACTTCCTAGGATAAATGTATTCTAAATATTATCTATAACCACAAATTATGCCTTTAACATCATTACTTTATATATGTAGTATTTCTGCTTCTGTTTGCTATTTAAGATTTTAGCAACATTTTTATGGCATATATTTATATATACCATATTTCGTGACAGCAGGACTATGTAGACTGACAGAAGGGGGTAATTGCTTATTATTGCTTCACTGACCGATCCGATAATCCCAGATGAAGGAGTTTTGTAAACTGGATAACTACAGAGATCTATATCATAAATACTAACATAACACCTCATCAACATGCTGTAGGACACAAAATTAAAATCAAATTTATTACAAAATTCATACATTTGCTTTCAGTTTTTAGTAACTTTCAGGTTTTAGTAATGTTCTGAAATAAAAATCCTTAATGATAATATTAGGAAATGGCAAACTACTGTAGTGTCTCCTGTATGGGGTATCAACATATTAGACATTTATTATGCTAAGTACAGTGATCCCTCAACATACGATGGTAATTCGTTCCAAATGAACCATCTTTACTTGAATCCATTGTATGTTGAGGGATCTGTTCAATAATAATATGGAAAGTTATACTCACGTGTCCCTGAGGCTCCGGACTGTCACCGCTGCCCTGGATCGTCGCTCTCTATCGCCGCCATCACATCCCCGGGGTGTCCCCACCCCTCCGGACAGTCACCGCTGCCCTGGATCGTCGCTCTCCATCGCCGTCATCACTTCGCTGTGCACGCTGCTCCTATTGGATGATGGGACGGCGTGTGCGGTGACATGATGACGAAGAAGGAGAGCGACGGCAATGCAACGGAGCCCAAAGAGGATGGACCGGAATGTCGGGGACAGGTGAGTGACACTCACTGGAGCACACAGGGCACATTAAACGGCTATCCGGCAGCAGCTGAAGCAGTCTGCACTGCCGGATAGCCGCTTATGCTATGGTCCCGACATACAGAAGCATCGTATGTTGATGCTGCCTTCAACATACGATGGCCTCTGAGAGGCCATCGTATGTTGAAATTATTGTATGTCGGGACCATCGTAGGTCGGGGGATCACTGTATATGGAAACCTTAAAGTGTCCCTGTAATTTAAAAGTCTTTTGAAATGTCAAAACTTTTCATTGGTTGCACACTTCTTTCCACTTTTTCTAATCCTTTGGATAGGGTATAAGATGTATTAGGGCCGGAGTACCCCTTTAAATAGCTTCCCCTAGCACTCCATATGAATCAATCCCCATACTCCCTTTACTTCCTGCCATCAGCGTCTTCTATATCTTTGCTATAGCAGATCTTTCTAGAGGCCACAAAAAATGTTGCAACACACAGTATAACATATCAAATACACGTACTGAAGAAACAGGTACCCGCACTCACCACTTAGTTGCTGTAGCTAGATTCATTCGGCTTGCAGGGACGATCCGGTGTCAAACCTGTAGGAGGGCAGCTAAGTGGTGAGTGCAAGTACCTGTTTCTTCAGTACATGTATTTGGCATATGACTTTGGGCTTTCTGGTTCCCAGCACCCCCGGACTCACAGGCACTAGGACTCTGGTCTCCCACAGCTACAAATCGCACAGATCAGCAGCCTCTCAAGCTGTGACCTGTTATAGTGGGCTAGGTCTCTGACCACAATAGTGCCATCTTCAGTTTTATAGTAGTTGCACAGTATAATATATATTTCATACAGAATGAGAAAATTACTACTAACAGAGCTACCAACAAAATGACAGTCAAAGTAATTTTTTAGTTTAAAACCATAATAATTATATTAAGGGGCAGAATGTACTCTAAACTTTCTTTTATACCACTTTACAATAATAGTTTAGGACTAAGACCGATGTTCACTAATTCAATGCAGCTCAGATACTGATGTATCCATATATCCATAAATGCATACATTTTCCTAAAAACATATATCTAAAAAAAATTGTTTACAAGTGATAACAGGCAATTCTTAATATTACTTCAAAGAGACTGGGATAAAAGTTTTTATGCAGAAAAAATATCTTGTGCCTTATTAAGAACAAGAAAACAGCAGAGAGGTTAAGTGGCAAGCAGGTTCCTTAACACATGGCTACATTCTGTTTACTTGTACTTTTTTTTTTTAATCCGTTTAGATTTGTGTTAGATAGAAGGGAGTATGTAAGTCATCAGTAAGTTGTTGTGTAACTAATGCTCTGTAAAGCTGTCTGCAAATAGCTTTGTCTGTTTCTGTATCACAAGATGGTAAGATTAGGTTCATTCACACTTTAGAACCAATTTGTTCTGTACACTTTAATGGGAGGTCTGTTTTTGATCGCCTCCAAAATGTGCTGCCTGTGATTTTGTTCATTACTCTATCAGGCACCTATTTGATGTTTTCTTTCTGCGGTGTAATTTAAGACTAAACTATTCTCCAAACAGGCCAAGGACGGAATGAGATTCGATTATCATTTTTGTAACATTCTGTATTAGACTTTAATCACAGTCACCAGCCAAGTTAACAAGTAGTCTGTGACAGTAAGCATGTCGTTTTTTTTTCAAGGTAAGGTCCTCTTGTCCTTGAGCCCTTTCTAAATGTATTCCTCATAAAAGCTGCCTATCATATTAAATTATCTCAACGTGGAAGTTTAAAATTCATTAGAGAGTTGTGTGTAATTTTTATAATGTTGACATTTATGAAGTCTATGGACAAGGGACCAAGTGGATATATTACAAGATTGTATGACAGGAAAGATGTCTCAGACTAATTTTAATGATGGGAATAATAAGAATGGTACTGAGTAATACAGAGTGGAGTACGCTAATAACATTTGCATATTGTTTTCTTTTCAGGTCTCATAAAAGAGGAGAGCTATTCTTCTAATTCAGTATCTGAAACACCTCTAAGTTCTTGAAGTGAGTATAATCATTGTTTCTGTAATATTAAATATATAAATATTATTTTATAAATATATAATGTATAGATTAGCCATTACAATTCCACTGACTAACAGGCGGATGAAGTGATTAACATTTTTATCTTGTGATAATGACACCTGTTAGGGGGTGAGGTATCACCTCATGATCAGACACAAGTGTCAATTGGGCGGTGCTGGGAAACAGGATGCATGCCTTCCCCTTCCCCTAACCCTTCCTGCCTTGATTGATTGTTGTTCAGGACTTGGCTCAAAGCACCAAGCTCTGCACATCGATCTTTTTAAGGCAGATTGGAGTGGGGAAGGAAGGAGGCATGCACCCAGCAGCTTAAAGGAGTAGCACAGTGAAAAATAACGTATCCCCTATCCAAATGATAGTGAATAAGTTATAGATCGTGGGGGGTCCAACTGCTGGACCTCCCTGCGATCTTCTGAACGAGGCTATGCAGTCTGCCGGAAGCAGCCATTCTGATCCCTGCAAGCCGCGTCCGACATTCCCCCTCCATGTATCTCTATGGGATACATGGAGGGAGCGTGTTGGCCGCCACTCCATGCAGGAGTCGGCATGTCCCCTTCCAGGAGATTTGCCGGGCCCCCATTCAGGAGATTCCATTCGGACCCCTCCACGATCTATAACTAATCCCCTAACCTTTGGATTGAGGATAAATTATCTTTGACTACAGAACCCTTTTAAAAGAGCATTCCAGTTTAACAAAACTCATCCCCTATCCGCAGGACCCCCTCTCCTCCCACAATCTCTCACTCTATACCCCGGCTCTCTGCATGAATGCAGTGTGTTCACCATGGTAGAAACCTGTGGCCAACATGGCCCCTTTATGCATACCTATAGGGAGTCGGAGACACCTGAATGCTGTATCTCCGGCTCTCCCATAGAGATACAAGGGAGGGGCATGTTGGCCACAGTTTTGTGTGTTGGTCGACACACACCTCTATTCACAAGGAGAGCAGGTCCCTAGGCGAGAGATCCCGTAGGGTCATGCGGATAGGGGATAAGTTTTGTTATACTAGATGACCTCTGTTACGCCGAGCGCTCCGGGTCCCCGCTCCTCCCCGGAGCGCTCGCAACATCCTCGCTACGGCAGCGCCCCGGTCGGATCCACTGACCGGGTGCGCTGCGATACCGCCTCCAGCCGGGATGCGATTCGCGATGCGGGTGGCGCCCGCTCGCGATGCGCACCCCGGCTCCCGTACCTGACTCGCTCTCTGTCGGTCCTGTCCCGGCGCGCGCGGCCCCGCTCCCTGGGTCTCTGCGATTTAAAGGGCCACTGCGCCACTGATTGGCGCAGTGGTTCTAATTAGTGTGTTCACCTGTGCACTCCCTATGTATACCTCACTTCCCCTGCACTCCCTCGCCGGATCTTGTTGCCATCGTGCCAGTGAAAGCGTTTCCTTGTGTGTTCCTAGCCTGTGTTCCAGACCTCCTGCCGTTGCCCCTGACTACGATCCTTGCTGCCTGCCCCGACCTTCTGCTACATCCGACCTTGCTCTTGTCTACTCCCTTGTACCGCGCCTATCTTCAGCAGTCAGAGAGGTTGAGCCGTTGCTAGTGGATACGACCTGGTTACTACCGCCGCTGCAAGACCATCCCGCTTTGCGGCAGGCTCTGGTGAAAACCAGTAGTAACTTAGAACCGGTCCACTAGCACGGTCCACGCCAATCCCTCTCTGGCACAGAGGATCCACCTCTTGCCAGCCGAATCGTGACAGTAGATCCGGCCATGGATCCCGCTGAAGTTCCTTTGCCAGTTGTCGCCGACCTCACCACGGTGGTCGCCCAGCAGTCACAACAGATAGCGCAACAAGGCCATCAGCTGTCTCAACTGACCGTGATGCTACAGCAGCTTCTACCACAGCTACAGCAATCATCTCCTCCGCCAGCTCCTGCACCTCCTCCGCAGCGAGTGGCCGCCTCCGGCCTACGACTATCCCTGCCGGATAAATTTGATGGGGACTCTAAGTTTTGCCGTGGCTTTCTTTCACAATGTTCCCTGCACTTGGAGATGATGTCGGACCAGTTTCCTACTGAAAGGTCTAAGGTGGCTTTCGTAGTCAGCCTTCTGTCTGGGAAAGCTCTGTCATGGGCCACACCGCTCTGGGACCGCAATGACCCCGTCACTGCCTCTGTACACTCCTTCTTCTCGGAAATTCGAAGTGTCTTTGAGGAACCTGCCCGAGCCTCTTCTGCTGAGACTGCCCTACTGAACCTGGTCCACCGTAATTCTTCCGTTGGCGAGTACGCCATACAATTCCGTACTCTTGCTTCCGAACTATCCTGGAATAATGAGGCCCTCTGCGCGACCTTTTAAAAAGTCCTATCCAGCAACATTAAAGATGTTCTGGCCGCACGAGAAATTCCTGCTAACCTACATGAACTCATTCATCTAGCCACTCGCATTGACATGCGTTTTTCCGAAAGGCGTCAGGAGCTCCGCCAGGATATGGACTTTGTTCGCACGAGGCGTTTTTTCTCCCCGGCTCCTCTCTCCTCTGGTCCTTCAATCCGTTCCTGTGCCTCCCGCCGTGGAGGCTATGCAAGTTGACCGGTCTCGCCTGACACCTCAAGAGAGGACACGACGCCGCATGGAGAATCTCTGCCTGTACTGTGCCGGTACCGAACACTTCCTGAAGGATTGTCCTATCCGTCCTCCCCGCCTGGAAAGACGTACGCTGACTCCGCACAAAGGTGAGACAGTCCTTGATGTCAACTCTGCTTCTCCACGTCTTACTGTGCCTGTGCGGATATCTGCCTCTACCTTCTCCTTCTCTACTATGGCCTTCTTGGATTCCGGATCTGCAGGAAATTTTATTTTGGCCTCTCTCATCAACAGGTTCAACATCCCGGTGACCAGTCTCGCCAGACCCCTCTACATCAATTGTGTTAACAATGAAAGATTGGACTGTACCATACGTTTCCGCACGGAGCCCCTCCTAATGTGCATCGGTCCTCATCACGAAAAAATTGAGTTTTTGGTCCTCCCCAATTGCACTTCCGAAATTCTCCTTGGACTACCATGGCTTCAACGCCATTCCCCAACCCTTGATTGGTCCACAGGGGAGATCAAGAGCTGGGGTACCTCTTGTTTCAAGGACTGCCTTAAACCAGTTCCCAGTACTCCCTGCCGTGACCCTGTGGTTCCCCCTGTAACCGGTCTCCCTAAGGCCTATATGGACTATGCTGACGTATTTTGCAAAAAACAAGCTGAGACTTTACCTCCTCACAGGCCTTATGACTGTCCTATTGACCTCCTCCCGGGCACTACTCCTCCCCAGGCAGAATTTATCCTCTGTCCGCCCCAGAGACTCTTGCTATGTCCGAATACATCCAGGAAAATTTAAAAAAGGGGTTTATCCGCAAATCCTCCTCTCCTGCCGGAGCTGGATTTTTCTTTGTGTCCAAAAAAGATGGCTCCCTACGTCCTTGCATTGACTACCGCGGACTTAATAAAATCACGGTAAAGAACCGCTACCCCCTTCCTCTTATCTCTGAACTCTTTGATCGCCTTCAAGGTGCCCACATCTTTACCAAACTGGACTTAAGAGGTGCTTATAATCTCATCCGCATCAGGGAGGGGGACGAATGGAAAACTGCATTTAACACTAGAGATGGACACTTTGAGTATCTGGTCATGCCCTTTGGCCTGTGCAACGCCCCTGCCGTCTTCCAAGACTTTGTTAATGAAATTTTTCGTGATCTCTTATATTCCTGTGTTGTTGTGTATCTGGACGATATTCTGATTTTTTCTGCCAACTTAGAAGAACACCGCCAGCATGTCCGCATGGTTCTTCAGAGACTTCGAGACAATCAACTTTATGCCAAAATGGAGAAATGTCTGTTTGAATGTCAATCTCTTCCTTTCCTAGGATACTTGGTCTCTGGCCAGGGACTACAAATGGACCCAGATAAACTCTCTGCCGTCTTAGAGTGGCCACGCCCCTCCGGACTCCGTGCTATCCAACGTTTTTTGTGGTTCGCCAATTATTACAGGCAATTTATTCCACATTTTTCCACCATTGTGGCTCCTATCGTGGCTTTAACCAAGAAGAATGCCAATCCTAAGTCATGGCCTCCTCAAGCGGAAGACGCTTTTAAACGGCTCAAGTCTGCCTTTTCTTCTGCCCCCGTGCTCTCCAGACCTGACCCATCTAAACCCTTCCTATTGGAGGTTGATGCCTCCTCAGTGGGAGCTGGAGCGGTCCTTCTACAAAAAAATTCTTCCGGGCATGCTGTTACTTGTGGTTTTTTTTCTAGGACCTTCTCTCCGGCGGAGAGGAACTACTCCATCGGGGATCGAGAGTTACTGGCCATTAAATTAGCACTTGAGGAATGGAGGCATCTGTTGGAGGGATCAAAATTTCCAGTTATTATTTACACCGATCACAAGAATCTCTCCTATCTCCAGTCTGCCCAACGGCTGAATCCTCGCCAGGCCAGGTGGTCTCTGTTCTTTGCCCGGTTTAATTTTGAAATTCATTTTCGCCCTGCCGACAAGAACATTAGGGCCGATGCTCTCTCTCGTTCCTCGGATGCCTCGGAAGTAGAGCTCTCTCCGCAACACATCATTCCTCCTGACTGCCTGATCTCCACTTCTCCAGCCTCCATCAGGCAAACTCCTCCAGGGAAGACCTTCGTCTCTCCACGCCAACGCCTCGGAATCCTCAAATGGGGTCACTCCTCCCACCTCGCAGGCCATGCGGGCATCAAAAAATCCTTGCAACTCATCTCTCGTTTTTATTGGTGGCCGACTATGGAGACGGATGTTGTTGATTTTGTGCGGGCCTGCACTGTCTGTGCCCGAGATAAGACTCCTCGCCAGAAGCCTGCTGGTCTCCTTCATCCTCTGCCTGTCCCCGAACAGCCTTGGTCTCTGATTGGTATGGACTTTATTACAGACTTACCCCCATCCCGTGGCAACACTGTTGTTTGGGTGGTCGTTGATCGATTTTCCAAGATGGCACATTTTATTCCTCTTCCTGGTCTTCCTTCAGCACCTCAGTTGGCAAAACAATTTTTTGTACACATTTTTCGTCTTCACGGTTTACCTACGCAGATCGTCTCGGATAGAGGCGTCCAATTCGTGTCAAAATTCTGGAGGGCTCTCTGTAAACAACTCAAGATTAAATTAAACTTTTCTTCTGCTTATCATCCTCAATCCAATGGGCAAGTAGAAAGAATTAACCAAGTCCTGGGTGACTATTTACGGCATTTTGTTTCCTCCCGCCAGGATGACTGGGCGGATCTTCTACCATGGGCCGAATTCTCGTACAACTTCAGAGTCTCTGAATCTTCTTCCAAATCCCCATTTTTCGTGGTGTACGGCCGTCACCCTCTTCCCCCCCTCCCTACTCCCTTGCCCTCTGGCTTGCCCGCTGTGGATGAAATAACTCGTGATCTTTCCACCATATGGAAAGAGACCCAAAATTCTCTCTTACAGGCATCTTCACGCATGAAAAAGTTTGCCGATAAGAAAAGAAGAGCTCCCCCCATCTTCTCTCCCGGAGACAAGGTATGGCTCTCCGCTAAATATGTCCGCTTCCGTGTCCCCAGCTACAAATTGGGACCACGCTATCTTGGTCCTTTCAAAATCTTGTGCCAAATTAATCCTGTCTCTTACAAACTTCTTCTTCCTCCTTCTCTTCGTATTCCTAATGCCTTTCATGTCTCTCTTCTTAAACCACTCATCATCAACCGTTTCTCTCCCAAACTTGTTTCTCCCACTCCTGTTTCCGGTTCTTCTGACATCTTTTCTGTAAAGGAGATACTGGCCTCCAAAAAGGTCAGAGGAAAAACTTTTTTTTTGGTTGACTGGGAGGGCTGTGGTCGTGAAGAGAGATCCTGGGAACCTGAGGACAATATCCTAGATAAAAGTCTGGTCCTCAGGTTCTCAGGTTCCAAGAAGAGGGGGAGACCCAAGGGGGGGGGTACTGTTACGCCGAGCGCTCCGGGTCCCCGCTCCTCCCCGGAGCGCTCGCAACATCCTCGCTACGGCAGCGCCCCGGTCGGATCCACTGACCGGGTGCGCTGCGATACCGCCTCCAGCCGGGATGCGATTCGCGATGCGGGTGGCGCCCGCTCGCGATGCGCACCCCGGCTCCCGTACCTGACTCGCTCTCCGTCGGTCCTGTCCCGGCGCGCGCGGCCCCGCTCCCTAGGGCGCGCGCGCGCCGGGTCTCTGCGATTTAAAGGGCCACTGCGCCACTGATTGGCGCAGTGGTTCTAATTAGTGTGTTCACCTGTGCACTCCCTATGTATACCTCACTTCCCCTGCACTCCCTCGCCGGATCTTGTTGCCATCGTGCCAGTGAAAGCGTTTCCTTGTGTGTTCCTAGCCTGTGTTCCAGACCTCCTGCCGTTGCCCCTGACTACGATCCTTGCTGCCTGCCCCGACCTTCTGCTACGTCCGACCTTGCTCTTGTCTACTCCCTTGTACCGCGCCTATCTTCAGCAGTCAGAGAGGTTGAGCCGTTGCTAGTGGATACGACCTGGTTACTACCGCCGCTGCAAGACCATCCCGCTTTGCGGCGGGCTCTGGTGAAAACCAGTAGTAACTTAGAACCGGTCCACTAGCACGGTCCACGCCAATCCCTCTCTGGCACAGAGGATCCACCTCTTGCCAGCCGAATCGTGACAACCTCTTTAATGTGTTGGAAACAGGAAAAAATAGGCAAGAGTAAAGATGTGAGTAACTTTGACAAGGGACACATTGTGATGACTAGGTTACAAAATCTCCAGAAATGGCAGGTTTAAGGTTTTGACATGGTATTAGGCACCAAAACACTTATTATAGACTTTGGGCAGAAAGCTAGCCTTTGTGGTCTGATCAGATCGAATAACTATTGTAGCATAAATGGATGGTGAACAAGTTTATGCTCAATGATAAAAAAAAAAAAAAAAAAAGGTCTCAGAACACAAAATGTGACACAGCTGGTTGAGTGTGTGAATTTATAGTTGCTGATCGGTCACATTACCCTTGTCCTTTGCCATATAATGTATAGCAATAATCCACCACCTGAGGAGCTATATGCACTCCTTTAGAATAAGCCCGCCACTAATTGGTAAGTACGGTATCTAAATATGTATCATTTCTATTTACTACATCAAATAAAAGTGTACAAATTTAGGGTCTACAAAATCCTAGTCAAGAAACATAGCAATGAATGAAACTCATTAATAACTCTCCACTCAGAGATTTAGACATAGTTAACTAGTTCTAAAGGGAAGTAGTATTTTAGTGGCTTGATACAGGCTATTTCGAGTACATGATTAATCATATGGATACAATAAATATGGTATAAACATGGAAAATAGACACCTTTTGTCTGGGTTATATGAATAATACCCTATAAGAATGTAAACTAGATGCAGCAATTATAATTAATAATTTACCAGTGCCTAAATACAATAATGTGATGGATTGTACCCCAGATAAGAAGGAGATCCCCTAGGATCTATATTGTCTGACCTATTATGTTATAGTATATATTATAAACTAGGAATACATAGAATTCTTTATAGTGCATATTGGAACTATTTAGAATGTATGCTATGTCTATAACTACGGTATACACCTTCTTAGGAGCTGAAAATAAGGAGAAGTGTGACCTAGATAAGAGTCACTTAAATGTATAAATCTGAATATAATATGATATATATATATATATATATATATATATATATATATATATATAGTTCCATAGGATGGTTAAAAAAAGACACATATCCATCATATTCATAACTATCAGGTTCTATTATATCACCAGAATATTGTGAGAATCTATTATATTATCCATAATACTGGTACACCATGAATACTGGGTCCCCCCATCATCTACACCAGGACCAGATCTACCTGTGCTCTTTTCGCAACCTACCACGCCCCCTCCCATAGGCTTGCATTGAGGGGCGGAGCGTGAGGTCACACGGGGCGGAGGCGTGACGTTACACGCCGTCGACCCTGTGGTCGCCGGTAATCAGACCCGGAGCGAACACGCTCCGGGGACTGATTACAAACGGGGTGCCGCGTTCAAGATCATGGGGGTTCCCAGCGGCGGGACTCCCGTGATCAGGCTTCTTATCCCCTATCCTTCAGATAGGGGATAAGATGTCTAAGCCCCGGAGTACCCCTTTAAAAGATCTGCCAGATACTAGAGGATACCTTCATACCTCTTGTGGATTGTATGCTTCAAAGCTGTTTTAGGGCTCAAGGAAGACCTATACAATATTAAGTAGGTCTTTTTCATGGTATGTCCACATTTATAGACACATATACATGTGTGTGGTTTTGTTATTTGTAGGTTGGTAAATCATGTTGAGAAACTTACACAAGACAATCTGGGAATGTGTCTATTTTCCACCTATCTAAGACTTATAGTTTTAAAGCGCAACTGGCACCAACTTGGAACCCCCCCAGACTACTACAATAACAGCACTGGTGACCACAAATGGAATGCAGCCATACCTTTGGCAACAGCCATGCCTATCCCATCTACTATTGTGCTGGGAACTCTATGTGATACTTACAAAGGTCCTCAGCGCATATGCCCCTGCCGTTAGGCATGAATACACGGAGATACATGGCGTGAATTTGCACACTGCAAGTGCTCAATCCCACCCCAAGTGCTCACTCCCACTGTCTTTTTCCGCCATGCCCACGCACAGTGCTAGAGGCAGGGAGCGCTTGAGCTCTCTGCCTCTAGTTCTTGCTGAAGTGCTTAGCGCTTGTCTCCCCGGCAGAAGAAAGAAGAGGAGAATGGGCACACAGCAGTCCCAGTGCTATAGTAGATGGGATAGGAGTGGCAGCGGTGGGACTTTGCAGACACTGGCCACGCCTATCCAAATGTTGCT
Organism: Hyla sarda; assembly: GCF_029499605.1. Classification (NCBI taxonomy): domain Eukaryota; kingdom Metazoa; phylum Chordata; class Amphibia; order Anura; family Hylidae; genus Hyla; species Hyla sarda. The sequence continues at coordinate 260,966,275 of NC_079192.1, read as the reverse complement.
GACTACCAATATAAATAGATTTTCGGGGAGACAAATTGCAAAGAAGCGCAGCCAAATGTATGTCTGCATTCCATTTGTTGTCACCAGTGCTGTTATTGTAGTAGTCTGGGGGGTTCCAAGTTGGTGACAGTTGCGATTTAATAAGTATGGACCACTATGTTTGTATATGTGTGGTCACCCAGTGATTGTTATGTAAATGAAGCATTTTGAGTGCTCTGCACATGTGTGCCATTGTGTTCAATGGGCTTCATGACAAAATGGAATCCTTAACTATCCTATAGTAAAGGTAAGGATGGACACATTTGTATCTGCATCCATACATCCATGCATCTGCATCCATGTGTGGTGTGTCACTTCTCAACTTTTTGCAAATTTACTACTACTTATGTGACAAAAAGTAAAATAACGTACCGTAAAAGTTAAAAACCAGCACTACAAACACCAAAATCTTGTTTTAATGTATGTTTTATATGTTCATAAATTTTTAACATTACAGGAAACCCCCTTGCTTAGATAAGCAGGACAGATAAAGAAGCACTATCCATTCCAAACATCAAATATATTATTCTAAAAAGGAGCTCAGTAAAAGCTGGACGTGTTTTGATCTTTGACAAAAGTCGATATTTTAAGTACAGCTTTTTTACAGAACACTAAAGATTCCACTAGCTCTTCTGTTCTGTTAATGGACAGTAGTCATTATGTATAATGATAATATTAAATTACATTTGTTTGCGTGAAAGCATAACTAATACGGAAATGTGTTACTTTATCACATTAATATTTAGCATAAAGCATATTTTTATAGAAATCTTTTTCATAAAGCTAAAAACCTAGGGAATATTATTATTGCCAGGATTAGCATGAGCGATTGGATTAACTCAGAAGTTTGCTCTAGGTAATTTCAAGGTTTTGTAATTCTACTTTAAGAGCATCTCTTGCTTTAATCATTTGCATGGTAGGAAAAAAAAAAATCTAATATTTGAGATCAAGGACCAGAAAGTACATCAAAGGCTTTACAAATCATTACTTGTAAGTCTTGAGTAGAAACTGTCTATCTTATACTGCATGGATAACATTCATTGGCTTTCTTTTTTCTTTTTTTTTTTTTTAAGACTTATATTTGCAAATTTTTCTTCTGCTGGAATTTTTTTTAACTCCTTGGGGACGAAGGGCGTATGCATACGCCCTCGCGTCCCGTCACTTAAGGACGGAGGGCATATCCATACGCCCTCTGCATTTCCGATCACTGCTACTTGCCGGGTGGTGATCGGACCGGGATGACTGCTGATATCTATCAGCAATGCCCCCTCCATATCGGCGATCGCAGCAAATCGCAGGTCAATTCAGACCTGCGATTTGCCGCGATCCGGGCAAATCGGGTCACTGGTGACCCAATCTCCCGGAAAATAAGACTGATTGGAGCTGTCAGAGCCAGCTCTGACCAGCCTAAAGGATAGGAGCGAGGTGGCAGTGTTGCCACCCCCTCCTATCCCCTGCCATTGGTCGGTCAGGCTGACCACCAATGGCAGGAGGGGGGCAGGGGGGGGTTAGAGTTCATTTCCCCCGCTCTGGCCACCGATCGGAAGTCGTTACAGAGCGGGGGAACACGGGCGGAGAGGAGGGGGGGGGCATGGCTCGGCTTACCCGGACCTTCGGAGGCAGCGGAGGCGGCATCAGGAACCAGCGGCGCGAGCAGGAGGAGTGGGGGACGGAAAGTGCGGCTGAGAAGGCTGCAGTGAAGATCACGATAAGTGATCTTCACTGTGGCCTTCTAAAAGCTGCAAAACTACAACTCCCAGCATGCCCACACAGCCAAAGGCTGTGTGGGCATGCTGGGAGTTGTAGTTTTGCAACATCTGGAGAGTCACAGTTTGGAGACCATGGTGTAGTGGTCTCTAAACTGTGGTCCTCCAGATGTTGCAAAACTACAACTTTCAGCATGCACTGACTGTCTGGGCATGCTGGGAGTTGTAGTTTTGCAACATCTGAAGTGGCACAGTTTGGAGACCACTATATGGTGGTCTCCAAACTGTAGCCCTCCACATGTTGCAAAACTACAACTCCCAGTATTCCCAGACAGTCAGGGATGCTGGGTGTGTAGTTCTACAATATCTGGCCCTTCAGATGTTGCAAAACTACAACTCCCAGCATGCCTGGACAGTCTGGGCATGCTTGGAGTTGTAGTTTTGCAACATCTAGAGGGCTACAGTTTGGAGGCCACTGTTCTTCCCCAGTTGTTGCATAACTACAACTCCTAGCATGCCCAGACTGTCCAGGCATGCTGGGAGTTGTAGTTTTGCAACAGCTGTAGGCACACTGGTTGGGAAACACTGAGCTAGAGTCTGTTTCCTAACTCAGTGGTTCCCCACCAGTGTGCCTACAGCTGTTGTAAAACTACAACTCCCAGCATGTACCGTCCGTTAGTGCCTTCTGGGAGTTGTCATTTTACCACAGCTGAAGGTTTGGGGCGCCCCAACCCCCCCCCCCCATGTGAATGTACAGGGTACATTCACACGGGCGGGTTTACAGTGGGTTTCCTTCGAGGAAACTTACTGTGAACCCCTGACTGTGTGGTGTTTCCTAAACGGCGCCTCCAGCTGTTCCAAAACCACAACTCCCAGCCATAGACTGTCCTGGCAGGCTGGGAGTCTTGCAACAGCTGGAGGCACCCTGTTTGGGAAACACTGCTGTAGGGTTTTGGAGGAGACAAGCCCCATCCTTGTAACCGGGTCCACCCCTATTGCAAATTCCTTATTCAGGGCTCAAATGCGCATGGAGCTTTCTCACTTCAGAGCCCTGTCATATTTCAAGGCAACAGTTTAGGGCCACATATGGGGTATCTCCGTACTCAGGAGAAATTGCATTACAAATTTTGGGGGGATTTTTCTCCCATTACCCTTTGTATAAATGGTAAATTTTAGGGGGAAAAAAACCTGCACTTTAGTGAACATTTTTTTTTTTCATTTACACATCCGAATTTAACGAAAAGTCGTCAAACACCTGTGGGGTGTTAAGGCTCACCGGACCCCTTGTTACTGGCTTTGAGGGGTGTAGTTTCCAAAATAGTATGCCATGTGTTTATTTATTTTTTTTTTTTTGCTGTTCTGGCACCATAGGGGCTTCCTAAATGTGACATGCCCCCAAAAACCATTTCAGCAAAATTCACTCTCCAAAATCCCATTGTCGCTCCTTCCTTTCTGAGCCCTCTACTGCGCCCGCCGAACACTTGACATACACATATGAGGTATTTCCATACTCGAGAGAAATTGGGTTACAAATTTTGGAGGGCTTTTTCTCTCATTACCCCTTGTAAAATTTCAAAAACTGGGTCTACAAGAACATGCGAGTGTAAAAAATTTAGATTTTGAATTTTCTCCTTCACTTTGCTGCTATTCCTGTGAAACACCTAAAGGGTTAACAAACTTACTGAATGTCATTTTGAATACTTTAAGGGGTGCAGTTTTTATAATGGGGTAATTTATGGGGTATTTCTAATATGAAGGCCCTTCAAATCCACTTCAAAATTGAACTGGCCCCTGAAAAATTCCGATTTTGATAATTTTGTGAAAAATTTGAAAATTGCTTCTGAACTTTTAAGCCCTCTGATATTTTCCAAAATTAAAAACATGTCAACTTTATGATCCAAACATAAAGTAGACATATTGTATATGTGAATCAAAATATTATTTATTTAGAATGTTTATTTTCCTTACAAGCAGAGAGCTTCAAAGGTAGAAAAATGCAAAATTTTAAATTTTTTCATCAAATTTTGGAATTTTTCACCAAGAAATGATGCAAGTATCGACAAAAATTTACCACTAACATAAAGTAGAATATGTCACGAAAAAACAAACTCGGAATCATAATGAAAAGTAAAAGCATCCCAAAGTTATTAATGCTTAAAGTGACAGTGGTCACAATTGCAAAACATGCTCCCGTCCTTAGGGTTATAATGGGCTCCGTCCCCAAGGAGTTAAATATGCAAAATAACAATATAAAAATAGCATTAACAATAAAAAAAATAGACAAACATTTTATATTATGACTGTTTTAGTCACAACCCAGGGTATAGATAGTAAATTATGTGATAGTGGGTCATGGACCCCTTGTGATGGTCCTTGCGTGACATCAACAAACCATTCCACATTGACCAACAGAATTAAAGGGGTATTCCAGGAAAAAACTTTTATATATATATATATATATATCCACTGGCTCCAGAAAGTTAAACAGATTTGTAAATGACTTCTATTAAAAAATCTTAATCCTTCCAATAATTATCAGCTGCGGAAGTTGAGTTGTTCCTTTCTGTCTGGCAACAGTGCTTGTCTCTGCTTGTCTCGGGACCTGCACAGTGTAGAAGAGGTTTACTATGTGGATTTGCTTCTACTCTGGGCGGTTCCCGAGACATGTGTCATCAGAGAGCAAAAAGAACAACTCAACTTCGGCAGATCATAAGTACTAAAAGAATTAAGATTTTTTAATAGAAGTAATTTACAAATCTGTTTAACTCTCTGGAGCCAGTTGATATAATTTTTTTTTCCTCGATAACCCCTTTAAATTTAGAGGAAAATTTAGGTATGGCTCAGATAGCCTGTCTTCTAAGTCTTTTCCTCAATTTTTTTAATTTATATCTCTTGTAATTAAAGGATATGCATACACCTGTACAACTGTAATGTTTATTTCACGTGGATTTAATCATATTTTAATCTTAATCTGGTATTCCTGTTATGGGATATTACATGTTTGTTGTTAAAATACCAATTGAACAGTTAATACAAATAATAAAAACATCCATTTAAATACACATATAAATAATAATTAAAATGAAACCTGATGACGAAAGCATTTTTGAATCCAATATATCAGGTTAAGCTGTGTTCTAGTGCCAGAAAAAGGTGTCTTATTTCAAAGCTATGTAAGAATTGTTAAACAACTCACATGATCCTTAAAATAAATCTAAAATCTATTCAGATAGTTGTAACATACACATTGTTAGACATCTACTGGCCCACCATTCTCTGGAATAGCCAATATCAAAAATGTGCTTCAATGGATGATTGATGAGGTCTGGCTTCATTTGTCTATCTATATCGCTGTTCTGCCAGATGACTCAGTAAACAAAATGAATATTAGCATAAAGAGCCAAATGAAGCCAACTAAGCCCATGTAAAGTATAGTTATTTTGAACATGCACCTTACTGAGCCCAGGACACCAGCACAATTATTCAAAATATGGTATTTTCTTAAACAGAATAAAAACAATTATAAGATATGTGGGGGGGGGGGGGGGTTCAATATCTGCCTTGTTACAGATAGCAGCTGTCACCTTGTTATTGGTCAGTGTATTTTATAGCCTACATCATTCTTGCTGCTTATTTTTCTTTCCTTTCTTTTAGTACATTTTTTGTAGTCATCATAATTCTCTCACAATGAAACTGTTTTAACCAGTACTGAGGCTGCTGTAATCACAGGACAGCTAATACCCAGATACACAAATAGCTGAAGGAAGGGTTGAGTTCAGTAAGACAATGCAGTGGAGAGCATAGAGGGATTACCAAAGCCATATTGTGGAGGATGTCTGGCCTCTATTACCGCTGTCACTCTAGATCCAATCATGGAGAAAAAAAACAGACATGCAATAGAACCATCCAATGGCTCCATATAACACAAGAGGTGAACCCAGATTAACAGGAACAAACCAGGGAACAGGATGGGGCCTATAGTTTGCTCCTAGTTCTATGCCCCATTTAGTTTATTTTTGTCTCTATCTATTTAATGTAACACATATGAGATCTCTTAGAAGCAATGGTGAGGAGGTTTATAGATTCACATCTCCCACATCCTATCTAACACCTGGATCTTTCTTTTTTATACTACTTTGATTTACATTTGTAAAAAAAAAAAAAAATTAAGATCTTGGCACAGTTACATTGCAACCTCATCTCTGGACTGGCATGAATGCACTAGCCTGTGTCAGTACATTGTACAGTCTACAGGTCATTTAGAGGACTAAAGAAAGTATTAATAATGGTACCATTGTAAAAATTGTGTTTTATTTATATAGTGCACACAGGTTTTGCAGTGCTGTACTCTCAATTTGGTGCCCTGTTTCCATGGGGGTTTACAATATAAATTCACCTATTAGTATGTTTTTGGAGTGTGGAAGGAAACTGGAGGAAACCCACACAAACTTGTTGCATAGATTTTTGAACCTAGGACCCCAGCATTGCAAAAGCAACAGTGCTAACCACTGAGCCACCATGCTGCATGGAAGTGTATGGCATAAACAGCCAAAACATGCTAAAGACAAAAATGCTGTCTACAAAAATAATAGCAAATTGGATTGTAGAAATCTCTATCATTAGCTATTGATCTTTTCTATATTTTAACCATGTGTTTTATTCCACAAAGAGGTTTCATAATCCTGCTTAAGTCGATAATGTTTAGCTCCATCTTTTCTTCCTCATAGCACTCTTTTACCCATGGTTCTTCACAACATCCTTTAGTGTATCCCTATGTTACATTACAAAGATACAAATTAATTTGATACTTTTAGTCTCTACTTCAAGCTCTCATCTGTCCATTAACTTAAAATTGGTTTGCTCAATCCATCCACCTGCAATATAATTATTTGCTATCATATTCTACTCTATAATGCCTGCCATTAATCCTTGGTAAAGCTCATAATGACATTTAAATTGTCATTGATAAGTACACTCTCAACCCCATCTGCAATGCTCTACTCATTGTTATGCAACACCTCCTCCTTTTGTGGATACTTGAGGAGTCTGTAGGGATGCACAGCAGCTCAGTTAATCAGATACCCCACCAATCATTTAATCTTTACGTATTGCCTCAGTACTGTCATTGAGAAGAAGTATCATTCTTCTGATATCCTGTGGATCAGGGATTGGACTTGGTGCAAATGAATCTAAGTAAAAGAAATATTAATGGACCTTTCATTAAAACCTAAAGCATTTTTGGCAAGATAGGATGTAGATCTTCTTTCATGGTCCTTTTACAAGATAGTTTGGTAGTATAGCAGTTTTGGCTTATAAAATGGAGCATATTTGCCATGCAAATGCATCACAATTCTGGCATAACTTGCACCACATGAATTATGAGTTTATGTACTTTTTAGACAGTTGCATTCTATACTCCATAAGAGTGCTATGGAATGGTTTTGGTAAAAGGGGGGCATAGCTTATACTGTGACACCATGTGCCAAATTGCACTAGAATTCTGGTGCAGTTTAAGTCTATATTCACATCTGGGCTAGAGGCTCTGTTCTGGTTTTCATCAAAGAATCTGACCAAACACTATCTAAGAATTAGAAAGTTTATTCACATCTAGACCACCGTTCCTCTGGAGAAATTAAACCAAAACATTGCCCCTCATTCAAGAGTTTAGATTTTTTGTTTTGTTGTCTTTTGCTTTTTATCCTGTCATTTTTAAGGACATTTTTACATTCTTACTATTTAGTTGGTTACTAGGGAAATGTTGGTACCATTTTCTTGTAAAGTGATTAATACATTTAAAGTAAGTAAATAATTCCTAAATAAATAAATATATATATATATATATATATATATATATATATATATATATAAGTATTAGCCTAAACAATAACATACATTTTAGAGAACCATTCCCAAATGGCAGGAAACGGCAGGACAAAGTGGTTGGTGTAATACAATCTGACAAGCTTTAACTGAGTTAGTTTTGTTTCTGTACAAAAAAAAAATCCACTTTAATGTGAAAAGTTTTGTAAATTTGTGAAGTTAACCCCTTAACGACAATGGACGAAAATGTATGCAGTGGTATGTATGGTGCAGTGGTACTTAACGTACCATGGCGTACATTTACGCTACGCTATGACCGCGAGCACCGTATCGGTGCTCACATCATGGCGCGGCAGGTCCCGGCTGCTAACCATCAGCCAGGGACCCGCCAGTAATGGCGGACATCCGCGATCGCACGGTTGTCCGCCATTAACCTCTCAGATGCTGTGATCAATACAGATCTTGGCAGTGTGGTACTTTAAATGGATGATCGGATCGCCCGAGGGGTCCCCTCACCTGGGGTCTTCTGCTCTGGTCTGAAATCGAGCAGACCAGAGCAGAAGATCGCCAATAAAACTGATCAGGAATATGCCCTATGCATAGCACTGAACAGTATTAGCAATCAAATGATTGCTATAAATAGTCTCCTATGGGGATTACTAAAGTGTAAAAAAAAAAAATTTTACCCCTCCCCCCCCCCCCCAAAAAAAGCCTAAAAAAAAATTATAAACTTGTTTGGTATCACCTTGTGCGTAAAAGTCTGAACTATCAAAATATATTGTTAATTATCCCATACGGTGAATGGCGTAAATGTAAAAAATAAAAAAGGCCAAAATTGCTGCTTTTTTGCAAAAATTTTTCCAAAATAAATTAATAAAAAAAAGTATAAAAAGTTAAATATAAGCAAAAGTGGTACTGGTAAAAACTACAGATCAGGATGCAATAAAATGCAAAAATAAAATTAGCTTGTGAACGGAAAATCCGCTTAAAAATTTACACCTGAAGAATGGCATTGCTCATTATTCAAGCGGAAATCCTCGTGGAACACATTGCAGTCTGTTGGAGCTTGCAGTGTCCGTGCGGTCCTAGCGCCGACTGATTCAGTCGGGGCTGGCCACACTTGCAATCTCCGGGCAGAAATTTTCTGCCCGGAGATTCTGCAGTGTAAACCTAGCCTAATAGGTTCATTGTATCAGGAATTTGTATTTTTTTTTATTATTTTTTTTGTTCTTTGAGCAGTGATTATGTGAATATCCCAGGGATATGCAACTATACAAATAAACAGTATATATATATATATATATATATATATATATATATATATATATGCAACATGGGCAGATGTATCAAAAGTATCTATAATAAAAACTATTTTTGTTGCCCATAGCAACCAATCATGTGTCATGTTGCTAGAAAGATTTAGTGATTGCAGGAGTGTAGTTTTTATTATGCTTATTTGATTCTTTTTATATTCATTGTTCTATAAAAGATACATCGAAGCAGCAATGTCTCTTGGATAAGGTATACTCATTGACACAGGAAACACTGACTTAAAGGGGTACACCCATGGAAAACTTTTTTTTTTTTAATCAACTGGTGCCAGAAAGTTAAACAGATTTGTAAATCCCTTCTATTAAAAAACTTAATCCTTACAGTAATTTTTAGGGGCTCTATACTAAAGAGAAATAAAAAAAAAATGCATTTCCTCTGATGTCATGACCACAGTTCTTTCTGCCGACCTCTGCTGTCCATTTTAGGAACTGTCCAGAGCAGCATATGTTTGCTATGGGGATTTTCTTCTGCTCTGGACAGTTCCCGAAATGGACAGCAGAGGTCAGCAGAGTCATGACAACAGAGGAAATGCATTTCTTTTTTTGGATTTCTCTTTAGTATACAGCCCCTAAAAAGTATTGGAAGGATTAATATTTTTTTATAGAAGTGATTTACAAATCTGTTTAACTTTCTGGCACGAGTTGATTTAAAAAAAAAAAAAAAAGTTTTTCATGGGAGTACCCCTTTAACTATTACCTTACAAATAGTTTATTGTTTGTCCTGAATGATTTATAAGAAAAAACATGGTAACATTTTTTACATGCTTAAAAGTTAGTGTTTAAGCTGGCCTCATGACTCCGCTAGTTCATGAACCAAATTCAATTGTTTCTCTTCTAAAGAGAGATATGAAATCAATGCCTCTATGGCTTTCTCTTTTTCCAGACACTGTAAACCTTTGTTTTATGGGTATATTGGACAGTAAATCTCCATTACTCCTTTGCCACAGTTCCTCATGAAACCAAGAAGTGTAAGCTTTCAAGTGAAATAAATGAGGTTGCACTAAAATAGGGCACCGCATGGATTTTGCTACTTGCACACTGCATTCAGATGTTCTATTTCTGAACACCTTATTTGTAGCTTGAGGTAAAAAAAAAAAAAAACAACATTTAGGGACTTTGTTGTCACACAGACGAGTGATTCCCCACAGTTTTAGAATGTCAGATAAGGGGAGGCACTATTTTTGGGAAGAACCTTACAATTCATGCTCTGTTGGCTAAACAGTCCACTTCATTTACATTATGTTTGTTTCATCTGTGCAACTAAGAGATTCTATGTGTTTATTAAAAATCTATTTTATTATTACAAGAACATGTTTTCCATTATTAGCAAATAAAGGTTATTCATTGCATAACAAAAATTCAGCAATTTTGTAAACCAGCTCTCCATGGCATTCCACATATCTGGACAAAAATAGGTCATACAGGTGTGATCTTCATACATCTGTTCAGCTCATAACTATGAAAATCTCTGTTTAATGTACTATATCTCTACAGGGCTGTACTTTGTAGATGGAGGTCCTACCTATGGGACTCCAAACTATGAGAATGACGGGCCCAGTTCTGTCATGTAAAGTGGCTATGTCACTTGTCACTATGTCTAGTTGGACTTTTTTTAATTGATGGCCTATCATCTGTGTTACCATCATTATCAAGTGAACACGACAGCACTGCAGTTGCTTGTACCATCATCACAAAAAGTTTGATGCATACAAGGATTATCATCTTTAAACAAAAAGGCTTTGGCACTCACAGGAGCACTGTGGCATCTTCAAATAGCTGGGCAAAGAGGTGCTGGACCCGTGCCAAACTGATAAATAAGTCATCAATATTTAAAAAGTTGGATAACCCCTTTAAAGAGGTATTCTGGTACAATAATCCTCTGTTCTAAAGCCTTTAAGTCCACCATTCTCCCTGCTTCTCCCTGCTTCAGATCAGATGTCTCAGCAGGACCTGTCTGCTTAGTCAATCACTGAATGAGATTAGACACTACTGAGTCTGTGCAGTCAGTTCTTTCTCTGGCATCTAGCTTCAGAAGCAAGGCAAGTAAGTGAGAAACAAGGGACCAGAGCACTGGAACATGAGCTGCAGGGGGCTGAGGTAGATTAGTATGACTTTTTTGTACTCCAGTCCCAACAACATTTGCAAAAAATGTTATACCAAAATTCCCCTTTAAGAAAAATGGCTTGACCAAGTCAACCAAAACACAGGGTATCCAGCACTGCACTAAGGCCCCTGTATTCTAAGTGTGCTTTAAAATAAGTGTGTTTAAAATTACTGATCCATGCACTTGCTTCTACTGTAAAGTTTCATAAATAAATGCATTGTTTAGAGTTTTAGGTTTTCCCACATACAAGATTTTCTCAGTAGGGAACATATTGCTTTGAAATTGCTTGCCTGAGCTTTTGTGTAATTTATGACCTTTTTTTTAAGGTAAACTCTTGATACACAATTGGCTTCATTACTATTTCACATTGAGACACTTTCCTTGGTTTTACTTTCAAACTGAAACATTAAAGGGGTACTCCTGTGGAAAACAATTTATTTTAAATCAACTGGTGCCAGGAAGTTAAACAGATTTGTAAATTACTTCTATTAAAAAAAACATAATCTTTCCAGTGCTTGTCAGCTGCTGTTTACTACAGAGAAAGTTATTTTCTTTTTGAATTTCTTTTCTGTCTGTCCACAATGCTCTTTGCTGACACCTCTGTCCATGTCAGGAACTGTCCAGAGCAGGAGAGGTTTGCTATGGGGATTTGCTCCTGCTCTGGAAAGCACTGTGGACAGACAGAAAATAAATTCAAAAAGAAAAGAACGTCCTCTGTAGTATACAGCAGCTGATAAACACTGGAATGATTAAGATTTTTAAATAGAAGTAATTTACAAATCTGTTTAACTTTCTGAAGCCAGTTGACTGAAAAGACCTAAAAAAATGTCAAAGTTGCAGCCACATTCAGTAACCCAAAGTAACTAACAGCCTGTTTAAATATGCATTGCCCTGGCAAATTTTCTTTTTCATTAATAAAGAATTCTCCCTTTTTGGCACATGCAACATAATTAGCGATGGTGTCTCCAAATAGTGAAGAACTTGCATATATTGAAGAAATAGCTTTTGTAAATATTGAAAAGGGTGTTGCAAAGGGTTTTGTGGCTGACAAATGAAGAAGACCCAATGGCTTTTTAAAGAAGTCCAAAAATTCTCCCTTTTGGGAGTTGCAACAGGTGTCCGAAAATGTGAGAAAAAAAAGCTTTAGAATGAAAAGCTGAGAAAACGATCCCTTGTTTTGGAGTCAGGGGCTAATCAGTATTTTCCTTTTATGGAAGTTGGTGTCCCGGAATGGTAAAGAAGAGATATGATTTGTATAAAAAGCCAAGAAAAGTAGTAAGACTGGTAGTAATGGTGGTAGCCAGCAGAAAGCAGGCAGTAGTGGACTAGTTCTTGTAGTAGCAAGTGGACAGCAGCGAGTGGTGGACTAATGATTCTTCTAGCCAGGTCTGGTGATGTCTTTCCTTGTGCTTACATTGTTCCTCACAGCAGTATATCGTAAAGAGATAGGTACACCACCACCCAAGTACTTCTTCCATTTGTTCCTCACCCATGTGTTCCTCCCCCCTTCCTCATCCATGTGTTCCTCACCCCTTCAGCTAATAATAGTGCCAATGCTAGGCTTGTGTGACAAGCCTGGCAAAGTTCAAAAGTTCTGCAAACTGATTTTACCCTAAAGTTCTCAGCGAGACCGGGTTCACTGGGCTTGGCTCGCTCATCTCTAGTTGAGACTAGCATTGTACAGAGGAAATGTTAAAATCCCCATGGCCCCTGTTTAATAGTAGTTGCTGAAGATCCCATTGATTAGAGCTAAAACATTAGGGCATATTTTATATATTCTAAATTTAAATATTCTTAACTATGCCTTATATTCATGTAAACACTTTTAAATAAAGGCTTTTAAAATGTTTTAAATGATGGATGTACATTACCTGGATGGGATCCTTTTTTAAATTGTTCTTTATTTATTATAATTTAGCTAGGGCACAGGAATGTAAGTCCTACTGAAAAGCAGCGCTGATGCAGGTGAATACATTATGTATATAGCACTATAATGTTAATGCTAACTCAGCGTTCTTTCTTTGAAATGTTAAATGCCTTAAATAGATGAATAAAGAAACTGCATACGTTTCTGAGCGCTTTGCACTCCTTACTCTAGAGAATACAACCTCCCCAAGTATTCACATGTGTGACTGTACAAAAATGTACAGTATAAGGTTAGATATTCCCCCAAAAAACTTATTGTATATTGATAGGTATGCTTCAAATAGTGTATAAAAAATAAATGTGGTAAAATTTGTGAGCAATGGCTTATTCTGTCATTCATTAGAAATAAACTGAAGCAATACCTAAAAAATGTATACATATATAAGTCAAACATTGTTATACCAACACATACAGCTTATGTCTATTTGGTTAAGAACGCCAACTGAAAACAACCTGCTATCAGAATTCTCAAAGTGCTGCGGAATTTGTTGGTGCTATATATTCACATTTTTTTTATTATAATTATTATTATTCACATGACAGTCTTTGGGTGTCAACTTGTTTACTCATCATATAGCTCACTTGACAGGGTATCACCAAATATAGTTTTTAGTTGCGTTTAGAAATAAGTATTTTGTAATGTGCAAGCCCTCGCGGGCAGGGCCCTCTCTCCCTCTATATCAGTCTGTCATTTCCAATTTCATTTTTATTGGACTTGCATTTGTGTTATATGTACTCTTACCCCTTATTATTTGTAAAGTTCCCCAAATTTAAGGGTGCAATGTTTGACTTACACATGTATTTTCTTTCCTAGGCATTGCTTTAGTCTATTATTACTGAATAAAACATTTTACATTGTTGGCAAATGTTTCCATATTTAGTTATTATACACATTATAAATGTAATATCGATTAATTCAAATCATTTTGTGCTTACATATATAACGTACATGTTTAATCCACTATAGATGAGTACCATATTGACTCTTCTGCTTTTCTGTGAGCTGCACTCATATAGTTCAGAACATAACTGAAAAGACCTTTGCTGTTACCCCAAGGATTTCCTGCCAGCCATGTTTTATATGACAAGCAGAAAATGAAATAAAGCTATAAAATATGTTTTCACCTAATGACTTGGGCATTCAACTGTGATATAGCTTACACCCCTCTGATATACTAGTGCATTGTGACGGAATGGCCCTCAGCTTTAGCACTAGGAAACATAGAAAGCCTCTGACAGCTCATATTCAGTCACTGCAAAATGCCCTTTACAAGGAAGTAAAAATAAAATCTAGGGATATTTTGTGTAATATCAGAGATGCCAAACCCCATCAGAGCTGAAATCCTTCCCAGGAGAAGGCATTCATACTATTTAGGGTTACATGAAGGACTTTTTTTTTAGTGAGTAGTGGGTCTGCATAGAACTAGTAAAATCCAGCGTTTGTCAGTAAGAAGGGGTCAGATTTGATTTTCTACAATACTGTAGGAAATCCAAAAATTGCTCACTATCAAAGGAAAACAATTTCTATAAGTCTAGACTACATCTTCTCAGTAAGTATAGAGCATCTTCATGGCTTAGGAAAATGGACTTGTATTGATCTAATAGCCACTAAAGACAATGGCCTTACAATTTAATGCCCAATAAAGTCTTTAATATAATATCTAGGAAAAAAATGCCATACAAGTATAGATGTGCATTACTGAGTATTTTGATTGACCTTTTCTTTCTTTTTTATAATGTGTGTAAATGACTGGTAGAAATACTGGTAAAAAATACATTCAATGCAATTATGTGAAGTATATTTCTCAATATTCATCCGCAATGTTAAAATATATACATCAACAACAGAATCAATTGTGTAAACTACTCAGTTTATTAAACATATATCAAAATACAGGTCATACATTTAAAATATAGGATGAAATATTAAAACAAAGGCACTGACATGACAATACAGAAAAGTGGAGATGGTATGGGAGGCACATCAACATGGAGTGCAGGGAAGCAAGTGATCATGGAAATAAACCAACAGTTAGATCACTCAAAGGAATCTCAGGTTTAACACAATGGTGTAACTACTGACATAGAGTGATAGAGGGAACGTACAACAAAAGAAGCTGAAACAAAACATGAAAACAGCTGAGACCAATGAGACATCCTGCCATGTGTGCTGCCAACCTACTAGCTCCAACCCCAATGTGTGTTTCCTGCTGTGCTTCATCAGGGGTCGTATCTTACGAAGGGCAACGCGAAACATACGTTGAGGTTGGAGCTAGTAGGTTGGCAGCACACATGGCAGGATGTCTCATTGTCTCAGCTGATTTCTTTTTAGGTTCAGATTCCTATATATGATCATTCTTTTTGTGTACTTTCCCTCTATCACTCTATGTCAGTAGTTATACCATTGCATTAAACCTGTGATTCCTTTGAGTGATCTAACTGTTGGTTTATTTCCATGATCACTTGCTTCCCTGCACTCCATGTTGATGTGCCTCCCATACCATCTCCACTTTTCTGTATTGTCATGTCAGTGCCTTTGTTTTAATATTTCATCCTATATTTTAAATGTCTGTCCTGTATTTTGATATATGTTTAATAAACTGAGTAGTTTACACAATTGGTTCTGCTGTTGGTGTATATCTTTGGAGTGAACCAATTGTGGCATCTCCTTGATAGCCGGCTATATGTTGGAGGTATAATGTTGAAATATCTAGTATACACTACCAGCAAAAAGATCCCCCATTGGCACAGATCTAAATAAATGGTAACTTACAAATTTCTGTAATTAGTATAGAAAGCATTGGTCACTTTTTTCTGGAGAGTGCCAATATGGTGGTGTTAATAAGATGGTTTATGTTTTATAGTTTTTTTTTTCATATATGTGACAATTTTATGGGATGGGATATTTAACTGTCATGGATTTGGGGGCTCATTAAATTATAGACTGCAAGAGAAATTCTAGAAGACTGTAAAAAGCTTGTTTATATTGGGATTAAAAGGGTTATCCATGAATATAAAAAAATAACGAATTTCTTCCAAAAAGCGCATCACCCTGTCCTCAGGTTGTGTTTGCTATTACAACTTGGCTCCATTCACCTCAATGGAACTGAACTTCAATTCCCAATACAACCTAAGAACAAGTGTGGTGCTGTTTTTGGAAGAAATCAACTGTGTTTTTCTTAGCCTGCATAACCCCTTTAACCTTTTGATTCTTATGCAAGATTGACCGGTTTAAAAAATAAACTAAAAAGATTTCATTGATGTCAGTGGTAGACAGAGAACTCTATGGAAAAAGAAGTGACACGTCACTTCTTTCCACATAGTTCTGCTCTGAAGTTTCTATTGAAATCAATGAGAGCTTCACAACAAGATACCGCTCTGACAACAGCTTGGAGAGAACTGTGGTTCAACGCTGCACAAGGTTAAAGGAGAAAGGCGGAGCATAACTTTTAAGTCCCCCTGTGCCCGGGTTGCAAAAACAAAAAACAAAGAAACTTTAACTCACGTTCCTACAGTTCCCCTTTGCACCAATATCAGTGTCCTGTTCCTCCGGTGCTGCTCAGCTCCCTGCTTCCTAGGTCTGGAACATCCCACACCGGTCAGCGTATTGCCTGCCGCAGCGATGTCCTGCCTCGGCTGGTGATAGGCTGAGTGCACTGTCATGTAAGGAGCCCAGACAGAAGGGAGAAGGCGGGGCCCGAGCTCCTTACATGACAGTGCGCTCTGGCTAAGGTGGGACATCGCTGCTGCCGGCGATACGCTAACCGCAGTGTAACGTTTCAGAGTCTAAGAAGCAGGGAGCCGAGCAGCGCCAGAGGAACCAGATGCCGATATAGGTGCAATGGGGGAACATAAGAAGGTTAAAGAGTTAAAGTTTTTTTTGTACTTTTTGCAGCCTGGGCACAGGGGGACTTAAAAGTTTGCTCCGCATTTCTCCTTTAAGGTTTTTGCCTGCGAGTGCATGCCCAGTGAACAAATTGGAGTTTTGGTGGAATATCACAGGATCATAGGATTAGTATTTAAATAATCTAAATACGTGAGATGAGGTACTTCGGTGCCTCAAAATAATCTTTCTGAATGGCCCAAAATGGCAAATCAGACTAAAATTCTATGTATTCAGAAATACAGCTACAGTAAAAAGCTATATAAATGTATCAAACAACCAAACAACTAAAATTTGCATATTTTATCTGACTTCAAAATAAATGTCAATCACTTTGATACTTTAACTAATCCAAATGAAGTGACAAGGATAAGACAAAAAAAAATCCAGTGGAGCCAAAAGCTAGTGTATTTGTCAGTTTCCAGTAATGACTATACAGATTGTAAAAATACTTTTCCTGTTTGTTATAAACAAAGTCTTGACATAACAGAATAAATTTAAAAGTTAATACAACCTGGCTTTAGAAAATCAGCATGAATTTAAATATTAACTAGAGGGTAGATTGTGAAGAGCAGAAGCTTTTGGCAGATTCATGCATTTTTAGTCAAATATATTTATGAAATTCATAACTTCTTTATTAAATGTATGATTTTTGTGCTGTTACTAAAGTTTAAATTGTAACATTCTTGAAAATAAAAATGGTGCGAACCTGCGATTTAATAAATTACACAAGAGAAAGACAATTCTGTAAGACTAATTTGTCCCATACAAATACAGTCTATAAGATTTTTATGGCCTTATTTGTCACATTACAAATAAATCAACTTTTTAAAGTTACCAGTTTCGAAACTTCATTGACCGGGACCAATTAGTTTGTTATGTTAAGATCGACAATAAAATTAAGGCTGGGTTCACACAGTATCAGTCAGTGTTTGGTCAGTATTTTCAGCAAGAATCAGGAGTGGGTTGAAAACTCAGAAAAGGGTGGAAATTGGTTGCTGTGGACAACTGCACCATTTTTGCTCAGCACAGGTTTTGATAAATCTCCCCAAAATACTAACAATTGCATATTGTCATCTTTTATCCTATAGGATAAAATATTTTAGAAGCCCAATACTTTACTTGTCTATTTTCCAAATAATATTTGCCAATACAAGAGATTCTAGAACCTATTTGCAGCTACCAAGCATTTTTGTTGCTGCTATTCTATATGATATATGAGTATGATATTATGAACTGTACAATCTAAATATACAATCTATACAATTCACACAGTCTCTATATATACATATAGTTTAATAGAAAATCAAAAAGATCATGCAACTTTCTGAAATAGTCCTCATTACAAATTTCCTACCATTTAGCTGGTACTTAGGAAAGAGCAAGGGGGGGGGGGTCTTTTACTAAAATGCTTGTGATTTATTTAATTTTTTAGTTCTTTTTTTAGCATTTTTTTTGCGTCACTCCGCCAAATGTATACATGGTTGTTGTATACCTCACCTTTATAAACACTCCCTCCTGTGTAATTAAGCTATGGGCCTGACGAAGCGCTGATAGCACGATATGGACCGTCGCCCAACCCACTCCCCCACCTCACCTGTTCCTGTCCGCTCCACCGCATGGGATTCTATGCATTGCAGATTGTGATACAATAAAGAAGCCTGTTTCCCACACCAAGACCGTGGGAGTGCTCCATTCTTTTACATATCTACATTGGATATATCTTCTACTTTATATGTGAGCATTGGAAAGGTCTAGCAGCCAGAGGATTCCAGCTACATAGTGATTTGTGTAGTAATAGTGCCGGGTACATCTATAAGAGGATAGAAAACACAAAAGATAGTTTGTAGGAAATAATTATATAGTCTGTTTAAAATAGTGCTCACACAGAAAACTACAGAGGCTTGAGAGGAAAAAGTAAGCAAAATTTTAATAAAGCTGTATGGAAAAAATGTAATGTTCATTCTAGATAAAAAACTAGAATGAACAATGCTTTTTAAAGGTGTCCGTAAGTTTTAATTTTATTATAAACATATGTTACAGTCAGTAAATATTAAAAGGATCAGTAATTAATGATGTTAATAAACATATGTCATAAAAATGACATTGATTTTCCCTTCTACCAGCCTACATTGTTCTTTTGGCGTTTCCAAGAATAAGAATAGATAACAAATGTTTTTTTGCATGATACATTGCCTCATTTAATGGCCCTCATATGTGGAACTAATGACAACATGCATTGCAAGCAAAATAGTTTTTCCCATCTGTAATTGTAATGATACATCACAGCCCATATATTTACTGTATGTGCTATCTGTTATCTCAGAGTAAATATATGAAACAGGTGTATTTAATTCAGC
This sequence comes from Hyla sarda, assembly GCF_029499605.1. NCBI lineage: Eukaryota > Metazoa > Chordata > Amphibia > Anura > Hylidae > Hyla > Hyla sarda. Next base: position 260,947,106 of record NC_079192.1, on the reverse strand, counting down.
ATTGACCTTTATCTCATTACTCATTCTGATGAGTGCAGATAAAATGTATGTGTATAATGCGTTACTCTGCTTCTTGGGAATTCATGTTATTTCTGTACATTTTACCTTCCTAGATCAAGGTCAGTGAAAACAGTTATCTGACTATTCTAATATGAGCATCTTCTATATTAAACGTATATATTTAATGTATGCGTATGTAATGTGAATTTTGAAGGGCAGTAATGGTAAATCAAATATTTTATTGAAGTTTAAAAATGCAACTTTTGACTCCATCAGTGGGTAGCATATCATATATACCCACGACTAGGACCAAGGTTAAGTATAAACATATACATGGCCATTTGCATAAACTAAATCCCAAGAGAAAGACTTCATGGGCACACTATGGCTTCCATGACTAAAAGAAACTGTGATCATAAATAATCCAGCTACAGAGGAATGCATGGAGCAAAAGGTTAAAATTGGGTGTACCTATTAGGTTGGAATTAGAGATGAGCGAACTTACAGTAAATTCGATTCGTATGTAAAATGTAAAATCGTATGTAAAATCCACAATTGCAGCCTTTTTGCAACCCCACAACAGGTTATTGCAGAATTTGGTTAAAAAATTACTATAAACTGGCAGCGTATCTTTACAATAAAGTGACATGCTGACGTTTCAAACCCACACCAGATCAATTTTCATGTGAATTTTTGTAATTTTTTTTTGCCAGGTTTTTCACATCCCATCTAATTTTCTGCTACTGTTAAAGCGGTGTATTTGTACCATATGCTCCTTGTATGGAGATAAAATACCATTATAGTTGCTTTATTTTTCTGAAGGCTGGTTTCAGATGAATGTAATACAGATGTATTCACGATGTACATAGACATACTGTATATATGCTGCTTTTTTGTTCAGCCCATTAGATCTTAATATGGATGGTCTGAACAATGTGTCTGATGATCCTGAGTTTGGACCATTAGACCAGCAGTTGAGCAGCCATAATATAGAAGCAAAAAAAGTGTCAGTATTTCAGGTGTCTAAAATTAGCTTGAGACTGGTCTTTCTTTGGGTTGAGTGGTTTAATAAGCTGTAACTCCAATGTTGGTCTGGCAGCAGGATACCTGTTTAAATCTCCCAGCAATGTTGTTGGCGCGAAGGTTAACAAGTATCCTACATCCAAACCAACATTGGAATTACGCTTTAAAGGGGTTTTCCGACTGCAAGCACTTACTGAGAAAAAGTGTCAGATCGCAGAGGATCGGACCACTGGTACCTCCATGATCTTACAAACGGAAACTCGACTCTGCAGAAATGAAGCAGTAGGTCGAACATGTGCACAGCTACTTATTATCTACGGAAACTGACATGGATAGCAGAGAATAGCTATTTCTCAGCTCCAGCAGCTTATAGAGAATGAATGGAATGGAGGTGTGCATGTTTGACCCACTGTTCCCTATCAACAGGAGAGTCTGGTCCCTATTCACGAGATTGCCGGGGCTTCAACCACTGGGTTAAAATACTTATCTTGAACCTGTGGATAGGGGACAAGTGTTCCCACTAGAGTAACCCTTTAAGCATTAAAGCCAGTCCCCTAGAGATGAACAATATGCTTAACCTGTACTATTTCTTGATATAATGGAAAATTGTATTTTGATAGAAACTTAAATTAACCATAATAAGGAATAAATTACAATGACTCTATGACATGTCAACATATAACATTGGTAGCAGTCCTTAACCCCCTAACGAATATATACGTAAATGTACGTCATGGTGACGTGGTACTTAACGCACCATGACTTACGTTTACGCCCCGCCATGATTGCAAGCACCAGAGTGGTGCTCGCAACATGCGCAGCAGGTCCCGGCTGCTATCAGAACAGATGTCCGCCATTAACCCCTCAAATGCCGTGATCAATACAGATCACGGCATCTGCGGCAGTGCGATACTTTGAATGGATGATCGGATCGCCTGCAGCGCTACTGCGGGTATCCGATCATCCAGCATGGCGGCCAGAGGTCCCCTCACCTGGCTCCGGCTGTCTCCCAGGGTCTTCTGCTCTGGTCTGAGATCGAGCAGACCAGAGCAGAAGATCAACGATAATACTGATCAGTGCTATGTCCTATACATAGCACTGAACAGTATTAGCAATCAACTAATTGCCACGAATAGTCCCCTATGGGGATATTAAAAAGTGTAAAAAGAAAAGTAAAAAAAATGTAAAATAAAAAAGTAAAAAAATTTGAAAAATCCCCTCCTTCAATAAAAAGTAAAACGTTTTTCCCATTTTACCCCCCAAAAAGCGTAAAAAAAAATTATTAATACACAAATTTGTTATTGCCGCATGCGTAAAAGTTTGAACTATTAAAATACATTGTTAACTACCCCATACAGTGAACAGCGTAAATGTAAAATAATAAAAAAAAAGTCCAAAATTGCTTCTTTTTTGTCACATTTTATAAAAAAAAATTTTTTATAAAAAATTTATAAAAAGTAAAACGTAAGCAAAAGTGGTACTGATAAAAACAAAAGATCATGGCACAACAAATGAGCCCTCATATTACCCCATATTCGGAAAAATTTGAAAGTTATATGTGGTCAAAATAGGGCAATTTCAAACATACTAATTTTGTTAAAATGGTTTGAGATTTTTTTAAGCGGTGCCATTATAGAAAATAATGTAATCATGGGTATCATTTTAATCGTATTGACCCACAGAATAAAGAAAACATGTCATTTTTACCGTAAAATGTACAGCGTGAAAACAAAACCTTCCAAAATTTGCTAAATTGCGGTTTTCTTTTCAATTTTCCCACATAAATAATATTTGTTTGGTTGCGCTGTACATTTTATGGTAAAATAAGTGATGTAATTACAAAGCACAATTGGTGACCCAAAAAACAAGCCCTCATATGGGTCTGTGGATGGAAATATAAGAGAGTTATGATTTTTAGAAGGCGAGGAGGAAAAAACTAAAATGGAAAAATAAAATTGGTCCAGTCCTTGAGGGGTTAAGCTAGAACCTCAAAGTACTCTAAGTCCACAATGCTAAGCAATGTCCCCTTATAGCTTTACTGCTTATCTGAAATTTAATTAATTCCAATTCCAATGGCACCTCACGTGAATCTTCTCCTCAACTTGTCTGACGTGACATTACCATAACCTGTAGTTAGCTGGTACACCAAGGGCTGGATAGCTTTTTTCAGATCTGCAGGTAAATAGTTAATGCCCCAATAATCTTCTTTCATCATTATATAGTGTATGGAAATACATGACAGCATTAATCAGCTGAGAATTCCCTTTTTTCATGTGAGAAAATATAATTACTGTACATTAAAATTAAGACATGCTGACATATAATGAATTTAGCCATAACCAAGCAAAATCATTTGTAATCATATTGAATTACTGTTCATTAATACTACAAAATATGAATATAATTATCATTAAAATAGAATTATTGGCCTGTAGTATCAGTGAAACATTATATCAAATTTTTCAATTAGAAGAGTATTTAACGTTCATATTATTATAATTGGGAAAATGCAATCAAATAAATATCCTGGATGTATATGTGCAGCTGTGACTGCTTTATTGATATGTACACATGTTCTTCATGCCTTTTTAAAAACAATAAAAAAAACAATTGAAAGTAAATAAATATTCTGGAATTGCTACTCACAGTGTTGTTTGTGCTTTATTCTGTCTAGTGTGGTTTGTTGTTGTTATGGTGCAGTTGGAGGTTTTTAGCTATGTGGGGCCTTTTTCTCCCTTGTCTGTCATCTTTGCCCATTCTGCTTTAAACTCAAAATCAAGCATCTATTAGAGGCTTTTGGGTTACTTTAACCCCTTAAGGACGCAGGACGTAAATGTACGTCCTGGTGCGGTGGTACTTAACGCACCAGGATGAACATTTACGTCCTGTGCATAACCGCGGGCATCGGAGCGATGCCCGTGTCATGCGCGGCTGATCCCGGCTGCTGATCGCAGCCAGGGACCCGCCGGCAATGGCCGACGCCCGCGATCTCGCGGGCGTCCACCATTAACCCCTCAGGTGCCGGGATCAATACAGATCCCGGCATCTGTGGCAGTGCGCGATTTGAATGAATGATCGGATCGAATGATCGCGCTGCTGCGGGGATCCGATCATTCAGAACGCCGCACGGAGGTCTCCTCACCTTCCTGCTTCCGGCTCCCGGTGTCTTCTGCTCTGGTCTGTGATCGAGCAGACCAGAACAGAAGATAGCCGATAACACTGATCTGTTCTATGTCCTATACATAGAACAGATCAGTATTAGCAATCATGGTATTGCTATGAATAGTCCCCTATGGGGACTATTCAAGTGTAAAAAAAATGTAAAAAAATGTAAAAGTAAAAAAAAAGTGAAATATCCCCTCCCCCAATAAAAAAGTTAAACGTCCGTTTTTTCCTATTTTACCCCCAAAAAGCGTAAAAAAATAATTTTATAGACATATTTGGTATCGCCGCGTGCCTAAATGTCCGAACTATTAAAATAAAATGTTAATGATCCCATACGGTGAACGGCGTGAACGAAAAAATTAAAAAAAAAGTCCAAAATTGCTACTTTTTTAATACATTGTATTAAATTTTTTTTTATAAAAAATGTATTAAAAGTTTTTTATATGCAAATGTGGTATCAAAAAAAGTACAGATCATGGCGCAAAAAATGAGCCCTCATACCGCCACTTATACGGAAAAATAAAAAAGTAAGAGGTCATCAAAATAAAGGGATTATAAACGTACTAATTTGGTTAAAAAGTTTGTAATTTTTTTTAAGCGCAACAATCATAGAAAAGTATGTAATGATGGATATCATTTTAATCGTATTGACCCTCAGAATAAAGAACACACGTCATTTTTACCATAAATTGTACGGCGTGAAAACAAAACCTTCCAAAATTAGCAAAATTGCATTTTTCTTTTTCATTTCCCCACAAAAATAGTGTTTTTTGGTTGCGCCATACATTTTATGATATAATGAGTTATGTCATTACAAAGGACAACTGGTCTCGCAAAAAACAAGCCCTCATACTAGTCTGTGGATGAAAATATAAAAGAGTTATGATTTTTAGAAGGTGAGGAGGAAAAAATGAAAATGTAAAAATTAAATTGTCTGAGTCCTGAAGGCCAAAATGGGCTGAGTCCTTAAGGGGTTAAAGGGTTACTCCTGTGGAAAACAAATGGAAAAAAAAATGTTTTCCAATCAACTCGTGCCAGAAAGTTTAACAGATTTGTAAATTACTTCTTTATAAAAATCTTTATCCTTCCAGTACTTATTGGCAAATGTATGCTCCGGAGGAAGTTGTGTAGTTCTTTTCTGTCTAACCACAGTGTGCCCTGCTGACACTTCTGTCCGTATCAGGAACTGTCCAGAGTAGGAGCAAATCTCCATAGTAAACCTCTCCTGCTCTGGACAGTTTCTGTCACGGACAGAGGTGTCAGCAGAGAGCACTGTGTTCAGACAGAAAAGAACTATACAACTTCCTCTGCTGCACTGTGGCATAGTGGTCCATAAGCCACCCCTGTTTGGTCTTGGCTATGTGCTTAGGTCACTGTCTTGTTGAATGGTTAACATTCTTCTCATTCTGAGGACCGGAGCACTCTGGATCAGAATTTATTAAAGCGTACCCGTCAGATCCAAAAAAAAAAAAAAATTTTTTTTATATATCTCTCAGTACCTAATCCTGACCATGTACATTTTTATGAGTCTAGCACCTTTATTTATTTTTTCATTACACTTTTAATTTAGCTCACTAGTCTGAATTCCTCTCAAAGGTAGGGGGCGTGGCCTCACTGTGCAGGTCTCCGCCCCTTCCCTCAGTATGCTGTCTGCTCACATCTCCCCTAGCATTAGCAAAACTACAACTCCCAGATTTTCCTCACTGACAGTAGCGGGACACAAGCTGACAGTGGGAGGATTTTCCCTCCAGCTGTGAGCCCTGCGCTCACAGCTGTCAATCAAGGAAGTGTGTCCATGACATAGGTGATGATGCATGGACACAACAGGACTAGTATATGTCCAAGCAGGCAGGGGGGGGCACTTGTTTGGCTTTTTCGGTATGAAATACTGAAAACTTTCTAATGAAAGCAATTGCAAAACCTATTGGTTTTACATGCTTTACAGCATATCAAAAGTTTTTGTATCTGACAGTGCCCATTTAAGAACATATTTGTACTTTGCTCCATTCAGCTTTCACCCAACCCTGCCCAGTCTTCCTGTCCAGTCTCTGAATGCCCCCCCCCTTTCCCCAGCATAATGCTACCACCACCATGCTGCACTGTAGCGATGGTATTGGGCAAATGATGAGTATAATTAATTAAAATTTTGTTTACTTTATATGACATATTGTCCCTGGCTGCATGAAATGAGGTTAACCTCTTAAGGATGCATGGTATACCTGTACGCCCTGCGCCCGGTCCCGGTATATAATGCGGGGTCCCGCCGTGATCCCGTATCATACTGGGTTGGTCCCAGTGGCTAATGATAGCCGGTACCCTGGGCTTATAGCATGCGGCACCGATCGTTGTGCCATGCGCTATTAACCCTTTAGACGCCGCGATCAAAATTGATCGTCGCATCTAAAATGAAAGTAAAAGCTTCCGGCAGCTCAGTCGGGCTGATCGCGGAAATTGCGATAAAATTGCAATGTCCCGATCAGCTAGCACGCAAGCGGAGGTCCCCTCACCTGTCTCTGTCGCATACAATCGGCGATTGATTGCTCCAAGCCTGAGATTCAGGCTTGAGCAATTGACCGCCTATAACACTGATCAATGCAAAGCTATGGCTTTACAGTGAACAGTGTAAAAGATCAGTGTGTGCAGTGTTATAGCCCCCTATGGGAGCCATAACACTGCAAAGAACAAAGTGAAAAAATAAAGGTAATTTAACCCCTTCCTAATAAAAGTTTGAATCACCCCCTTTTCCCATAAAAAAAAAAAACTGTGTAAAAAAAATCTAAATAAACATATGTGGTATCGCCGCGTGTGGAAATTTCCGAATTATAAAAATATATCGTTATCAAAACTGCACGATTGATGGTGTACGCACAAAAAAATTCAAAAGTCCAATAATGAAAACATTTATAAAAAGAGATCAAAAATTCAGATCAATACAAAAATGGTACTGATAAAAACTTCAGATCACGGCGCAAAAAAATGAGCCCTCATACCGGCCCGTACGCGGTTAAATAAAAAAGTTATAGAGGTCAGAAGATGTGAATTTTTTATGTATAAATTTTCCTGCATGTATTTATGATTTTTTTCAGAAGTACGACAAAATCAAACCTATATAAGTAGGGTGTCATTTTAATCATAAGGACCTACAGAATAAAGATAAGGTGTAATTTTTACCAAAAAATGCACTGCTTAGAAACGAAAGCCCCCAAAAATTACAAAATGAATTTTTTTCTTGAATTTTGTCGCACAATTTTGTCGCATATGTCATCATATGGAATTTTATGTGCAAAATTGAAAGCATTATGATTTTTAGAAGGTGATGAGCAAAAAAATAAAAATGCAAAAACGGAAAACGGAGTCCTTAAGGGGTTAAAGGGCTGAGACCACAGTAAAATATAAAAAGACTTGCACTACAGTGTGGTTTTCAGGATGAAGTGGTGCACAGAGAAGCATATAATAGAAGCATATTGCACAGTATTATAACTTCATGGACCCAAAGGCTGAAATTCTGAAATACCCCTGTATCCTGCACATATTTGATGCAGAGGATTTAAAGCTGCAGATTTGATGTTGTGTTCAGTCATTTTGTTTACATTGACCTCTGCAGCATAAAATCTGCAGCTTCAAGTCCTGCGCATCAAATACGCACACGATATGTGTGAATACACCCTTAAAAGACTTTTCTGTTAGATAATGCATTTAAACTAGTAGGACATAGTACAGCCACCACAAACTGTTGGATTAACATGCAGAACATATAGTACATGTGTCAGCCTCTAATTCAACAACAAATCATGTTTGGCAGAGATAAATGCTACCCTTCAACGTATTTGCATGAAGAGTCTAAAATGAATTGCAGATACAAAGTCCCATGGCAGAGAATAGATTAATGGTATCTATTATTTACATGCATTCATAAAATAAAGTTAATATACTTCCTTACAGATAAAAAGAGCATGTATTGTAATTTAATGCTACATTATGTCCATATTAATGAAAGCTATCTTTCCACACATTACTTTGAACACATTTTCAGCCTTATTATTACCTTTTTTTTTTTTGTGTATGAAGTATTGAACCAACGTATGGTTAAAAAATCCAATAACAATATTGTAGAAAGAAGGAAATAAATATTTAGATATGCATATGTCGGTAGTGTTCTTTCCTGCGGGTGAACTAGCTATGTTACATAGCGGCAGTGTTAGCAGGGACTGTTATGCTTTGTACCTGGAAAAATAAAAGGTTGTCCTGCCCTATAAAAGCAGTGACTCTCTACAGAAGTGGAAATTGAAGGTCTAGGTCCACGATTAAAAATGTGTTCCAAGACCATTTAATCATAATGTTTAAAATATAATATCATATAGTTCTATGTTTCGGAGAAGCTGAGAGCCTTCCCAGATGACAGTCCCCATGGATGTTTTGGCACAGTTACATTATACCGTATTTTTCGCCCTATAGGACGCACCGGCATATAAGACGCACCCAATTTTAAAGGTGCAAAATCTAGAAAAAAAAAGATTCTGAACCCAACAGTGATCTTCAACCTGCGGACCTCCAGATGTTGCAAAACTTCAACTCCCAGCATGCCCGGACAGCCGTTGGCTGTCCGGGCATGCTGGGAGTTTTAGTTTTGCAACATCTGGAGGTCTGCAGGTTGAAGACCACTGGTATAGGAGTCACGTGTCCCCGCCGCTCCGGACCCGTCACCACTAGTCACCGCTGCCCTGGATGTTGGTCCATCGCTGTCGCCGCGTCCCCGTGGTGTCCCCGACGCTCCGGACGTCTTCTTCCCTGGGATCCACGCTCTCCGTCGCCATCATAACGTCGCTACGCACGCCGCTCCTATTGGATGACGGGACGGCGTGCACGACGGCGTGATGAGGTCGAAGGAGCAGACACCGAGGAGGCAGGTAAGGTCCCTCCCGGTGTCCTGTTAGCTGTTCGGTACGCCGCGATTTCACTGCGGCGGTCCCGAACAGCCCGACTGAGCAACCGGGTTAGTGTCACTTTCGCTTCAGACGCGGCGGTCAGCTTTGATCGCCACTTCTGATGGGTTAATATAGGGCATCACCACGTTCGGTGCTGTCCTGTATTAGTCGTGGGTCCAGGCCATTGATGGCCGCAGGGGCTGCCGCGATAGGTGTGTATTTGCCGTATAAGACGCACCAACTTTTCCCCCCCCAGTAACCTTTACCCCTCCCCCCCCCCCCGGTAAATACATTGGTTTCCTGACAACAGAAGTAAATGGGCCATTTGCAATCCAACAGCTAAATAGACAAGAGAGGAATGATCATCACAAAGTTCTTCCCTCTTAGCTTTATTTGAGTATCGATTTCTTTGGTTGATCTTCAAGTAATCTGTAAATCAATGGAATTTTTTCTTATAAACATATAGTTACATGAAGTTTATTACATGAAATTTAGTAGACTAGAACTGTTTCATTCTTTTTACAATGTTTATGGGCTATTTTACCTATAGGACCCTGCGCACACACTGGAAAGTAAATTATATAAATAAAAGAAAGAAGGAACCTTTGAAATACTCATACCTGAACTACTACGACTACTACTACTTTTTAAATCAACTAGTGCAAGAAAGTTAAACAGATTTGTAAATTATGCTAGGGACGTTAGGGACCCACTCTGGATAGGTGGCCTTGACGTGGCGAGTGAGCTTGTACTTTTTGATCAAAAATGTATACTAACAACGTGTTAGTTTTTGATATTATGCTGAGAAGCAATCAGATCATTATACAAGATTGTAGATGTGCACCATGTCTGTTTCTTCTACCTGAATTCACAGATTTGTAAATTAGTTTGATTTAAAAATCTTAATCCTTCCAGTACTTAGCAGCTGATATAAGCTCCACAGGAAGTTCTTTTCCTTTTGAATTTCTTTTCTGTCTGACTACAGTTCTCTCTGCTGACACCTCAGTCCATTTTAGGAACTGTCCACAGCAGGATAGGTTTGCTATGAGGATTTGCTTGTACTCTGGACATGTCCTAAAATGGACAGAGGTGCCAGCAAAGAGCACTGTGTTCAGAAAGAAAGGAAATTCAAAAAGAAAAGAACTTCCTGTGGAGCATGCAGCAGCTGATGAGTACTGGAAGGAAAAAAAAAGTTTCCCAGTGGAGTACCCCTTTACATACTTATAAAAGATGAGCTACACTGAAAACATTTAAGCCATTCTCAACTCATTTGGGATATTTGTTAGTCTGTAAGAATAAACTGAGAAACTGTCTATTAAAAAAGAACATTTAATAAACCTTTGGTTCGCCTTTGTAATCCATTGTGTGTTTTCTGTATTTTATGACTTTGGTTTTGAGAATTCAGTTGATAATTTGATTGACCTGTCATATTATTAATAACAGTGGAAAACAGAAAATGAATCACTTAAATTATCTCAGATAATTTAAAGAACATAGTCAATTTGCATTGTAATAACCTACCATGTTCGTTCTTGTAGGCCAAATTTAATAAATATGTGTTCTCTGGATAGTAGATAAATACATTACTTGCAAATAAATGTGAGTTAAAATGATTTTGGTTTATATATGCTGCACATCCCTTGGAATATTTATGTCTTGTCCCACAGGTACAATATTGCAAACAGGAAATCAAGCTGAAAAGCATTTATGCACAGAACAGCGCCATAGTAGAAATAGTTCTTGCTTAGAATGAACCAATCATCTATGTATAAAATCATCATAAAGTGCAGTGTATGTAATAAATACAATAAATATTATTATTTCTAAATAATTAATAATAACAATACCATATATACTCGAGTATAAGCCGAGTTTTTCAGCACGATTTTTCATGCTCGAGTGAACTCTCCGCCTGTCAATCCCTTACAGTGGTCTTCAACCTGCGGACCTCCAGATGTTTCAAAACTACAACTCCCAGCATGCCCGGAAAGCCATCGGCTGTCCGTGCATGCTGGGAATTGTAGTTTTGAAACATCTGGAGGTCCGCAGGTTGAAGACCACTGCGGCATTTGTCATCATTCAGCCCCCCCCCCCCTTTAGTTTTCTACTCACCCCCCCTCGGTGGGAAGGAAGGGTGAGCTGGTCCGGGCCATCTATGCTGCAGAGACCGTCCGGTGGGGAGGGTTAGTCGTTCTGGGCTGTCCATTTTCACCGGGAGGCCCTCTTCTCCGCTCCAGGCCGGCCCCGGACTAGTGACATTGCCTTGACGATGACGCACAGGGACGTCCGTGCGCAGCAGATGTCCCTGTGCATGAACTTCCCTGTGCGTCGTCATCAAGGAAACGTCAATAGTCCGGGGCTGGCCCGGAGCAGAGAAGAGGGCATCCCGGTGAAAATGGACAGCCCAGAACGACTAACCCTCCCCACCGGACGGTCTCTGCAGCATAGATGGCCCGGACCAGCTCACCCTTCCTTCCCATCGAGGGGGGGTGAGTAGAAAACAAAAAGGGGGTACTGGATGATGAGGAAGGCTGCAGTGGTCTTCAACCTGCGGACCTCCAGATGTTTCAAAACTACAACTCCCAGCATGTCCGGACAGCCGATGGCCGTCCGGGCATGCTGGGAGTTGTAGTTTTGCAACATCTGGAGGTCCGCAGGTTGAAGACCACTGACATTGAAGGGATTGACAGGCGGGGATGATGAAGGGGGGGATCATGACGAGGGGGATGATGACAGGGTGATAATGACGGAGGTGTTAATGACGGGGGTCTGGATGATGACAGGGGGGGGATGATGTATTTCCCACCCTAGGCTTATAGTCGAGTCAATAACTTTTACTGGGTTTTTGGGGTGAAATTAGGGGCCTCGGCTTATATTCGGGTCGGGTTAGGGCATTTAAAAAAGTATATTACGTGTCACACAAGCGCTAAGGTTTAAGAAAAATAATAGGGAATATTTTTTATGACATCTCTAACTGGCTCTTACATTACCTGGATTTCCAGCATGTTTCAGCATGTTCCTTTTCTCTTATTTCTCTTACAAGACACTGGTTCAGTCATGCCTAGGAAGATTCCCAGTTAGATCAGCTACTCTAATAAGCACTAAATCAGATTTAGTTTTTCCTAAAAATAATGCTGCCTTTTGCAGTTTTTCGAAGTTTTCCTATAATAAGTAAGATTTCCAGATGACTATAAGTCCATTTTAATTTTGTTTACAATTTTCCACTTGTCCAAAAAAATATTTCCCTACTTACGAATCACAGAATTAGTGAAAGTGATAAAAGGAACTTACATAGATTTTAAGTGACTTATAGATTTTTCAGCCTTAATATGTTGTAAGGCTGGCGACTCAATAGGAGGGTGCTAAAAAACCACCTTGTAGCTCATCAATTACTTCACTTCTTGCTTACAAACCTGGTGTTTAAGATATAGTTGCCATGGTAAACCATCTGGGCTTGAATGAAAAGAATTTAAGTGGTGGTTGTAGAGTGACTCACAGCATGTGTTGTAAATCTTATGCTAAGTTAATTCTTAGATCTGTCTTGTTTCTTGCTTGAACATTCAGGTTAATCGATATTACTTACATCTAATGCACCTGACAACAAAATTAAAGTCATGATATTGACAGTTAAACAGATGCAGCAGAATATTTACTTTAATGTTTTTTCTATGTATTTTTTTTTCCTTTAAACGGGCATTTTGGCCATAGACATCTTATCCCCTAAGATAAGATGTCTGATCGCGGGGGACCCCGCCTCTGGGACCCCCAGCGATCTCTGTGCAGCACCCGCATTCTATGCCAGGCTGCTGCTCCAGTCGGGGTAATCTCTGCATGCCACATGCGGATTTAAGATACCCACAAGGTGCCGAAAAAATCTGCAAGGTTTCAACCCCAGCATATCAATTTATATTGCAGATATGATACAGGTATTTTGCGGATTTTTCTAATTGACTTCAATAGGAAAGTCAAAATTGGCAATGAATCGGGAGACATACAGGTTCTATATTTAAATGTCGCGGCTACACATCAAAATCTGCAACTGAGGATTTCCATGTACTTTGCCTTTTTTTTTTTTTTTACCTTACACGTGACCATATCCTGAATATAATGGAGAAATGTTTACATTAGAAGGACTAAAACTTTTAAACACGGGCCAGGGAAGGTTTATATAATGTTGTTTTTCTTTTATTATATAATCAATGATTTCTGCTGCCCGTCTTTTGTAGATTCTTGTGGCATTGCTGTGGACATTGTCTACAATTCTTGTTTGTCTGATCGTTAACAGAATGCACACAGTCTTTGCCACTGTAAATTGTAGCTTGTAATAATGATTTAGATGTTCTTCACTTAACCCCTTAAGGACCGGGGGTTTTTCCGTATTTGCATTTTCGTTTTTTGCTCCTTGCCTTTAAAAAATCATAACTCTTTCAATTTTGCACCTAAAAATCCATATGATGGCTTATTTTTTGCGCCACCAATTCTAATTTGTAATGACGTCAGTCATTTTGCCCAAAAATCTACGGTGAAACGGAAAAAAAAATCATTGTGCGACAAAATTGAAAAAAAAACGCAGTTTTGTAACTTTTGGGGGCTTCCGTTTCTACGTAGTACATTTTTCGGTAAAATGACACGTTATCATTATTCTGTAGGTCCATACGATTAAAATGATATCCTACTTATATAGATTTGATTTTTTCAGACTTCTGGAAAAAATCATAACTACATGCAGGAAAATTAATACGTTTAAAATTGTCATCTTCTGACCCCTATAACTTTTTTATTTTTCCGTGTATGGGGCGGTATGAGGGCTCATTTTTTGCGCCGTGATCTGAAGTTTTTAACGGTACTATTTTTGCATTGATAGGACTTATTGATCGCTTTTTATTCATTTTTAAATGATATAAAAAGTGACCAAAAATGCACTATTTTGGACTTTGGAATTTTTTTGCGCGCACGCCATTGACCGAGCGGTTTAATTAATGATATATTTTTATAATTCGGACATTTCCGCACGCGGTGATACCATATATGTTCATTTTTCTTTTTATTCACACTGTGTTTTTTTTATTGGAAAAGGGGGGTGATTCAAACTTTTAATAGGGGAGGAGTTAAATGATCTTTATTGACTTTTTTTTTTCACTTTTTTTTTCAGTGTTATAGGTCCCATAGGGACCTATAACACTGCACACACTGATCTTCTATGCTGATCACTGGTTTCTCATAAGAAACCAGTGATCAACGATTCTGCCGCATGACTGCTCATGCCTGGATCTCAGGCACTGAGCAGTCATTTGGCGATCGGACAGCGAGGAGGCAGGTAGGGGCCCTCCCGCTGTCCTGTCAGCTGTTCGGGATCTTGCTATTAGCCGCGGCTATCCCGAACAGCCCGACTGAGCTAGCCGGCCACTTTCGGTTTCACTTTTAGCCGCGCGGCTCAGCTCTGAGCGCGCGGCTAAAGGGTTAATAGCGCGCGGTGCCACGATCGGCACTGCGCGCTATTAGAGGCGGGTCCCGGCTTCACTATGACGCCGGGCCCGCCGTGATATGAGGCGGGGTTACTGTGTAACCCCGCGTTATATCAGGAGAGCAGGTCCAAGGGCGTACCTGTACGCCCTTGGTCTTTAAGGGGTTAAAGGGGTACTTCGGAAGAAAAGAAAATATTTTGTTTGTTAAAGGGGTACTACGGAGGATATTCTTTTCTTTTTGGAACACAGAGCTCTCTGCTGACATCACGGACACTGTGCTCTCTGCTGACATTTCTGTCCATTTTAAGAACTGTCAAGAGTAGGAGAATGCCTATAGCAAATATATGCGGCTTTGGACAGTTCCTAAAATGGACAGAGATGTCAGCATCGAGCACTCTGCTCGTGATGTCAACAGAGAGCACTGTGTTCCAAAAAGAAAGAAAAAAAATCCTCTGTAGTATTCAGCAGCTAATAAGTACTGGAAGGATTAAGATTTTTTTAATAGAAGTAATTTACAAACCTGTTTAACTTTCTGACATCAGTTGGTTAGAAAAAAAAATACTTTAATTACTTCCATCTAAAAATCTTAATTCTTCCAGTACTTATCAGCTGCTCTATGCTCCTGAGGAAGTTATGTAATTCTTTCTAGTCTTACTACAGTGCTCTTTGCTGGCACCTCTGTCCATGTCAGGAACTGTCCCCAGAAGGAGATTGAGATTTGATTCTGCTCAGGATTTACAAATCTGTAAGGGCAGGATCACACGGGCACATATGCATCATATTTTATGCTACAGATGCGCCAATGGTAGTCCCAGATGAACTGCAGAGTGAGCTCCTGGCTGCGGCAGGGTAGTTTTGGGTGTTTGCCCCCTGCGGATGTGCCCCGTGTGACCTTGCCATTAAACTTTCTGGCACCTGTTGATTTTTTTTTTTCCTCCGGTTTACCCCTTTAAGTTTACCTTCATAAAATGAGAACAATTTCACTGCAAGAAACAAAGGTTTGATATACAGGATATACAGATACAGTCATAGCCTAGTAATGAGGAACATAGCTATAAGAGAATCTAAAAAATGAAAAAGGATTTTGTAACCATAAAGTTATTCCTGGAAAAAGTGATAAATAGTAAAAACCCGCGTAACGTACATGACAGAATTTTGGTTTTATTATTATGTTATGCTTACCATATTAAATAGAGCAATCCTGCTGCAGCTTTGCATTATGGTAAGATTGGAATATTTATTTATAATGACAGCTACTTATGTGATACTGTTTCCGCTTTAAGGAAATGTCATGTTTCTTCCCAAAAGCCTTCTGAACTTTGTGGGCACACAGGATGAAGCAGCATGTGAAGATTGTCTCCATTGTCACTCTTGCGGGTGCATTACAAAACATCTGACACTTCTGCTAGTTGGTCTGTCAAACTGTCAGAAGAAAAAAATGAGACAACAAAGCAATATCAAAATAGGCACAGAAGATACATAGGTTTGATGTATGTTTCAATTTCATTTTTAACATATTTTGTCAAATGTGTTAAGAGAACAGATCTTTTGAATTAAAACAAATTCAAAGTAGCTCTTCTCCAGAAGGAAAATAGTATTCTTCATTTTGGAGGTGATTCTGGTTTGGTTAATAATCCCTAATTATCTTTCAAGGCACTTTGGGCAGTTGAGCATTAAAGGGGTACTCTGGTGGGGGGAAAAAATCAACTGGTGCTAGAAAGTTAAACAGATTTGTAAATTACTTCTATTTGAAAATCTTAATCCTTCCAGTACTTATCAGCTGCTGTATGATCCACAGGAAACTCTTTTCTTTTGGAATTTCTTTTCTGTCTGGCCTCAGTGCTCTCTGCTGACACCTCTGTCCATGTCAGGAACTGTCCACAGCAGGAGAGGTTTGCTATTTGAATTTCTTTCTGCTCTGGACAGTTCCTGACATAGACAGAGGTGTCAGCAGAGAGCATTGTGGTCAGACCTAAAAGAACTACACAACTTCCTCTGTAGGATACAGCAGCTGATAAGTACTGGAAGGATTAAGATTTTTAATAGAAGTAAGTTACAAATCTGTTTAACTTTCTGGCACCAGTTGATTAAAAAAATATATATATTTTCCACCGGAGTACCCCTTTAACTAAGGACTCCTTACAGCAGTGGGCTCCAAAGTGTGGCCCTTGCAAAACTATAACTCTCAGCATGCTAGGAGTTGTAGTTTTATCTGAAGTCACAATATTCCGGCCCCATGATCGTCAGTCATCATAACCGGAGCGAACATGCTGATGGTAATGGGGTGCTGAGTGAAAGATTATGGGGGTCCCCAGCGGCAGGACTCCCGCGATCAGGCATCTTATCCCCTCTCCTTTGGATAGGGGATAAGATGTCTTAGCGCCTGAGTACCCCTTTAAGTTTAGTTGCTTTACGCTAAACTCAGCTTTTCTTCCATCGCATTTGTTTTTTGACCTCATTCGTTATTCAAAACTATTCATTATTTAAAACTATGTATTATTCTAAACTGTTTGTTATTATGGAGGGAAATAATCGTTTTGCCCAACATGGCATTCATAACTGCTTTCTTTGGGAAAGGACAATGGGGGAGATTTATCAAAGCCTGTGCAGAGGAAGTAAAGCAGTTGCCCATAGCAACCAATCAGAACATCTTTGTAATTTTGAAAAAGGCCTCTAAAAATAAAAGAAGTGATCTGATCAGTTGATATGGGCAACTGCACCACTTCCTCTGCACAGGCAAAAATGATGGTACAAATATATGACTGTGCCTACCATTTTACTCTAGTGGATTACAGAATAGGACCCATATATGTTGTCTAATATATTTTAAACTATATTTCAAACTCTCACAGTGATGAACTTTAAAGGGGTACTCCGGCGCTAAGACCTCTTATCCCCTATCCAAAGGATAGGGGATAAGATGCCTGATCTAGGGGGTCCCACCGCTGGGGACCCCCGTGATCTTTCACGCAGCACCCCATTACCATCAGCCCCCGGAGCATGTTTGCTCTGGGTCTGATGACTGCCGATCACGGGGCCGGAGTATTGTGGCATCATGGCTCCGCCTCCGTGTGACATCACGCTCCGCCCCCTCAATGCAAGCCTATGGGAGGGGGCATGATAGCTGTAATGTCACACGGGGCAGAGCCGTGACATCACAAACATGCTTCGGGGGCTGATGGTAACGGGGTGCTGCGTGAAACATCACAGGGGTCCCCAGCGGCGGGACCCCCGCAATCAGGCACCGGAGTACGCCTTTAAAAACTAGAGTTTGAAAAATAATAGCCTGTTAATGACGAATATTGATATCTTGAGATATTCTAATAAGAGTATGTGATAGCACATGTCTAGAATTTGCCTTCAATTGCTAATTGATGTCTGATGACAGGGACCACCAATGCTTACTCCATTTTTCTTGCAAAGTCCTTTGAAAAGTGACTGAGAGATCCTTGTAGTACATGCATAATGACCACACAGCTTCGGCGCTGTATAGGAAAGAAATGAGAAACGATTTTGCGTCCCCTCCATTCTGGCTTTCAGGCCTCAGTTTCTAACTATGTCCCGTCACTGTATATGACTGAAGAATACCTTTAGATAGCAATGTTTGTGACAAGAAAAAGAATTCTAGTCAAAATATTGGTTCCAGTCAGTTGACCTTTCCTGTACAAGAATCTTAACATTTGTTTCCATTAGCCACATACACAACACGGGATAAAGAATTTAGGACCACTGTTATACTCCAACGGTATCAAGTATATTATGACCTCTATCATACCTTTTATGTGTGTTTAGATCTAAAGCATATATTGCCTTTCTTAATGTAATACCTGGTGTGTACAGTAGTAAATGACAAGATCTGGTGGTGGTGCCAGGAATATAGTGGATAAACTAGTGTGAAATTGTGTCGCAATTAGAAATGGTGTCATGTCTCAAAGAAGCAATTTGTGAAACAAGATGCATATACTTTTGTCTCACACTATAGAAGCTTGTTCTCTTCTGTCTCCTGTTTCACATAGATAATGGATGCTGTAGACCATATGTTTGTTGCTGACAGGAGTGAAAAGGAGATCAATTCAATAATGCATGAGTGGGTTACTATTTTTAATAGCAGAACAGGTGTACTTCAGACACCCTATATAGTGATCAATGTACACAGCTATTATGAAAGTACTGTACTATGATGCTATGGAAAAAAAAAAACAGGAAACGTTTATAATACAGTTACATAGTACCTCAGTACTGCCTTTTTTGGGATGTATTATAGGTTGTAAAAAGCTAAAATATGTCTCAACTGAAAAAAAGCCATCTAAGATAAGTTAGAGCCCAAAACATTATAAAGTATGTCCAAAAATGGTTGTATTTTACACCTCAGAAAACATCCCCAAAAAGGTCTAAAAAACTGTTTACATTTTTTTTTTTTGCATGAAAAATGGCCCAAACCTTTGTGTATACAGCCTTACTTTGAGGACTTGAGATATCTGTCTAGAAAATCTCGGCTGCCAAGCTTTTAGAGGCTACTGTGGACCCAGAAGGACAAAAAGGGATTTTCACTTTTGCCTTTTCTTTTTTTTTATTTGCAAACTATTAAAAAACTATTAGCCCAATAAATCTACAAAATGTGCATGTCTGTGTGTGTATATATATATATATATATATATATATATATATATATATGTATATATATATATATATATATATATATATATACAGGGTGGGTCATTTATATGGATACACCTTAATAAAATGGGAATGGTTGGTGATATTAACTTCCTGTTTGTGGCACATTTGTATATGTGAGGGGGGAAACTTTTCAAGATGGGTGGTGACCATGGCGGCCATTTTGAAGTCGGGCATTTTTAATCCAACTTTTGTTTTTTCAATAGGAAGAGGGTCATGTGACACATAAAACTTATTGGGAATTTCACAAGAAAAACAATTATATGCTTGGTTTTAACATAACTTTATTCTTTCATGAGTTATTTACAAGTTTCTGACCACTTATAAAATGTGTTCAATGTGCTGCCCATTGTGTTGGATTGTCAATGCAACCCTCTCCTCCCACTCTTCACACACTGATAGCAACACCACAGGAGAAATGCTAGCACAGGCTTCCAGTATCCGTAGTTTCAGGTGCTGCAGAATGGGCAAAACAATAATTGGAACAGGACCCTCAGTTTACGCAGAAGATTTTGTTCAGTGATGAGGCAAACTTTTATGTGAATGGTGAAGTTAACAAACAAAACCACTGCTATTGGTCTGACACTAACCCACATTGGATAGATCCCCCCAAGACTGTTGGAACACAAAAATTGATGGTATGGTGTGGTATATGGGGTACAAAAATAGTGGGGCCATTCTTCATCAATGGAAACCTCAAGGCCACTGGATATGCGAAATTGCTACATGATGATGTGTTTCCCTCTTTATTCACTGAAGCTGGCATGTTCCCTGAGTTTTTCCAGCAAGATGGTGCACCACCACATTATGGGTGTCAGGTCCGAGCATTCCTAGATGAACAGTTTCCTGGAAAGTGGATTGGTCGTCGAGGGCCAGTTGAATGGCACCCAAGGTCTCCCGATCTGACCCCCTTAGAATTTTATCTTTGGGGTCATCTGAAGGCAATTGTCTATGCTGTGAAGATAGGAGATGTGCAGCACCTGAAACTACGTATACTGGAAGCCTGTGCTATCAGTGTGTGAAGAGTGGGAGAAGAAGGTTGCATTGACAATCCAACACAATGGGCAGCACATTGAACACATTTTATAAGTGGTCAGAAACTTGTAAATAACTCATGAAAGAATAAACGTTAAAACCAAGCATATCATTGTTTTTCTTGTGAAATTCCCAATAAGTTTTATGTGTCACATGACCCTCTTCCTATTGAAAAAACAAAAGTTGGATTCAAAATGGCTGACTTCAAAATGGCCACCATGGCCACCACCCTTCTTGAAAGATTTCCCCCTCACATATACTAATGTGCCACAAACAGGAAGTTATCTTCAACCATTCCCATTTTATTAAGGTGTATCCATATAAATGGCCACCCTGTATATATATATATATATATATATATATATATATATATATATATATAATCATGTCGAACAAATAGCATTATAGCTATTGAACAAATGCTATTAACAAATGCTGACAATGGATAAAATGTGTCTGATTGTAAATGCCCCCAAAAAACAAAGCAACAAAGCAAGTTAAATGAATATAATTATATTAAGGTCAATTTCCCCCAACTTTAAGTTGGTATTTAGCATTGGTAATTATAAAACAAAATTAGTAGAACGTATAATGAGATTTGCACCGCTTTTTTATTTTGGAGTTACTCTTTGTTTTCGTTTACAAATAGTGATGCAAAAACACTGACCATAATACTGCCGTGTGAAAGTGGCCTTATTAATTTTAAAAATTATCTGTTTTAGTTATTCATTTTGAATCTTTAAAAGCATTTATATTTTTGTTTTATCACTTCAGAGAAACTGATTTAGAATATTTTTGTTTTACTATCCATCTATTTCTTTTAAGCAGTTGTAATACTGATGATGGATTATTCCTGAGGTCACACTTCAGAAATGGAGGCATAATAAGTAAATTATCAAGTTCCAGTCAGAGCTTTTCACTGGGAGACTTTAATTAGTATAGTTGTACTGTATGTTTCTTTTTTATTATTTTCTAACAATCCTAAATAAACCTCCCCTTGTTTATAGCTATAATGTTTATTTCACATCACTGTTGTAAAGGAGCAGCTGTGGATAATTACTAATGTTATGTGTCGAGCGCTGATTATTATGTTGTGGGTGGCTCTAATGATAATACAAAATGTCTGGACCTCTTGTGCTTTAATACTTATGGGGTGTCTTCAACTAATCAAGTATTAATGCTGGCACTGGAAATCACTAGACATCATATGAGGTTTTTTAAGGTCTATTTAACAAATAATATATGACAGGGTATTGATTTCAACAACCCCTAGTTCATACTATCGACGAAGACTATACAATACATCTCTTAGTTTTAGTTCTGTAGTGTGATGAAGTCCAATGTTCTGCTTTCCACATCTGTTGTTAAAATGTTTTAGTTTATTTAAACATCCATTGGTAGAGGATAATACTATTTATATAACCAAGAAAATCATCATTAATTCTCATTCCCACCACTGCAAACACCACTAGTCCTTTCCTTTGCACTGTCCTTGATTCTATGCAATTAGCAATTATGGCATCTATTAAGGAAACCACTGGAGCCATCTCTTAAAGTAGGGGTTGTTGAGGGCTGCATTCATTGCATAGAGTCACTAAACAATGCAAAAAGAAAGAACCGCCCAAATGACACTTGTAATTGCAGCGCAAAAGTATTAAGGGCAGCGTCACACAGGGTGCAGCCGCAGCTTATTTTGCGTCTGTATTTTGGCAGTCAAAGAGGGAATGTGTGTTCGCTTGTAGTAGAGGATTTCTACCCGGCCGCAGCTGGGAGCTCGCTCTGCAGTTCCTGTGTGACTGCCGCCGGCGTATCCGCAGTAAGAAATACGCTGTGGTTGTGCCCCTTGTGACCCTGTCCTAAAGCTGGTTTTGTTCCATCATGCAAATTGCAAATAACATGACCATCCACTGAAGGATGCTCAAACTGCTTTACCCCTTTTTTGTCTATGGCTGCTACAGAGAGACTCCTTTTAAGGTAATCTTTGAATTTTAAAGCATACCACATTGCAAGTGTAGCTAAAGTAATGTAGCTTTCAAGATCTTTTATCAGGGAGATCATGGATTGATACAATTCTACGTACATCGACCGATCTGTAATTTCCAGTACTTAAAGGTCAATATTATTGCTTTGGGGGCTACGTACATGGTCAGCCAAGTGCATTCTTCTAAGCGTAAGGTCTGACAAACCAAGTCCACTTGACTTCTTGGTTGAGATAATAGCTTGTAAGGTGGACTGGGGATTCTGAAGCACCACATATATCTAGAAAAGCAATCTGCAAATGGATGAAAAGAAGAATGTAGGCAGAATTATTGGAACTTTAACATGACATAAGAACTTTGGGGAGTATGTAAGATATATGATGTTTCCTTGCTCATTCAGTGGAGTGTGGGGATGTCATAGTAAGTTGAAAGTGACTTAAAGTGGTACTCTGCCCCTAGATCTCGACTGTGGCAACTCAGACCTCCGGTGCATGGAGCAAACTTCATGCCGGATGACTGGTGATGCGGGGCAGAGGCGTGTGCCATCACGACCATGCCCCTTGAATGCAAGTCCCAGAGACTTGCATTGAGGGGGCGTGGTCGTGACGTCACGAGCAGGGCGTGACCATGACGTCACGGGCCTCTGGTGCTGCACCCGAAAGGTCTAAACGAACGTTGGGTGCAGCAGGGAGATCGTGGGGGTCCCCAGTGGCGGAACCCCTACAATTAGACATCTTATCCCCTGTGCTTTGGATAGGGGATAAGATGTCTAGGGGCAGAGTACCCCCTTTAAATTTGTGTTATTGGGGTGTAGTTGCATAGAAATTTGTCATTTATGAGTTGAATGTCTGGGATTATAAATTGCAAATAAAAAGCCGACCAGTTTCTTAAAGCAACCCATCAGATTGCTTCTTTTTCTTTTCAGAGACCTTTTTAAAAATTAAAGAAGCAACCTGATTGGTTTTTATGGGCAACTGGTCAACTTTTCCTCTGCACAAGTTTTGATGACTCCCCCCAATAGTGCATACTATATATATATATATATATATATATATATATATATATATATATATATATATATAATATACACACGGTGTGTGTATGTGTGCAATTTTAAATGACCAGCTTAAACAAGCCTTTTTTTTTTCTAACAGGTATATCAACATAGACGCCAACAACATTAAATAAGTCCAGAATTGGGTGAGTTCCTCTTTTTTTAGACCATTCTTCCAATTTGTCACCATTATTTTGACTGTACTAATTTATTTATGAAATTTGCTAAGAGCAAAAATTATTTCTATTCTACTTATTGTCTTTTTAGGTGTGAATGAATATACTTGCAATGCAGTCACTTTACACTATTACATTTCACTGCAACATCTTTGGAGTTTATTTATCTCTCTAATCCTCTTTAATAATTCAAACAGCTTGTCTTTGCAGCCAGTACATATATAATGATACAAATATTAATGAAAAGCATAGCTGCGAGTTGTGTTTACTTAGAAATGTGTATTACCTTACTAAACATAAAAAGAAAATATGACAACATATTGTTATGTAAAATAGCAGGAGTATTGCCCCAGAAGTCATAGCATATCACTAACATATTCCATCAAAACAAGATCATTGAGGATCTAACCTATGTGCCTCCTATCAATCATGAGAAAAAAGGGGCAGAAGCCCATTGGCAGTTTTTAATTTTTTTTTTTACTTTATAACATATGGTGAGCTCAGTATAACAGAGCCACATTTAAATGGAAAGTATCAACTCATTTTCTTTTCACATTCCATGAAAAATATGAGTGTAATTTTATTTGGTGCTTATTTTTGTCCATTTTTTTGTTGTAATCTGTCCAAAAAACACCTGAAAAATACAGTGTGAACATAGCCAAATCTAAACCAGCTACTGATACGCACTGTTTTTCTTATGTAATTTTTTTTCTGAATGTTGATTTGTTTTCCTTCTATCTGTACATGGTTACAGGAGCAGCCATCTTGCCTGAGCCTCCTTTAACAGCATTTAGAAATATGCTTTACAGCAACCACATATGGAACAATAGTGTGGAGCTGACGTCATGACTTCTGTGGGAGAGAGATCTGGGTATTCTCTGAGACCTCTACAGAGTTTATTGTGCAGGGAGGTTGGAAAGGATGGTCTGTGACCATCACCTGTTGTAAATCGTTGATCCTGTGTTATCTGTACAAAGGTGTTTGCTTAGAAGGGAATCGCTAAAAAACAGGAAGTGTTGGCTTATTATTAGGCTTAGTGGTCAGACGGAAAACTACAATCTCATTAAAAGAATCAGTAGTAAACACAATAATTTATTCAAACAATAGGTGATTTTCTAATGACACATTTCCTTGAAATGAGCTGAACTTTTTTTTTCCGTATTTCTTGGTACAGTGCTTTGAAGAAAGTGGTATCATGCAGGAAACACCAGTAGAGGGTTCATAGGTTTACAGTGCATATCAGAATTGATGTTGATCCCAGCATTCAGACCCTATTTGTCAGAAAGAGATAGCATAGCCTAACAATATGTTATCGTCTCTTATGATGGAAAATTCCCTATCATCCTCCTGAAATGAAGGATTTATTGTGAACTGTAATATGCCACTTAAAATGCCTCCTGTTAGGAAAGTTAATATTACTTGGATTTGCTATAATTGAAAGATTTGTTCTAGAAAAGCATAGGTTAGAAAAGGTACAGTGGGCCTCATGTACTGTCGGAGTTCTATGTAAATTTAGGTGGAAAGTATGGGGAAATGCATTTTAATGTATGTAGTAATTTTTTTCCCTGTAATGTCCCTGTTTTTTAACCCTGTTCACCATTGTCAGCTAATTTTCCAAAAAGTGGACATAGTTTTTAATTTTTTCACAACCTGAGTGATTTATGAATATGTTCACCCTGGTTTTGGAATTTTTTCAGGCTGTGAGCTTCACTTTTAACAAAGAGGTTAAATAAATGAAAACTGACAAAGTTTTTACAACATTCATTCATAAGTATGAGAAAAAAGGAATGAAAATTTACTATGAAAAGAGGGGGGAAAAAACAGGTAAACGGGTAATACATGACGCCCAATAAGTAGATTGGCTCTACAATATGTAGAAATAGGCAAGAGTACAGTAACTATATATATAAACCATTTTGTAAAGCCTAATCTTATTTCTTCCTGGACCATTTAATACTTCTGTGAGAATAGGGCCCCATTAACACACTGTAAAATAAAATAGAAAATACCATAGAATAGGTATAAAAATTAGACGTTTGCTATAAATGTAATAGTGTGTTCTATTAAAGTTAATGTAAACTATGAAGGTGACTGTCAGCCCACACATAGGCCGGCATTTATCATTGTAGGTGTAAGTGAAGCATTTTTCTACACTTTTTTTGTGTGCTGGTAATGTGCAGGAGAACCAAATTTATTAAATGGTCTCAGGGCATTTGATACATTTTGTGCAGGTCACATTTTCTCAAATTTCACTCTTTATATACACCAAAAACTAAGCTAAGTCTGGGCTGATGTAGTTTTGCAACTTTTTGATGGTTGTTATGACTTTTTGCGACTCTCCTAAAAGTTGCAGTTGATAAATTCATTACCACTTCAGAATCCTAGCATTAACAGCTGGTCTGTACAAACTTAAAAAAAAAATAAATGTAACCAAAAAGTTGCAAAAAATTGCCTGAGGTGCAGCGCTGCGAAAAATGTGCGACAATTGTACAAACAAAACAGCTTTAAAGACTATGATAAATGTCCCCAATTGTCCATAATTCCATTGCTTCCATAGATTTTAATATAACACATTTACATATTTTACAGCTGATAATGTTGTTTTGATTGTAAAGTGTGTGAACATAGATTTAATAGGATTTGCCTGACTCTTACAATGAAGGGAACAGGTGGCCATTTCAGTGCACTGAACATTAAATGTTTTTGCCATAAGAATAAGGCTGGGTTCACACTACGTTTTCTCCCTTACGGGAGCGCATACGGCAGGGGGAAGCTAAAACCTCGTGCTCCCGTATGCCTTCGTATGCGCTCCCGTATGTCATTGATTTCAATGAGCCGGCCGGAGTGAAACGTTCGGTCCGGTCGGCTCATTTTTGCGCTGTATGCGCTTTTACAACCGGACCTAAAACTGTGGTCAACCACGGTTTGAGGTCCGGTTGTAAAAGCGCATATGGCGCAAAAATGAGCCGACCGGACCGAAAGTTTCACTCCGGCCGGCTCATTGAAATGAATAACATACGGGAGCGCATACGAAGGCATACGGGAGCGCGAGGTTTTAGCTCCCCCCTGCCATATGCGCTCCCGTATGGAAGAAAACATAGTGTGAACCCACCCTAAGACAGGACATTTTTTTTGAAGCCTTCAGTTCAGTGGATAGGAAGAAAGTATGACTGAGAACTAAACAAAGAAACCCTACCTCCAAAACTTCCCTTAGTGTCAGTGAAATACAAAAGTTTGTCTATATCATATACAAAAAAAGAAAGAAAAGAATACAAACATATACTTAGGCCTCAATAATAAAAAGGGGTTTTTCAAAGCTCTTTTCCTAACAGCTTAAAGGGGTACTCCACTGGAAAAAAAAAAAATTTTAAATCAACTGGTGCCAGAAAGTTAAACAGATTTGTAAATTACTTCTATTAAAAAAATATTAATCCTTCCAGTACTTATCATCTGCTGTATGATCCACAGGAAGTTCTTTTCTTTTTGAATTTCCTTTCTGTCTGACCACAGTGCTCTCTGCTGACACCTCTGTCTATCTCAGGAACTTTCCAGAGCAGGAGAGGTTTTTATGGGGATTTGCTGTTACTCTGGACAGTTCCTAAAATGGACAGAGGTGTCAGGAGAGAGAACTGTGGTCAGGCAAAAAGGAAATTCAAAAAGAAAAGAACTTCCTGTGGAGTATACAACAGCTTATAAGTACTGGAAGGATTAAGATTTTTTAATAGACGTAATATACAAATCTGTCTAACTTTCTGGCACTAGTTGATTTTTTTTTTTTTCCAGTGGAGTACCCCTTTAACTTCTTAAGGACTCAGGGCATACCTGTACACCCTGAGCCCGCTCCCGGTGTTAAAAATGGGGTCACGGCGTGACCCCGCATCACACCGGGTCGGTCCCGGCTGCTAATTATATCCGGGACCCTGGGCTAACAACGTGCTGCACCGATCGTTGTACCGCGCGCTGTTAACCCTTCAGACGTGGCGATCAAAGTTGACAGCCGCGTCTGAAAGTGAAACTAAACGTTTCCCGGCAGCTCAGTCGGGTGGTATCGCCACGTGCGGAAATGTCAGAACTATAAAAATATATCATTAATTAAACCGCAGGGTCAATGGCGTACGTTTAAAAAAATTCCAAAGTCCAAAATAATGTATTTTTGGTCACTTTTTATATTATAAAAAAAGAATAAAAAGCGATCAAAAAGTCCAATCAATACAAAAAGGGTACCGATAAAAACTTCAGAACATGGCGCAAAAAATGAGCCCTCATACCGACCCGTACGCGGAAATATGAAAAATTTATAGGGGTCAGAAATGACAATTTTAAACGTATACATTTTCCTGCATGTAGTTACGATTTTTTTCAGAAGTGCGACAAAATCAAACCTATATAAGTAGGGTATCATTTTAACCGTATGGACCTACAGAATAAAGATAAGGTGTCATTTTTACAAAAAAAAGCTCTGCGTAGAAACGGAAGCCCCCAAAAGTTACAAAATGAAATTTTTTCTTCAGTTTTGTCGCACAATAATTTTTTTTCCGTTTCGCCGTGGATTTTTTGGTAAAATGTCACTAATGTCACTGCAAAGTAGAATTGATGGTGCAAAAATAAGCCATCATATGGATTTTTAGGTGCAAAATTTAAAGCATTATGATTTTTAGAAGGTGATGAGTAAAAAATTAAAATGCAAAAACGGGAAAATTATGAGTCCTTAAGGGGTTAAAGAGGACCTGTGGTCATCAAAACAACCCCCCCCCCCCCAAAAAAAAAAAAAAACGCAGACCTTTTATAGTTTCTTGATACATCCTACCAATTCCTAAGATATTTGGGTTTACAGTTTATCAAGTCAGGGAATTAGTCAGATGGGTGTCAACTTAATTTCAATTATGGGAGTGATTATCAGTTGATGATCTGGATTATACAATCAGGGGGTGTGCATTAGGCAAACACACCCCGCAATGTAAAACATTTCCACCCTTTGACTGTTTAACCCCACCCGTCTTATGAAACTAACACCTATAATTAAAATTAAGTTCACACCCATCTGACTGATTTTCTGAACTTTCAGACAAATTATAAACCCTCATATCTCAGGAATGGAAGGATGTATCCAGGAATTGTAAACCGCTGTTTGATCAGGGCAACCTAAGCTATTCAATGATAGTGCAATCTCATTTTTGGGGGGTTAGTCACAAGCCCTTTTTAAAGGTCAAATGAACATCATAGAAACAATTTCCCACTAAAGGTTCCCTTCTGTGAGCCATAGCTGAATTGTACAGTAGCTTACAAATTGTACATCTTCCATTGGATAATACAGAATTCTATATATTACATGATTGGTAATTTCTTTAGATGGCCAACGTGTAAGATATTGTATGGCTTGCTTAAGTTTTCAATGGGAATAACAGCTTATTGTACAAGGTTTAAGTAACCAGCCCCATAGCGATCATCTTAATGCCATGCTGGCTCTACTTTTTGCTGTATTCCTTAATACTCTACATGGAATCTGTAAATATTATGTTATTATTGGTAACAGAAGTAAATTAAGTTATTATATGTATCTTTGACCTGCTATGTTTGCTTCAACACTGCAAAAGATTTCTAAAAACTTGCCTATAAATTGGATTGCTGTGTCATATTTATTTTCTGTTGTTGTGTTTCAACACATAACAGTTACTAGATTTCAGACACAGCATATGAATTGATGAGTAAGAACTGTATCAAACACTTTAGTAAATCTATAACATTGGTATATTTCATGGTGTTCTCTTGCCTGACCAGTAACATGGCAGTGTCCCAGCTGGAACTAAACAACTTTACTGCAATAAGGGAATTTAAGCCAGGATTTAGAAATGCATGCCCACTCTTATGCTGCAGGAGGTGATGCCAAGTGTGCAGTTCTCCAGTTTTAGTTTAATCTCCATACCTTTTGCAAAGCTATTTTTACAGCTGGCAGTGATATTGATGTAAAAGCTGTGTTGCTGTTCTGAAAGTAACGTTTCCAAACTGAGACTTTGTACTAAGAATATATTTAATATTTGAAAAATGACTAACTTAACCAAACCCAAATTGAAAAATAGGACAATAACATCTGTCATGGTTAAAGCAGATAAAGACACTCTCAATATTATCCAGCAATGACGTTACAGGAGGGGATAGCTGAGCATAACCAAGGGGCAGGGGGCTAGTGGTACTGCAAGTGCTAACAAACCTCAATATTGTAGTTAGGGTACTTAGATACAGAACCGGGCAGTAAACTAAATCTTCTTCTGTGGGTATCATAAATTCCCTTGTATATACCCAGAGTACATGATATTTTAATTACTCTTCCTTTTGTTATATGTGATGTGATTGTAGACTTCTCAAGAACATGATCTATATATATAGGACTAGCCCCAAGCATGTTTCCCCATATATCTGAATGTAAGCACACTTACAGCATATGATGCTCCACTGAAGATTGTAAATGGGAACACCATTCCAGGTCATTCTAACCAAACTTGTTCATAAAAAGGTTAAAAATGTCTTCTTAGGCCTCGGGGGCAAACTGTTCCCAGAATATCTGTAATGTATATTCAATAACTCACTTATTCATTTCTAACCTACATTTTGTTTAATTCCAATATTAGCTTTTTATTCTACCTTTCATGTGACCTAGTTTCAAACTAAAGGAAATACTGTATGAAATGGTTTAACAGATTTATACTTTTGTCACTGTATCCTCTAAATTGTATCATTTACAGTTAGGATTGTTCCTACTATTGTGTTTGAATAACATCCTTTTTCGATTATTTCTATTGCGAATGTGAAAAATTTTGACAGCGTTGTTTTTGCACAACACAGCGTGATAATCTCCGTCCTCCTATATTTTTCATAACGTTCTTCTCTTTGATACATTATGGATGTCTTTGATTTTTCATTCATTTAGTTAATAACGTAACATAGGCTTTTCATGCACCATGAGTTAATCAGCATCCATTGGCACTTTGTCCCTCAGGCGGATTATCTCAGCAGAAGTAGTTTACTGTATCCTTTAGTTAATTAGAAGTCATGGAAAGACAAGAGAGTGGCCATGTTTAATAGAAAACATTTCATTACAGAAGTATTGAACATGCAGGCTATTGACATTTTTATAAACTAAAAAGATGAAGACTTTATGGTCAAGATACAATTTTATGCGGTCCACATTATCTGGCACATTTAAAGAAACACAAAATAAAATACATAGGGCCTATAAAAGGAGCTGATAACTTAATGCACACACGTTTATATTAACATTTATGGAAATGACATAGAGAGTAAAAATATTCCTTTATTTCACTGACAAATTTACTATAAACAAATTTAAAATATAATAATAAAACAGGGTTATGTACAAATAGGAAAACAGGGCTATTTTATTTAAAAAACAGCACTACATCTGTCCCCAGGTTGTGTGTGGTATTGCAGCTCAGTTCCACGGAAGTGAATGAAGCCAAGCTGTAATACCATACACAACCTGGGGACAGATGTGGCACTGTTTTTGAAGGAAATTAGCTCTGCTTTTCTCTTCCTGGAAAACTCCTTTAATAGCGTGTAATCTTTTTTTCTTTTTTCATCCTCGTTCAGCAAACCATGCCTTAGCAAAATATCTCACAATGCAATTTCTAATGCATCAAAGAATGAGTGCTGATAGGCGAGACAGCTGTCTACAGGGAGAGCAAAGAGCCAAAGCACTGGACTTTCATTATTTCTCCCACCTCTAAAAGACAACATATTTGAGAAGAAAGGCAATAAAAAGCAAGATGGGAAAAAATCTGTCTTCCTGCAGTCACCTCCTTGCATTTTGACGCTCCTACGTCTTGTGTAATATACAGCTCTTTCTGTCATTCACTTAATTCCCAAGTGTGATCCTTGGCTGGAACACCCTAAACAGAGCAGCTTCTTTTTCTTTACCTGACTGCATATCTACACAGGAAAATCCAGACAATCTCTCTGATGAGATACTTAAGGAATCTTCTTTGTGTGCATTAGATAACACAGACTTCAGTTTGTCAGGAACAGAAAAGAAGCAGATCCTGTATTAGGATCTGTAGGTTTGCTATCAGATAGAGATATACTGAAGGTCTAAGTGATATGTGGAGCGAGGTTGGCTTCACAGCTGACAGAATGTTGCACTGTTATAGGCCGTGTCCCACAATGGAATTTCCGTGCGGAATTCCGCAGAAGAATTCCACCCGAACATTCAGCTGCAACAGAATTCCATTGATTTCAATAAGATTCTGCTGCACTGTTCACATGGCAGAAATTTCGATCTTGGCATCCGCAGAAATAATAGACATGTCTATTCTTTCTGCAGAGTCTGCATGGAAATGCATTGCCGTCTGTGAGTGCATTTCTGAGCAGTCCTATTGGCAGCATGTTCTTCCGGTGCTCCGCTGTCAGTGGAATGTCTGCACAGAGATTTTCCGTGCAGACATTCCCCATGTGAAATATGTAAGCAAACAATTTATAGTTTTTTTTTTTTACGGAGTTTAAGTTTTTTCTTAATTTAGTAAACTGTTCAAAATGCTAATTTCTCTAAGAATTTCTAATTCTTAGAGAAATTAGCATTTTGAACAGTTTACTAAATTAAGAAAAAACATACCGTAAACTCCTTAAAAAAAAACTATAAATTATTTGCTTCCATATTTTATATCCTGGTCTTATTGATTAAAGCTAGTATTTTTTTCCTATAAGCCGAACAAGTAGTGGTTATTATAATATCATTGAATGATTCCAACCCCCCTCTAAATATATTTTCTCACACATGCATACAACTATTTAAATAATTGTAAGTATAAATACATGCATACACAAATAATTGTTACACTTAGGAAATCATTATCTGAAAACCTAGCTAGGCCGCCTAGGGTAACCAAATATTCTACCTACTGTTACGTAAATTACAAAATTAATCTAATGAGCCTGTGGTGTTCATTCAAAGTAAAAGAAGGAAAATGGTTTCTTGGAAATATAATTAAACTATCTGCAGATCTGGCGCTCGTGGTTTGAGCTGGCCTTGTAGTTGATACATTGTTAATGATATAGCATTTGTGGGGTCACTTAGGGATTAGGCCTCTATAAAGACACAGATTACTTAACATGCTTTTGAAAGATGTTGAAATTGTTACCTAAGACCTTCTTTGATGTCCATCTGGAGATCAGAAGAATTTTATAATGGAGGAAATACACTTAAAATGTACCTATTGTTTTAAACAATTAAAGGAAATGCATAAAACTGCATGGTTTGTTAGAGTAACCCAAGCATAGTGACATTGCTGTTACTGAGCCCCTGGGAATTCCCTCCATGATAAACAGCAATTTCATATTCTCTCCATTTTAGGAAGTGGGATAAGACCTTGGCTGTTTGCCAGTAGTACACACATTGGGCTTCCATATCCTTACTTCTCTAGCTAAGCACAACATAGTACATACTCATCTCTGCATTGCCATTAGATAGTGCTTAACCCTTTAACAACACAGGACGTATATTTACATCCTGCACCGGCTCCCGCGTCATATCGGGTCGGTCCCGGTGGCTATCAACGGCCGGGACCTGCGGCTAATACCGGACATCACCGATCTCCGGTGACGCGGTGATCAAAGTTGATTGCCGTCTCTAAAGTGAAACTAAAAGTTTCCCTGCAGCTCAGTCGGGCTGATCGGGACCACCGTTGTGAAACCGCAGTGTCCTTATCAGCTGGAACGCTTCAGGAGGGTCCCTTACATGCCTCCTGTCCATGTCCAATCTGCGATTAATTGCTCCAAGCCTGAGATCCAGGCTTGAGCAATTGACCACTGATAACACTGATCAATGCAATGCAAAGTTAATAAATGTGATTTAACCCCTTCCTTAATTAAAGTTTGAATTACCCCCCTTTTCCCATTTAAAAAAAAAAAAAACTATGTAAATAAAAATAAATTTATAGATATATGTTTTATGTCCAAACTATAAAAATATATCATTAATTAAATCACACGGTCAATGGCGTACACGCCAAAAAAATTCAAAAGTCCAAAATAGTGTATTTTTGGTCACGTTTTATACCCTAAGAAAATGAGTAAAAAGCAATCAAAAAGTCCAATCAGAATGGTACCAATAAAAGAACTTCAGATCACGGCACAAAAAATTAGCCCTCATACATCCCTGTATGCAGAAAAATAAAAAAGTTATAGGGGTCAAAAGATTACATTTTTAAATGTATTAATTTTTGTGCATGTAGTTATAATTTTTTTCCTATATAAGTATGATATCATTTTAATTGTATGGATCTACAAAATAAAGATCAGGTGTCATTTTTACCAAAAAATACACTGCGTAGAAACGGAAGCCCCCAAAATTAACAAAATGGCGTGTTTTTTATTTTTTTATTTTGTTGCACAATTATTATTTTTTTGATTCGCCATAGATATTTGGGTAAAATGACTTATGTGATTACAAACAAAAAAAGCCCTCATATGGGTCTGTAGGTGCACAGTTGAGCCGCATGTACCGCCGGCTTGTTAAAGGGGTTCTCCGGTGCTTACACATCTTTTCCCCTATCCAAAGGATAGGGGATAAGATGCCTGATCGCGGGAGTCCCGCCGCTGGGGACCCCCGGGATCATGCATGCGGCATCCTGTTTGTAATCAGTCCCCGGAGCGTGTTTGCTCTGGGTCTGATTACAGGCGACCACCGAGCTGGCGTGTGACGTCACACCTCCGCCCCCATGTGACATCACGCTCCGCCCCTCAATGCAAGCCTACGGGAGGGGGCTTGACAGCTATCACACTTCCTCCCGTAGGCTTGCATTGAGGGGCGGATGCGTGATGTCACACGGGGGCAGAGGCGTGATATCACACGCCGCCAGCCCGGTGGTCGCCTGTAATCAGACTCGGAGCGAACACGCCTTTGGATAGGGGAAAAGATGTCTAAGCATCGGAGAACACCTTTAAGTTAGTAAATGCGGATTGCAGTGGTTCTCAGGAGAATGACCTGCTGCGATCTGCTCCTCAGCCCCTGGACTATAACTCCCATCATGGAAAGAGTATGTCCATGATGGGAGTAGTAGTCCTAAAAGTAAACAAAAGTCCCGCAGCTGGGGGATGTGCAATGCCAACCCTCAGTGCTGCGTTACTACAATTACTCCCATCATGGGACAGACTCTGTCCCATGATGGGAGTAGTTGTAATTTAGCAGTGTTGAGGGATGGCTCCTGCATCCCCTGGTTGTCTTGGTAGGACACTTTCCTACGTGTCCTTTTTGATGGTGTATATTTGCATAAAAAACATTGTTTTTGCACAAAAAAAAGTCTAAACAAGAAGAACGCACATGATAAATTTGTATCCACTACATGTATATCCACTACAAAATGCATTCCACAATACACAAAACAATACTTGTTTTTTGCTCTAACAGAAAGGATGCACAAAAAAGATGAAAAATTTCTCAATGCGCAAACAGTTGCACAACATATAGAAAAGAAAAAGCTTCCAACCCTAATGATAAATTCTCCCCTTAGAGTAGTAGATACCCTGTAGATTCAAGTAGATACCCTGGTAGTTACACAGAGCTTTATGGGTGGTGACATATAAGAGGGATGTTTTCACTTATCTTTTAGGATCAGTGTAGATCATTTTCATTGAGGAAACAGTCTCAGTGTGTAGGTACACAGCACAAGTTCTCTCACGCTTTCTATTTTTCTCCTTTACTTAGAACATGCTTAGCCCCATTCCTCTACCTGTGTTTTGTGTTGCTGCACCTGTTATTAGAGACAAGTGTTCCCTAACAACAGGCAATAGAAAGCAGATTGCATGGAAGGAAACATCTAGTGGTCAAGACTTTAGGGCTGTTTTTCTGGGGTAAGCAGTCATTTTTGTTGAAATGCTTCATTTACAAAAATGACTGCTTACCCCAGAAAAACAGCCCTAAAGTCTTGACCGCTAGATGTTTCCTTCCCTGCAATCTGCTTTCTATTGCCTGTTGTTAGGGAACATTTGTCTCTAATAATATAAAATGATTAAATTAATATTAAATATGACATTGGCTATAACATGAAGGGCAATTGTACTAAAAAATAACTAAAGTTTGGTGTGCAACTAGGACTGCTGTGATGTAAATAGATGTGTGCCCAGTAATGACTCCTTAAAAACGCATAAAGAAAGAAAGAAATTGAGGGGAATTATATTTGCAGACTTCAAAGTTGAATTTACATTGGTTATTGCTAGTGGTGAAATTGCAGGTTACCGTGACTGTTGTATGACCTCAGGTTACAAGAACACAACACGATGACAAGATGCACATAGGGAAACACTGAAGTTGCATGATGATTGCAGTTTACAATGATTTTACCATGAACTTTGCACAACCAAAAGACACTCTGAAGCCCTGACCTTAGACCTCATGCACAGTGTGGATTTAGCAAATATTTCCCTGCCTTTTTTGTTTGCCAAAATCCGTAGTGCATGAAGAAATAAGTTGACATGTTTCCACTATACTGTATTTGCCTTTAAGGTTAATAGTTTTGGTTTAAAACAAAAACTGAAGCAACATGGTCCCCAAATCTGTGTTTTTAGAGTGAGGAATAACACTTAAGCATTCAGTATATAGAAAGGTTACATGGGATTTATGCAACATTATGCCATTTTACATTTTGTCCTCTTCAGTATAATAAATATGTTTATCTTAACCACCATATGAATACTTTCAGTCATCTAGGCATCATTGTGGAATCACTATTGTAATTTACATTGTTTTCACTAAATATACAATTAAATATTTAATCATAGCAAAGCCTATATGTGTTTATAAACTATATTGAGATAGTTAGGCTGTGTTTACACATTGGCCCTCATTTATCATTGGAAACCCGACAGTTTTTGTCGTTTTCTTTTTTTTGCCGCAAGATGTCTGCAACAAGGCGCAGACATCGTGCGACAAACTGCGACAAGCCTTTCCTACGAACCCGAGGGGATTTTTCAAGACAAAAAAGGGGCATTTCCCGACCAAAACCAAGGTTCCAACTGATTTATTAAGAAACCCGACCAGACTTTTAGGGTTTCGGTGTCCTTTGTGTACACTGAAACCCTTAAAGTCTGGTTGGTTTCTTAATAAATCAGTTGGAAACCTTGGCTTTGTTAGGGAAACGCCCCTTTTTAGGCTTCTAAACTCCCCGATACATGCTCTTATGTCAATAGTCATTATGCATTGTTTTCTAAACTAAAAAAAAATATTAGTTATTAGGAAATATGCTAATAACGCGAGAATTAGAAAGCTGAGACAAAAAAAACCTGCCTGCGACAAAAAAAAAACCTGATTGCGACAAAACGTGCGACACAATAATAAATTGATAGGGAAAAAGATGGTCGGGTTGAAACCAAAAAAACAAACCCAACCCTACATTTTTGATAAATCAGGGCCATTGTGGTTGCATCATATTTTTGCAATGTTTTTTTGAGCAATCACAGTGGTTTTGCAAAACCACAATGCATCACGTGTACACAGGCTTAGTCTGTTAATACCAAAATAATGTACATGTGATAAAACCCCAATGTCATGTTGGTCGCAGCATTCAGCAGCCACAATTGGAGATTACACAGTAAACGCCACACACACACAAAAAAAAAAACTAAAATATCTAATGATAGATTTGCCAATAAGTGGTCAACAAAACTACAGTACTGTAGTCCAAAAGCAAATTTCATGGCCCAGTTGTCAATTAATTTAGTCTGTTATAAAAGTAGTTATGCTTTTAATGCCCCAGTTTGCTCTGAACCGTTGGATACGTGCACTGGGCCATCAGGAAACACTGAAAGTGGAACTACTTTTTTGAAGACTAGACAAATTGATGGCCTAGCCATCTGATTCACTTTCGAACTGTGGTACTATAGGTTAGCTATCCTTTAATCACCTTGCATCCCCAAAAACTAGATTAGAAATCAATCAAAACTTCCATCTACCTCAAAAAGCTACCAATAAAAACCTAATGTTCATCTCACAAAAAAAAATTAGCCTTTGCAACATAAGATAAATAAAAAAGTTAGACAGGCCAGAATGTGGTGATACACAGAAATGTAGTTAAAGTTTTTACATTTTTTAAAGTAGTACAAATAACCCCCAGCCCCTACTCCTAGAAGTTGCAGAACTGTGTTTGCTTTTTTTTCCCATTTCCGTTCTACAAATATACATTTTTTTTTTCACATTAAATTATATTGTAAACGTAAGCGTTACTGGGCCTATAAAAATGAGCCCTCATGTTTTTAAAATTAGTTTATATTCACTTTTTCATTCTCCATATATTCTATAAAGGAGATTATAAAAAAGTTTACAAATGTGGCTTTAGGAAAATAATTTGGCCAAGAATGAATGACTTAGTATCAGGAGTGCTTTTCTCTTGAGTACATTCAGATGGAACACTATCAATTTAAATATTTCATGGCAGAATAGGAAGAGCTGTAGGTATTACCTTCATTTTGCAAAACTTCTAAAGTGAAAGTGAAAGTATCCCGGCTAGTCAGTCGGCTGTTCGGGACCGCCGCGGTGAAATCGCGGTGTTCCCAACAGCTTACAGGACGCCGGGAGGGCCCTTACCTGCCTCCTCGGTGTCCGATCGACGAATGACTGCTCTTAAAATTTACAGAGATGTCAGCAGAGAGCACTCTGGTCATGACATCAGAGAAATCTAAAAAGAAAAGCATTTCCTCTGTAGTATACAGCCCCTAAAAAGTAGTGGAAGGATTAATATTTTTAAATAGAAGTAATTTACAAATCTGTTTAACTTTCTGGTACCAGTTGATTTTAAAAAAAAGAAAAGTTTTCCACGGAGTACCCCTTTAACCCCTTAAGGACGCAGGACGTAAATGTACGTCCTGGTACTGTGGTACTTAATGCACCAGGACGTACATTTACGTCCTGTGAATAACCGCGGGCATCGGAGCGATGCCCGTGTCATGCGCGGCTGATCCCGGCTGCTGATTGCAGCCAGGGACCCGCCGGCAATGGCCGACGCCCGCGATCTCACGGGCGTCCGCCATTAACCCCTCAGGTGCCGGGATCAATACAGATCCCGGCATCTGCGGCAGTACGCGATTTCAATGAATGATCGGATCGCCCGCAGCGCTGCTGCGGGGATCCGATCATTCAGAATGCCGCACGGAGGTCCCCTCACCTTCCTCCTTCTGGCTCCCGGCGTCTCCTGCTCTGGTCTGAGATCGAGCAGACCAGAGCAGAAGATGACCGATAACACTGATCTGTTCTATGTCCTATACATAGAACAGATCAGTATTAGCAATCATGGTATTGCTATGAATAGTCCCCTATGGGGACTATTCAAGTGTAAAAAAAAAAAAAAAAAAAATGTAAAAGTAAAAAAAAAGTGAAAAATCCTCTCCCCCAATCAAAAAGTAAAACGTCAGTTTATTCCTATTTTACCCACAAAAAGTGTAAAAAATTAATTTAATAGACATATTTGGTATCGCCCCGTGCCTAAATGTCCGAACTATTAAAATGAAATGTTAATGATCCCGTACGGTGAACGGCGTGAACGTAAAAAAAAAAAAAAAAGTCCAAAATTGCTACTTTTTTAATACATTTATTTAAAAAAAATTATAAAAAATGTATTAAAAGTTTTTTATATGCAAATGTGGTATAAAAAAAAAGTACAGATCATGGCGCAAAAAATGAGCCCTCATACCGCCGCTTATACGGAAAAATAAAAAAGTTAGAGGTCATCAAAATAAAGGGATTATAAACGTACTAATTTGGTTAAAAAGTTTGTGATTTTTTTTAAGCGCAACAATAATAGAAAAGTATTTAATAATGGGTATCATTTTAATCGTATTGAACCTCAGAATAAAGAACACATCATTTTTACTGTAAATTGTATGGCGTGAAAACGAAACCTTCCAAAATTAGCAAAATTGCGTTTTGCTTTTTAATTTCCCCACAAAAATAGTGTTTTTTGGTTGAGCCATACATTTTATGATATAATGTTATGTCATAACAAAGGACAACTGGTCGCGCAAAAAAAAGTCCTCATACTAGTCTGTGGATGAAAATATAAAAGAGTTATGATTTTTAGAAGGCGAGGAGGAAAAAATGAAGACGTAAAAATTAAATTGGCTGAGTCCTTAAGGCCAAAATGGGCTGAGTCCTTAAGGGGTTAAGAGGTGAAAAAATACTTTCCTCTCTTTTAGCTTACAATATATTTCTTTATTTTCTATTTAACTTATATGGTGCAAAGAGGAATATATACAACACTATTATTATTTTTGTTTTGAATGGAATGTCTTCAACATATCTAATTGTTGTTCTCTGACGCTTGACACACTCAACTCCTCTGATTTTTTACCTTCTGTTGGTGTTTCTTTTGGTTAGCAATCCTTACATGATCAATTATATGATTCATATATATTCTTTCTTTAGTCTGATAAAATTTCAATTGAAGATATCTACTGGGGATATAAACAGTGCATCTAAATCAGGTGCCATGTCTAAAAAAAATGTCAATGATATAACTGACTATTTTTGCGGCCATGCCAACTGGTTTCTCTATAGAGTGTACAGGTGACTTGGTGAGAACAGTCTTTCTTGGCCTTTAATATGGACATTTGGGGATAAAACAGGCACAATTGCCTAATGCAACAAGAATTTGACTTTCTACCAAGCATCTAGGAAAAAGAAACCTAGTATTTGGTGACTAAAGGTTGCAGAATTTTTCATAGTGCTGTAGTGTTCAACTTTTTTATTTTAGTTCCAAGAAAGTATAAATGGATTTTGATGTATGTTGTAAGGTGATGTGTTACTTCAATAACTTTTTTCAGAATAAATGAACCAAAACATCAGTTTTTGCCTTATCAGATGGTGAGCAGTCAATGATCTTTTCTCACGCAGAATTCTTATCTTGTAGAAGTCATCTTATACATTCCCAATTTCATTCAATTGTGTGCAGATAAAGTAAGTGACAGCAGGTTGTAATCTTCTCTATCTCCCTAGCCAGCAGTCAGCCTTCACTCTAATGCAAGGGCTGCTAATGTGTCTGTCACTGGATGTGGCGAGTTGCTTTGCATTACAAGTAATAAAGGAACTATATCATGTTAATATTTTCTTTTTCTTTGTATGCCTTACCAGCTAGAGGCAGTGGCATTAAAGTGGCAACGATGACAGGGAACCCAACCAATATACTCCTCAGGGATAAGTATCTCAACAAGTTCTTTGCTTCATTGTACATGCGCTACTAATGCAGCATGCTTGTATGGAAATGCATTGTTTGCATTAATTTTCTGCTTGATCTCATCCCAAGGCTGGGCATACCAGTACAATGG
Organism: Hyla sarda; assembly: GCF_029499605.1. NCBI lineage: Eukaryota > Metazoa > Chordata > Amphibia > Anura > Hylidae > Hyla > Hyla sarda. The sequence goes on along the minus strand of NC_079192.1, from coordinate 260,906,288 downwards.
ATAGGAGCTTAAGGTCATGAAGACGCATGATACATTTTGCCATGGTATAAAGAGCTGTTTTACCTATAAATATTAATGTAATTCTTCATGGATGGACATACACTACGCCTGATAAAATAGAGCTAGTGGTTCATGGTACATAAATTCCATTTCGAGAAACTCAAAAGGGGGTGCAAGCTCTGTTGTACATGATAAAGCTTTGCCATTACCTAAATTGCTCAATGTAGCATAATCGATGATAATGATGCAGGTTTCTTATATAGTTTTGCTTGTCTTACCGCTCAGGATACAATTGCATGAAGCATGTTGATTTTAAAGCAGGAATCTTAACACAAACTCAATTTCAATGAATGTGGTAAACTGAGGCTTGGTCAATGAATTTCCAGTACTTCTAAAATATAATGTAATTTGCAAATACAGTACGTCATTTGGCTACACAGTTTCCAAAATTCAGCCATTGTAAGACGTTTATCACATTCTGAAGTTGCCATTGAAATATAAACTAGTGATGTGCAAAAATTAAACTAGCAAATCACTTGAAAAATGGTGAAACTGTAGCATCTCAAACTCCGGAAACAGGAATAGAGGAATTCAATGCATGTGTTCCGTTACAATAATGACACTTTTACCATTTACTTTGCTGAAGCTGGATAGTTTAGTTTTGCTTTGCAAATCTGCCAAAATGAATGATAAAGTAAGAAATAATAAAAGAAAAAAAGAAGTGCTGAAATGTATTCTTTACTGTACATAACTGTTGTGTATTGTGTCATAAGAAGATGTGTGTTCTATTTCCTAAATATCAAACTATCATATGCGGAAACAGACTCATCTAATAGCTGATGAGCAAACAACTTCTGTCAGAACTGAAATTAACATTATACACAGTATGCCTGTAGCAATAATCATACAAGCCAGTAATCTGTTTCCTTAGAAGATTTATTGTTATTTATTTAGTTAATATATATATATATATATATATATATATATATATATATATATATCTCCTTGAATTTGTTAAATTGGAAAGAGATCTCTTGTCATTCTTAAAGGGCTTTTCCCAAGAATAATACAAGTTATCCACTATCTATAGGATAGGGGATAAATATCTGACTGCTGGGACCCCCTTGGTCCCCACAATGGAAAATAAAGTCTCCCCTAAGAACGGGCAGCTGTTGCACCTGTCCACTGCCAATCCGTTCATTCTCTATGGAAGCTGCCAAAAATATCTAAACTCTGTGCTTGGCTATCTTTGGCAGTGCCCATAGAGACTATGTTTCCATTTCTGAAGATAGCAGGGGGGGCCAGCAGTCAGGTCCTCTGCAATCAGATAGTTAGGGTAGAAAATTAACACAGTACAACACTGCACTTGAAACTCTACCCTTAAACTGTAACAATTGTGATTGTAGGTCAAATCACTTTCTCCACATGGTGATATGTCTCCAAAAATGCACTTTTAATGATAAAATGCATCAAAATGCATGTAATGTTAACTGACACCAACCTGAGTCTCAGCAGTTCAGGCGGCAGGCTGATGGAGTCTATCCAGGAGCCAATCTCAATTGGGAAATTTAAGTAATAAGACTTCACCCTTTTATTCTGCAAAGCCAGAGCATTCATGGGAAATGTAGGTAGCATAAGAAAAAGAATTTCAATGTGGAAATCACTATGGTTGAAAGTCCATGCCTACCACATCAGCAAACACAAGTGAGCACAAGGCATACACACAAACCACTACATTACTCTAATAATGACCTATTCTGCACTATATAAGCAAAAATAAAAATAAATAAATAAACACTTTCTGGAGTACTTCTGCAAATGACTAAACTAACATATGTCATATTGCATCAAGAGACCTACATTTAAAGGTTATGCAGGGTTTCTCTTCTGTATAAATGCATTTCCAGAGACTGCAAGGTTAACCTATTTTTCATGTAAATGCCTTAAAGTAGAATATAAATGTCAAAATAATAGGTAGTACATAACTGATGTGGATACTAATAAAAAAAAAGTAAAATGTTTTTTTTAGATATTTATTTAGATCATCTTGACAGGTGTAATATTCTTCCAAAATTCAACATAATTGACATTTTGTTTTAGCTAAATGGCTTAGGAATTCCATGAAGCAATTGTCACAGAGAGCATTGTTGAGCAAACACAGTGGATGTGAGATAAAAGGAAGAGTACCTAGATTCACATGTACATAGAGGAAAAATTTAGGTAAACATACTATTCACCCTCACCAACGCAATTGTCTCCAATATCAACGTTGCAGGATCCAACTGTAATATGTAGGATCAAATGCTACTTTTACATAGTATTTTCAGTGTAGGTATGTAAAGAATGGGCTGCCAGGTGTTGGACTGGGGGATTTGTCAGATATTGATGGCTTATCCCAAGATTGAGCCATCAATAACAAAAATATATAAAATTATTATTATAATGTACCCCATCTATGAGTCAATATACTGTGCCCCCTCTATATATCAATTCGATAACATAATATGACCCAATATATATAAATGAAAACATTTATTCAGCCATTTTCTTTTAAATAATATGTTGCTGGGGCTGATCTAACTACAGTCTTGGTCCCAGCTATTCTGGAACCAAGATAGGATGCAGACAGCATGATTACGGAATCACGCTACCTATGTCCTGCCATAATCCTGCTCCTCCTCGGTTCACTAATGCAGCTGTTATTTTAAACAACCATTTCCACAAACTGGGCAGAAGCAGCTGAACCCCACCTCTGGGTACATATTATGCATCTGGTGCATTTTTTGTGTCCACCCAGCCCCATAATACTTTTCTGGATATTTATCAATGTTGCCTAGTGAAACGTAAAAATATGTTTAAAACACATTGGGGGAGATTTATCAAAACCTGTGGAGAGGCAAAGTTGCCCAGTTGGCCATAGCAACCAATCAGATCGCTTCTTTCATTTTGATAGGCCTTGTTAAGAATGTAAGAAGCAAGCTGATTGGTTGCTATGGGCAACTGGTCAAAGTAAATCTTCCCCATAATACATTTAAAGTATTGGGTGTATGCTTTATTTTGGTGAAATTGGTGCTGGCTTGTTTTGGCTTATTTTGCATAGTAAATCTTACTTTTTATATGTGCTAAATGAGACACATTTGCAAATAAAACCAAAGCTTCTAGCTGCAGTACAAACAATAAAAATAAATTGTTTAAGCCATGGGACTCTTGATAGTCCACTTAAAAAGTATGAAAAAGCCTTGCACTTATGCTAATGTTGTTTTTGAGCTTGAATTTATTTTAACAGGCACAGTCTAATACAATAGTACTAAATGAGGGGTGTGGGGCATAAGCTTTTAAACTGTCTGTAAAGAGCCGTGGGGGTGTAGCTTCAGTAATTGAAGTGTCAGAGAATTGTTCTGGAAAATGGCCTTTCACCTCTTAAGAAGTGTAACTAAATGACACATAAAAAGTGTAAACACATTATTATCCTGTTCTTTAAGAGGCTGAAGTGCTTTGTTCAAGATGATTGCTGAAAATTGTGAACAATGTAGGTCAGTGAAGAGCATACTGACATAGCATGTACAACACTGTCATCCTTACAGACACCAGTGCCAAGAACATTTTGTCTTGTCTAAGGCAATAAAACAACAGTTTTACCTCAATGTTATATTAATGGTATTTGCTAACTCATAATAGCTAACACATATCACTTGGGGTGAAGTGGACAAACAAGCTAAAGTGAATAATAAAGTGTAACTCCTGTTTTTTCAAACTACGGTATTTTTCATGACAGCAAAAATAAAAGAAAGTTCTTATTTCCTAACTTTTTTCTTATCTTTTTTTTTTTCAACATCTACCACAAGTAATTTCAAAATGATGTTACTCGAAACCATCAGAGAAAGCTTTTCTAAGGGCCCACCCTCTATCTATACATTATATAGATGTGGTTAGCTCAAATTAAAATTGGACCAAAGAGGTAATGTTTCTCCTTAAGAAGAATACCATATAGGACATTCATGCTCTACTAGGAAATCTACGAAAAAAGCCATATGCAAAGCAGATATTTCACGCCTCCTTTACAGGTAGCCTAAGCCATCAACCCATTAAACAATGTGAGCATACTTATGAGCTGCATCACAGATTACCTAGGTTCCTCTCCTGTACACTGAGTGGCAGGACATACACTATATGCCTTGAAGCTCAGTTAACATTCGCTTAGCCAGGTGAAGAGTGCCTGACCTAGTGAATGCAGTCAGTGTAAGCAAGCAATGCATGTAACATCGCCACTTACTTAAATGTGAAGGCATGCATTGTATCCTGTATTGCTCACTGAACAGGTGCAGGGGATCTTGTCTTTGACAGGAGTCCCTACTCTTGCACATACTTTCAGTTTGCCCTATGCTATTGGCATTCCAGGGAATGGTGTTTGGGGCAACAATCCACATTTACCTTGACAGTGCCTCTGACAGGAGTGCCTGCTCTTGTATGTGATTATTTTAACAAGTCTTTAAATATTATAAAATTCCAAAAGTGCCTTTGGACATACACCAATATCAATGATCAACGGCTTCATCCTAACATCATTTTGTCCAACATCACATTATCTTCTCCTATGGAGTATCGGCAACATTGTATACCAATTTAGAGCTACACCACTCCAAATAAAATATCAATATTGTATTACTTCTCTTCCATAAAAACAGTTTACGTGAGGTGTATTAGACAGAGAGCAGCAGGATTACACTCCTAAGTATGGTAACCTATCATGCATAGCTGGTCCACATTAATGCTGATATACTTAGAACTTCCCGAGTAATGCTGGTATACTAGGATTTCTCACCCATTGTAGTGTAACTCCAGTCCCCCTCTGAGACACCAACAGCTGCCATTTTGCTCCTTCCTCAAGGGGTTTAACTTAAAGGGGTACTCCGCCCCTAGACATCTTATCCCCTATCCAAAGCATAGGGGATAAGATGTCAGATCGCCAGGGTCCCGCTTTTGGGGACCCCCGGGATCTCCGCTATCATTACTGCACAGAGCGAGTTCGGGCAATCCAGGGGCCGGAGCATCATGACATCACGGCTCCGCCCCTCGTGATGTCACGGCCCGCCCCCCCCGCCATAGACTAGCATTAAGGGGCAGGCCGTTATGTCACAAAGGGCGGAGCCATGACGTCAGGCTGCTCCATCCCCTGTATCACCCGTCATTACGCACAGAGCGAACTTGCTCTGTGCAGCAATAATAGCGCGGTGCCACAGCGGCGATCCCGGGCGTCCCCAGCAGTGGGACCCCTGCGATCTGGCATCTTATCCCCTATCCTTTAGATATTTGCATAAGATGTCTAGGGGCGGAGTACCCCTTTAACTCATTCTCTGCCCCTATTTATATGCCATACACTCTCTCTCATATCTGGAAAGCTATGACCATTTCCTGTTACTCCGGTCATGTGACAATGGCGCACTCGCTGTGTTCTGCCCGAGAATCGCGCTGTCCTCGCTCCGCGTCATCATGCTAATGCACATGAATGGACAATGTCTTAATGAGGTATTCCAGGATTTTTTTTTATTTGACTATGCTACAGAGGCTGTAAACTTAATGTAGTTCATAATATAGTGACTGATGTATTGCATTGAATGGATCACAGATGTGTTTCAATGGGTGGGGTGGCTGATGTGTGGGCAGGGGGGAAAGTGACTTCATACTTACAAGCATGGAACTATGGGATGTGTAGTTTAAAGAACGAAATTCAACAGGAAATACCCAGTTCTGGCAGGTACGTACTAAAATCACCTTATGGTGGATAACCTCTTTAAGTCTTAAAATATTTAGATTCAGATGAATCTAAATGTGTTGGGAAATCCTGAGAGAAATTGGTAATATCAAACCGATTTATTTATCTTTTCTTGGGAACTACATAGATCATACTTTTTTATGCAGCCCTTATCATATATACAGTACATTACATATTAAATGTGTTTCTATGATTATTTACTAATATCTACATCTTCTTCACAGAACAGAAACTAAGAATAATGCAGCATTTGTTCTGACTTTATAGTGTAACTTCATTCGAGCGTGTATAAACTCTATTCTTTATCTGTTACTATTTATTACAGACAGTAAAATCCTTTGAGATGTAACCTCTCATTAGCATCAGTGTTCTAGAGGTAGCATACACAAACTGCGGCCATCAATCACACCCAGACAGCCCAGTGGAAAAAGATGAATTTGGATCCTAATGCAAGAAGACATTGCTCTGACATTGGTTGAAAAAGCCATTTTGTTACAGAGATTAAAAAACAATAGTAAAACTTCAGCAACATTGTATATACAGGCTTACTATATTGTTATGTTACTTAATTTGAATTAACTTGTAATCCTATCAAGTACCTATTTACATGGAATAGACCAGCATTGCATCATAAGGTATTAAACACTCTTAAAGGGGTACTCCGCTGGAAACATCCCCTATCCAAAGGATAGGGGATAAGATGTTAGATCAAGATGTTGGACCACCGCAATCTCTGCAGCGGTACCCCTGTCATTCGCGGCACTGAGCGAATTCCACTCCGCGCCTGATGACTGATGCAAGCCACCACGCCCCCTCCATTCACGTCTATGCGAGGAGGCGTGATGGCTTTGTACTAGCATGGTGTGACGTCACGAATGTGGAAGCTGCAAGCCTCCGTGTTCTGGACGGTGCCGGTGCCAGACCGGAGATCGAGGGGGGTCCCAAGCGGCAGGACCCTCGCGATCTAACATCTTAACGCCTATCCTTAGGGTAGGGGATAAGATATTTCCAATGGAGTACCTCTTTAAAGGCTTGTTTATGTCTTATTAAGGATATAGGCCACATAGAACATTTTGGGGCAATCTGTGGTTCCATGTCCTACCAGTGGAGCATGTATTAAAGTGTCTCTAGCTATGCATTGTCATGCTCTGCTGTCCGCATGGAAAGGAATGATACAGCCGCTATAATTTGTGCTTCTCCTTTAGTTGTACAGTAACTTCTTGTGTGTGGCCCTGTTGGTTGTGTTTCCTACTAGGCCGAAGAGTATGTAAATACTGAAAATATTTCCCAAGGAGATGTCCTTAAATGAAGCTGTGCATGGAGTAAGCATATGTAGACCCTTTCGGACCTTCGTAGTGAATGTTAAGCAGCAGACCCATGTACAGCTGTCATGAGACAAGTGGGTGGGCTCGAGCCAGAGACCAAGCAGGTGCCAAAAGACAAGTCGGTGGGCCAGAGGCAGTGACCAAGCAGCTGCTATGGAACAAGCCAGCCTGGCTTCCCTGAAGCTTACTTAGGGGTCTATCTATCCAAGTCAAGTTGAATGAGCGGACTTGTGGGATTGTGACAACAACATACCATGTGAGTGGTTGGAAGACCAGAACATGTAAAAGTGGGTTATCCTTCGACCTGCATAATTAATGAAAGCTGAGTGTTGCACTGTGATCTGAAAGCAGATACAGCTCAAGTTACCGTGCTTCAAGTTTTAGGGCCCATGCACACTACTGAATTTCTGCCCAGAGAAATTCTCAGCAGAGATTCTGTGTGCAGCAGGCACTGCTAAGATAAATTGGCATGACGACCATGTAGACATGCGCTATCCCCCAACAATACAGTTCTAGGATCAGTCCATTCTGGAAATTCCACAGTGTGCACAGTGCAGCAAGATCCCATTAAAGAGAAGGGCTGATGTATCAGAATCTCTGCAAGGATTTCTCCAGTATAGTATATTTTACAGTTTATTTTGTGAAAAAAAATAGCCATTATTTTACCCAATTCTCTGTTGTAATGATTGTTTTGTTTGCAAATTCATATATGTCATCATTACAAGAGCAATGTAGAGAACATGCTGTAACACCAAGCAGAAAGCCATGTGGTATAAACTAACAAAGATGTAAACACTGACAGTATTTCTTTTTCTTTTACTAAGGATTTCTTGTAGCTGGGTGTGGTTGTCCACAATTTTCATCTATACTATTTGGAAATATTGGTTAACAAAGGGGAGGTCTTCTGTAAAGGATTCTCATCCCTTGGTCAGAGTGGAGTATGGTTACAAATTGCTTTAAAAGACAGCCAATTGATTTGAATCGGCACTGTGTAATGCCCAATTTGCCCTGTGGTGGCACTATAGGGAAAATGATCTTTTATAGCTGGTTTCTTTGTGTTAAGCTTATTGTCAAATTTCCTTTCTAAAAATGTTCCAACTGGAGAAGCCCCTTAAACAATTATTCTATCAGATCAATTCCCCTTCTAAATACAGATTTTCTGGTGATCAGTTGTTTAAAATCTAGTCAATAACAGTTTATAAAGCTGTAGGCTCTGCCGAGGAAATGCAGTATTATATAGGGCCCATTCAGCCAAATCACAACCATATAATACATGGTCATGCAGCTATGCCTCTATATTGTACCGTTCTATTTCTTTCTTACTCAAGACAAATAAAATAACAGAGATTATAAATAAAAACCAATATAAAATATTGGACCCAAAATGTGACAAGTAGGATTTGGTATCAAGCCTCTTGTTTCATCTCTGTGCGTGAAAAGGCACTTTGTGTTTTTTCTTTTATGTTTTGTTATTAGGGAAAAAATGTACAGTAAATCCCTAATCTACTTCTATTATGGGAACTGAGTAGAATAGGGAGGCTGCAGGGAATCTGGCTCCCCTGTCGTCTCATCAGCAGGCACTGTTTCATAAAGCTTATTCTGTATTTTGACTTACAAAGTTATATTTGATCTTACTGTATTTTCCTTTTTACCATATGCATTTTACACACTGCCCTACACAATAAAAAAAATACATGATCCCCATCATCAGTTTTGGCTTGTTTGCCCCTAGAAACAGCTGTATCTTGAAGTCCTTCTGCCTTTAATATCCTCCCTTGAGGTTCTAGTATTTACCAGACTTTGATGTTCCTTGAACAAGGGCATTTGGGATGTTCCTTCTCTCCTTAATGAATGTGAATTTATGCTCTTATTTCCCACTGTATTGATTGTAAAATAATCTTGCAGCTTCCATGAAATGACAGGTCCGCTTTTATTTTTAGCCACTGTTATGAAAAGTATTCTATATACAATAATAAATATTTCAACACCAGTTCTTCTGCATTAGTCAGGATGTTATTCACATTCAACAGACAAGCTTCCTAGTGCAGTAGTTAAACTCTGCATTCTGTCATTGTCCTTAGGGAAGAAATACTTGAATTTAAAAAGCTACTTTTTTTTTTTTTTTGGAAAATTCACAAATTCCTTTTTTTCTCTTGGCTGTTGGAATATTTTAACTTCCACATATTTTAGCACATTCACATGCCAATCCAATTTATAATATTTGCACACAATTTATGAGGATAGATAATGGTAAATATTTCCTGTGCTGTACAGGTACACATCTTTATTTCATTACATGTTTAAGATGATTGCTATATTTCTATAAATTATGACAATGCAATACTAAAAATATATCCATTTTTCCCTATTACTATGTATGGATGGTAGTCATTCTGCCATGCTGCTAAATAGAATGCTGCCTGAGGTTACAATCCTGGAGACATGGTACAGCCGTTCTATTTTATAGCAGGGTAACGCCAGCCTCCAGCAGTGGATTTAGCCAGTTCTAACCTCCTGCTAGAGCTGTGCTAACAATTTATTACATAACATGGATATCATTGTACAATTGCGGCAGAAATTCATTTAAAGAGACTTTTTTTTAATATACAAAAATAGATAATTTAACTTTATGCTAAATGTGTATAACAGTGTTTTTAGGGACTTCAATCTTTAGGATAGATCAGCGATCATGGCACCAGGCTAAATGTCCTCTTCCTTATTAAGGTCTTGTTTACACCACAATTTGTGCTTCGGAGGCACGGATACATTGGGAAAATGTCAAAATGACAAGCCAACATGCCTGTGCTTAGACTGGCAGGGACCCCATTTATTTTAATGGCCTGTGCGCAGATGACAGGTGACAACATTCGGGTCATTTGCCAAAATGAATGGAGCTATTGAAAGCTGAGCCTGTCTGAGCACATTGGCATGTCATTTTAAAAGTTTACCTAGGCATCCTTGCCTCAGAGGCAGAAATCATGGTGTGAACCTAGCCTAATCTGGCACTGCTCCTTTAACTCCACTCAATTAGGATTGAGCTGTATTGAGTAGCAGCAAACAAAAGTACAGATCTGTACTTGATCAATAACACAGGGGAGCAGCCCTTACTAGAGTGTCACAGCCCCATCAGTCATCTGATGAGTCTGGGTGCAGGGTGACAGTCCCTCACCATCAGGAACTTACCTGCCCTCTCTACAACATCACTTCAGGTCCCGGCACCTCTAGGAGCATCTTGAACCAGACTTGATGACCAGCTTTGCCTAATGCAGAGCCATTTGTCACTATAAGCCAGACCTGGCTGGTCAACCTGAACACCAGAGTGCTGGACCCATAAGCTGCAGTACCATTACTTACACCTCCTCACAGCAGGACAAACAGGCGTCTGCTTGTCACAGATTGCGGTCTTGCTCACCAGAAAATTATCCAGCTGGCACTGCTTAGACTCTGCACTCCAGAATGGACTCAGCCCTTGGACAAGGTGATGTACTTCTCAGCTACATTGCAATAGCCCAAACACAAGAGGGAAGAAGGAACAATGCAGCGCTCATGTGGTTTAATTCGTTTAATTTACAACAGGTATGACACCAACGACAAAGCACCTTCTTCACCTCTGAATTAAGAATGTACCTGTTGCCCTCACTTACATTATTGTAAATCTACACTTTTTGATCATGACCACTTCCTCACTTTACCTCTTACCTGCTGCTTTAGACCTGACCCTGACTCTACTGGTTTGATCACTGCATGTATAACTTCGTCTCTGGTTTTAATCAAGTTCTCCCATTTCTGACCAATTTCGGGTTATCTCTTCTGCTAGCTGATTCTTTCCTTGGTGTGTCTGTGGGTTATTGACCTAGCTAGTCTAGAGGTATGTTCATACGGCAGAATTTCCGTGCAGAATTCTGCATGAATCTTCCGCATTGACATTCTGCAGCAGCAGAGCCCCATTGATTTCAATGGGATTCTACTGCTCTTTTCTCATGGCAGAAATTCTGTGGCAGCAACATCTGCCAGGGAAATCCTGATTCTGGCATCTGCAAAAACATTAAACATGTTCAATATTTTTGCAGATTCCACACGTGAATGCATTGCCGTCTATGAGATGGCGTTTTTTCATGCGGTCCTAGTGCTGGCATGTTCTGAGGAATTTGGTAGTTGCAAGAGGATTGGTGGTAGTGTCTCGAAATAGTAAAAAGCTTGTAAACAGTGAATAAAATAGCTTTTGTAAATATTGAAAAGTTTAAAAAAAAAAAATTTTTCTTTTTGGGAGTTGCAACATGTTTTGTGGAGGGAATTAAAGAAAATGCAATGGCTTTTTCTAAGCATTCAAAAAATTCTTCAATTTGGATGCTGTAACAGGATCGGTGTTCCAAAAATTTGAATTAGGAATAGGTTTTTTATAAAAAGCCAAAAAATTTATAAAATGATCCCTTATTTTGGGGTCGGGGGTTGTCCAAAAATTCTCCCTTTTTGGGGATTGCAACATAAGTGTTTTTCCAAAATAGTAAATCACGGGTTGGGTATGAGTAGGCTCTTAGTAGCAGGAGCCAAGGTAGTGGACTGGTGGTTGTTGTTGCCAATGGAAAGTAGGCAGTGGTGGATTCCTAAAGTTCCTAAACTTGTGCCATGGCTATGAGACTGGTTTTCTGCATATGGTAAGATAAGAAAGAATTTCCACATGGCAGGAATCTGTAAAGAGATAGGTTAAAAGGGTACTCAGGTGGAAAACTTTTTTTTTTAAATGAACTGGTGCCAGGAAGTTAAACAGATTTGTAAATTACTTTATTAAAAAATCTTAATCCTTTTAGTACTTTTTAGCAGCTGTATGCTACAGAGGAAATTCTTTACTTGCTGAATTTCTTGTTTGTGTTGTCCACAGTGCTCTCTGCTGACACCTCTGTCCGTGTCAGGAACTGTCCAGAGGTTTGCTATGGGGATTTTCTCTGCTCTGGACAGTTCCTGATACGGGCATCAGGTGTCAGTAGAGAGCACTGTTGACAACACAAAAAAGAAATTTAAAAAATAAAGATTTTCCTTTGTAGCATACAGCTGCTAAAAAGTTCTGGAAGGATAAAGATTTTTTAATAGAAATAATTTACAAATCTGTTTAACTTTCTGGCGCCAGTTCATTTAAAAAAAAAAAAAAAAAAGTTTTCCCCGGAGTACTCCTTTAAATACGACCTATCTTTGCATTGGGAAAGGCAACGTGTTAATACTTCACATTACATCTTACTATTTTGTTTATTTTCAGAACTAGTGAGAATGTTAAATCTTAATTAAATGCTACTAGTAAAGTATGCGTGATGCTTGTTTTAATAAGAATGTCTGCTGAGAGGGTTTAACTTCATTGCAGACATTGCTTAAGGGGTTGTCTAACCTTTTGCCAGATGCCACAGTGCTAGTGTTTGTAGAGCTACAGAGAACATTACTAGAATTATCATAGGAGATGAGCACAGTATACTGTACTTTATTATTAGTAATCTTGCAGAAGAACAGAAACTTGGTGTCAAAAACATTGCTGGATGGGGCTATTGGCTGTAGGAAGTAAAACAAATTTTAGTTTAAGGGTTACTGAATGTATTACATACAAATCTAAGTAGAGAATAAAGATGGGTAGAGGAAGGTCAGCTGTTTTCACATAAAGTTGTAATAGTGAGAACGGGATTGTAGTAGATATGATTAGATGATTTATTTACTTTTTGGTGGATGCATTCGCCTTTGCTTGGATGGTGTAACTTGTGATACTCTACTGTAAATATAAAAAAGAACTATACAGTTACCTGGGTCATCAAGTAAATAAATCCGGATTTATCATCATAAATATGTATTGAATAGCTGCTCCTCCCCTGCATGATCAGCCTCATGAGACAACAGAAGTAGAGAAGGGAATCCTGCCACATAGCAGCAAGTCAGCTACCAGCCTCGGGATGCCTCATGGGGGATAAAAAAAAAAGATGGGAAGAGTGGTTGGGTGGTCCTATGTTCTTGTGTTCTGCTCCCCCTCCATGAGCCCTGTTCACCCCTAATATGTGCCCTGCCAACCAATATGCCCTATACACCCCCTGTGTATGCCTTTCCATCATATGCGCCCTATTGGCTCACTATAGGTGCCCTGCCCACCATATGTACACCTGCTTTACCCCCCATTTGTGCCCTTTGTGGCTCTATGGTGCAGTCTGTGGCACTATTACATTCAGAGTGCACAGTTAGTGTTGCTATTACATTCAAGATGCATAGTGTATTGTGTTATTACATTTAGGGAGCACAGTGAGTGGTGATATTACATTTAGAGTGCACAGTATAGAGAGCTGTTGCATTCAGTGGCCACAGTGTGTTGTGTTATTACATTCAGTGGCCACAGTTTGTTGTGTTCTTCCATTTATTGGCCACAGTTTGTTGTGTTATTACATTCAGGGGGCACAGTGTGTAGCACTGTTACATTCAGGGGCAATGTTTGTGAGATGATTACATTCAGGAGGCATAGTGTGTGGCATTATAATATGTGTTAGGATTTTTTTTTCCAATGTAGTGGGTAAATATGAGAAAGCTGTGCAGAGACAAGTTTTGGTCTGAAGAAGTTATTATGGTAGTTTGGGACATATGGAGAAAAATAGGAAAACAAATTGTTAGTTTAAAGGGGTTATCCAGGAATTTTTCTTTATATATATATATCAACTGGCTCCAAAAAGTTAAACAGATTTGTAAATTACTTCTATTAAAAAATCTTAATCCTTTCAGTACTTATGAGCTTCTGAAGTTAAGGTTGTTCTTTTCTGTCTAAGTGCTCTCTGATTACACGTGTCTCGGGAACCGCCCATTTTAGAAGAGGTTTGCTATGGGGATTTGCTTCTAAACTGGGCGGTTCCCGAGACACGTGTCATCAGAGAGCACTTAGACAGAAAAGAACAACCTTAACTTCAGAAGCTCATAAGTACTGAAAGGATTAAGATTTTTTTTTTAATAGAAGTAATTTACAAATCTGTTTAACTTTCTGGAGCCAGTTGATATATAAAAACAATTTTTTCCCCTGGATAACCCCTTTAAGGCTTCACAAACGCTGTCAGGCCAGGATTGTAATACAGATACAAAAATGGGCATGACAAAGTAAAGAAAAATTTGCCCCAAAGCGAAAGCACATTGCGCACCACAATTTTTATTTGTTTTTGGGATAGGGGACAATATTGTACTGTGCCAGGGCTGCTTTTTAGTTCCAGTCAGGCCCTGTAGGCAACATTTTAGTATGCAGTACTTCAATTCTGCTAAATTTCAGCTTAACGTGCCGCCAAAACATACATTACCACCCACCTCAATATTTTGGGATTAAATACTGATAAGGCTCAGAGAGAAAGTGACAAAGATGATGAAAAATCATTTCTGACTGCTGGAAATGATAAACATTCATATCAAATACCTCATAGTGAGATGTTCTTAGGCTTCTTCACATGAAAACCTTTCATCAATATTCATAATGCTTTTAACTTTTGGATTATGTAGGTTCTGCTAAGAGAGGGAAAGGGACATTCCAAGATTTATTTTTTCTTCAGCATTTGAGCCCATAATACAGTGTAATACACTTTTATTATCTCAGTTTGCCGCTTTGTCCTATTTACATGCACGATATCCACACCCGGAAGGGCTGTCATATCGTATGTCAATGGTCTGAAACTGTGGCCCTCCAGATGTTGCAAAACCTTAACTCCCAGCATGCCGGGATAGCTGCAGCCAATGACTGTCCGGGCATGCTGGGAGTTGAAGTTTTGCAACATCTGGAGGACCACAGTTTGAGACCACTTGAGTATGTTATAAATCGCATAGTCTCTAGGGGGCGTGGCTATGTTGCAGTGGGTGGGAGAGTATGATTACATCATTCCTTTCTACTCACCCACTGCACACATGACTTATGACATATTGGCCCTGATTTACTATTGTAAACCCGACATGTTTTGTTGGGTTGTGCGCCAGATTCTGTCTGCACCAAAATTTGCGACAGAATTGAAGACAACCGACTAACTCTCAATTTTACAGGAAAAAATGAAAAGAGAGTGTGATCATTGGGAAAAGTGGGCATGGTCACCGGAAAAGGGCGTGTCCCTTACATTTTCACCAAAACTCAACGTATTTACTTAGGTTTCCACAGAAAATGTGGTGGATTTGAGCTGAGAAAAACCCTACAGATCAGAGCATGTGTAAAAAAAGCAGAATGTAGGGGAAAGTACAAAATGTAGGGAAAGCTTAGTAAATATCATGGAAAAAAATTGGTGGGAATTAAAACCCACAAAGAAAACGACAGTTCACTCTTAGTAAATCAGGGCCAATGTCTCCGGCTGCATGGAATGCTGGGAAAGGTCAGTGACAACAGTATAATTTAAAGCACTTTTGGGTAACAGAAGTATATTACACAGTATTATAACTTAGCATCATGGGCTCAAAGGCTAAAGAAGAGTTCTGTCTATAGAGTCATCTACAATACTAACATATACATTAACCTAAATGATTTTGTACGATCAAGTTTAGCATTTTATGAAAATTGCAATTATTGGTTTAAAATTTCATCCTCTTTACTCAAAACTATAATGCTAATGTAAACTATATTCAGGAAAGTAATTTTTTTTATTAAATATTTATTTCATTAAATAAATATTTTGGTACCTTACCTTGCATATGAGAAGTTTTGTATTTAGTTTCCATAAAACATCATAAATAAATAAATAACTGAATGAATAAAAAAAATCTCACGGTGCTCAAATCCACAGTATAATTTTGGCATTTTATCATGAATTTCCCACGAGCAGCCTTTCAATTGACTTCTTTTACGTATCTAATTAATTTGCCGACAACTAGCACGCCTGTATAAATGTCAGGATTTTAGTACAATGTGAATAGTCATTAAGGATAAAATATTAGTAGTTCAAATGGCAGCCACCTGCACACTGCTATTTTAAAGCACTATCCTATTAACATTGCATTATTCTTTTGCTTAATGGCATCGGGCACTTGTTTATTTTATGCATTATGAAGATGACTTCTTTGTAATGTCCTGAGAATACAACATGGAAAATTAGAGGTAGATAAATGTTGGGACTAATATATTTTTTATATCTATGAAATGTGAGGCAACCAGAACAATGATCATAACAATGGTTTATATAAGTAGCTAAATATTTTAGCCTGTTTGTAAGATTGTCTCCCATTTTTTTTAAACAGATTTAATGTGCACAGCTCTATGCTACAGTCCATAAACCGTGGAGCCTCATTCTAATGTGCGGCTATGGGTCTCTGAGAAGGGATTCACCCTGCACTACCTTGGCTCATGGTGGCCACTTCCCTTATTACCTTTCATGGATCCTAACTTCAACAATGTGTGTGTCTTTTACCATCTTATTGCAATGCAGCGAGCAGCCCCAGGTCTAACAAGGCAATTGGACTTTCTGTCCAAATCCTGACAGGAGAGGATATAATTTCTTTAAATGTGTTTGCTTAAAAACATTTGTTCAGACTAGAAAAAAAAAAGAAAAAACCTTTACTTATCCATAAAGTCACCTTGGCTCCAGCGCCACCACGACTTTATTGTCCCCTGTCAAAGCGCTGAGATGATATCATGTATATTGTTCGTGTGATACTGTAGCCAATCATTGGCCTCAGTGGTCATATCCCCTATATGCAGGGGCCAGGAATTAGCTGCAGCACCAAGTGAACAATGTACATGACATTATTGAGGTACTTCTGTAAGGGGAAGAAATAGAAATGGAGTACCAGCACTCGCTTTTTTCGTTCACTTTTACCAATATGAAATATACATGAACCGTGTTTCATCTGGTAAAGCCTTTGTCAGCTGATTCAGTTCATAAAGGCTTTACCAGTTAAAATGGGTTTTAAATTTTGTTTTGGAAGAATAAAAGTGAACAAATTCTGAAGAAAAAAAAGTGAATGCAGGAACTTCATTTCTATTTGTTGCCATTGGCTTCATGTCCACGAGCACCGCAACTTATACCGAATGCCATCCCAATGACACCATTATAATAATAATAATTCTTTATTTATATAGCACACACAGATTCTGCAGCACTGAAAACTCAAATTGCTCTCTGTCGCTTGGGGCTCACAATCTAAACCTATCAGTATGTTTTTGAAGTGTAGGAGGAAACCGGAGAACCCGAAGACAACACATGCAAACATGGAGAGAACATACAAACTCTTTGAAGATGTTGTCCATTGTGGGATTTGAACTCAGGATGGCAACAGTGCTAACCCCCAAGCCACCATGCTGGCAGATAACACCAGAGCTGCATATTTAGAAGTGAACAGTTTTTTTTTTCTTTAGTTAAAAGTTATCAGAAACATCAATCAATAGCTGCAAAATGCTTGCCAGGTTGCAAATAGTAACTCTACAGACCCTTTTGCATCATGTTTTGGAGCTTCCATATTCAAAATGCCAAAAGGGGTGGCTGTAGTACAGGCTTACGTATAGTTAATAGGCCCATAGACTTAAATGGGATAAACATAGTTTAATTGTGATTAAGTTATGTCTGATTTCGAGATATATGCACTTTCAGTGCAGGACATGTTTGACTATATTTTTGAGTCCCATACAGTAAGGGCATTCAGTTTGGAATTGGACTATACAAAGCCACAACTAGATTATGTTTGGGCCATTATGTCTATGGGCGGCATGTTGGTATTCCTTTATAAGGTTTTGCCAATGTATAACAAAAGCCCTGCAATGCATAGGAAGACATTGCTTAAAGGGGTACTCCGGTGCTTAGACATCTTATCCCTGATCGCGGGGGTCCCGCCACTGGGGACCCCCGTGATCTTGCACACCGCACCCTGTCACGCCCCCTCCCATAGGCTTGCATTGAGGTCACAATGCTCCGGCCCCATGATCGACAGTAATCAGACCCGGAGCGAACACGCTCCGGGGACTGATTTTAAATGGGGTGTGGAATGCAAGATCACGATCAGGCATCTTATCCCCTATCCTTTGGATAGTGGATAAGATGTATAAGCGCCGGATTACCCCTTTAATGCCTTATCATTCCACTCACTCTGGAAGTCTCTACAGTAGGAAATGTTTTAGAGTCGAGTCCCAGGACAGATGTCCTCTCAGCCTACTGCTCACACTCCAGGAGTTTCTCCGCAGCTCTTCACACAAACACATTGGCCCTGAGTTACTATTGTAAACCTGACATGTTTTGTCGGGGCGAGTGCCAGATTCTGGCACATCGTGCCAGAAATTCTGTCTGCGCCAGATTTTGCACCAGAGTTGAAAAAACCTGACTAACTCTCCAATTTACTAAGAAAACCTGAAAAGAGGGGCATGGCCATTGGGGAAGTGGGCATGGTCGTCAAAAAGGGGGCATGTCCCCAACATTTTTACAAAAATCCAACATATGTACATATGTAAGTTTTCCACAGAAAATGTGGTGGATTTTAGCTGAGGAAAACTTAAAGATCAGAGAATGTGTAAAGAAAGCAAAATGTAGGGAAAAGTGCAAAATGTAGGGAAATCTTAGTAAATTCCATGGAAAAAAATTGTAGGGCATTAAAACACACAAAGAAAACTACACTCTTAGTAAATCAGGGCCATCGTTTGTCCATTGAATCCGGAACAGGAGTTTTCCTTGACCACTGCTTCATCTCCAAAGGACAGACCTAGGCCTACTGCTGCAACTGTTCCCATTGCAGGTCAGTCCAAATGCATATTGTCACGTATGGGCAGGGAACGAGTGCAGCCTACTTGCCCATACCCCTTAAACAGCGGATCGACAACCATGGTGATGGTCCCTTCCTAAATAAGTGATGGAAGTTACTGTCAACAAAATAAACTAATAAACAGACACAGGTCAGGATACATTCAGGAAGCACACAAACTAACAGAAATAATACTAAACAAAAACACACAATTAATCCAAGTCCACTAGCCGAGATTATACCAGGAGTTGTCAAGAGGTGCCAAGTCGACAACACAAGAGAAGAGTCAGGAAGCCAGAAAGTCACAAATACCAGGAAAATGGAATACAGGGTAAATATGCTAGCTACTGGAGGAATCATCTTTCACAGGCAAGGTATGTGAGCACACTGCAGGCTTATATAGGCAGCCAGACAGGTGCTCTCATCAAGGTCAGCTGATCAGACAAACAATTAGGCGTAGCCCAGTAACAAAAACAAAAGAAAAAGAAACATCAGAACCAATTAACCCTACGGGTTCTGACACATGCAATGCCATAGGCATCAATTGTAGGATTCTTTTTACACCCCCCCCCCCCCCCTTATTACTCTCCTCATGCTCTTACCATGGCATGGCCACACTAAAGCAGTCAATGTTGTGATGCTGCTACATATCAGCACTGGGGTTCACTTTCTAACCTAAAGCTAGGAAATCATGTTTCTAGACCTGCAGTGACAACATATATATAAGGTGCCAACTCCATTTACCATAATCTCTGAACAGAGAACATTCGGTGAGAAAACAGGCAAACACAAGGGGAAAAAACTGAAGGAAGCACTGTAAGGGCAGTTAGACTTAACTCCTTCTTACATGTTGGCTGTTTTTTCAATAACAAGCATGCCACAACAGTGACAGGTTACAGTCTGGAAGCCATAGGTTGGAGATTCGTTCTTTTGGACAATCTTCATCATATTTCTTACAGTTTTTTTTCTTCCAGATATTTGAGGGTTATTTCTTTGAAAACTATATTGAAGAGTAAATGACTAGCATAACATTAGAAGTACTGTTTTACTTGATTGAGAAGTGCTCTTTTACTTGATTGAGGTTGAACTGTAATACAACACTCAACTATTGGACTAGAAGGGTGGCTTTTTCCAGAAAAAATACACCCTGATTTATTATTTGAATTGAAATTACATGATTACTTGTAGAACAAAGAAGTGTCAAGAAGATTTGTTAGTGGTGAGAAGACCATATCAGGAGCTCAGCTTACTGTCCATTTAGTTAATTCAGTAAAGACAAAAAAAAGGGTGGTTTACTAGCCTCAAGTAACTGAATTTATATTTCAGTTTGGACTAAATCTATACTATTATTTTTGTACAGTTGTTTGCAAGGAAATGTATCATAATTCTTTCAATACTTCTCAAAAGATTCAAATGTATTAAAATGTTATTGAGCATTTCAAACAGTTTCAGATACATTTTACTTAAGCAGTTAAGATAAGCTAAGAAAAGATCAGGTTTACCATAAATAAAATTTGAACTATGGACTATGAGATTTGTTGTGAACTTTATTGGCCATTAACATGCTCTTAGCAATGAATTAGTTTCCTATCATGTGGAAGCATCATCTGATAATGGCTTGTTAATGAATATTTGATAATGGCTTGTCATCATTTTGCATTAGATCTCGTGGGCATTCCTTCACTAACCTTTGACATTCCCTGCCTCTTGAAGCGTTGTTTGCCCAGGGAAATTGTTACGCCGAGCGCTCCGGGTCCCCGCTCCTCCCCGGAGCGCTCGCTACACTTCCCTCACTGCAGCGCCCCGGTCGGTTCCACGGACCCGGGGCGCTGCGTTACCACCTCCGGCCGGGATGCGATTCGCGATGCGGGTAGCGCCCGCTCGCGATGCGCACCCCGGCTCCCGTACCTTACTCGCTCCCCGTCAGTTCTGTCCCGGCGCGCGCGGCCCCGCTCCCTAGGGCGCGCGCGCGCCGGGTCTTTGCGATTTAAAGGGCCACTGCACCGCTGATTGGTGCAGTGGTTCCAATTAGTGTTTACACCTGTGCACTTCCCTATATCACCTCACTTCCCCTTCACTCCCTCGCCGGATCTTGTTGCCCTAGTGCCAGTGAAAGCGTTCCTTGTGTGTTCCTTGCCTGTGATTCCAGACCTTCTGCCGTTGCCCCTGACTACGATCCTTGCTGCCTGCCCCGACCTTCTGCTACGTCCGACCTTGCTTCTGTCTACTCCCTTGTACCGCGCCTATCTTCAGCAGCCAGAGAGGTTGAGCCGTTGCTAGGGGATACGACCTGGTCACTACCGCCGCAGCAAGACCATCCCGCTTTGCGGCGGGCTCTGGTGAAAACCAGTAGTGACTTAGAACCGATCCTCTAGCACGGTCCACGCCAATCCCTCTCTGGCACAGAGGATCCACTACCTGCCAGCCGGCATCGTGACAGTAGATCCGGCCATGGATCCCGCTGAAGTTCCTCTGCCAGTTGTCGCTGACCTCACCACGGTGGTCGCCCAGCAGTCACAACAGATTGCGCAACAAGGCCAACAGCTGTCTCAACTGACTGTTATGCTACAACAGTTACTACCACAGCTCCAGCAATCATCTCCTCCGCCAGCTCCTGTACCTCCTCCGCAGCGAGTGGCCGCTTCTGGAATACGACTATCCTTGCCGGATAAATTTGATGGGGACTCTAAGTTTTGCCGTGGCTTTCTTTCCCAATGTTCATTACACTTGGAGATGATGTCGGACCAGTTCCCCACTGAAAGGTCTAAGGTGGCTTTCGTAGTCAGCCTGCTGTCTGGAAAAGCCCTGGCTTGGGCCACACCGCTCTGGGACCGCAATGACCCCGTCACTGCCTCTGTACACTCCTTCTTCTCGGAAATTCGAAGTGTCTTTGAGGAACCTGCCCGAGCCTCTTCTGCTGAGACTGCCCTGTTGAACCTGGTCCAGGGTAATTCTTCCGTTGGCGAGTATGCCGTACAGTTCCGTACCCTTGCTTCAGAATTATCCTGGAATAATGAGGCACTCTGCGCGACCTTTAAAAAAGGCCTATCCAGCAACATTAAAGATGTTCTGGCCGCACGAGAAATCCCTGCTAACCTACATGAACTCATCCATCTTGCCACTCGCATTGACATGCGTTTTTCCGAACGGCGTCAGGAGCTCCGCCAGGATATGGACTCTGTTCGCACGAGGCGTTTCTTCTCCCCGGCTCCTCTCTCCTCTGGTCCCCTGCAATCTGTTCCTGTGCCTCCCGCCGTGGAGGCTATGCAGGTCGACCGGTCTCGCCTGACACCCCAAGAGAGGACACGACGCCGCATGGAGAATCTCTGCCTGTACTGTGCTAGTACCGAACACTTCCTGAAGGATTGTCCTATCCGTCCTCCCCGCCTGGAAAGACGTCCGCTGACTCCGCACAAAGGTGAGACAGTCCTTGATGTCTACTCTGCTTCTCCACGTCTTACTGTGCCTGTGCGGATGTCTGCCTCTGCCTTCTCCTTCTCTGCTGTGGCCTTCTTGGACTCTGGATCTGCAGGAAATTTCATCTTAGCCTCTCTCGTCAACAGGTTCAACATCCCGGTGACCAGTCTCGCCAGACCCCTCTACATCAATTGTGTAAACAATGAAAGATTGGACTGTACTATACGTTTCCGCACGGAGCCCCTTCTAATGTGCATCGGATCTCATCACGAGAGGATTGAACTGTTGGTCCTCCCCAATTGCACTTCTGAAATCCTTCTTGGACTTCCCTGGCTTCAACTCCATTCCCCAATCCTGGATTGGTCCACTGGGGAGATCAAGAGTTGGGGGCCCTCTTGTTCCAAGGACTGCTTAAAACCGGTTCCCAGTAAACCTTGCCGTGTCCCTGTGCTTCCTCATGTAACCGGTCTCCCTAAGGCCTATATGGACTTTGCGGACGTTTTTTGCAAAAAACAAGCTGAGACTCTACCTCCTCACAGGCCTTATGATTGTCCCATTGACCTCCTCCCGGGCACTACTCCACCCCGGGGCAGAATCTATCCTCTGTCCGTCCCAGAGACTCTTGCCATGTCTGAATACGTCCAAGAAAATTTAAAAAAGGGCTTTATCCGTAAATCCTCCTCTCCTGCCGGAGCCGGATTTTTCTTTGTGTCCAAAAAAGATGGCTCTCTACGTCCTTGCATTGACTACCGCGGTCTTAATAAAATCACGGTTAAGAACCGCTACCCCCTACCCCTCATCTCTGAACTCTTTGATCGTCTCCAAGGTGCCCATATTTTTACCAAACTGGACTTAAGAGGTCAACCGTTTTTCTCCTAAATCTGTTCCTCCCACTCCTGTTTCCGGCTCCTCGGACATCTTCTCTGTCAAAGAGATTTTGGCCTCTAAAAAGGTCAGGGGAAGAACTTTTTTTTTAGTGGATTGGGAGGGTTGTGGTCCAGAAGAGAGGTCCTGGGAACCTGAGGACAATATCCTGGACAAAAGTCTGATCCTCAGGTTCTCAGGCCCCAAGAAGAGGGGGAGACCCAAGGGGGGGGGTACTGTTACGCCGAGCGCTCCGGGTCCCCGCTCCTCCCCGGAGCGCTCGCTACACTTCCCTCACTGCAGCGCCCCGGTCGGTTCCACGGACCCGGGGCGCTGCGTTACCACCTCCGGCCGGGATGCGATTCGCGATGCGGGTAGCGCCCGCTCGCGATGCGCACCCCGGCTCCCGTACCTTACTCGCTCCCCGTCAGTTCTGTCCCGGCGCGCGCGGCCCCGCTCCCTAGGGCGCGCGCGCGCCGGGTCTTTGCGATTTAAAGGGCCACTGCACCGCTGATTGGTGCAGTGGTTCCAATTAGTGTTTACACCTGTGCACTTCCCTATATCACCTCACTTCCCCTTCACTCCCTCGCCGGATCTTGTTGCCCTAGTGCCAGTGAAAGCGTTCCTTGTGTGTTCCTTGCCTGTGATTCCAGACCTTCTGCCGTTGCCCCTGACTACGATCCTTGCTGCCTGCCCCGACCTTCTGCTACGTCCGACCTTGCTTCTGTCTACTCCCTTGTACCGCGCCTATCTTCAGCAGCCAGAGAGGTTGAGCCGTTGCTAGGGGATACGACCTGGTCACTACCGCCGCAGCAAGACCATCCCGCTTTGCGGCGGGCTCTGGTGAAAACCAGTAGTGACTTAGAACCGATCCTCTAGCACGGTCCACGCCAATCCCTCTCTGGCACAGAGGATCCACTACCTGCCAGCCGGCATCGTGACAGAAATAAATGGCATACAGATGACAATGACATTCACCAGAGGTTAAAAAATATATAGTCTTGGTTAAAGATGAAAAGAAAATCTGATTTTCACTTAAAAACCTTACCTAGTCAGTCGTCAACCTAGGCAAATGATCTTAATTAAACTAAGCACTAAAAGGGGAAGGGCTGTTCTTCAGTGACAGTTTTGAAACACATCCATTAACCAGTGTTCTATACACAACAGATGTCATGTGGGGACATCATTAAAACTACATACAAGTGTAGTAGCGATCATTTTGTCCCTTGACACAATATCACAATTGTGATGACTCACTCTTGCAGACAGGTGCGGTTGCAGTATAGAGGCACGGAAACAGGACTTTTCAAATCAAAGTTCTGTGTTTTATTCACACTTTGCAAACAGCAAACAGTCTTAAATGCAGATCAAAGAACAAGTAACAAAAGTCTGCCTGTGTTCCTTAGGTGTTTGTTCACACCTGAGTCCATGCCATGCGGCATAAAACCAGTCTTTTCCAAACCTGCAGGCACTCTGCTCACCAGCTTTCACACTCCACAAGGAAGATTTCAAAACTCAGCTCTCTGGCAGTATGAGCTGCTACATGCATATCCCCCTCAGCTGGTGTAGCAGCCTACCTTTAAGGCCTACAAAAGACGGCTTGGTTTGTGGGGAATGGCCCCCACCCAACACTTGACCATTCCCAGTAAGAGCCATCCCGGATTGGCTTTCCAACCATACTACAGCAACAGTGTCAGTCTGCATCGCAGCACAGACACTGGACAATTATTGGCTCTTACAGGAGCCTTGGTGACACATACCGACCATCAACCACAATGCCCTTCACCTTCTATATATAGCAATATAGCAAACTGGTTTTCCTTAGGTCTGGAAGTAACCCTAGCTAGCTGTCTTAACACTATGATTTTATCACCATGCCCCTTCTTTCAGGGGGCATCATTGCAATAAAATTGCCACTATTTAAAGGGTACCTGAGTTTTCAAAGAACTTTTGATATATCCAAGGCATAGTACTAGCGACCGCACATTAGAACTAGTGGTGAGAAGTGTGCAGCTGAAAACTGCTTCTCCCCGCTCTATGTCCCAAATTTGCCCCATAAAGTTAAATTAGAGGCCATCTCACCTGACACAGAGAATGCGCTTCTTCCAGCTCATTCTAGTGATTGGTTGTGAAAATGCACACTACAGACATTAAAGGCTTGGAGGCTGATAGTAGCTTTTAGAAATTTCGAGGGGTTTCTGAGCCTCCCAGCCTCTATTCTTTTGGCGAAATCTGCCAGGAAATGCTCAATAATCAGAGGTTGTTTGGTTGCAAATTCTACACAAAATAAGGACTAATTCAGGGTGGCAGAGATCCACTAAGAAGATTCAGTAAGGAAATTCCTTGGTGTGCACATACCCTTAGAGGGATTATTCAGCTTAGAAAAATGTATCTCCTATCCAAAGGATAAGGGATCAGTGTCCGATTATGGGGTATCCGACCACCGTCTCTTGTCCTGGGATGCGCCCTCCATTCTTCTCTAAAGGAGAATTGAAGTGCTGTATTTGGGAATCCCTGGCTCTCCCATAGAGATGCATGGAGGTGGTGTCTTTACCACCACTTAGACACAGCTCCATGCAGGAGAAGAGCCTGGGGGCTGGAAAGGAGATTGTGGGGAGCTGGACCACTCCATTAAATGTTGCCCTTAGATAGGATAGCATGAATCTAGAGACAGATTCCATTTAAAAGATTAATTCAACCCTGCTACACTTCTAAATACAGGATGTTTATGCAAATGAAATGCATGTTTTGGCCTTTTCCAACCATCATTGAGCAAACATTTGTCGTAAAAAGCATAGCTTAGCAGCCTGCATTTTGCTATAAATCAATTTTTTCTATTTCTATACAGTTATTCAGAGCTATGTGTATAAATCCTGTATAACAGGGTATAAAGGCAGTACATCTCCTAGGTCAGACATATATAGAGCTAATCTCCTATAGAGACAGCTCCTCCCATGGAGTTCAATGAAGCATGTGCTCATTGATTTAGTCTAATTCTGACTTCTGTGTATTGTCATATAGGCTTTCTTAAGTGTCATATGTACAGAGATATTCTCCTCTAGAAGCAATCCTTCTAGGGCAAAATAGCTCTGAACATGTGGAACATAGGTTTGCTATGGGGATTTGTTTGTACTCTGGACAGTTCCTGACTGTGGTCAGACTGAAAAGAATCCCAGAAAGAAATACAACTTCCTGTGGGGCATATAGTAGCTGTTACATAGTGGAAGGATTAAGATTTTTTAAATAGAATTAATTTACAAAAGTGTTTGACTTTCTGGCACCAATTGATTTGAAAAAAAAATTGTTTTCCAACGGAGTACCCCTTTAAACTTGATTCCTATCATTTAAGGATATCCGGACACAACACATGGATAGTTAACAACCTCAAGATAACCATTACTATGTTTTTATCTCTTAAAATTTCCCATAGAAAATTGTGCTTTATAGAGTATCCCAAGTACTCAGTCCAAAATTTGTCTTGTATATAGTGCCTCCCCAAAATGCTCCATATATAATTACTGTATATCCCATATAAAATTATACTCTCCATAGCACCCTGCATAAAATAATTGCCCCCAAAATGGACCAATGCACCTCAATTAAACATTGTTACACTATTCTACTGTTTAGATGTTTATAAATCTGCATTACATTTTATTTTTTTATTTTTTTTTGGAGGGGGGGGGGGATGTAAAAATAGCAGAAAATCTGTTTTTTGATTGTTTGGCTCTATTTAGCATGCTGTCCCCAGATTAGCAAGGTAGCCTCCCTCCATTAGGCAGGTAGTCCCAAACATTAGTCAGGTAGCCCCTCCCCCCATTAAACAGGTAGTCCCTAGATTAGACCCCCATAGGCAGGTAGTCCTTAGATTAGTGCCCTTCAATAGACGATTAGTCTCCATATTAACCCCCTACATAGTCCTCAAAAATAATAACATTCAAAAATAATTCATACTTATCTCCTCCCCCAGTGAACATCAGCCAGAACCCCTTCTTCCAGCTTTGCTCTGGTGCAGGTGGTGATGATGAGTAATGTCACCACCTGCACATGGGCAGGGGTCAGGTCTGTGGCTTACACCAAAGTGGACAAGTTTCCAGAATTCCCTATCTTGCAAGTGGATTTTAAATTGAGTGGTTTGGACAACAGCCCACATTATAATCTGCAAGGTCAGATAGATTGGGGAGACATGGCCATTTGGTGCCTTAGCCGCAGGCCCCTCAGCAGTGGTCTACTCTGTCTATATGGTAGGTACACCACGGATGAGGAACTTGGCACCCCCCAGGTAAGTGGCACCGATGGCAGGCTGTCACCCTACTCCCCCACCCCCAATAAGCATGACATTGAATTCAGTTTTTTTTTTTTTTTACTTTTCTTAAGGCTCAAAAAGGCCTTATTGTAAAGGGCTAAAAAAAACAAGTCAGAAAAATAAAAACTAAGAGGAACGTATTTACTTTACAAGTGAAACGGACAGCATTTTTATCCAAGAACTTGAATTATTTTGGAATATGACAGAGTTTTGAATTAAAAAAAAAAAAAAAACACATTCCAAAGAAGTAAATTACATCTCTAACCACAATTGTGATGAAATCATTCTCTTTATGAGAAATAATTTTTAATCATTCGATTTTTTTTACACCACAACAATTCACTAATCACTTTTCTTGACAGATTACTCAAGGGTAATTTGGATGCTACACTGCAGCAACATAAAATATGTAAAGTGAAGCACATTCCTGGAAAGAAGAAATTAACCGATTTAATTAGAACAAAGCCTTCCACAACCATCTAAAGGTACATTGACCTTGAAGTATTTGACAATATAATATGGAGATGAAGCTCAATTGTACAGGATGAAGGTGTCACTGAGTTTCTATGACATGACATATCAGTAGAGTCATTGACCTATAACCGCACTGCACTTCCTCTGTCATACATCTTGAAAGGTTTTTTGTTCTATTCATTCATAGTGTGCCTTGTGA
Source organism: Hyla sarda (assembly GCF_029499605.1). Classification (NCBI taxonomy): domain Eukaryota; kingdom Metazoa; phylum Chordata; class Amphibia; order Anura; family Hylidae; genus Hyla; species Hyla sarda. The sequence continues at coordinate 260,878,239 of NC_079192.1, read as the reverse complement.
TGATTTCCCTGATCCTTTCTTTTTAATGGAAATCACCAACTCATATAGAATTAAGATTGCTGGCATACAAACTTTACTTTATTTAGCAATGCAGATGGTACAATCTGAGGGAAACTGATCAAAACTGGACCTTGGTTCATGAAATATTTTAGTCATTACTCATTACCATAAAATTGAAGAATGTTCAATGTTCTACAATAGTGGTTCCCAACCTGGGGTTCTTAGTAGTTCTCCAGGGGGTATTTGAAAAAAAAATGAGCAATGGCGGTCGCAGCCACTAGTTGCTGCTTCTAAAGTGTTGGTAGGCAGACGTCACTGCACTGAGGAGTATAGCAAGAGGGCAGCAGAGGAGAAGCATAGGCATCAGGCTGCTCTAGGCAATAACTACCATTAGTTTTGGTGCTCCATTGCTCCTGCAATTGGTCCCGAGACCAAAGGAGCAGTGGAGCGCCAAAGCGGGACAGTATGGTGGCCTACAACTATATATCGGGGCATTTTGGGGGTCTAAAACTATATATATGGGGGCAGTACGGGGGCCTACAGCTATATGTGGGGCACACAGGGGGCCTAACTTCTTTATGGGGACACAAAGTGGGAACTTTAACTGTGTGGGGTAATGCACATGGAAAGTTTGCAAAGAGGTGTAGTACACTAGTATCGCTCCATCAGCTATAGTACGGGAGGGGCAGCAATCTCTATAAGACGCACAGACATTCGCTCCATAAGACTCACAGACATTTCCTTCCCAATTTTGGGGGAGAAAAAGTGTGTCTTATGGAGTGAAAAATACGGTAATAATTTTACTTAATCAAATATGTTTTGTTATCTGTTTGTATTTTGTTGTCCTTTATACAATGCCATTGACAGTTTAACTTGAGATGTTGTTTTGAGCTGTGAACGGTTGCTGCAAAGACACTTGGGCATAAGAAAAGAAGACAGACCTATTGATGTACAGTGTGTGGGAGAATGTTGTGAGCATGATTTGTGTTAAGTTGCGTATTCATTATGCATGAAGAGGAAAGATCAGCTGAGATTTCTCTGCAACCTATTATTGATGGTGACATCATGGGTTACCTTTCTTCTGTATAATAGAGGTGTTACCTTATGTTGTAATCCTGCTTTTTGGTGATATAACTCATGACCATGCCTTCAGTGATTTAAGCTGCAATGGAATCTCTAAAAAGCTAAATTATCAGAGTTCCTCCGAGAGTTTAACAAAAAAATAAACTTACTGCAGTAAACATCATCAGTCAACAGTAACAACCTTCAGTGCCGATGCCTCAGAGGAGTTTATTTTCCTGCATCGATGACAGGTTATACTTCCGTGTGACAACTATAATCAATGTATAAATGAGGAAAAGAAACATGTGGACTATGCCTTACAAAAAGTTTACATCTACCAGAATATGAACAGTCTTTATTGTGTAAAAAATTGCAGACTAGTACAAGAATGAAAAACATTTTAAAATGTGCACAAAAGGTCTCGGTAACAGGTAAGGTTGTGTGACCCCACAGTTTGTACGAACAATTTATAGCCTTATAAGAAAATAATATAATCCTAAATAGAAAAGAGTATATATTGGTATCCACATGTGCTTTACCCAATAATACACGTGTATCAGCAAAACTAAAGTGGTGGATAATAATAAAACCTATCCCCTATCCTCCAGATAGGGGATACCTTTTAGATTGTGGGGGTCCGACCACTGGGACCCCCACGATCTCCCATACGGCACCCCACTCTCCACTTGAATGGAGGTGTGTCGATCACGCCACCAAGCTGTGGCCTACACGCACCCTCTATGTATCACTATGGGAGAGCATTCAGGTTTCTCCAGCTCTGCCATAGAGATACATGGAGGGGGCATGTCAGCCACAGCTTGGTGCCAGGGTCGACACACTTTATTCAGGCAGAGAGTCATGGCATTAGGCGGGAGATTGAGGGATGTCCCAGCGGTCGGACCCCCATGATCTAAAACTTATCCCCTAAACTGCAGATAGGGGAAACTTTTTTGGATACTGTACTCCTATTTTAAATTCTTAGTCAAAAAATATTTTCTGAATTGCAGTACTGTCATCATTCAGTATTTATATAGTTAATATTTGAGCAATGAAATGTTAAAGGGGTACTCTGGTGGAAAACTTTTTTTCTTTAATCAACTGGTGCCAGAAAGTTAAACAGATTTGTAAGTTACTTCTATTAAAAAATCTTAATCCTTTCAGTACTTATTAGCTGCCGAATACTACAGAAGAAATTATTTTGTTTTTGGAACACAGAGCTCTCTGCTGAAATCATGACCACAGTGCTCTCTGCTGACATATCTGTCCATTTTAAGAACTGTCTAGAGTAGGAGAAAATCCCCATAGAAAACATGCTCTGGTCAGTTCTTAAAATGGACAGAGATGTCAGCAGAGAGCACTGTGGTCATGATGTCCGCTGAGAGCACTGTGTTCCAAAAAGAAAATAATTTCCTCCTGTAGTATTCAGCAGCTAATAAGTACTGGAAGGATTAAGATTTTTTTTCAATAGAAGTAATTTACAAATCTGTTTAACTTTCTGGCACCAGTTGATTAAAAAAAATACGTTTTCCACCGGAGTTCCCCGTTAATTTGGGAAAAATGATATAACTGAGTGACTGCATGGAGCTGTGATCTACATGGTGACTATAGGCTTGCCTATTTCTGCACAATCCTGTTAGCTTTGAAATATGAGATTGAATAGCTAAATAAACAGAAATGCAGCATTGTGCTGTTAAGCGTGCTTGACTGAGCAGCTTAGCTGACATTTGGCATGTTTGTTTCCTCCAGCCACATACTGTTGCTGGCTAAAATGTGTTCATTTCGTTGGGTGATGCAATGAATATATTTATACAAACTTAAGGTGTTTTTTTGGTGCTCAGAAAGCTGCAGAATAGAACAAGATATGTTGTCAAATATAAATAATTTAATTATTAAATAGCAGTTTGCTAAAATAATTAAAAATTAAAATATATAACAAATTGTAAACTTTTTTTTCTCTTCTACTATAGTTCCGAGCTCTGCTGCGTTTCTCTAGCTGCTTGTAACAATTTTATTCCTCTTCTGCTTTCTTTATGATAGGGACAATGCCAGAGCTATAGAACTATTAGAACAGTGTTATATGACTAGCTTGTTTCTAACAATTTTTGGCTGCCACCTCTTACATTGGGGAGCTGTAATGAACCATGTGCATGAGGCCTTAGGCTGGCAATACATGTCAGATAGCTATTAGCACAATGCTTGTATGCACGCCAGATATATCTCCCAATTCACACATACAAATGCATGATTGGTTTGGGCAAATGTGCATGTGTTTTCATTGGCGAAAGGGGAGTATAAGCTGCTGTCAGAAACCGCTAGCGACAGCTTATCTTCCCGTGAACAAAATTGACAGGACCTCCATCCAGATAGCTTTATGGGGCTTTACCAGTATGCTTATTTTGATAATCTTTCTGAGTTCTGTAGTCCTCACATTACCTTTAATATTCTGGTTGACGTCTTTTAACCCTCTCCAGCTTCAATATAGCTTTCTTGTACACTGGTTCCCAGTACTGTACACAGAATTCCATGTGAGGTCTGGCTAATGATTTCTACAGTGGTTGAATGATTTCCTTGTTGTTGGCATCTATGCCCTTTTTGATGCATGCCATGATCTTATTTGCTTTGGCAAAAGCTGCTTGACACTGTTTTTTACAGGTAAATTTACTTTCAATTAAATTAACTAAGTCCTTTTTCATGTCAGTCATCCCCAGTGTTTTCCCATTTCTTTACTTCAGTTTGATTAAAGGGGTACTCCAAAGGATAGGGGATAAGATGTCACATTGCAGGGTTTTGCAATAGGGGCACTGGGGATCCCCATGATCTCTGCTGCAGCACCCCTGTCATTCGGTGCACGGAGGGTACTCCGCTCTGTGCCCGATTACTAGAGATGCCAGCTGCCACGTCCCCTCCATTCACATCTATGGTAGGAGGCGTGATGGCTAGTACATAGACATGAATGGAGGGGGCATGGTGTGACGTCACGGACACGGAAGCTGCAAACTTCCGTATTCTGGATGCCGCCGCTGCCGGCCCGGAGATTACGAGGGTCCCCAGTGGTGGGATCCCTGCAATCTAACATCTTATCCTTTATCCTGTGGATAGGGGATGAGATGTTTTTCAGCGGAGTACCCCTTTAAGAACTCCAATTTGTCATGAAACCTGTTCCACACAGTACAAACACCCAAAAGACTACATTTATCTAGCAATTGATGAGTGTTTACACAGGGAATAAATAAAATATGTCTAAAAGGAAAATGGTCTTAGTTGCCCAAAATCAGCACTCATCCTTTATTTCTTGAATGGGAACTGTCAGATCCAAAAACTCTTTAATTATTCAATAAAGAAAATGGCTCCTGAAAATCCCACTACTAGGGGTCCCCACACCTACTGGGACACTTACCAGTCCTGCAGTAGCATCAGGCTTGTCCATGAGTCATGGACAAGAGATTATTTATGGACAAGGCTGCATGAGCAGGTGCACCAGTCACCACAAGGGAGGAACATGCCCCCTTCCTCTGAAAGGATTTCTAATACTGTGAGCCAATGAAAAGAGGGATTTTATATTGAATATAGGTGATAAAAGCATAAAAACTAAATGTACATTGTCAGAATTAGGTAATGAGTAACATATTATTATAATTTTTTGTGGGATCTGACAGGTACGCTTTAAACTTCTCTGGTAATTTAGAAAGCTATTTTGTGATTGATTACTATGGGAAACTAAGAGTGTTTTTACTTTACTTTAGATTTAGATTTACTGTGGAGCAGTTGTCCATAGCTACCAATCAAATTGATTATTTTATTTTTTAAAAGGCCTCAGTAAAATAAAACAAGCAATCTGGTTGGTTGTGGTTAACTGGTCAACTTTTTCCTCTGCACATGTTTTGATAAATCTCACTCTTTGGCCCAGATTTATCAAACTGCATAAGAGAAATAAACAGAGAGATTTTCCCATAGCAACCAATAAGAGCTAAGCTTTCATTTTACCAAAGCAGATTAAGAAATAAAAGCTGAGCTGTGATGTAGACTGCTTTGGAAAGTTTTTAATTTAGACAATTATTGATAAATATGGGCCTTAGTGTCACCAAATTGTGTTGTTGTGAAAAGCTGGTGATCTCACTCCACAGCCTATCAGAATATAGGGGAGATAATCAAAAATGATTGATTAGAACAACACCTTTGTTGCCCATGGCAACCAATCATAACTTTCATTTTTATCAAAGCAGTTTAAAAAAGTTATGCTAAGCTGCAATTGGTTGCTATGGGCAACAAAGTCATCTTTCCTTTAGACACTTCTAGTTTATCTTGCGTTTAGAGAGAAGTTAATAAAGTACACACTTGTTTCCATGGAGCTCATTCTCCATCATAAAACATTTTTGTTTAACTTTTATTGGGGTTCCGAAAATGACAACACAGCAGAAGGATTTACCTAAAATATCACTGAATCAAATTAAGACAAATTGCTATGTAAAACTTACAGTACAATGTAGTTGACAGTTCATTCTTAATATAGCTAAATTATTATAAATGATACATCAGGAACTGCATAAACTGCAATATTAATTCATAAAATGTCATCATCTGACATCCTATGTGTAATATAAATAAGTCTAAATTTGCATAAACAAAATCTCTTAAGGCCATGTGTGATTATGCATGTTTATTCACATCATTGTTCTAGATGGTAAAATATTATTAATATTATGGTCATGTTGCAGTTCTGTGAAGGTACGGAAGGTATGAAAGCATTGTCACTACAAAGGCAATGCCACAAGCTGGCTCTAGGACTAGAATGGCGTTTACCATTGATGTTGACATTCATTTATAATTAAAATAATAGTACCCTGCACTGAATATTTCATAAACTGCCAAGAGATCTCTTAGTAACAGGATGTTATTTAAAATATGCTGCAGTAAAAAAAAAAAAAATTCCATATATTACTACAGGTATTTTGGCTATAAAGGTCCCCAAAAAAAGACCTGTATTTTTTAAACCTGGATTAAACTGTAATATTTATCTTAAAATGAATCTGTCAGCTCTATATCATGCTTAGAACTACAGATATGGGCAGATAGCTAATGGGAATATAAAATTAATAATAGCCTGTTTCTTAGCTGATGCCTGCTGCAAACTTCAAAAATCATGTTTTACTTCTAAGCTCATAAGTCGTAGAAGCTGCACTAAACCTAAATATGCACGCTTGCTACCTCCCCTAACCTGACATGTCTTACATGATTGATTTACAGTGCTTACCTTAAAGTAAAAGAGAATTTTATAACTTTGCAAACAGCCATCAGTTAAGGGACAGATATAATTTGTTTTATTGCCCAAACGCTATCCGCCCAAGTCTGCAGTTCTGAGCATGATATAGCCCTAACAGATTCCATTTAGCTATTGCTAAAGGATGTAATAACATTGCAGTAAGAACTGTAGGAGCAAAACAACTTAAAGTCCATAGCCTGTCAGTGGTATAAGAGTGTAATACATTCATGTTGCAGCTCACCATGCTCATCTTCTCATCATGCGCTTCGTAGCCTTGGCCTTGGTACTTTTGTGAATTTCTATAGTCATTAGCCGAATTGCTGTTAAAAGATAATACCAGAACAGCAGGAGGAATTCCAAATTTTATGTATTCCCTTTCACGCACTCTATACTTTGTCTCTCATTACCAGATTACAGACTTAATAGCAGTTTCTAACCTGCAAAGGCCCCTTACACATCACTTTCATGAAATCTACTCTCATTTACATCTTTATTGTCAACAAAAGGAGGATAGGAATGAAACAAATTTTGGAAGATGTTTATAATTTTTAGACTTTTTTTATGACTCATGCTAAATTTACACATTGCATAAAAAAATTCAAAAAAAACAACAACACTGCAGTAACATAGATGTAAAATGCAGCATTTATTTCTATTTCATAAAGTGTTGCATTAAAGTCTATAAAAAAAAGCAGCCATCAATGCACACTGTCACGATTCGGCTTACAGGTTGTGGATCCTCTGTGTCAGCGAGGGATTGGCGTGGACCGTGCTGGTGGACCGGTTCTAAGAGGCTACTGGTGTTCACCAGAGCCCGCCGCAAAGCGGGATGGTCTTGCTGCGGCAGTAGCAACCAGGTCGTATCCACTAGCAACGGCTCAACCTCGCTGACTGCTGAGAAGGCGTGGGACAGAAGGACTAGGCAGAGGCAAGGTCAGACGTAGCAGAAGGTCGGGGCAGGCGGCAAGGTTCGTAGTCAAGATGGATAGCAGGAGTTCAGGTAACACAGGCTTTGGACAACACTAAACGCTTTCACTGGCACAAGGCAACAAGATCCGGCAAGGGAGTGCAGGGGAAGTGATGTGATATAGCCAGGGAGCAGGTGGAAGCCAATTAAGCTAATTGGGCCAGGCACCAATCATTGGTGCACTGGCCCTTTAAGTCTCAGAGAGCTGGCGCGCGCGCGCCCTAGAGAGCGGAGCCGCACGCGCCAGCACATGACAGCAGGGGACCGGGACGGGTAAGTGACTTGGGATGCGATTCGCGAGCGGGCGCGTCTCGCTGTGCGAATCGCATCCCCGACGGCCATGTCAGTGCAGCGCTTCCGGTCAGCGGGACTGACCGGGGCGCTGCAGGGAGAGAGACGCCGTGAGCGCTCCGGGGAGGAGCAGGGACCCGGAGCGCTCGGCGTAACAGTACCCCCCCCTTAGGTCTCCCCCTTTTTTTGTCCGACAACTGCTTTACCTGGGACGAGGACACCGGGAGTGAATGGAGGGTCTCCTCAAAGGCAGGCAGTACAGCAGGAGTGGGAATGGGGAGGGAGGGCAGAGGGTGAAGCTTGGCACGGGGCAGTGTGTCACCAGGACGGGGGCCATGAGGAGGCACTGAGGCTTGCCTGACGGGACTGGGAGGGGGGAGAGGCATTTCTTATGGCAAGCAGAGTCCCAGTTCTTGATCTCCCCGGTGGTCCAGTCAAGGGTGGGAGAATGAAGCCGGAGCCATGGCAGACCAAGGAGGACCTCAGAGGTACAGTTGGGAAGGACGAAGAATTCAATCATTTCGTGATGGGGTCCAATACACATTAAGAGGGGTTTTGTGCGGTAACGCACGATGCAATCCAATCTGACTCCGTTGACCGCGGAAATGTAGAGCGGCTTGACGAGACGGGTCACCGGGATGCAGAATTTATTCACCAAAGACTCCAAAATAAAAGTCCAAGCAGGCCACGGCTGAGAGGGAGGAGTTGGCAGAAGGAGAGATCCGCACGGGCACCGTGAGACGTGGAGAAGCAGATTTTGAACCAAGAGACGCCACACCCACGTGAGCTGGGTGCGTGCGTGCGTTTCCTAGTCACGGAGGACGAATAGGGCAATCCACCAAGAAATGCTCGGTACTGGCACAGTACAGACAAAGATTTTCTTCCCTGCGGCGATTCCTCTCTTCCTGGGTCAGGCGAGACCGATCCACTTGCATGGCCTCCTCGGCGGGAGGCCCAGGCGTAGATTGCAAAGGATACTGTGGGAGAGGTGCCCAGAGATCTAAGTCTTTTTCCTGGCGGAGCTCCTGATGTCTCTCAGAAAAACGCATGTCAATACGTGTGGCCAAATGGATAAGTTCTTGCAGGTTGGCAGGAATCTCTTGTGCGGCCAGCACATCCTTGATGCTACTGGATAGGCCTTTTTTAAAGGTCGCGCAGAGAGCCTCGTTATTCCATGATAATTCGGAAGCAAGAGTACGAAATTGGATGGCGTACTCGCCCACTGAAGAATTACCCTGGACCAGGTTCAGCAGGGCAGTCTCGGCAGAAGAAGCTCGGGCTGGTTCCTCGAAGACACTACGGACTTCAGCGAAGAAGGACTGGACTGTGGCTGTGGCAGGATCATTGCGGTCCCAGAGCGGTGTGGCCCAAGACAAGGCCTTTCCTGAAAGAAGGCTCACTACGAACGCCACCTTAGACCGTTCTGTAGGAAACAAGTCCGACAACATCTCCATATGCAGGGAACATTGAGACAAAAATCCACGGCAGAGTCTAGAGTCCCCATCAAATTTGTCTGGCAGGGACAAGCGGAGGCTAGGAGCGGCCACTCGCTGGCGGAGGAGGGGCCAGGAGCTGGCGGAGGAGATGGTTGCTGCTGTAGCAGAGGCAGAAGTTGCTGTAACATGGCGGTCAACTGCGACAGCTGCTGTCCTTGTTGGGCAATCTGCTGCGATTGCTGAGCGACCACCGTGGGAAGGTCAGCGAGACTTGGCAGCGGCACCTCAGCGGGATCCATGGCCGGATCTACTGTCACGATTCGGGACTGACCGGGGCGCTGCAGGGAGAGAGACGCCGTGAGCGCTCCGGGGAGGAGCAGGGACCCGGAGCGCTCGGCGTAACACACACATTGTGTAATTTGGATATTGGAATTAGTGTTGTTTTTTGTGTGCACTGACGGCTGCTTTTCCATAGATATATTATTCGATTTTAAAAACCTGTCGCTTTTTGTATCTATTTTACTGCCAAGTTTTTTAAGTTCATGTTTCACTATGTTAACCTAGCCATACAGAGATGGTTATGGAAAAAAGAGTTATAACATGCTGCACGTAGGGCCTAATTTTTTATCCGAACCAAGAGTTAAACTGTTTCCACTACTAGCTTTGGTAAAAACTAGTGACTAAAATGAGGACCAAAATAAGGGTGAATCTAGCCTAAAAAAAAAAAAAGCCTTTGAACAAACATGACAATGCTGCATTGAGAACCTTTGCTCATTTGGGCCCTATAGATATTTTGAGCAGTCACGGGAAGATAAGACCACATTAGCAGTTCTGCTATGTTTTTGGATCGAGTTGTAGAAATAGACATACTAGCAATGTGGAAGGGATCTGGCTCTGGAAACAATACTATGTACTTTAATCCCTTTTGAAATGTTGCATTTTATTTCTGGAATAGAATTTAATGTCATACTAAGTTGATGACTCAAATACATGAATAGTGCCCTAGCCATTAGCAGTGGGTGTCAACTGTAATATACGGTCGACAATCTGCAATGGCTGGTAGTGGAGCACACTACCAGGCAGACAAAAAAGGATTTTAATATAGTAAAAAAAAAATGTAAAGGGAGGAAGGGGGTTAGGGAGAGATGGGCAATAGGCAGGGACAGAAAGAAAGAAAAAATGGATGGTGGGAGCTACACTTTAAGGATGCAGACAATTTTATTTTTACGTTTTCGATTTTTCATCCTCACTTTCAAAAAATCATAACTCTTTTATATTTTCATCCACAGACTAGTATGAGGGCTTGTTTTTTGTGTGACCAGTTGTCCGTTGTAATGCCATCACTCACTTTACCATAAAATGTATGGCACATCCCAAAAAATACTATATGTGTGGGGAAATTAAAAAGAAAACCGCAATTTTGCTAATTTTGGAAGGTTTCGTTTTCACGCCGTACAATTTACGGTAACATTTACATGTGTTTTTTATTCCTTGGGTCAATACGATCAAAATGATTCCCATGATAACCTACTTTTCTATTACTGTTGCGCTTAAAAAAATCACAAACTTTTTAACCAAATTAGTACGTTTAAAATCCCCTTATTTTGAAGACCCATAACTTTTTCATTTTTCTGTATAAGTGGCGGTATGAGGGCTCATTTTTTGCGCTGTGATCTGTACTTTTTATTGATACCATATTTGCTTATATAAAACTTTTAATACATTTTTTATAAATTTTTTGGGAATAAAATGTTATCAAAAAAGCAGCTATTTTGGATTTTTTTTACTTTATTTTTTACTTTTTTTACTTTTATTTTTACACTTTAATAGTCCCCATAGGGGACTATTTATAGCAATCATTCGATTGCTAATCCTGTTCAGTGCTATGAATAGGACAGTGCACTAATCAGGGTTATCGGTCATCTTCTGCTCTGGTCTGTGGGAAGGCAGATCAGAGCAGAAGACTCCCGGAAGGCAGTGGAGGCAGGTGAGGGGACCTTCATCTGCCATGCTGGATGATCGGATCGCCGCGGCAGCGCTGCTGGCGATGCAATCATCCATTTAAGTGACCGCGATGCTGCAGATTCTATGATCTGTATTGATCACGGCATCTGAGGGGTTAATTGTGGACATCCGCGGGATCGAGGGTTTCTGCCATTACCGGCAGGTCCCTGGCTGCGATCAACACCCGGGACCTGCTGCGCATGATCCGGGCATCGCTCCGATGCCCGCGGTTATGCTTAGGACGTAAATGTACGTCCTGGAGCGTTTAGTACCACGTCACCAGGACGTAAATTTACGTCCTTTGTCGTTAAGGGGTTAAATGCTGTGGTAAGTGGCAACTGCAGCTTCTAAGGGTGCCATCACATGTGTTGTGTAAAACTGCTCAGTTTCCCTTTGATGCAATAGAGAAGCTGCAGGGGAAAATTGACCCCATACATTTCAATGAGACAGCTAGGATTAATGAAGGACGTCGATAGCTGGACATGCTGGACGTGGGAATGCATCTTGCATTTTCCCCCATTTGGCCTGCAGAAGTAACTAAGCACCAGGTCAGGCTGCAACTGATGCACTTTACCATTACTTGTGGCATCAGTTGTAGCCCTCACACAGGTACACAGACAGAAAAGAGGTTGAAAGGGTTTTCTAGGAATAGGCAAGGGGTCTTCTTTTGTAAAGATTTGTGTAACGGCAGTGGGGAAGTGGATCCACTGAACCTGTGTGGATGATTGCGTGGGCCGTACCAAGGAGCGGAGTGTAAGGTGCCGCTGGTTTTCACCAGAGTCCACCGCAAAGCGGGAAGGACTTGGAGCAGCAGGCGGCACCCAGGTCGCTACCCCTGATACGACTCCACACAGGCTGCCGAGGTGTAACATGAAAAATAATGTCTGATATTCTCGGATGAGGTGTAACATGGTAAAGGAAGGGTGAGGCAAACTCAAAGTTGGGGACAGGCGGCACTGGAGCGTGATCAGGAACAAAGCTGAAGGAACTGGTACATGGAATAGCAGAACACACAAGAGATACGTTCTCTCTAAGGCAGCAAGGCACAAAGATCCAGCAAGAGGAAACAGGAAGTGCTGACACTTATAGTGTCAGCGAGCAGCAGTAAGCAATTAAGGGCATACTGGCCCTTTAAATCGCAGAGAGCCAGCACATGCCCTAGAGGGCGGGTACACACACGCCGGCTACCTGGAACAATGGAGGAAGCAAGAGGTGAGTAACAGCCTGGCGATCGCATGCGGGCGCGTTCCACGATGCAAACCACGGCACCGCCGGCAGAGGAGAATGTGGCAGAAGAGTGCTCGTTGCCAGTGTGTCTGGCCGGAGCGCTAGTTGTAACAATTTGTAAAGCCTAACATTCATATGAATGAAAGCTATGTCTCCCCATCTCTGCATACATGTGACCTTTGGCATGGCCAAACTTTGTGTTCTCAAGGTAGAGTAGAGGGATAAGATGATGCCAGATAGCTCTGGGGGTTTCTTATTTCTCCCAGAAAAAAAAGGCAGTCCATTAAAATTAAATATATCTTATCCTTTCCTCACCTGACATCATCTGACAGTGGAGAGTAGGGAATCCCCTATATACATTGGAGACTTGGCCAAATTATGACAAAAGTGTTTGGAGACCCTTACCAGAAAGTGTGCTAATCTTCCAAGTAAACGGAGCTGAGCTGTAATGCCAGATTTCATGGACAAGAGTGGCACTGTTTCCTGAAGAAATAATATCTGACACTTATATAACCCCGGGACAATCCTTTAAACGTGAAGGTTAAGTATAAATTTAAAATATATTTCATTGTCAATGATTCAATCTATACAGTTCATACCCATACTTATAGCTTATTATCGAATCCTACATAATAAGCAACAGTGTATTATATAACATCAAAGGCATTACCTACCGTTTAATGCATGTGATACAGAAGAAGAACACACATAAAAGATATTTTGCTTTGATGCATCTTGCACCTTTTAATGCCTCCATTTCACTGACAGTCTTTTCATACACAGACATCAAAACTTTTGCGCAATATTAACAAATGCGGTCCTAATCAGTTAACCCCCATAGTGATGCATGGAGGATGAGGAAGCTTTCTTTGAGGTATTAAAGTAGAGGGTTGTTGTGTGATTTTCACAAAAGGTTTCCTGCTAACAGGTGTCGTGAATTCTCAGTAAATGTGAATACCGTAGAAATATAACTAATAATCACATAACTATACTTTTATGGCAGTCTCTGTCAAATAAATAATGCTAAGGTACATTTGCTGCACTTGTTAAATTTCCATAAAGACTTGACTTACTACAATGGTTCCAGGCCATTTATCTGTCTTAGTAATGTCCAACGAGAAAACATTATTGTGTGTTCATCGAGCAACAAGAGGATTTGTGCTAGCTGAAACAAGGCTATTTTACAGTGCTCTTATGTCCAAAAACATCATGAAAACCATGATCCATACCGAATGGTTTGCGTTTCATTGATCGCTGTCTGCAGGGATTATACCGATACTGACTGTGAAACAAGTTTTGGGGTAAAATGATCTCCATGGCTAGTCTTGCATGAGATAACTCCCCAGTGTGAAGGACAAATGGCTGGAGCTGCACTGCTGATTTGTTCTTTAGACACGTCTTTGCAAGGCAGCGGGTTCTGTTACTTTTGTGTTGCTAAGCGCACATGCCGCTTTGACCATAGAAATAAAACATTGCTCACTGACCGATCTTCACAAAAGAAGAAAAAAGGGAAAAGTTTTATCTTTTATTTTATTTAACTTATCCTTACTGACCCATTTAAGCACCATAACAGACAGAAAGCACCGACATTTATCATTTAACAGTCTCCTGTCCGCTGTGAGATAAAATATTGTAGATTTACCTGAACGCTAATATGAAACCACATTTGGCTCATCACCCTATTATTGCTACTGATGCAAAATACACAAGCAGCCATGCTACAGGTATATCAGGCCATATGGTCTTCCCTTCTCAGGACTGCTTCTGTTAAAAAGATACAAAAAACAAAGCTAATTTCTTCCAAAAACAGCACCACCTCTGTCAGGTTGTGTGTGATATTGCAGCTCAGTTCCATTGAAGTGAATAGAGCCAATTTGTAGTACTACACACAACCTGAGGATAAGGTCTGGTTTTCTATCCATGGATATCCCTTTTAACCGAGTAGAGAGACGACTTAGCCCAGACTGTTTGTTTTTCTTTTCCTGTGGTGGCTACTGGTATGAAGCATACAGTGAATTGTTCACATGAAAATGATAGATATTGCATTGGAACACCATTATAAGCCAATACGCTCCATTGGAAACACTTGATGTCCGCCATTGGATGGATCTTGCAATCGGTAGCCTGGATTCAACACTTCAGATCTTAAACACAGCCTTATTCTTGAACACCCAGTATCTTTATGCACTAAACAGAGCCTATTGATATGCTTAATATCACTGCAGTGTTGTACCAGGCTTCCTAACAGATTACTGTAGATTAACTGAGATTCCACTACCAAGATACCCTGTGATCAGATAATCAGATTTTTTTTTTCATTCAATATTGTAGAATTTTGGAATTATTTTATAGAATGTACAAATGGTAAAGTAACTTATTTTTGTCAAATGCCATTATCCAAAGGATAGGGGATAAGATGTTAAGTCACGGGGGTCTCACCACTGGGGACCCCCGCAATCTCCGGGCCGGCAGCAGCGGCATCTGAAACACGGAAGCTTGCAGCTCCTGCATTCGTGACGTCATGCCACACCCCCTCCATTCATGTCTATGGGAGGGGGCATGATGGCTAGTACTCAAATAGAGGTGAATGATGGGGGGCATGGCCACCAGCATCACCAGTCATCAGGTACGGAGCGGAGTTCGCTCCGTGTACTGATTTACTGGGGTGCTGCAGCGGAGATAGCGATAGTCCCCAGCGCCGGGACCCCCGTGATCTAACATCTTGGACAGTGGATAAAATGTTTGCAGCGGAGTACCCTTTTAAGGTTATAATAGTAAATTTCCCCTAGGAATATAGATGTAGCCTTTAATAATGCATAAGGGTCAATGGACATATAAATTAATTTCTAGCTATTCCTTTGGGATTTTAGAGGAAGTCTCCTGGACTTTCCCATTACTATGTGTTGCTATTTGTAGTATAATGATAAATTCTTGAATCCCAAAAGGAAACAAAAACAGATCTTGTATGTTAAAGGACCTCAAGTCAACAGGTTATGGGTTTTATTACAGCTTAACTCATTCCTGAAATGAATGGGTATGTTGCAGTACCGCAATCAACCTCTACAACAGTGTGGTGCAGTTTTTGTAAATTATCAGTTTGATTTACATGATAAATGCATTTTGTAGCGTTTTTAAACACCCATCATATGTATCGAAACACATTAAAAGGACAATTGTTGGTCATATAGTTCAGAGGCCATAAATAAGCCTCTTCAAGTAGTGTTATTTCATGAACACAATTCACCCAGTAGATGTTGAAGAGTAATGAAAGGAAAAATCTCCTGGAGGAATGATATCATCAATACCAGGCTCCTAATAATACTTGGCGTTGTGGTGTTAATGTCTAATCCAAGAAAAATGGATGAGTAACTACTAATCATTGAGTGCACAATATTGATCTGGGACATATACCATCATTTTCAGTCCAGATGGATTACCTAAGGGAATGCAGGATATAAGCCATTGATGAATCAGGTGTCGCCATTCCTGGTATCGTTTATCTGGTCTGGAGTATACATAACATAAACTATGCTTACAATGCGCACAAAGACTGATATATAACACACGTGTGTGTATTCTAGCTATGGATCTCATGAGCTATGGTGACCTTGAAGAATAACTTTAGATTTGTCTATTTTGATGTGTAGATATATATATATATATATATATATATATATTTATTTATTTATTTATGTTTGTGTGCTAACAGTTGGTTCCTTATAAAAGGCGCATGGCTTTTATGACACTATAGCAGGGCTAATGTTTATAAGCTCTTGAAACTTCGCTCTGAAAGCTGCCTTTGAAGACATGATCTTAAACGCTATATGAGTATTGATTTTTGTCCTTTGGAGTCTCATAATCACTGTGATATGATAGATGAGAAATATTAGTAAGAAGATAAGCCTAGCACGAATTTTAAACTGTGATACCTGGCATTGAAAGAAATAGTGTTTGTGAAAATAGCACAATACCACTTTGTGACTTCTGGAAACGGCCATTATGGAGTGCTTAGATATAATCATGCAAATTATTGAAAGTGAATTTTACCACATATTGATCATATTGATTCTAACAGCGATCCCATCAAAATGCTCTTGACCCTTTATGTGAACCTAGAAAATTATGTTTGTTTAATTTAATACTTGACCGGTTTCAGAAATAGGAATGAATTGTGTTTTGCAGACAGCATTATAAGATGTAAAGGTTCACAAGCATATTAATTCAATTGTTACATGCTATCTTTAAATAAGCAGTAGAACATCGTTAATGGCTTTGTTCATGCGTAAGCCATGGGGCAGTGATGCAGTGTGTGGGTGAGAAAGGTGTAACGTGTACATTTGTAAATGTGTAAATTGCTGTGGTTTTGCGGCAGGTATAGGGGAAGCACATAAAACCATATAAGAAAAGATATATCAACCTGTTTTAGGGAATGTTCACATGTACTTTACTTGCTCTGGGTCTGTTGAAGCGCAATCTCGCGCAAAAAATTTGTTACCTGTCAAGCACACACACTGGCGTCCGCACCTTGCTGGGTGGATATACCATTTGTAACCTGCACTTTTTGATACAAAAAAGCGAAGATAAGGATACCGGTGAGGGCCATTTCTCATTCTTCAATGTATAGACCTTCATAATAAAGTCAGGCTGATAAGTTTGAGTAAGTTTTAGTTATTGGGTTGGAAATTTTACCTTTTGCACAGAATGGGAATTCCCATTAACATTATAGTTTTTGTCAAGTACCTTGTGCAGTTTTATGTAATGCAACAATATCAACTGAGTACAATTTATTTCAGATTTCAGCAGTTTAAAATAAAATGTACAGTATATTGTTATCTGGTTCTCTATCCAAGCAAATGGTTAATAATGCTTTACAGCACCTTAGCTGATCATCGAACTTTAAGCCCATTTCAGTTATTATACAGAACACAGTGCTGTTACCTTGATTAGATAAAACTGACCTATATCTTCTGTGTTTAAAGGGGAACTCCGGTGGAAACAAGTAGAAAACAAATGTTTTCAAATCAACTGGTGCCTGAAAGTTAAACAGATTTGTAAATTACTTCTATTAAAAAATCTTAATCCTTCCAGTACTTATTAGCTGCTGTATAAAACAGAGAAATTTGTTTCCACCCCCATGCCTTACAGTAGGTATGGTGTTTCTTTGGATGCAACTCAGCATTCTTTCTCCTCTAAACATGACAAGTTGAGTTTTTACCAAAAAGTTCTACTTTGGTTTAATCTGACCATATAACATTCTCCCAATCCTCTTGTGGATCATCCAAATGCTCTCTAGCAAACTTCAGATGGGCCCAGATATGTACAGTAACCCCCCGACATGCGATGGCCCCGACATATGATCAAATCGGCATACGATGGCCTCTCAGAGGCCATCGCATGTCGATGTCAGCATCGACATACGATGCTTTTATATGTCGGGGCCATCCATTAAGTGCTATCCGACAACGCAAAATGCTTTAGCTGCTGTTGGATAGCAGTTTAAGCATCCCGTACACGTTCACTTACCTATCCCGGCTGCTCCGGGTCCACTTCGCGATCATCTGGCGTTTTCTGCATCTTCTCCAGGGTCCGGGCCTCGCTTTCCGGCGTCGTTATTACGTCGCTGCACAGGCGGTCCCGGCGCCGCAACATAATAACGTCACCAGAAAGCGAGGCCTGGACACGGGAGAAGATGCAGAAAAAGCCGGAGGATCCCGAAGAAGGCGCCGGAGCAGCGGGACAGCATCGGGAGCCCCTGGGACAGAATCAGGAGCGGTGAGGACGCGGTAAAGAGCGGCGGGGACAGGTGAGTATAACTTCCTATACTTTACATTGCACGAATCCCTCAACATACGATGGATTCGACAAACGATGGGTCATTTGGAACGAATTACCATCGTATGTTGAGGGACCACTGTACTGGCTTAAGCAGGGGGACACGTCTGGCACTGCATGGTTTGAGTCCCTGGCGGCGTAGTGTGTTACTGATGGTAGCCTTTGTTACTTTGGTCCCAGTTCTGAGCTGGTCATTCACTAGGTCCCCCTGTGTGGTTCTGGGATTTTTGCTCACGTTCTTGTGATCATTTAGACACCACGGAGTGAGATCTTGCGTGGAGACCCAGATCAAGGGAGATTATCAGTGGTCTTGTAGGTCTTCAATTTTCTAATAATTGCTCCCACAGTTGATTTCTCCACACCAAGCTGCTTGCCTATTGCAGATTCAGTCTTCCCAGCCTGGTGCAGGTCTACAATTTTGTTTCTGGTGTCCTTCAACAGCTCTTTGGTCTTGGCCATAGTGGAGTTTGGACTGTCACTGTTTAAGGTTGTGGACAGGTGTCTTTTAAACTGATAAGTTCAAACAGGTGCCATTAATACAGGTAACAAGTGGAGGACAGAGGAGACTCTTAAAGAAGTTACAGGTCTGTGAGAGCCAGAAATCTTGCTTGTTTGTATATGACCAAATTCTTATTTTCCACCCTAATTTGCAAATAAATTATTTAAAAATCAGACAATGTGATTGTATGGATTTTTGTTTCTCATTATGTCTCTCATAGTTGAGGTATACCTATGATGAAAATTACAGGCCTCTCATCTTTTAATTGGGTGAACTTGCACAATTGGTGGCTGACTAATTACTTTTTTGCCCCACTGTATGTATGTGTATATATATATATATATATATATATATATATATATATATATATATAAAGGGAAAGAAAGAAGAAGTACCGTGATGCAGGATTCTAGATCCGTCTGGTTGCTCAGCTTCAGGGGCAGACCGACCCCCAACGTAATATCCTCAAAGAAGTAGAAGCGGCACTCCAAAGTCACATCAAATAGTGGTTTATTCACTCATCTGTGAAAGCGACGTTTCGGCTTATCAATAAAGCCTTTCTCAAGCATGCTTGAGAAAGGCTTTATTGATAAGCCGAAACGTCGCTTTCACAGATGAGTGAATAAACCACTATTTGATGTGACTTTGGAGTGCCGCTTCTACTTCTTTGAGGATGTGTATATATATATATATATATATATATATATATATATATATTTGTGCTCGGGGCTACAAATAGCGAGCCTACCTACTTAATACTAACTCAACTATGGCTAGGCAGTCTGAACTGTGCCATATACTGCCGCGTAAGGGTACACCTTGTAAAATAAGAGGGCATACCTTGGAAGAAGTAAAAGAAAAGAAGGGGGGGCAGGGTGGGACAACGCGAGAGCCGCGGCGCACTGAACACAGGGAGCCGCGGCTTTTAAGCGCAAGTACCGCCCCTCCCACAAACACAGGTTAAGTGACTCAGTCAATTAACCTTCGCACTTGTGCTCGGGGCTACAAATAGCAAGCCTACCTACTTAATACTAACTCAACTATGGCTAGGCAGTCTGAACTGTGCCATATACTGCCGCGTAAGGGTACACCTTGTAAAATAAGAGGGCAAAACTCACACCAAACAGGCAACTCAGAAATCAGAACAAGCTTTATTAGTAATTACAACACAAGCGATTCAAAAGCACACTGCATCTCCAATTTCGGGTTTGGAACATAACGTATGTACGCACTGGACTTCCAGCGACCTAACTTCCTGATAACATGAGCAGGAACACCATGACGAGAGGCAGACGCGGCTGCCCCTATGCGTAGAGAATGACCGGATATGACCGAAGCATCATGGCCTAAGGACTTAACTAAAACACGTAAATAACGAACAAAAACTGAGGAAGTAAGAGCAATGTTATTAAACAACAACAAAGGACATTCTGGACTGTCATGAACACGAAGAGCAAGTAACGAGTTAAAGACCAAGACCGGACACCATTTGTGAGAGGTTTTAAAATATTTGACGTGCACCTTCTGACCGGGAAGCGATGTCTTAGTGTCGTTCAGAACGAGAGTGAAATGATCCGTGGCTCGCTGCAATTGCCCCAACTTGAGAAATGGAGCGGTACTAGTTCTACTCGTGAACTCGCCCGGCCTCAGAAAGCCATAGAAACCTAAGAAGAGGGCTGCTTTTAGCGTTAAACTATTACCTAGACCAAACGGGGAGTGATCCAGGGCATCTGCCAGCTCCCTAAACAGCGACCCCGAGATGGGCTGCCGGCCTGGCGGCTTTGGTACTCTACTTTTGGCAACCCCCTTAAGGGCAGCCTTAACTGCATGCATGGTAAACAATGATGCCGAATCCGGGAACTTCAAAGTAACAAAGTGTTGTATGCCTGCTAAATAAATCTTTATGGTGTTATATGCTAGCCGTAAGGAGGAGTGGCAAAACCCTATAAAGGCTAAAATAAAAGATACTGAAAGGACATCGTTATGCGGGTGAGACTGACAGAACTTAGTAAATAGATTAAAGGCCGTACGGTAAACTTTCTGAGTGTTACGGGAAAGTGAACTATTAATCAAGTCCTGACCTACAGACAAATAGGCATTTAATTCAAAATCAAATCGTGGAACGCTGGAACCATGCATCCTGATGGATCGGCCTCTGGCATTACCTGGAAGAAAAGTGCAAAATTGAGCCTAGACAGTGCATCAGCAGCCGTGTTCCTAACACCATCTATATGAGCACTAGAAAAGTGAAAATTATGTAACAAAGATAACCATACCAGTTTACGCATCAAAGACATGACCTGTGGGGACGAGGATCTACCTTTAAGCAGAATATACACCGTAGCTTCATTATCAGAAACAAACAGTACTGACTTCCTGAACCATAGGTGACCCCACACACTGGCAGCTGCAACTATAGGGTACAACTCAAACAATGCTGAGGACCTACTAAAACCCGGAGACTGAAATACCTCAATTGGCCAAGCACTGGCCAACCAATGATTCTCCCAAATGGCTGCAAAACCCACTGAGGAGGAAGCATCGGAAAAAACTAAAGGAGAAGCATTATCGATACCAGGGGTGAAAAAGGATACCCCATTCCAGTTAGTCAAAAACGTATGCCACATAGCAAAATCGGCAATCGCTTGTTTATCAAATATGACTACGTCGCTTTGGCCAGGCACAGAATTCATAGCGTCTAACAACCTGGAAACAAAACTCCTACCCTGTGGAATTACACGCATGGCAAAGTTCAGCATGCCGAGAATGGATTGCAGCTGTACCTTGTTCACCCGGGGTGAATTGACAAGATCATGCATGGCCTGTCTAATACGTGAGAGCTTGTCGAGCGGTAATCGGGCTTCCATGACCTGTGTGTCTAGAACAATACCTAAGAAAGTCAGTGACTTGCAAGGGCCCTCAACTTTTTTGTCTGACACCGGAACCGCCAGTTGCTGGAATACTGATAACGAGGTTGTCAAGTCCCTGGGGCACACGTTACCTGGCTCAATAAACAAAAAATCGTCCAAGTAGTGGATGACATGGGAACAGTCAAACCTGTTTTCCAGGAGCCAGTGTAGGGATTGCGCAAATTTATCAAATAACCAAGGACTACTCCTGGAACCAAAAGTTAATTTAACAGCAAAATAATACTTGTCGCGCCATTTAATACCGTGCCACTTCCATAGCTGAGGCATAATGGGCAGGAGCTTAAAGGCATCGGAAATATCGATCTTGGACAGCCACGTGTTACCGCCCATGCTCAGGATGACCGCTATTGCCTCATCTATGGAAGCATATTTCAGGGAGAACTCTTCAGCGGGAATAAGAGAGTTTAAACTATGTGTGTGTGCAGAGTAAGGGGCGGACAAATCATAAATTAAACGAAGTTTATTACTGAATTTCCCAGCCACCAACCCCAATGGACTAACTCTCCAAACGTCAAAGGGGGGCTCATCAAACGGACCAATAACAAAACCCTTGTCTATTTCAGCTTGTATCAGGGTATCTATAGCCCTAGGGTCCCTTAGAGCAGAACGTAAATTGTCACACTCATACGTAGCAGAGGGTAAAGTAATGAAACCTGTGTGGAAACCTGACCGGAATCCATTAATTAAAAACTGAACAAAACACCTATCTGGATGATCAGCAAGAAAATGATCTAAACACAACACGTCTATCACTGCTAGTCATGCTTTCGACTTCTGTGGACAACTGGCCTTAGGATGGGCCCTGAAACAGAATGCACAGACATGTAAAAGTCTACACTGGTTATAATTGCAAGACCCAAAATTGAAATTATTGCAAATTTGAGATTTACCAAGATACTTGATGGGCCTACCTAACTTGTCAATCAAGCCCGAGTGTTTCTGATTCCTAGGCTGAAATGTGGGTGAAGACGTGCCGGGATTTACCTCGGATGGGGAATTAACAGTATTGCACCATTCTGTGGTATGGGCGATGGACTGACACCGAGAGCAAACGGGGGCTTTAAGACCTGCAAAATGATTGCAGAAAATCTCGGTGTCAACCAACGCCCAATTAACTGTATAGTTGTACTGCACTAGAGCTGCCCCCGCCTTAGCTGAAAATGACTTATGATAATCATAAAACGTGAACCCACCATATTTATGAGCTAACTCTGTGACTTTGTACAGATACATGTCAAGCTCTTCACGTCTTTCTGGCTTGACTGAGCATAAAACGTCACGATAAATGGCGAACGCCATACTGAATTCAGCTAATGTAAGCTTGCGACTTAACCTTACATCTTTTGCTTTCAGAATGACCGACACCTCACCGCAAGCAATAGTCTTGTTCTCAGAAACATCATGAGACACAATAAGCAAGGAAGCGAGATTAACATCCTTACCATCAAGAATGTCCTTCTTCAGATTAGTCGGGATAAAATGAGCTGGCGCGACATTTGGCACGAGCATATTAAGTCCAACCGGTAATACTGAAGCCTGCAGGGTAGCAGAAACCTGAGGGGGAACGGAAGTGTGTGGAATCGCCGAAGTCAAACCCACCACTGGGGCCGGAGCGGGAGCCTCCGAACTCTTACACTCCAAGGTATCAACTCTAGAGCACGGCGAGTTAATTAACGTATGCAACTGCAAGATGGACGTATTGAGTGTCTGCATGGACACTTCTTCACTGCTAGGGCCTGCTTGATCGCAGGGTCCCGAGTGCTCAGAGACCAATAAGCGATAAAGTTCCGCCTTGCGGGCAGTAGCCGGGAACGGGATGCCTTTGCGGACGAGTTCAGCCGTCAGTTTAGGAATGGTCCAGTTACGAAGAGATGGGACGCTACCCAGATCCGATGTTCTAGCGACATTGTCCAGAACAGAAGCTGCATCTTCAATGTCTGATGCGTGAGACATTTCTGAAAATTAGACATACAACAATCAAATCCTGACCCAAGGAACAACCAAAAAACGAAATACACCTGTCAGAGCAAGACTAACCCGGAAATCAAAACCACTGCCACCACAGAATCAGACTAGAAAGTGAAGAGTACCGAGTGGTGACTAGACACATGCTAACAGCGTGACACGTAAAGTTACTCGTGACTAACAAACCCCTTGGCCCAAAGACGTGATGAGCAGGGGATAAAGAGTACACCCAAGGACGTGATGGGTAACGAACTAAGACATGAATACCTGGACTTCCTGAAGCCTAAAACAGACCGCACCTAGACAACTGGGTTATGACGGTCAATCTCGACACGAACAGGCGCTGGAACAACGTAGAAGCTGAAGCAAGGCGAGACCACCAGGATGAACACTGCGAGCCAAAGGAGAACCGTATGAAGAGAATGTTTACTATAACTAACCCAAAAAAATGGGCTGCACATACCTGTACCGAGGGTGGTAAGCCAACACGAAGTTCACGACAGCAGACGTTTAAGCCACAAGAGCGTGCGTGGACAACTGCTGAATAAACACACAGGCATATATCTTAACAACACACAGGCTAAGGCAGATCCACACGAGGACCCAAAGACGAGTTGAGTCGGTGGAAAGGCTGGAATAACGTAGAAGCTAAAGCGAGGCGAGACCACCAGAATGAACACTGCGAGTTAAAGGAGAACCGTATGAAGAGAATGTTTACTGTAACTAACCCGAAATTGGACTGCACATACCTGTACTGAGGGTGATAAGCCAACACGAAGTTTTTTTTTTAAATTCACACCTATATACAAATATGCAAAATTCCAAATATACTCTTTTATCTCTTTTACCTAAAAACGACCGGGCCAAGGACAGCGAAGTAGCGTAAAGATGAACTTTGAGCCTAGACAGCCACACAGCATTACTGAGCTAGTAAGACGATAGTCTAATGAAGGAGGTAGAAAGTGAAAACAAGAACAAGGGCAAAGGTAAACCCACCACATAACTGAACAGGTACAGGTGTGGATCAATACCTACAAGGCGCTTGGTGAGTCTATGACGAAGGATTTAGCTAGTAACATGACAAAAACACTTAACCAGGTAAAAGAGTAACCATAGGAGCACAGGAACAACAGAACAGCAGCGCACATTGAAGACCATGCTACAAGCCAGGCAAACTAATTTAGGAACAACCGCCTTATTCGCTACCACAACAAGTTAGAGTAAAACGGTACCAAACAACGAGCAAAGTAAATAACTACAACTAGCAATAAATATCATGAAGCAATAAATACCATGAAGACAGAGGCGAAACAGCGGAAGGCAAATTGACCATGTGAGAACAGAATTATAGTACCAGACAATAGCGGAGCATATAATGGTAGTGTATCAGCAGCGTATGCAACAGACTCATGAGTTAAAACATGACTAATACGGACCAATGTATTCGGCCGAAGTGTAGATACGAGAAGCAACAGTGTAAAATACATGGAGTATGAAACAGATTAGGTATATGAGAAGAACAAACGCGGGACATCTGTGACACATTAACGAAGCGTGACCAGTAGACAAAGTGTACTGACACTAAGACTAACACCTGGAACTACAAGACTATAATACCTACAGTATGCAAACAAGCACCCAACATGCAGAGCTGAGCCTCAGGAGGTGTGTAACGAACTGGCTGCCGGCTGAGACTGGTGACCGAATAAGAAAGCCGGCATGCGTAAGGCAGCGGAACGGGACGGGAGAATACCGCGGAGCTCCGAAGGACATATGCTCTGAAAGGTAACTCCCGCTGTCACCTCCCCCAGCCAGCACCAAACATTTGAAAAGAAACCCCCCGACATGCGCCGGAAGCGAACAACGTTGCTCAGCAGCCCGCTACGGCTGCTGAACAACAACATCAACATGCGAAAGGCAGGGCACGGGGGACTCATACAAGACACGAGCCCCCAGACTCCTGCAGTCACTCCCCGGACCTGAACTAACCTGAAATGACGTGCACAGCAGAGCACAGGAACAAACACGAGGCTGGAGAGACTCCCCACGGCGTCTGACGTCACGGACTCCAAACAACGCGAGAGCCGCGGCGCACTGAACACAGGGAGCCGCGGCTTTTAAGCGCAAGTACCGCCCCTCCCACAAACACAGGTTAAGTGACTCAGTCAATTAACCTTCGCACATATAGCAATAGTATTCACCAATACTGTAGCTATGATGTTATATAGCAGCCATTGTAACATTCTGTCACAGTGCA
This sequence comes from Hyla sarda, assembly GCF_029499605.1. NCBI lineage: Eukaryota > Metazoa > Chordata > Amphibia > Anura > Hylidae > Hyla > Hyla sarda. The sequence continues at coordinate 260,852,509 of NC_079192.1, read as the reverse complement.
AATGTTGTTTAAGAAGTGTAATACAGTAAATTATACACGGTAAATTATTGAATGAAACCTTCAAATATAAAACTAGCAGGATAACATATAAAACAGTGAACTGTAAAGGCTTTTCACTAAATGTGGTTCCAATCACATTTCCTTGTTTTTTCTCATGTGAAAAACATATCGGACCTTTTTCATGTAAAGATGTTGATAAGTTGCCACAAATATGACGTGTTACCTCAAAAGAATAAGACTAGGTTATCTTGTCACACACATAAAAAACAAAAATCATTTTACCCAAAGCTGAAGTACAGGAGCATAAAGTGGAGAAGGAAGTCCAGAAATCTAAGCTCTTTAAATGATAACCCTCAAGATATGTGTTGTGTTCCTTTTACAAATTCATGCTAAGTGTCTTTTCTTTTTTGCGGCGCTCAGGGGCTATTGATGCTAGTTTAAACTCCTTATCTCTAAGGGAGCAGCAGACAAACAGTGGGAAGAAAAACACCCTGTAGTTGCTATCTTTACAATTGGACAGGCATGTTATCATTGCATGTTGAAATTAAAGCAATGGGCAGACCATGTAGCAAATGTCAGATCTGTGTAGAATTTTCATATAAAAATCACTTGGAAATGTATGATTCTTATATATAAAAAAAAATACAAATAAATAAAAAAAAATCTAATTGCTGTTGTCTCATGCACACAAACAAACAGATCATTCATCAAAAGAAAAGATGAAGAAAAACAAGAGGCACTCACAGTACTGTTGAAATATTGCAGGATTCTTTACTTCAGGTGCATAAGTTCACCTAGATGCAGGACGCCGGAGCGCACTCAGGTAAGCATGGTGATAGCTATTTCACGCTACACCATGCGCTTCTCCAGACCACGTCTCTCCAAGTACAGGGACCCTTGTACCTGGAGAAACGTGGTCTGGGGAAGTGGTATACCTGACTTCTGTACTTGGAGAAGTGTGGTCTGGAGAAGCAGTATACCTGACCCCTGTACCTGGAGAAGTGTGGTCTGGAGAAGCAGTATACCTGACTCCTGTACCTGGAGGAGCGTGGTCTGGGGAAGCAGCATACCTGACCCCTGTACCTGGAGAAGTGTGGTCTGGAGAAGCAGTATATCTGACCCCTGTACCTGGAGAAGTGTGGTCTGGAGAAGCAGTATACCTGACCCCTGTACCTGGAGAAGTGTTGTCTGGGGAAGCAATATATCTTACCCCTGTACCTGGAGAAGTGTGGTCTGGAGAAGCAGCATACCTGACCCCTATACCTGGAGAAGTGTGGTCTGGAGAAGCAGTATACCTGACCCCTGTACCTGGAGAAGTGTGGTCTGGGGAAGCAGTATACCTGGCCCCTGTACATGGAGAAGTGTGGTCTGGAGAAGCAGCATACCTGACCCCTGTACCTGGAGAAGTGTGGTCTGGAGAAGCAGTATACCTGACCCTTGTACCTGGAGAAGTGTGGTCTGGGGAAGCAGTATACCTGACCCCTGTACCTGGAGAAGTGTGGTCTGGAGAAGCAGCATACCTGACCCCTGTACCTGGAGAAGTGTGGTCTGGAGAAGCAGTATACCTGACCCCTGTACCTGGAGAAGTGTGGTCTGGAGAAGCAGCATACCTGACCCCTGTACCTGGAGAAGTGTGGTCTGGAGAAGCAGCATACCTGACCCCTGTACCTGGAGAAGTGTGGTCTGGGGAAGCAGTATACCTGACCCCTGTACCTGGAGAAGTGTGGTCTGGAGAAGCAGTATACCTGAACCCTGCCTCCCATTTTTCTTCATCTTTCCTTTTGATGAATATTGTATTTGCTGTGCAAGGAGTGAGCATCAGGTCAAATTTTAAGTGCAGGGCTGTGTATGAACTGCGTTTGCTGTTTACTCTCATAGAGAGGTATTGAAAATTGCCAGGAAGGTTGCCTATTTCTATTACGGACTGAAACAAATAGAACTGCAGGTGCAAGGATAGCTTACTGTACAACCGCAAAATGGATTGGTGGACACTAAAAAAGGGCTTCAAATAGAAAATCAGTTGACCTTCTATTACTGTTCATCCAAGAACAGATTTTATAGCAGCAGTGCCTTACATTTTACTTGGTTATTTTTAAGAGCACCTGACAACCATGGATACCTAAAGTGTTCCATAAACTTAACAGATTGTTTAAAAACTTGTTTAAATAAAATAATGCACAGTTTTAGAATGCCATATGTGTGCACCGCTGGAGCTGGAGTTCTAAGGGGAATGCCACTGTGGCAGATATGAGCATGTTGCCCATCTGGAAACTCGTATTTGAGATCTGGAAAAGTAAAATACAAAAATCGAGATGATCACTTATAGAGAATGATCTGGGTTCACTTGTAGACCACAGAAAACAGAACAGCGTGCAATGTCAAGGAGCTGCGGCTAAGGTCAGAAGAATTTTATCATGTATGAAAAAAGAGGCATGGACTCTAGGGTCAGGGAATTAATACTACTGCTTTATAAAGCATTGGTACGGCCTTACCTGGAATATGTTGTTCAGTTTTGGGTACCGGTTCATAAAAAATATGTTCTGGAGCTGGAAAAGGTACAGAGACGCATGGAACAAGGGGCATTGAACATGTTAGCTATGAGGAAAGCTTAATAAGTTGAAAAACTATGGGGAAAACTCCTTAAAAAGAAAAGGAGGCATTCTCCATCTGGCGAAAAAAAAGGTTCAGGTATCAGAGGCAACAAACCTTCTTTACCATGAGAATTGTGAACATGTGGAACAGTCTGCCTGAGGAATTGGTTACAGCAATAGCAACTGAGGACTAGTGTTAAGCGCGAATATTTGAATAGAGAATTTTTATCGCAAATATCGGCACTTCGCGATTTAACGAATATTTCGAATATAGCGAAATATATTCGTTAAGATGAATATTCTTTTTTTTTTTTCTTATACAGTACACATCACAATGATGTGTACTGTGTAAATAAAAAGTGATCATCTCTCCCTGCTTCCAGCTTGTGGTTCAAAGAAGGCGAATATGCGAAAATTTGCAAATATCGGCACTTCCAGAGGACACTGATCCCTCCATTCTTTTAGCTTGTGGGCCAATGAGAAGGATGTAAATACGGTTGTCAGAAGTAATCAAAATCCCTAGCAACCATTAGGAAAGTAGTTGGTTGAAAGATATAATCGCGGATGCGCATTTTGCGAATTTCATTACGAATTTCGCATGGAAAAAAAGTGAACGAATATACGAAATGTCGTGAATTTGAATATGGCCTATGTCGCTCATCAGTATTGAGGACTTCAGAAAAGACTTAGACAAATTATTAGAACAAAATAACAATAACACATTCTTGTCTATGGTTACCCGCATTCCCTATCCTTCATTCACATCTTCTCCTTCCCTTTGTAAAACTAGATGTCTTTTTTCAACCAAACTAATTCATTTTCCACTCTATAAAAGTTACTCTCAGTAGCAATCATATTAGGAACTTTCAGAAATCCATCTGTCTTTCTTAATCAAAATGAATATTCATTGGCTTTAACCTCTGTCCATACCCCTGGCATGTCCTCTCATACAATGCTAAGAAACATTGATAATGATTGCCCTCGCGAAGCAAGTCCACATACTGTACCTCATACACACCTCCAGAGATGTCAGACCCAGAAAGTCTATTATTTGAACCTAATTAAAATGTAATCAAAAATTGGCAGAGTGGGACACTAACAAAGTATAGCATGGTATTTAACAGATTGCCCCTTAGAGATTATGCCATAAGATAGCATTCATTACAGCTCAAAATAGTGACAGATGGTGACAGTATCAACTCTAAAGGAAAGGTCTCTTAGTGCAGCTTTCCTTCCTGTGTATTAAAATATATGTGACCTCTTCTTAGCAGAGGATGCCTTTGACGTATATGTCATAGAGAAACATTGATCTTGTTTATGTGCATGTTAGTAATTCAGAGAATGGTAAGTTATTGGCCTACTTAATGATGGGTAAGCAGCAGCAATGGGCTTTTCAACATATAGGTAAGACATAGGGGGATATGTTTCTTAACCTCCATATGAAAAATGAATACATAATGTACTTATTCTGCAGAGTCTTCTCGTATCTCAATACATCTGTGCAGCCTTAGTACTTTGGAATAATTGTGTCCATACAGGATAAACTTGTAATGAGCACCTTAACCCCTTAAGTACCAAGCCCATTTTCACCTTAAGGACCAAGACAATTTTTGTTTTTACACTTTGTTTTTTTCCTTCTCTTCTTCTAAAAATCATACCATTTTCAATTTTGCACCAAGAGACCCACAGATGGGCTTGTTTTTTGCATCACCAATTGTACTTTGCAATGACATCAATCATTTAAAAGAAAATCTACAGCAAAACCCCAAAAAATATATTTGTGGGGTGCAATTGAAAAAGAAAAAACACCATTTTGTAAGTTTTGGGGGCTTCCGTTTCTACACAGCGCAATTTTCAGTAAAAATTACACCTGATACGGTTTCATGGATATCTAATGTATGTAGTTTTTTTTTTTTTTTTACTTCACTACTTTCAAAAAATCTTAACTACATGCACCAAAATTTGTATGTTTAAAATTGTCATATTCTGACCCCTATAACTTTTTTATTTTTCCCCATATGGGGCTATATGAGGGCTAATTTTTTGTGCCGTGGACTGTAGTTTTTATTTTTATCATTTTTGTTTTGATGGGACTTTTTAGTTGCTTTTAATTAGTTTTTTTGGTATATGAAGTGAACAAAAATGCACAATTTTGGACTTTGGTATTTTTTTTTTTACGTGTACGCCATTGATCGTGTGGTTTAGCTAACCTTATAGTTTAATAGTTCGGACATTTACACATGCTGTGGTACCACATGTGATTATTTTAATTTTTTAGTACATTATTTTATTTAAAAAATGGGAACAGGGGGTGATTTAAACTTTTAATAGGGAAGGGGTTAATTCACTTTTATTAACTAATTTTACATTTTATTTTTTTAGCCCTCATAGGGGTTTATAACATGCAATCTTCTGTTATACTAATAAACTGATCAATGCTATGCCATAGCATAGCAAGGATCAGTGTCCTCGGGCTAGGAGCAGCAGATGACAGATTGGACGGTGCGGAGGCATGTGAGGACCATCTCATTGTTCACTCAATGGGACCCACCAAACTTAACCTGTTCTCCGCCCACAATAAAAATGGGACCGCCCATTACCTGTACACCCTTGGTCCTGGTGGGGTTACAGGGGTACTCCATTGGAAAAAAAAATATGTTTGCTATGGGGATTTCTCCTGCTCTGGACAGTTCCTAAAATGGACAGCAGAGGTCAGCAGAGAGCACTGTGGTCATGACATCAGAGAAATCTAAAAAGTAAAGCATTTCCTCTGTAGTATATAGCTCCTAAAAAAGTACTGGAGGGATTAAGATTTTTTTAATAGAAGTTATTTATAAATCTGTTTAACTTTCTAGCACCAGTTGATTTAAAAAAAAAAAAAAGTTTTCCAGGGGAGTACCCCTTTAAATCTATCAGGGTGACAATCGAGTTTGCCCTTGTAGATAAATGGAAAGAACAGGGTCACAGTTCTATCAAGTTCCTCCTGCACTGCACATCTATATCTTTTTTTTTATTATTTATCATGTTGCTTTGCTGCAAATAACACAGGGATTGGTTTATATATTTTATATGGTTACATTTTAGTTCACTTATGGTTCCTGTGTGTATGTTCATGTAATACATATAGTAATTGATGAACAATACTGCTACAGCTGCTCAAATAGAACAGTGTTTACCATAATAGACTGTTGTCCTTCTGTCATATTTTCTCCTCCCCAGTATAAAAGTTATTAACAATTAGCAATACATTTGGACAATTCTATTATACAGTGTCAATAGCAAAGAAAACAGTGACTTAAGCAGTATTGTTAAGTTTATTTTAATGTGTTAATTTTTCAGGCTGCAATTTAATTTAAATGTCTTTTTTTTGTGCAGGAAACACTGCACAAGCTGAACAAACAGACAGAAGCATAACCTCTACTCCGATCCCTATTAAAGGTAAAATTCAATTTTGCTACTATATTGGAAGCACTGGCTACTATGTTAACTTGACCTTTGATTCCTACTATCATAATATCTAATATATGTAATTAAAGAGCAGCTCCTTCTCATTGGCAATGATACTCTGTGTCCAGGATGCCGTCTAATGTGTGCACTTTTTATAGAATTTCTAATAGATTGTAATCCTATTATAAAGTCATTTGATCTGATGTATCTGGTGCCTGCTCTTGTTGTATTATTTCAGTATATTCATATTACTCTCCATAATTTTATTTCAAGCCAAATGTTTTAGAACTAATTGACCAAGAATAATTTGTATTTCTCATTCTGTCTGGGCCATTATTCCAACAAAACCTTAGTGTATCTTCTATCAAAATTGTTTATTTTATACTTAGGAAAATGGCTTACCCAAGTAAGCCAATATAAATATTTCTGGATGACATTTAACATTGCACACCACTGCAGCGCTGCTTGCTTTTCCTCATATTGCTTCATGTTACAACCCAGAATAATATTGAAATCTTAATAGTTGCTCATGACAGATGGTATTTGTAAGCTTGCCAGCTGTGCTTGCAGCATTCTATATTTTAATTACATACAGGTAGGTCATAAACACATATTTTCCTGAATTTTTTTTTTCAGCAATGCAAAATAAATGACTCATGGTAACAGTCATAATTGGTCAAAGATAATATTGTGAGAGCATTAAAACTTTTAGAAAAATAAAATCTGATTATTAAAGCAGATCTACAGTCATTTAGATAATACATCATGCCATAAAGATTTGTGCGTTTTTGTTTTAGTAAATATTATTATTACCTCCTCACAAAGTATAGGAAAGGTAATTTTCCTTTTTAAAATATAAAAATACAACTTAAAAAAAATAGTTGTATGGGAAAAAAAGAGTATGAAAGAAGTTGGGAAGACAGTGAGGTACATTTCACGTTTTAGTAGTGTCCTTTTGCATTCAAAGTATTCGAAGTAACATTAACTTTAAAGGGGTACTAATTATTTTATTTTTTTATCAACTGGTTCCAGAAAGTTAAACAGATTTGTAAATTACTTCTATTAAAAAAATCTTAATCCTTCCAGTACTTATTAGCTGCTGAATACTACAGAGGAAATGGTTTTCTTTTTGGAACACAGAGCTCTCTGCTGACATCATGACCACAGTGCTCTATGCTGACATCTCTGTCCATTTTAGGAATTGTCTAGAGCAGCATATGTTTTCTATGGGGATTTTCTCCTACTCTGGACACTGTGGTCATGATGTCAGCAGAGAGCTATGTGTTCCAAAAAGAATATAATTTCCTCTGTAATATTCAGCAGCTAATGAGTACTGGAAGGATTAAGGTTTTTTAATATAAGTTATTTACAAATCTCTTTAACTTTCTGGCACCAGTTGATTAAAAAAAAGTTTTCTACTGGAGTACCCCAATAACACTGTAATGTTTTTTATTTCCCGGTGTGAGATCTTAGTAATAGTAACAGATTATTGATTGATTAATGAAGTCCTTAAAAGACTGTGGCAGAAGGACTTATGTTGAGTTCCCAGCGGGGTTTGCATATGAAAAGATGAGAAGTCTCTGCCAATTTAAGTAGCCATTATCTTGGTTGTTTGCTATATTTTACATAAAAATACAATGAAACCTTCTTGAGAAGAAAACTCAAAATTGCATTATAAAGTGGTCTTGTACAGGTTTATTTTTTCAAAGATCTGTCAAGTTGCACTAGACTGGCTTAAAAGACTTATAATGGAGTACAACTGGACAGAGTTTGCAGTGAGCTATGGAGTAAATTGCATAGCTTTGTGCTTCTCCCTTATTCTAATGATTGTTAGGGGTCTCACTGCCGAGACCAAGACTTATCGAAACTTTGGGATGTCTTTTTGACATGGTAGAAGTTTTTTTCTTTTTTGATGTCAGGGACACTTTCAGCTGTTGACATAACCTGAAGGAATTAACTATGTCATTGCTCCAAAGAAGCCACCAAAGCTCCTGACTAAATAGGCTGATACTGGAGCCTACTAGGCTGATGCTGGGGCACACATATGTTATCTAATTTTAGCTTTCCAACATAAATAGTTTATCTTCATTTAAATGTGTGTTTATATAAACGAGTGCTTTCTCAAGATGACCTGTGGCCTCCTTCAAAAACACCAGCATTTATTATTCACGTAAAGTCACTTAAAGTAAAGTTTCTTCTGTTCACTAACTATTAGTGCTGAGGGTCTAGACTGTCAACTGGGTAGTCACCACTGTTTATTCTTAAAGGGGTACTCCGCCCCTAGACATCTTATCCCCTATCCAAAGGAGGCTCGTGACATCACAGACATACCCCACTCATGATGTCATGGCCATGCCCCCTCAAATCAAGTCTATGGGAGTGGGCGTGATGGCCATCACGCCCCCTCCCATAGACTTGCATTGAGGGTGTGTGGCCGTGACATAACGAGCGGGGTGTGGCCGTGATGTCACGAGCCTCCGGCGCTGTACCCAACACTCTAAACAAATGCCGGGTGCAGCAGGGAGATCAGACATCAGCGATCAGACACCTTATCCCATATCCTTTAGATAGGGGATAAGATGTCTAGGGGTGGAGTACCCCTTTAAAGAGGAGAGTTTTCAGGTTCACAACCAATTTAACAACGGTTACCACCCCATTGACAGTCAAAAGAATGCAGGAATGTTCATAAACTTTCCAGGAAGTGTCACCACCACAGGTTGTGAACCTGGTCACTCTTTAACATATTGGACATTTAAACTAATGATCCCAATAGCTATTGCACTGGAAGTGATGGGAAAACAAGAGCCGCTGTTCCTTGTAGAGGATAATGACTGATGAAGAGGCAAGTGGGAGGACACTTATGACAGGAGTGATTGTATGTTAATTGCTCCTACTGCACAGTTTTTCTCTGGTTGCCGCAGTCTTTGGTTTAACAAGATAATTGGCTCTTTCTGTGCTTTTTTTTTATTGTTATATAGGGTCCAGAAGAACAGTAAAAAATGAAAGCTATTTCTCATTAGGCTGCAAGCAGCATTATCAGCTGCAGCTAGTGGTGCAGCAATGGTAATTATGGGCTGGATGGAGCCTTTTTTCTTTAGCGGTGAAAAGTCCAGGGGCAGTCCAGAAGTATCTGTAAATTGCCAGCACTAGTGGCTGCACCTGAACTTACTTCCGCAAAGCTGCAGCCTGCAATTATCCTTAACTTAGAGCTAGCCTTAGCTGTTAGTTCCTCGTATGAAAGCAGCCTTACCCGAAATTTTTAAATTCATCTAGTAGGGCTGTGAAAATTGACTGTAGGCAATTACAATGCTTTCTAATTTTTAACACAATAATTTACATAGCCTGGAGGCAACATTGTTATTCGTGAAATTGTAATGTGCTGAAACAGGGATCATTTACTAATGTATGTCACCAAATATTAGTTACATTTAAATCAGTAAAAATATAAACTACGTGGGGCAAACAGTAAATCTGTAAATTGTAGCCCTAGCAATAGTTTCATAAAGCTCTTCATTAGGAAATAATTCTGCATTGACATTTGATACAGTCCATGTGCTGATTCATGAATAAAGCGTCTTATGTGGAACACACACTGCAGCTAATTCACTCTACCTTACCAGGCAACCATGCATGAATAATTAATACAATGATGTGTAGAAATGAGTCCATTCAACCACTAAGCTACAGCACAGCTGCAGTGCCAGAGCTGTTAGTAGATGTGTCCTGTTTTACTACAGATTTTTTTTCTTTCATACATAATTGCATAATAATTTACCTCTCTACCAGCTATACAGATGAAGTGCTTTTATAGTATAATAGTATTACATTCTATGCTGCAGAACAGCAATAAGGATGAAGGGTTTCTTGGACATTATCTTCCCTAAAGATACCCATACACATGTGATAGCTGTGGATCTCTTACAGTCCCTCAATACACATGAATGTTTTGCTTCACTAATGCTAATGTGTTCTGAATTAGGAGAGGAGGGGTAAGTTGCTGCAAAACAGCTTTGGTGGCAGTTTATCTATCCAAGAACTAAAGGATTAGGCAGCAGAAATCCAACATGTCCACTCCATATATCCCCCAACGGCATCTTTCAGAGAATAGTTGGGAGGCCTCATACACATTAGACAGTTGACCATTCCTGACTTCCTTCAATGTGTATAATCTGTAGAGATAAAAAAGAAAGGACCGATGGACGGCACCTCACGTATTACCCTAAGGCAATGAGTGGTGAGTGGGGGGCAACCCTGCAGAGCTTATAGATGGCTGCTCACCTTGTGATGGTAATAAATGTGCATGTAACCCACGATGAAATCGGGGTACTGATGGTACGAGCCACTGCTGAGCCAAAGGGTTGCAGGAGAAGACAGTGTTGTCCTGGAATTCAGTAATAGGAGCAAGGCAGGAAAAATAACCTTGAAGTCGGTGCTGCTGACTCCTGTGAGAAGGATGAGGCAAATGGCAAAGGTAGTGAAAATGTCCTCAGAAGGACATTTTATTAAAAAACTGACAGGATTACGCATTTCGGGAGGATCCCTCCCTTCCATTTAGCTAGTATGCTTTAATCCTTCTGAAAAAGACAAAAAAAACATGTTAATTCTTTTACTGATAAAACAGTGGTTGCTCTGTTTATATAGATGGCTAGAATAATTTTTTGTATCTTCATCTTTGCACATTTGTAGCCATAACAGCAATAACTTTATATACACGTATATATACACCTGTCTCGGTAAACGCCCGGGAAATGCCCAGTTTAGAAGCAAATCCCCAGAGCAAACCTCTTCTAAGCTGGACTTTTCCCGAGACACGTGTCATCAGAGAGCACTTAGACAGAAAAGAACAACCTTAACTTCAGAAGCTCATAAGTACTGAAAGGATTAAGATTTTTTAATAGAAGTAATTTACAAATCTGTTTAACTTTCTGGAGCCAGTTGATATATATATATATATATATATATATATATATATATATATATATAAAAAAGTTTTTTCCTGTAATACCCCTTTAAGCATTGTTGCTCATTTACACTTGTCTTCCCTTTGACATCCTGCAGGACCTTGCAAGGCAGAACCTTAAGGGCCTCTTCTTGGTCTCCCAAGGAAATCTAGGTGATCTAATACACTACCCACTTTGGCCTACAGCTTACTAATGCCCAGGCCTTATCAGTATATAGGCTAATTACATGATGACCAGACACCAAACACTATTTAAAACACACACTACTTGCCCAGAGCTAAAGTCTTCACACAATACAGACCCAATATCACTACAACAACAACAACAACATATTCTCACAATAAAATACACACAAATCCTTAAAGGGAACCAATCAGCAGATTTTAACATATATAACGCTCGACATTGTGTTATTTATGCTAAAATCTTTATCCTCACCATCCCTGGGGGACGTTTGTGCCCCCAGGGATGGGGAAGATATTAAGTTATGAAGTCTGCCCCGGCTGCCCGGCAAGTTGACCCTGGGCGGGGACTTACACTTACTAGCTCCCGTCGTTGCGGCTGTGGTCCTGCCCCCTCGCCATGATTGACGCCTCGCGTCACTGCTCTGTTCCATCTGCTTAGGGAGCAGAGCAATGACGCGAGCCGTCAGTCAAGCCGTCGGGGCGGGGCCACGGTGACAAGCACAACATAAGCTGGTAAGTGTAAGTTCCCACCCAGGGGACCACTTGCCGGGCAGCCGTGGGAGACTTGATACCTTAATCCCTGAGGGCACAAATGTCTTGATTTGATCCGATTTGATCTGAATAAATTCTTGGCCAATTTTTATTAGTAATGTATTTTAATAATGTGTTTAATAAAGTGTGTGTGTTTCAATTTTTTTTTCTCTATTTTTAATTTTTTTAGGTAGTAGTACTACTCCCAGCATGGAACAGACTGTTCCATAATGGGAGTAGTAGTATCTGTGCTAATAGACAGATCTCCCTGGGTGTCACTCCTGACACCCGCTGCAATCGTCCTGTATAATGTATAGATGCGGCCGGCTTTCTCGCATCTAGATAGGACGATTGCATCGGGTGTCAGGAGTGACATCTGCTGTGATCTGTCCTAAACTGCAGGCACTACTGCTCCCAACCTGGAGCACACTCTGCTCCATGCTGGGAGCTTTAGTACCTGCATTAATTTACAGATCACAGCGGGTGTCATTTCTGACACCTGATGCGATCGTCCTGTATAATGTATAGATGCGAACGGCCAGCTGCTCTTCTCTGGTCCCACTGTAGTATGAGTATATATACCTATTATTCATATTTCCCGCAGAGATCTGTGAGTGGCTGGAACCATCTGGCCAATCACACCTCTCTGCGGGAAACATGAATAAGTGATGTGAATTTTATTTACAACACTGGCTGGCCGGAGTATAGTGCAGTGATGCTAGTGTAGGAGAAAACCGATCCATCTCTGCAAAGGACAATCGCATTGGGTGTCAGGAGTGACACCTGCTTTAATCTGTCTATTAGTACAGGAACTACAGCTCCCATCATGGAAAAGTCTGTTCCATGCTGGGTTTAGTAGTTCTACCTAAAAATGTAAAAAAAAAAAAAAATAGGGAAAAAAGTGAAAAACACACACACAATATTGAAATAAAAAAAATGTATTTTAAAAAATATATTATTTTTACATTTAAATGGCCCATTTCTACATTTCTATTATTGTCGGCTACATTTTTAGGTCCCTGCCCACCCACATAAATTGATCCCTGTTTAAAAATTAACATTAGCATTTTTTTTTTTTTTGTCTTTCAATTTTCGGGAGTGGGCAGGGACCAGAAAATTCAGCGCTCAATATTAAAAATGGGGCTAAAAAAATTAAGGTAAAAATAAAAAAAATTGTGATTTAGAATGAAAACTAGAAAAAAAATTATGAAATGCACTCCCCATTCATTTTTAATATTGAGCGCTGAATTTTCAAAATTTTTCTATTTTATATGTAGTACCAATACTCCCAGCATGGAACAGACTGTGATGGGAGCTGTAGTACTTGTTCTTGTACTAATAGACAGATGATAGCAGGTGTCTCTCCTGACACCCGATGCAATTGTCCTTTCTATTGCAGAGATGGAGTGTCTTTCTCCTGCGCTCACATCACTGCACTATACTCCAGCCGGCCAGTGATGTGAATAGAATTCACATCACTTATTCATATTTCCCGCAGAGAGCTGGGATTGGCCAGATGGTTCCAGCCACTCACAGCTCTCTGCAGGAAATATGAATAATAGGTATATATACGGCACATACTCATACTACCGTGGGACCAGAGAAGAGCAGCCAGCCACCCGCATCTATACATTATACAGGACGATCGCATTGGGTGTCAGAAGTGACACCCGCTGTGATCTTTCCTTACCTGCATGTACTACAGCTCCCAGCATGGAGCAGAGTGTGCTTCATGTTGGGAGCAGTAGTACCTGCAATTGAGGACAAATCACAGGCACAGCAGGTGTTACTCCTGACACCCGCTGCAATGGTCCTATCTATTGCAGAGACGCAAGCGCAAGAGAAAGCTGCTCTCATCTATACATGATACAGGACGATCGCAGGGGTGTTGCTAATGAAGGAATTCGTTATTTTGAATCGAGTCAAAGTTCAGATTCGGTCTAAATCCAATTTTTAATTAAATTCTGAACGAATTCGACTTCGTCCGATTCGATTTGCTCATCTCTAATAGGGAGTATAACGATTTTAGCATATTATAATGCGTATTCGAGCATTATATATGGGGAAATATTCTGATTGGTTCCCTTTAAGTCTGTCTCACACAGTACCACTTGCTATCCTCAAAGCAATTGTGTTGGATCATTCTGTAACCAATTCACCATCAACGTGTCCCTCTATAACTGCAGCACTCTTTATAGACTGCTCGAAAATGCTTTCTTTGTAAGGCTTCCTCTCTGAAGTTTCTCCATGCCTCTGGCTCAGTTCTTTTTCAGTTATCAGCTTAAGGGACTTCTATCTGCCTTGTGGCTTGACCATACACTTACACATTTCCTGGTAATAGCAACTCTTATAAGCTCTCTAGCTACTACAATCCTCTTACAGCAATAAACACATGTACATAGTAAACAGTCACAATAATAAAGGATGGTAAGTTTTCACCTTCCTTGTATAGTAGAAACTACAGTGTCACATCTGGGGTAGGGAACAGTGCATCCCTAACACTAGTTCAAACAACTATCCCTATTTACTGAGACAATCTGCCCTAAACAGCGGTACCCAACTGAGGGTACCTACGCTGGACAAAGTGCAGGGACGTCAAGAATAGTCAGTCTGTCCTAGTCAGCAATAGTTGGGCAAAAAGGTACCAAATTAAAAGATTAACCAGGTACAGATTAGAGATCAGAAACCAAGAGGGTAGCAAAGTACAGCATCATCATATAAAGGGTAGTGATCTAACAGGCAGCGGTCAGGTTGCACAGATCAGGTTACTAGATTGTTAGATATATAACACAAGTGTAGGTAATTAACCACTAATATGGGCAGGGACTGTGAACACTGAAATATTATAAATAGACATTCTCATTGACCAGGTCGGCTCGTCACTCACTGACAAACGGCCCTGCCATGTACAGGGCTGTTATTGGGATGACAAGTGATGCTGTGACCAGACCGAAGGAGGAACTTAGTGGGCCCTGGAACCTGGAGCAGGAATGTATGTTACATAGACATAATGTAAGAATACAACAGCATCCACGTGTAGTTTTTCCTGGTGTAAGATGAATTACATGGAACAGTTAAAGGGGTACTCCGGTGGAAACCATCTATTTTTTTTAAATCAACTGGTGCCATAAACTTAAACAGATTTGTAAATGACTTCTATTAAAAAATCTTTATCCTTCCAGTACTTTTTTTAGCAGCTGTATGCTATAGAGGAAATTCTTTGCCTTTTGAATTTCTTTTTTGTATTGTCCACACCTGATGCCCTAATAAGTACTGGAAGGATAAAGATTTTTTATAGATTATAGAAGTAATTTACAAATCTAAAGGTAAAGAAGTATGGAAACACAATCGACACTCACCCGTCTTCTCCAACAAGGTAAATCCTTTAATGCAAAATACTCACATAGACAATAGACAAAGGGGGAGAGGGATCAAAATGCAGGGGGGGGGGTATCCCCCCCCCTGCATTTTGATCCCTCTCCCCCATTGTCCATTGTCTATGTGAGTATTTTGCATTAAAAGATTTACCTTGTTGAAGAAGACCAGTGAGTGCCGATTGTGTTTCCATACTTCTTTACCTTTGGATTGCTGCACTTGTTCACACCAGTCAGAGCACCACTTCACCTCCATAGACTGTTCTCCTGGACCTTACACCCCGATCCGCCTAGCCTAGAGAGTCAGCTGTAGCAGTGTCGGGCATTCCTTTTTTTTTCTTTGTAATTTACAAATCTGTTTAACTTTCTGGCACCAGTTAATAAAAAATGTAATTAAAAAAATTTCCATTGGAGTACCACTTTAATGCGGAATAATGAACAGTAGTAGCCCCTTAATCTTCCAGTAGGGCCAGCATCTGCCTGAACTTCCCAGGAGTTGACACTGATTCTAGATTCAATTAATCTAGTAGCAATTGTGAATTCCAAATGAGAATTTTAGTTACATAAACAGCTATCTAAATCAGCTTGTGTGTTCATGATTTCCACGCATATATAATTGCATATATAATTCTATGCCATTTCCTAAGTATATCTGTAGGTAAAACAGAATGTCACTTCTTTTACCCATTAAAATTTTACCTACCCTGGTCTATGAGTCTACCTGCTAACCGATCACCTTATATAAAGGACTATTTCCTCCATCCATATAGTTTCTTTATATGGAAAATTATGACTTTCCATACAGAAGCAGGTGGGAAGATTTTCTCAAATTACTACATTTTTAGTCCCTTGATAAAATATATTTCAGGGAACAAGAGACTGGACAAAAAACTAGCTTTTCAGGTTTGTCTGAAGATTTATTTTATCTTAAATATTCAAATAAATATTCTTGTTCACTGAGTGTATATTATATTGTGCGTACTCACACACAACCTGTTTTCACATATTATATTCAGACAATTATATTAGAAAAAGAGGGATAATCACTATAATTTTTTTAATAAATAATTTCTGCTTCTAATTCTTTGCAGAATCATTTTACCCTTAGCTGCACAGTAGACAGGTGTAAATTGAATGCCAAATGGCCAGTCACATCAATTCTTCTCCGGTTTCCATAATAATCTATTTCTGTGACATTGTGACATTGTGTATTCCAGTTTGCCTATTAAAACCTGTCTCTAGATGCCTACTTGGCTACAATTCAGTTTAATAATAGAAGCTGTTTCATAGTCTTCATAGTCCATCTAGTTGTGCCGCTGTTTTTTCCATAAATGATGTATACAGCGTGTAGCACCTTATGTTATTAGAATATTAAGTCTCATTGCCTTCTTGAAAATAAATGATTCAGCGCAGGTTCAAATGTGTTCAGTCTCTACAAAATGACCATTAGACACAGAAATTGAAATTCAGTGGGGTTAAATTAGATTTGCCACGTGTGAAAGTGAAGTTCCTTTGGTAGTTGGGATCAACTCTAAAGCTGGAAAAAGAAAAGTAGAGCAAGATGCAAGCTGCAATTTTTCATAGTTATTGCTGGTGACACTTCTAAAGTACTGGAATGCAGGCTTGGGAAAGCTTATAAATTAGACAAATGAAAGAGTTTCTCGACTGGTTCAAAAGAACCAACAAATATATGGAACAAATAAACCATAATATTGCATGGATAGCTGACAAATAGCTTCATCCATTCACCTAATATGCTTTATTCCTTTGGAAAAAGACAGAAAAGCATGTCTTTGGGATGGGTTATCTACCGTTTAGTTTGTCTGTATTAAAAAAAAAAGATAACAATAACATGGTGCTAAACATAGTAATAAAATAATAACACTGAGTAAGCAGACTTTCATAATGGTAAATATAAATACTATCATAATGGATTTAAGAATTATATAAATATTAGCATATAGAACCTATACCTATGCTGAGTTTAATTGTTGAGCTTCCCTACACATCTCCTTTTTGTAATGGACACAGAAACCAAAGGATACAGTATTAACAGTATTATGTTTTGTGTGTGTTATAACTATTGAGTGTGCTGACTGTCTGTGACCATGGCCAGCATACTGTAAGTCTCTTGTAAGATAAATTATTAAACATTAACTAAAGAACATCAGAGGTCTATTCCCTATTTGTGACATTATGTTTCCATGTTTATTTATATTGGTAGTGTTCATTCGCCCGTCACAAAATAATGGAATGATTTTATAACGGAAGTATTTTTATAGTGTTAAAGCAGCCTTAGAGGGATGCAAAGTTATTTAGACAAAGGTATTTAGACAAAGCACTTAGAAAATGACTTTAATCCTTTATTAATGTAAAAGATTAGTTACCCCTAAAGTGCTGCTCCAATCTCTATTGTCACAAAAAAGAAAAGTCATTTTTTGCATAGATCCTAATATTTTATTTATCTATTAAGTAGGTAAAGTATTATTTTGCACCTAGAATAATAATGACAATGTTGGCTAAATTGTTGGGTTTGCCGAATTAATTTGTATTTATATTGTGTAGGTTTCTAAACCATTCATAAGCAATAAGGGTTGTGCCATGAACAGTATTGTTAACATTTTAATCCATCCTCAAATTTTTAACACTTTTTGTATTTACATTTATTAAAAAAAAATACAGATTGTGTAGGGCCAGCTGCCTCTGAAGCTACATTGCCTACTCTTTAGTTGCGTTATAGTTGCACTGATTGGATAACACAGGGTGCCCCCTCCCTCAGTCTTACTACTTAGATGAGCAATCAGAATTGAACCCATTTTCTAAGGTGTTAAATAGATAGGGCATTAGGGATTAAATATGTTAAAAATTGAAAATAAATACATTTTCGAAATACAGTAATAAAATCGTAAAACTATATAATACATTTAATAAGCTATGAACAGTGAGTGAAAAAGTTAAATGTAAAGCGCCTCTTTGGTTACTGTATATCACAACTTAAAACCCCTTTGATTCCCACATAGACTCACACACTTATAATCTTGATATAAACAGGTTTAAAAAATTGCCAGCTCTGAAGTCCTAACTAGCCTATTACTCCTACAACAGGAGCACAACAGAGGGCTTTTGTTGATTTGTTTGGCTGCATTATGCTGACCCTAGGCATGGTACTTTATCTTCCTGAACACAGACACTAAGTAAAATTGTAGGTTCTTTGGGGCATACATTTATCTTGTCTGTCTTTTTTTTTTTTTTTTTTTCATTTATATGAACCATGGTCGGGTCACAGAAAGAGTGTCACGAAGAAAAGAAAAAACATGATTATCTTGTACAAAAAAGGTCAAGAAGTCTATAGCCTGTGGATCATATCTCTATAAACATGTTGACACAAATGTAATGCAGGCCCCATTCACATCACATTTGGGGGTTGCATTGCTAATAGTAAACTATGCTTTTGAGTCCTGCAAACAAAACAAATAAGTTCAGGAAACATACAAAACATAGCCATCAATACACAAAATTTGTCTACCGGTGTACTGCGGGTACACCACAGCATACATTGGAATCCCTTTTTGAAGGGATTCCAGTGTGTATTGACAACTTATAAAGGGTTATACCCAAGAATATTGTTGCAAAAAAGAAGCTATGCTCACTTTTCTTGCTCCCCTGTCACCACACTAGGTAGGTCCATAGATGCATTGATACAGCTTTTTGAAGCTATTAAAATAGTTTTGTTTGGGAATTATTGCATTGAGCTTCTTGCTGGGCAGCTAATTCAGTGTTACAATAAAAGTATTTATTGGCATAAATATAATAAATTTTTTTTTTTTTTTAAAGCAAATCAATAAATTGTTCTGACCATTGGGATACATTTCTACCAGCTGAAATCAAAATTATTTAGAATATAAGAAGATAGGAACATTTTGTGTTTTAATAAGGATATTTTCCACTGAGCGATTTGGTAAATTGTGCTTATACAATAGGTATTTAGTCAAGAGCTAGTTATAGGGTAAAGCTGGTGTGTAGCAATGCATTGGTAGAAATTTAGTGCAATAATAAGAAAGTAACCAAGATGCACAACTGCTATAATGGGATAGCATTGTGTAGTATGATGCAGTGTAAATAATGAAGAAGCCACAGCATACATAGCATTCATACAAGGGCTGTAGTATGATATCAGAGATCTGATAATGATGTCCTATTCTATGTACATTCATTAGAAGTAAAAGGTTATATATAAATCTGTCCACAAAGAAAGGAGAATAAAAAAAAAAAAAAAAGAAAACTAATTCACATATTGAGTGGCTTGCTGTATCTTGAAACTAATAGGTCACTTAAAGGGGTACTCCGGCACTAAGACATCTTATCCCCTATCCAAAGGATAGGGGATAAGATGCCTGATCGCAGGGGTCCCGCCGCTGGGGACCCCGTGATCTTGCACGCAGCACCCCGTTAGAATCAAGCAAGATCATGGGGGTCCCCAGCGGCGGGACCCCCGCGATCAGGCATCTTATCCCCTATCCTTTGGATAGGGGATAAGATGTCTAAGTGCCGGAGTACCCCTTTAAGCTTTGTGTGGGCCAAAGTGCCACTATATTGAGAAAGATAAAAAAAAAAAAATGAGAGTCCTTAGTAGTTAATACCATGTAATAAACAAAAAAAAAATAATAATGATAAAGCTATTGTACTTAGGGCTCTTAGGTTACTACATAGGTCTCTGTGCCATCTGAGTTATTTGGTAGAAGTAAGCAAGTACTCTATAGTTAACAAAAAACATTGAAAGTTTCACTGGAAGTCAAGTATTTAAGCAGGGACAATGCAATTGCTATAATGCTATATATACCAAAAGAGTTTCCATGTTTTCCCTGTGTTAGACTATATATGTGTATATATATATATGTATATATATATATATATATATATATATATATATATATATATATACCAAAATAATCAGTCAGGTGCCTAAACATCGTTTTTTTTTTTTGATGGATGTGTGCTAGGCTTTGTGTTTTGGGAACAGGTAATTTTGGCAGAAACTTCCCAAAAAATCTGCTTCATGCAATACAGCGCTCACCAGTAGGAATAGTAATCACATAATGCAATTGTGGTAATAAGAATCAGTATTTTATTTTCTGCCATGAGGGAATACGCATTTCTAGAGGGCAACTCTTCACTTCTTCACGTCCTCTTTGTCAGGCTTTGTCTTTTGTGTGGTTAACAGTTTTTATTGACAGAATAAAACTACGTATAGCTTCAAAATCACACAGTGGACCTGAAAATGATGAACATGATCTCGCAATACTCCACTATATATATATATATATATATATATATATATATATATATATATGTATATATATATGCTATAAATGTCTGTATGTGGTTACCCAGTGGTAATAATGTGAGTTGCAGCCTGTTGGGGTTTTTGCTAGCAAGTCACAATATTGTATAACAAACATCCCATGAGAAATTGGAATCTTTAACCCGCTGCTCTGGACCCCCCGTGATCTCCGTTGCGGCACCCCTGTCATTTGGTGCAAGGAGCGAACTCCGCTTCATGCCTGATGACTGGCGATGCCAGCTGCCATGCCCCCTCCATTCACGTCTATGGAAGGAGGTGTTACGGCTATGTACTAGCCGTCATGCCACCTCCCATAGACATGAATGAAGGGGATGTGGCATGATGTCACGAACGCAAAAGCTGAAAGCTTTCATGTTTCGAATGCCAAGATTATGGGGATCCCCAGCGGTGGGACCATCGCAATCTAACATCTTATCCCCTATCCTTTGGAGAGCGGATACAATGTTTTTAGCGAAGTACCCCTTTAAGTTAAGAAAAACGTCAGAGTGGACACATTTGTATCTCCAATCCAGGCTATTGTAGCTGGGTGTCAACTGTAAAGTGCAGTCAGCACTTGCAGTGTCAGAAACAAGATTACGGTAGGTCCTGAGCCAGTTCAACCTGACATTGTATTGCACATGACTTAAAATATCT
The DNA here is from genome assembly GCF_029499605.1 of Hyla sarda. Classification (NCBI taxonomy): domain Eukaryota; kingdom Metazoa; phylum Chordata; class Amphibia; order Anura; family Hylidae; genus Hyla; species Hyla sarda. The sequence continues at coordinate 260,831,425 of NC_079192.1, read as the reverse complement.
GGAGGGGTTTACAGAAGATCCACAATCCTAATACGTCTGCTTTAGTAAATACTTATCCCCCCAAAAGTAACAATTTTGTAGCTTATTATTGTAGAACTCTAAGTCGTGCTCTCTTTGTCTTATTCTGGATATGCACGAATGAATTAACACCTTAGTGTTGCCTTCCTCTTTGACAGAGACACATACTTCTGCACAATCTGTCTTTCAGTGCTAACAGTTGCATTCCTTTGGCTAGAATATGTGACTACTGAATATTCGTCCTCCGCACTGTGCCATGAAAGATGTTAGAGCTATTAGTAATGGAAAGCTGTATAAGTAATAAATATATAAACTTAAACAGAGTACATCAGCCAATTCCATATTTCCAGCTTCATTATCATTTTGGCATAATATAAATACAACTCTTACATACATTATATCCTTAAAAGAAATATGGAAACCCCTGCACTATTTTTACACAACAGGCATCTTACAATACATTTTCTCTCCTCTGTCTAAAAAATTAGTAGTACAGCAATAGTCAGTTACCAAAATAATATTCACTTTTGAATATTTTATCATTTTGCATTTAATATTTATGAGCCTTTTAATAATATATTACACTTTAGATCTACTTTTTCTCCCAAAGTTTAGAAGCAGAACAGTAATGTGTTATATTACATGTTATTATCACAGGTGTTTTACACTGCCCGGTAGAAATAAGCTGCTACAAATAATACTTTCTTTATTATAGTACTTGCTATATTTTTATTGGCAAATAAAATAGCATCAGGCAGAAGTTTATGTTCAAGTCTGTTGGGCACTAAAAAAGTTGTAACTTTGTCATCAATACCTTCTCCATGAATGTTCTTCACTTTTAAAGGGGTACACTGCCCCTATACATCTTATTCTCTATCCAAAGGGGACCCCAGCGATCTCGGCTGCGGCACTCCAGACATCCGGTGCATGGAGCGAACTTCGCTCCATGCTGGATAACTGACAATGTGGGGTGGAGGCTCGCGATGTCACGGTCATGCCCCGTTCGTGACATCATGACCACGCCCCCTCAATGCAAGTCTATGGGAGGGGGCGTGACATCACTAACCTCCAGTGCTGCAGCCGACGCTCTAAACGAGCGGCGGGGCCCCCGCGATCAGACATCTTATCCCCCTATTCTTTGGAGAGGGGATAAGATGTCTTTAAAGGGGTATTCCAGGATTTTTTTTATTTGACTATGCTACAGGGGCTGTAAAGTTAGTGTAGTTCATAATATAGTGTCTGTACCTGTGTGTGATGGTTTTCTCACAATTCTTCTGCAATTTTCGCCACAATTTTTATTTTTAACAGCATACAAAATGACTGTTGCCTCAGATTTTTCCCAGCTTGCAATGTGGCCGAGACATGACTCACTAGTCAGCTGATGACAAGGAGCCTGACTGCTTCAATGGGTGGAGCGATCGCTTGGTGGTAGAGGGATCAATCTGCAACTAATGCAACAGTTGTAGGCACCCTGATTGAAAACCACAGGTCTTTTGAATGGATGCAGCTCATTTTGTTTCAATGGGTGGGGTGGCTGATGTGTGGGAGGGAGGAAAATTGAAGGCCAGTTCACAAAACGCTAGCCACAGTGTTATGGTAATCTCACAACATAGCCATTTAGCCCCAAGACAAGCGCAGATCCTTCCTAAGCATGTCCATTGCTGTCTACAAGGTATGTACTAAAATCACTTTATGGTGGATAACCCCTCAACGACACAGCCCATTTTGAGCTTAAGGACACAGCCAATTTTATTTTTGCGTTTTCGTTTTTTCCTCATGTGACAAAAAAGCTGAAATTTTAAACTTTTAATTTTTTTTAAGTTTACGCCGTTCGCCATAGGGAATCATTAAGATTATATTTTTATAGATCGGACATTTACACATGCAATGATACCAAGTATGTTTATCATTCATCGTTTTTACATGCTTTTGTGTATTAATATGGGGAAAAGAGGTGATTTAAAACTTTATTGGGGGATTGGATTTTTCAAAAAAAAATTTTTTTTTTTTTTTACTTTTCTTTACATTTAATTTACACTTTTTCAGTCCCCATGGGGGACTATTTATAGTAATCATTAGATTGCTAATACTGGTTAGTGCTATGCATAGGGCAAAGCACTGATCAGTATTATCGGCGATCTTCTGCTCTGGTCTGCTGGAAGGCATATCAGTGCAGAAGACCCCAGTAGGCGGACGGAGGCAGGTGAGGGGACCTCCGTCCACCATCTTTGCTGATCTGATCCCCGCGGCAGTGCCACGGGCAATCAGATCAGCCATTTTAAGTGCCGAACTGCCACAGATGCCATGATCTGGATTGATCACGGCATCTGAGGGGTTAATGGCAGATATCAGTGCGATCGCAGCTGCCGGGACCTGCCGCAAATGAATCGCACGCAGCTCCTGTGCTCGCATCACAGCCTCGCCATAAATGTACGGCACTGTGCACAAAGTGATGCTATGCAGTGCCATACATTTATGGTGCATGTCCTTTGCCGTTGTCTTTTTTAAAAAATTTTATAAAGTTACAAAATGTTGCATAACTTGACTTTAGCCATGGGCATATATAGAAGCTAATGTTTCCATGAACCATTTTAAGCAATCACTATACACATTAGACTATGGATTTAGATTGTAATATATTGTGCATTGTAGCCCTATTATGAGATCAACAGAGTAAATGCATGAAATATTAAATTCCTCCCTTTGTTCTTCACATGACTGAACTCTAATAAGTGTAGCCATACTTTCCTTACAGAAGGTAAAAGCAACTGCAGTATACACGCACAGCCAGAAAATATGCAGTACAGCTAATGGCAGTTTACAAAGGTCATCGTTCCTATTATACTTATATCTTGGATAATTATCAGGCTTGTGAATCAATATAGCCTTATATTGAACTTGTCAGGGGCTTTGTTCATGTGACGGAGGGAGAAAAGCTGAGCTGTGTGATACATAGCTTTATGTCATTGGATGCAGGATTTATGAGTAAGAGGCAGAGTAAACACTGACATTGTAGAGAGGGTAAAAATTAGAGTTGTAAGTAGTCTGTGTTTTCTCTTTAAGTGCTGTTTTTGCTGTGTTTATTGCAAAAACATTTGATTTTACACTGATAGAGTTACTGTGGGGTTACTCAAGATGGTGGCAGGGAATTTCTAGCCTCATGTACCCTGCTGCTGTATATGATAGCAGGGACTAGCATGAGAAGGAGCAGATTGGCGTATATAAGAACATGTGACTGTTGTGGGAGAAATGCCCTCTGTATGTGAGCCGGGTGCCTGTCGATAGATTGTAATTTTGGTGTGTGACAAGACAGTGCCATGTTGGTTGGGGGAGACTGTGAGAAGCTTCTGGAGACTACTGCCATGCACCTAAGAAGACTGCTGTTTAGACCATGGATTGCCAGGAAGAACTGAAATGATTCTTACTTGGTCTCAGATTACAGGTTCTTGGGTTGCAACCATGTAAGTGATGGCGCCTGCCTCACTGCAGAGATGTATGGAGCCAAGTAGTGTTCTGTGGGTAGAGGAGTGTGCCTGCCCCGGACAGTAAGTGGTAGCAGGGAGAAGAAAACAAGTGAACTCTGAGTAGCTGTATAACAAAGCCAGTGTTTGCATATAGAGTCTAGTTTGCAAAGGTTAAGGGATTGTGTGTATTGTGAGCCCCTGAAGCAGGGAGCTTGAGTCACAGACATTTATCAAACCTTGTGCAAAGGAACAGTTGGGGGATTTCCCACAGCAACCAATCAAATTTAGGCCTTTATTTTTTGTAGGCCTTTAAAAAAAAAAATATATATATATATATATATATATATATATATATATAGCTGGAATCTGATTGGTTGCTGTAGCCAACTATTTCACTGTTCCTTTGCGCACGATTTGATAAATCTGCCTCTTTAAGTTAAGTCCAAGCCCCACCTTAACTGTGTTTGTGCCTCTTCGTGAGAACCACTATGCTTTCTGTACGTGAATATATGTGGGTGTAACTGTCATGCATTAGTAGATTCTGCAAGGCAATTCATTGTGGAATTTATATAATCTATACGTGCTACCTGAACAACATGGTTCCATATACACCAAAACATATGGAAAAGATACTGCTGTAAACTCCATCCTTCACGCAGACTCGTGTCATCCTCCCCATGTGGTTTACAATATACCCATGGGGGAGATGACACGAGCCAGAAGGAACTGTACTAAAGTGGAACACTTCGAACATGAGGCACATAACATTCAAAATCGTTTACTACAGAGAGGGTATCCAAGGTGGAACATGGACAGAGCGTATAACTCAGCCCTAAATAAAAATAGAAAAAATATGATTTTTTCCAGTGGCAAAAAATCTCCCAAATCCGAATATACAATGGATCAAAAAGTAATTTTTTCTACATCCTATAGTATGCAATATAAATCTATTTGTTAAATTATTAGCAAATACATGCCCATCATACTTGCGGATCCGACGGTTGCACCTGCTTTAGTGGGAGGTTACAGTTGTGTGGCTCGTAGAGCACCCACTCTGGGTCAAAGATTGTCCCCCAGTCTATTTTCTGAAAAACCACAGTCCAACCCAATATGGTTGGAATACAAAGGCACTTACAAGTGCGGCCACAGAAAATGCAGATGCTGTGAAGTTATTTCGTCTTCATCCACCTTTATGTCCTGCACCAATCAAGACTCTTTTCAAATAAAACAATATATTAATTGTAATACGAAATATGTTGTTTATTTATTCACTTGTGAGTCTTGTATGGTGCAGTACATAGGGTGCACTACGAACACACTGAAAACACGAATCAGAAAACATCTTTCGGACATTCCGCATTTTAATAGTAGGAATGTCTCTATGATTTCAAAACACATCACAGAATTCCATGCTGGAAACTGGTTGAATATGAAATTACAAGGAATTGAAAGAGTGTTCTGTCCAAAAAGAGGAGGAGACCATAGAAAAAAACTAATGGATAGGGAAATACATTGGATTCTAAAATTAGACACAAGGGTCCCCAATGGTCTTAATAAAAGGTTGGATGTAATTTTACATTATTAATATAGTACAGTATCAATATTTACGGTCTGAATCTAATCTTACATACCATATATTCTTAGTGATATTGTAATGTTTTTTTCTAAAAATTTGCGGTTACACTTGTTGTTGTTGTTTTTGTTTTGCGTTTTTTCATATATAACCGCTCTTGCTCATTTCAATTTATGAGAGAATAATTCTATATATTGCATTAATTGTTGCTATATCCAGTCAAATTTTCTGCAATTCCTTCTATATGTCCAAGTGCACGGTGGTATATTTATTTATTTATTCTTATTATAAATAATATATATTTTGCTATACCGCTGTTCACATGGACATTGAAAAACGCACTCATTTTTATATTCATTTTTTATACTTCCGTGAGCTATTACATGTATTGCTAAGTTTTTCATGCGTACTTACTATCTTGCTCACAAGTATACTAACAATACTTCTATTTATTGTGTACTTTTTCATATTTTTTAAATAATATAATAAATGTTTTTCCTTTAACTATTTGTTTATACTATGACATGAACATGTACACTCTTTTATATTTCTGCGTCAATTGCTCCGATCGTGAATGAGAGTTTGCCGGTGATTATATGTTCCTGAGCACCTGCCTTCACTCTCGGAACCATATATAAGGGTTCTTAGAACTTCTAATTATTGTACGACTAAGGCCAGCACCTGGCCAAAACGCGTCACTTCCTCCCTGTTACCTGTTGCCTCGTTGATGTGAATAAAGCCGTATCTTCCTGAGCTGAGCTGGAGTCCTTCTCTTTCTTCGCTACCTGAACAACATAACAACTATTTTCTGCTTAAAAGTTTTATTTATTTATTGGATGTATCAAAAAGCACTGACAAAAGACATGGACATGACCTCTAACCCATAAAAAAACACATACCTGAGAAAAATGGGATAGGAAAAATCAATACGAACAAAGTAATAGATGACTATTAAGGACCACACTCCAATTTCAGTAGTATATAATATTGTGGGATTTGCATTCAAACGATGATGTGTGTCCATTTTTGGCTGAATTATATCTGCCTGTAATGTGTTCACAACCAAGGCCCTTATATACTATCACAATCCTGTAGGAGTGACCCACATCAATGACACCCCATCTGCACATCTGCATATGATTTTTACTCAGAAATCCTTCAGCAGATTATCTTAAATGGGTATTCCAGTCCAAAACTTTTTTATATATATCAACTGGCTCCAGAAAGTTAAACAGATTTGTAAATTACTTCTATTAAACAATCTTAATCCTTCCAATAGTTATTAGCTTCTGAAGTTGAGTTGTTGTTTTCTGTCTAACTGCTCTCTGATGACTCACGTCCCGGGAGCTGTGCAGTTCCTATGGTGATATTTTCCCATCATGCACAGCTCCCGGGACGTGACATCATCATTGAGCAGTTAGACAGAAAACTTCAGAAGCTAATAACTATTGGAAGGATTAAGATTTTTTAATAGAAGTAATTTACAAATCTGTTTAACTTTCCGGAGCCAGTTGATATATATATAAAAAGGTTTTGCCTGGAATACCCCTTTAACTGTCTATAATATGCTAGTTTCAGGGAAGCATGAACCATTATGGTGGGAAAAATGTTTTAGGTCTTAGAGACGTTTTGTTTTCCAAGGACACATTTATTTTATTATAGCTAGCTGAAGATAAATAAAAATGTAGTCCACCCCTATTCCCTTATACAGTTAAAGTTAAGACACATATATCTAGTTCTTTGATATTACTCCCAAAAAAAGAGAAAGTAAATGCCTTCTTCTTATACTGGCCATACATTACATATTTCAGATAACTGTTTTCCGAATGATAGATGTGAAGATTGTCATTTTAGATGACAACTCTGTAAGTTAAAATGACACATTTTCACCTGATAGCAGCCTTTGTACTTCATTTGATGGATGCCTATCTGTCATTTGGCATAAATGGCTTTCCATAAAGCACCAAACCTTGGTGAGAACATCCCACATGGCAGATACACTTTTTCGCAGATATCTTTGGTTCCTGTCTATCGTACTTGCTTGTGTAATTACTGATCAAATAAAAGCAGTGGTTATTTATAAATATGCCATATACATTAAATATAAATGCATCATTACCTTTAATTTCACATAGTGCATCTTAAGATTCAAAGTAAGGAGACAGAGTCTCCAATAAAAGCCTATGCATCTTGCCTGGCATTTATTCAGTTTCAGATGATGCCTAATTACAATACTATTTGCAGAGTGAATTTCAGAGATAAAGCATTTGATATAAAAGAGACAAACAAAACCTTTAAAGAAATGCCCTCAATCTATTTGTCCTTTCAGACTCAGGAAATTCAGTGTCATTAAGTCAGTCGACTTAACCTCTGGTGTATAGCCTGTGCTATTCTTTCGTAGTTTCACCAAGATATTGTTATCAATAAATCAGTGTACCTGCTGGAAACAATGTGACAAGAAGATGAAAACATTAAAAGAATCATGAAATTCTCCGCTCTAACTTGTAGCACTTTGGTAATAAAAGTCAAAGGGTTTCTGGGCATGCCATTTCAAAATTCTCAGCATAAAAATTGTACCTGACACTCTATAAGCAAATTTGTATGATAATTACTGGGAATAAGAATGGTCTTTTTAAGCACATGCCTCGGGTTTGCAATACATCAAAGTGCAAGTTTATCCATGGTAGCATTCTGATCTGCCCTAGAAAGGTGGAATACATTATTGGTGATGCAAGGAGAAAATATGTTTCTTGGGCTGTTGATAATTTAGCTGGACGTGTTAATAAAGGAGAGACAAATGTGGGAGGAACATAAGTAAGAAAACAAATGCAACTGTAATGATGCTAAAGTATAGTAACCCATATCCAAAAATAAGCCGATAAAATGATATTAATTGCTATAGGCCATTTTTGCTGATTTGCATATAAAGCATTGCTCTAACTAATGAAAGAGCGGGCACACACAGTACTATAGGAGATTTTTCCCTTCCAGTAGGTCATAGAGCATCCTTATGTAATGTGTGTGTGTATATATATATATATATATCAAAACATTAATTATTCTAAAGCTATCCAACTTAGTCCCATGCATGTACTAAATGTTTGCACCCCTGACAATTTCCATGATTTCATTTATAAATAATTGACTGTTTGGATCAGCAGGTATGTACATGAACATTTGGACCAGTCAGCTTTATTTTGGAAGAAGGTGCTGTGAACTGATTAAACAAATTTGGTGTTATTTGGTCATAACAAGGGGCGTTATGCACTGTGTCAAAAGAACACAGTGTTCCAAGAAAAACACTTGCTACCCACAGTAACATTTGGTGGAGGTTCCATCATGCTGTGGGGCTGTTTGGCCAGTGCCAGGACTGGGAGTCTTGTTAAAGTTGAGGGTCACATGGATTTCACTCAATATCAACAGATACTTAAGGATAATGTAGAGGAATCAGTCACAAAGTTGAAATTATGCTGAGTGGTGGATATTTCACCAAGACTACTGTGAAATACTAGGGATAATGATTTCTAGCCCTTTTGTTTGTTTTGGTTGCTGGGATGATGCTTCTGTGCTCCTGGGTGTGGTTAAGCTTCCTGAGCCAATTAGAGTCCTCCTGGTTGCAGCTCAGGCACATATAAGGAGGCTCTTTTCAGTCATTATCTGCTTGTGATAGTTCTTAGTAACTCACCTAGCTGTCTCTGTGCTCATTCTGTTTATTCTGGTTTTGTGACTTTTGGCTTGGCTTTTGACTTCTCTTTGATACTCTGTTACTATATTTCGTGCTCTCCAGGTTTAGACTCGGCCCTCTGACTACGTATTTTTGTGTGTGCGTGTTTAGGGTTATTTTTTGTTAGTCGTGTGCCTCCAGCCTTTCCCGACCTTTTGTCAGTTTTGTAGTTTATTGTTTTGACTTTTTGACTGTCCCTCACTTATTTAGAAAGGGAATGTCATGTCTGGTCAGGGAAGGAGTGCACACTATTCTGGCCCACTCCCTGTCCCTGCCTACTTGCGTACCTGCCCTAGACGACAGGTCCGTAATCAAGGTGACTGTCCCTTCCTAAATAAGTGAGAGACAGTTAAAAAGTCAAAACAATAAACTACAAAACTGACAAAAGGTCGGGAAAGGTTGGAGGTACACGACTAACAGAAAACAAACCTAAACACGCACACACAAAAAAGTGTAGTCAGAGGGCCGAGTCTAAATCTGGAGAGCACGAATTATAGTAACAGAGTATCAAAGGGAAGTCAAAAGCCAAGCCAAAAGTCACAAAACCAGAATGAGTAGAGAGACAGCTAGCTGAGTTACTAAGAACTATCACAAGCAGAGAATGACTGAAAAGGGCCTCCTTATATATGCCTGAGCTGCAACCAGGAGGACTCTAATTGGCTCAGCAAGCTTAACCACACCCAGGAGCACCGTGGCATCTTCCCAGCAACCAAAACAAACAGGGCTAGAAATCATTAACCCTATTGGTTCAGGAGGAACCAGTCATCACAACTACAACCCAAAGCACTGCTCAAACTCTCTACTCTGGCATTTATAGAAAGGCACAAGTCCAATGTTCTGGAATGGCCCAGTCCCCAGACCTGAATATCATTGAAAATCTGTGGTGTGATGTGAGGCGAGCTGTCCATGCATGCTTGGCAACCATCAAACCTAACTGAACTGGAGATGTTTTACAAGGTGGAGTAGTCCAATATCCAAAATTCAGACCCTCATTACAGGCTATAGGAAGTGTCTAGAGGCAATTATTTCTGCTTAAGGCGGCTCAACTTCATACTTATGCGCTATGTCTGTTGGGGTGCCCAAATTTATGCACCTGTCAACTTTTGTTGTGATGCAGATTGTACATTTTATGTTCAACCAATAAATCCAATTTCACTACTAAAATATTACTGTGTCTTTCAGAGATTTGAGAGCTCAAAATTGAATTGCTGATCCAAACACCTAATGATTTATAAATGAAAACCATGGAAATTGTCAGGGGGGGGGGGTGGCTAAACATTTGCATATGACTGTAGATAGTGAGAAGCTGTTTTTGAGGGAAGTAATAAAGGATGGAAGGAAGTGCAGTAAAACAGCAGCATATCATTGGAACAACTGGGCCTAAACAGATATTAATGCCCAAAACATTCTTCACTATTTGTAGAGCAGGAGGCGATATGGCAGGGAAGGGAAACAGAGCTCATGTGATGAGTAATTATGTAACTGAACGCTGAGAAGGAGCAATTAGAGCTCCTTGAAATCCAAGAGATGAGGGATGCCGGTGAGCTCTGGTGCTTAACATCATCTTTTTTGTTTTTTTTGTTTTTTGGATTACCAAATTTATAAAGCAGTTCCATAATCCTCCTTACTAATAGATTGATGGATGAATGTCAGATGAGTTGCTATGCTTTATGGAAAATATTTACTCTATGCAATTGCACATCCAATGAATATTATGTGTACAACAGTATGAGCTGTCTTTTGGGTTCAGGTATTTTAATGTACACATAAAAGAAAGCTCTGATGATTCAATGTTGCACACTAACTATGGCTTAGCTTGAACTGTTGTAAACACATGGAAATTTTTGTAATTGTTGAGTAAGAGCTTTACAGTATAAAAGATGGTCAGCCATAGTCTGGGTCACTGGATCACTGATTATGATGAACACAAGCAAAGATAAGTGCTATTTATGTGACAGGCAATTGGCAAAGGCAGAAACATATAGTGGACCTGTCAGTAGGAAAACTGGGGTATAAAGAAGCAATAGCTAGATAAGGCTTTTCATTAAGATTCTAGGCCTTCCTTTTTTATTCCCATAGTCCTATCCACCACTTAGATATAAGCTTTTTTGTTAACATGTAAATAAGACTCAAAAGCCCAAGAGCTCATGCAAGTCCAGCCCCGGTCTTTTTATTCACCACCTGTACCAGCTTGCATCCACCTACCCCTTTTAATTGACTAGATATAGAGGACATAGACTGGACTTACCTAAGCTCTTGCTGTGCTGAGGAACACCCCCTGGGCTTTTGTGCCTAATTTACATATTAACAAAAAGAGAAAACACTATAGAGATAAATAAATAAAAAAAAATTCCAGAATCATGATGACTATCCTTATCTAGCCATGTGCTTATTTACTACTACTGACAGGTCCACTGTAACACCACTTTGCAGATTTTTAATTATTGTATGAAAAATACAATATTAAAAGCAATTTAACTTGTAGTAAGACAGACTAAGGATCAGTGACAAGATGTTTTTTTGTAATGTAAATGTGTATTGTTTTGTAATGTAAATGTTTATGTTACAGTATTGTAGTTAATAACTAAACTTTTTGTGCCAAAACATTTTCTGCTAAATATATTAATAAGTATGCACACTAAACCTGCCCAGATATGACTTAGGCATTAATCACACCAGGGTCATGACTCCCCTCTATAATAAAGCAATGACATATATGATAGATCTGTTTTCAGAAAGATCCTGATGGATCTTATTACCTTATAATAGAGTCTGAAGGCTTTACTTTAAGGTTCTAGTATTCTTGCCATCATAAATACTGCGATTCCTTGCAGAAAAAAAAAATGCCATAAACAGAGCTTGATGAAGTGCAAATAAATAAGTTAATACAAATAAGAGAATAAGTACAGAGATCATAAACATCTAGTATAATTTCACATGGGTCTACTCTACACTATAGTCAGTCATACAGTGCAAACCATTGGCTTCCCTGGCAACGGCTGGCGTTTCCTGGTTGGCAGTGTTTTTATTTCTGCTTGAGAATGCAAACATTGTTCAAGAAAGGATTTGAGGAAAGAAAAAATAGTTCAGACATTACCTCCAAATTCCCAGATCTCCATCCAATCGAGCATCTGTGGAATGTACTGGAAAAAGCAGATCAGATCCATGGAGGCCACACCTCACAACTTACACAATTTAAAGGATTTACTGCGAACATGTTTATGACATATACAACAAAATTTCGCAGACCCTAGATCAAGATGAAGGAACTATTAGATTGTAATCCATTTTGTTTTTTGAGTTTTATATTACAGCAAACATAACAAAGGACACCGGGGGGGATTTATCAAAACCTGTCTAGAGGAAAAGTTGCTGAGTTGACCATAGCAACCAATCAGATTGCTTCTTTCATTTTCCAGAGGCCTTTTCAACAATGAAAGAAGCAATCTGATTGGTTGCTATGGGCAACTCAGCAACTTTTCCTCTGGCCAGGTTTTGATAAATCTCCTCCATTGTTATTTTAAAGTGTCTAAATCCATGCACCCGGAACCTATTTGCTAATGTTATATTGCTTATTTGGTTAACAATGCCACAGCAAGAAAGATATTAATAGTAAAGAAAGAATTGGACATTTATAAGCAGAAATAGAATGTACTGGATGTCTAGCGGGAATGAAATTGTGTAAGATATCGATCTATGTATAATTGCCAGAAAGCAGACAGAAGGGAAATTTCCTTTGTGGATACAAATAGGAATACATTGCATAAGGCTGTTTCCCTTTCTTCAGTTTGTGCATACAAGAATATGCAAGGATGTTGCTAACGCCAGACTCTTATCTTTTTACGTGTATATCTTCTAATACCTTTGACACTTACACATGTAAACTTTTGTAAAGAATCCTTCAGCTTTAGCTGCCATCATAAGAATCCTAAAATATTTATATTTGTTTGGTAGAAGCATATTAATTGGCTATGAAAGGCTTCCTATCTCACCCAACTGTCTTTTAGGTGCTGGTTATGCATCTTTAGGAGACACATATATTATTTTGTAACACTACCAACAAAATAGAACCAGATCATGTAAAATAAAATTCGCTTTTATTGACACATATGCAAAAAATACATACAATAATAAAAATAAGATTAAATGAGGCACTACAATAGCAGTCACAGAAGATGGGGGCAAGCAAGTGATGTGGACCTACATGGAGTACAGGGAATAACTGGTGTACCATAGAAAATACAAATGTAAACATAGAAGAGGTCACTAAATATCATTACAAAATGTCAATATAAGTATAAGTGACAAGCAGTATAACAGTGACACATCAAAGAATGTCCTAAAAGGAAAAAGTGCAATAAACAGAGAGTAACCAAGGGAGAAATGAATAAGACACCATAAAGTCCTCCTGCCATGCAGCCACACACCTACCTCCTCCTACCCCAACGTACGTATTGCCTGTGCTTCGTCAGGGGGCCTGACGCCCCCTGACGAAGCACAGGCGAAACGTACGTTGGGGTAAGAGAAGGTAGGTGTGTGGCTGCATGGCAGGAGGACTTTATGTTGTCTTATTCATTTCTCCCTTGGTTACTCTCTGTTTATTGCACTTTTTTCTTTTAGGACATTCTTTGATGTGTCACTGCTATACTGCTTGTCACTTATACTTATATTGACATTTTGTAATGATATTTAGTGACCTCTTCTATGTTTACATTTGTATTTTCTATTGTACACCAGTTATTCCCTGTACTCCATGTAGGTCCACATCACTTGCTTGCCCCCATCTTCTGTGACTGCTATTGTAGTGCCTCATTTTATCTTCTTTCTATTTTTATCATTGTATCTATTTTTTGCATATGTGTCAATAAAAGCGAATTATATTTTACATGATCTGGTTCTGTTTTGTTGGTAGTGTTATGTTATAGTGGACCAGCCGTGTTTTTTTTTACCTTGTTGCTGTGTACGTATGAATTATATATTATTTTGTGTAAATTATTATGGTTCTTTTTGCAGTATTTGAGCCGACTTAAATGGAAAAAATATTGGCCTCAGTGCCGACCTACTAACCTATAGAGGTGTATTTGTTATTCATGTTGTAAAATAAGCATTTTTGCTGTCATTTTTTCTGGCAGAAGAATCCAGACTAGAATTACTGACATCCTCAGGAGTCATTCTTGCAAGTTTAATGAGTTCATACCTGTCATGCATCATATATGTACATATTTTGCCATAGTTCATTATTATATTGTTTTAAGCTACTGAGCACTGATGTGTGCAAATATAAGTTTATGGTTGCCTTGTTGCTTATTTGTAAGGTGGTTTGAATGGTGCAGCAGCAGGGACAAGAAGCAGGGCTCAAGTTCTGCAGGACCAGCCCTTAAAGGGGCACTCCTCCCCCAGAGATCTTATCCCCTATCCAAAGGATAGGGGATAAGATGTCGGATCATGCGGGTCCTTCTGCTGGGGACCCCCACGATCTTGGCTGTGGCACCCCAGACATCCGGTGCACGGAGCGAACATCGCTCCGTGCCGGATGACTGGTGATGCAGTGCAGAGGCTTGTGACATCACAGTAATTCCCCCTCAATGCAAGTCTATGGGAGGGTGCCTGACCGCCATCACGCCCCCACTCTCATAAACTTGCATTGAAGTGACGTCACGAGCCTCTGGGGCTCCACCCAATGCTCTAAACGAATGCCAGGTGCAGCAGGGAGAATTGGGGGTCCCCAGTGGCAGATATCTACTACCCCTTTAAGTGGAAATCTTGGGTGAGTTCCCACACTTTTTTTCCCAGGACTTGACCCCTGACAAGAAGTTAACACCACTGAACGCCAGGCTGTGGGTTTGTGCAGTGTATGGTTGGACTGAAAAGCCCTGTTAGGCTAGGTTTCCACACAGGTTTTTTTCTGGCATTTTTTGAATACTGCCACAGCAGTTTTTGAGCCAAAGCTAAAAGTATATTCAAAAGGAATGGTAACTATAACGGAAGGCATATACCTTCCTACTGGATCCATTTCTGACTTTGGCTCCGAAGCTGCAGTGGCAGTTTTCCACAAAAAACAAAACAACAACAAAAACTAAGAAAAAACCTTTGTGGAATCCTAGCCTAAGAGACAGTATGGACATGGGAGTTACTGAGTTCATACCACTACATGAAGATGGAGATTTAGGCTAGCAAAAACAGGTGGGCATCTTGCCAGGTTGTTGTTATGCTGCTGAAATGATCCTGACTAGAGAAGTGAGTGCTACTGGGTCTGAATGTGAAAGGGATGCCTTGTGAACCAGAGACAGGAGCTATTTGCTGCCAAGTGCCACTATTGAGGAAACCACATAGGGGGGAAGGAAGGTTGAGACTGCCAGAGTACAGTCAGAAGGGGGAGCTGTGGGGAGGTGGCTAGGTATCAAACCATGTGGGATTGCAGTACTGACACTGTGGCCCTGACTTACTGTTGTGTTCCCGACTGGTTTTTATAAGGTTGTGGAACCGCAACTGTAGAGCACGGGCAATAGTTATGTCCGAGCCAAAATATGCACTTAAATAAATAAAAT
Source organism: Hyla sarda (assembly GCF_029499605.1). Lineage (NCBI taxonomy): Eukaryota > Metazoa > Chordata > Amphibia > Anura > Hylidae > Hyla > Hyla sarda. The sequence goes on along the minus strand of NC_079192.1, from coordinate 260,816,098 downwards.
TGGCTTCCACAGCACAATCACTAGGAAACCCCAAAAGGGGAATGGCTTCATGATTTTACACCAACCCGACCTATTTACTAATAAACTCAGCCAATATTGTGTGCAAATATGGCTGGAAATTCTCACAAAGAAAGAGATGGTCAGAATTTTTTCTTTTTTATAGACCTGTGTGTGAGAGAAACTTGTTAGAAAACCTGTTGTCTAAGATAAAGCCAAACAACAACCCCCAGCTATGCCTGAACTGTGTTTTAGAACTAGAAACTGTGCCTCAATACTTAGAACAGCAAAGTGATAATCCGCCATATATATTTCTGCAACTGCCAAGCATGCTGCCTCCTTGAGAGGAAAAGTTGTGTAATTTAGGATCTTGTAAACCGCTATTTACATGATGCAAGACTCATAATTGGTTCAAGATAATAAATACAGTCTTTATATGAAGTGACAACTTTTTAATGTAAAGGGCATGTGTACATCCTGCAATATGGCATGCGAAAGTGATTGCCCCTGGCATGCAGGGGGATAATGGCTGGTTTTGGCATTACCTCTAATTCCGCCACTGCTGGCAGGTGTATACTGTTTAACTCAGCTCTCATCTGCTGTGTATAGAGTGCACTCAGCTCAGCTACTCCATACTCGCATTCCTTAAATCTTGCATAATAAATGTTTAGAAGGGGTTAAACCTCTATATTAATGACCTTTCTATATTAAACATCTATGTAGTAAGAAATCTAATGGAATTGAGAACAAAATAAAACACTACATGAATTTTATATGCAATTTCATGGTAATGTACTATTACAATTAAAAAATTACTGCACCAGCAGTCAAATAAAAATAATACTAAAGATTTTACCACTGTTGATATCTTTTTATTTTATTTTGTATTATTGCAAAGATTAGTAGACTTAATTTGTGAACTGTAAACATGATAATGAGACAAGCTGTAAGATTTATTTACTCTGTGGGCAAAACACTCCCTGGTGCTAGGACAATTGTTACAGCATGAGATGAATCTATTACTGAATTTGAGTGGATAGTTTTTCTTCTTGAGAAGAGTACCAATGGGTATGTGGAGACTTATAGGCCATTCATGCTTCACTGGGAAAAAAGGATATACAAAGTAGCTCTCTAAAATAAGGAAAGAGCTAGCTCTCTGGTTCCACTTATTGGAGGTAGCATCCCTATGTTTGGCTCCTAAAGAAGCCTAAGAACATACCTGGGGATTTAAGAGCCAAGACAGATTCTGGTTTGGGAGTTAAGGCAGAGATTTTTCAAAACTTATCAGGAGGAAAAGTGGGTAGTTGCCCATAGCAACCAATCAGAATGCATAAAGTAGCAATCTGATTGGTTTTCCTTTAAACAAGTTTTAATAAATCCCTCCCTAAATCCCCAGTCTTGTTGTACATATTTTAAAAGACCCAATAGGTGGCACCAGAGAGCAAGCTCTTTTTTGATTGGGTAAGGTTTATGTTGTATATGAATTGGATAGAGCATATTATTTGCCACTGTTTGTTTGTCTAGCCTATTTGATATCTGATCATGACTTGTCTCGGATTGCCTACACAATGATATAGCTACACAGTTAAACTGTTAATTTATTGCATAGGGCTTATAGTGGTTAATTCCAGTATCCCAAGTATATACCGATCAGTCTTAATTATGGCCACAAGGTGCAGACCACAATATTGTCATACTTTTTGACAAGGACTCAAGCTTGTATTTTAAATGGGCAAGGTCAAATCCAAAAATAGTTTTTTATGGTATTACTGATGAAAATTAAAGTCCTTTCCTAATATCTTGTTTAAAATGTTTGGAATGTTTTATAAGAAAACGGCTCCTGAAAATTCCACCACTAGGGGTCCCCATACCTACTGGGACACTAACCAGTCCTGCAGCAGCATCAGGCTTGTCCATGAGTTATGGACAAGAGATGAATCATGGACTTTGTATATGTTACTTGAATGATGAATCATACTGTGCCTTGAAGTTCTGTGCTAATAAACTTCTCTCACAGAAATACAGCCATACAGATAAGAAAGCCAGATTTATAATTGCAGGGTTTATTAGGATACATAATACTGAAATATAATAAACATATTTTTGAAGCTATGGTATTATTAACCCTCTTGATATTTGCCCCAGGCCAATTTTGCTACAACTTCATAACTATCACAAAATGTGTCAAGAATAGTCAGGGTAACAGAGATGACTACGATGGTTAAGGAATTAATAAGCAAGAATGCTAGAATGTTAAGTAAGCCCAATTGGATGTGCTCTTGAATGAAATGATAAATTAGGATGGGTTTTTCTTTAGTTCTAGGGGCATTTGAGGTTTCTAGAATGTCTTATCCTATGCCATCATTTTACTGTAAAATGAAAACCAAAGGAGCAGATTTGTTTTTTCCCCAAAGTTTGCTTTTCATGAATAATGTTACAAGGTTATTGTTTGTGTATGTTAAAACATCCCCATTATTTACCAAACCATTTCAAACAGATACTTTGCCTCTTTCAGAAACATGTTGTGATATACATCTGGGTTGAGTTTTAGCTAGCAGCAGCTTGAGATATAGAATTAGCATACTGTTTCTCGGGGAATGCCCTTGAATGGGCTTTAGTAGCTGTCTTGTACTAGACGTGAGCAGCATTGGTAAGGACATGGAGAGACAATGTGTTTCAAGCACTGTGCATAAATCCTAGGTGAATGTTTCTACTTTTAAAGCTCAGAGAAGCTCTACAGAAATGTCAGTATCATTGTTCAGTGATTAATGAATATCAAGTAGTGGACTGGGGTTTGCGCCTTGGGATCAGACTAGTTCACTTTACTACATATTTACAAAGCTCTCCCCTTAGTAACAAGTAAGGGCATGCTCCTACACTCGAAGTGGCTACAGATTTTAGTATTCTTGATAAAGAGATGATGTTATAGGTTTATTAAATTGAGAATGACATTAGAATATGGAAAAGTACAGCCTGTCACATGTCACATCACATAGAGTTCTGCTTGACTTGCTTCATTGAAATGATCATATAAATTGTTATCATGCAGATTGATCCACAGAGTCATATAGCATCCTAGTTAGCTGCAGGTATTGCACTTATATAGGTTATATATAAAATTGTAATATGTTGTCATGACTTGTAGCGAAGTATAGAGCGAAACAAAAGCTAATCAGATTGTTGAAATTCTCAGTAAATACACTTTTTTACATATAAATTTCTGGCATTCTTATGTGCATGCATGAATACTTACAGTTATTCTCTTCTACTCTCTATTAAAGCCTGAAATTGTGTTTGGTTGTCTGTAATGTATTTGCTTTCGTACATCTATTTATGGTAATCTAGTCAGTCATAGAAAGCCAGAAAATGACAGCATGTTAATGATGGTGCAGTCACTGAATGAAAATACAGAATATATGTAAGTGTAGGTGCTTAAAAACTGCTGTCAGGTCAGGTATAAGGAAATTGAGAAAAGATCAATTCTTTGGAGAAAGTATTAAATTGTGTGTATAACTATGGTATATACAATATTTTGCATTAGAGGCATAAATAGAAGGAATGCAAAAACAACATAAGGGTCCTTTTTCCAATTACCATGTAACAATAATTGTGTCTTCTTTTGGGGCACAGCAGCCTTTGTACCCCTTTAGGTGCTAGGTCCGTGTGACTCTTTCTTCAGTATGTTCTACAGATGTTTGATTGGATTGATATCAGGGAAATTTGGAAGACAAGTCAACATAAAAAACTATTTTTGCAGTTAGCCTGCTGAAAAAGGCCATTGATATTAGGGGTTACTGTGGCTGTAAAATCTGCAAAATGCTAGGTAGGGGGTATATGTAAAGCTGTGAAGCAATGTGTGACTTCTATCTCTCATAGCCAGCTGTAGGTTTTTCAGAAGATTTTGGAATTGGTCCAGAAAGGCTAGCCTTCATATCCCACAGGCAGGGGTAGAGACATAGAAGTGCAGTATCTCCTCTTCTGTGTGTTCAGTGTATGGGAGACACCATATACATTAGGATCCACCCACCAGCTATGGAAGAACTGAAAATTATACATAAGACCAGCAGAACATAAATCTGCTAAAAATACCATATTTAAGTTATATAATGGCCAGTAATAGTGCTGCTCTTCATGTACACACAGGGCAGCTTATCCTGTAAAGTCACCTGAAAAGACATGAACTCTTTAAAAATGCCCTAAGTAAAGACACATGTGCTGGACAATTTATATCATGATTAACCCTGCCTCTAAATAATAATACTAAATTAAGTGGCTTAATATACAGGACTGGATAACACCACCATACAGACTGAGAAAAACACCCTCATACCGTCCACTCAATACTGCTACCATACTCAAAATAAAGCATAACACTGTATCATAACTAATTGGCTCCCTGTCATTTTCCCAGCGCATCCTTACTCTCTATGTATTAACTTATTTTAAGCATTGTAAGTCTCCTTTCACATTACAGTGTATTCACCCATTATTGTACATCCGTTATCTGTATTAATGTATGATTAAAACGGATGAAATGACGGGTGCTAACGGCTGAATAATGTCCGTCAAAATAACGGCATATTCATCCGTTAAGACCAGTTATAACATTCGTCATGTACCGTTATTTTATGGCCGTTTTAACACCTCTGCCTACTGACTCCCTCACTTGGGACAACTGCTACTCCCATCATGTTACATACTTGTTTCCATGATGAGAGTAGTAGTTCCATGGCTGCGTGAGTCTGCCAGTGGCTGGGGAGGCTACATTAGTGTTTGTACTACTACCCCCATCAAGGAACAGACTCTGGTCCATGATGGGGGTTGTAGTACAGGGGATTGATCGCACTGGGTCTCACTTCTGTGACCAGAAGTTATTAAACAGGGGAGCGAGTGGCATGCTCTGCTCCCCTGCGATTTATAGTGTATTTTTCCTTTCACGTTTAAATTCCCCACCGGGAGCTCTGAATGGCTGGCACCAATTTGCCATTCAGGGCTCCCGGCGGGGTTTTTAAACTACCACTTTGACTCCCAAATGTATGCCCCCATGCATATTTATAACAATTCATTGTCCCCAGTGTATTTATAATAATTCTTTGGCCCCAGTGTGCTTATCCTTACTCCCCCCCCCCAGTGTCCTTATTTCCCCTTCTGCTGCCTGCTCTTCATGTTCTCTGAGCAGGGCTGCTGCAGGACATGTTGGGAACTGGTGGCGGTGAATAAATGAATAGAGCCAACATGCCCGCATGTAGGCTTCATTGATTCACCACCGCCACCACCACCCGACATGTCCCCGCTGCAACCCTGCTATTTTATTTTATTCAGGCCTGTATTCTTCTTACAGTATGAAGCAGAGTAAATCCCTGCATGGGACTATTTTCTTAACTCTTGCTTACTCCCACTGGATTTCTGACCATTACCCCTTGTTCCCGCAAATCTGTAGTCCACTCCTGCCCGCTTCTGCAACATGTGTGTCCAATACTTTTCTCTTCCACAAACATTTTGTCATAGCTTTTAGAGATATTACCCTTCCATGCTATTTAATTATTTTTGTGCTATTTCATTACCCCTTGTGCCATTTTCTCATCCCCTTGTGCCATTTCATTACCCCCTTGTCCCATTTCATCAGCCCCCACTTCCTCCCACTCCCGCCCCTGCAGAATTCTTTAAGCAGCACAATAAGTGAACAAAATAGGTGACAAATTTTACTTATTACCCTTTATGTCCTTGCTATACCATTTAGAGGGAGAAACAAAGGCGCTCCATAGCATAAGAACACCAAGGTAGTGGGACGGATATGGGTAGAGTCTACCACAGGTGGTTATGTAGCCTCATACACAACAATGGAATGAGCATATCTGGAATGAACATATGTGTGGTCCTGTCTGCAGCCTTACTGCTGCCGAATGATCGAGGAAACAACTTGGACTTAAGAAGAATTTGCAGGATCAAATCAGCACAGAAGGAATCCATTGGAAGAAGCCGCACAAGTGCAGGGAAACGCATTGCACGTCTCCCTATAAATCCCCTTTTATCATCTCTTGATGTGGTTGATCCCTTAAGCACCGATTTGATCCCGCAATTCCTTCTTGAAGTCCAAGTTGTTTACTCGGTCTTTCTATACTATTGGCAAGAAGAGGTTCGCTAAGAGGACAATGGATGTTTCTTTAAAACCCTGCAGTGTAAAATGATTATAGAGCAATTGGTGACTTGGCTGCCGACACTCTAATAGAAAATTTGATCCTGCCCATTGATATCAATGAGCTTTGGGCTCCCAATGCCCTCTCAATAGTTTTCTGGCTGGTCTTTTTTGGACAATTCCATGGTAGATACTAATCACTGCATTGCAGGATTAACCAGGAAGACCTTCCATGTTGGAGAACCTTAACCAGTTGCTCTTTGATAAACATATTCAGATGCTTCTGCTTGCCTATTTTCCAGGCTTCCAGCATTTCAGTTGATCTTCATACAGTACAGACCAAAAGTTTGGATACACCTTCTCATTCAGAGTTTTCTTTATTTTCATGACTATGAAAATTGTAGATTCACATTGAAGGCATTAAAACTATGAATCAACACATGTGGAATTATATACATAACAAAAAAAGTGTGAAACAACTGAAAATATGTCATATTCTAGGTTCTTCAAAGTAGCCCCCTTTTGCTTTGATTACTGCTTTGCACACTCTTGGCATTCTCTTGTTGACCTTCAAGAGGTAGTCACCTGAAATGGTTTTCACTTCCCTGCTGGTGTGGAGGAGGAGGTGTGATGGTGTGGGGGTGCTTTGCTGGTGACACTGTTGGGGATTTATTCAAAATTGAAGGCATACTGAACCAGCATGGCTACCACAGCATCTTGCAGCGGCATGCTATTCCATCCGGTTTGCGTTTAGTTGGACCATCATTTATTTTTCAACAGGAAAATTACCACAAACACACCTCCAGGCTGTGTAAGGGCTATTTGACCAAGAAGAAGAGTGATGGGGTGCTGCGCCAGATGACCTGGCCTCCACAGTCACCGGACCTGAACCCAATCGAGATGGTTTGGGGTGAGCTGGACCGCAGAGTGAAGGCAAAAAGGGCCAACAAATGCTAAGCATCTTTGGGAACTCTTTCAAGACTGTTGGAAGACCATTCCAGGTGACTACCTCTTGAAGCTCATCAAGAGAATGCCAAGAGTGTGCAAAGCAGTAATCAAAGCAAAAGGTGGCTAGAACCTAGAATATGACACATTTTCACACTTTTTATTATGTATATAATTCCACATGTGTTAATTCATAGTTTTGATGCCCTCAGTGTGAATCTACAATTTTCATAGTCATGAAAATAAAGAAAACTCTGAATGAGAAGGTGTGTCCAAATGTACCCAGGCAGTGTCCAAATGTACCCAGGCAGGGTCCAAATGTAATGAGAAAATCAAGGTAAAGCTGGGTTCACATTACGGTTTTACCAATATGGGACCGTATGTGGCTGGGGGGAGCTAAAACCGGACATTCCCGTATCCCAGCCGTATGTGATCCGTATGTAATGTATTTCAATGAGCCGACTGGACTGAAACGCTGACTCCGGTCGGCTCATTTTTTCCCCGTATGCGGTTTTCCCACCGGACCTAAAACCGTGGTATGCCAGGGACCCTCCCTTTGGGCCTTGGCAGCCATAGTACAGGATTAGTGTTTGTGGACTGCACTCCTCCACTTGTTTTCATATATATTTTTAAGAGATTTTAAATGTTTGTGCATTTCTTTTTGTGTCCAATAAAACACATTTTTCTTATTCACAATACAATTTTTTGGTGTGCATCATTGATATATAGTTGTCAGCTTTTCTTTCTTTCTGTCATACATGTTCAAAATTATTGACAACTTGTTGCACCCAGTTTGAATGATTTATGCATGCTGTGCCCATCATTTCTCTTTTCTGTCATAAAAAATTTTATAGACAAAATATATTTTTGGGTACAACTTTAATGCGTCATATACTGTTTAGATGGTGTAGCTATTTAAACGTCTTCAAGTCATATTTTAGAAGCACTTTACTGAGCAATTACTACATACCCAGCAAAGCGTTCAGATACTGTGTTCCCAAAATGTATTTTCAATGCAGGGAGATGGGAAAGTGAGTCAATTTCTGTCCTGATGTAAGATATAGATGAATGTAAGGAAAGGCACTTATCTTGACACTATCCGGGACCTCACTGTCATCTCCCTGGGAACATTGAAAGCAATCACAACATGCAATTTAAAGAGAAGATTTACTAGTGGAGCAAAGTGTCCACTACAGATAAACATGCAATATTCCAAACAGTGTTTGGAAAGGTTAGGAGCTCTTTTATCTAATGGATGCATAAAAAATACAGATGCAACATTATCACGGTAAACATTTTGGATGTTCTTTGGCAGGTAAGCTACCTATGTTGTGTTATTTTTTCATATGCATACATTTAGGATAATAAGATATGATTGCACAAAGATCTGTATATATGGTATAAAACTGTGTTGTTATCAAGGCTATAATAAAACTTTACTTTTTTATGTAATTTTGTTGGAAAATTGCTCGACATGCAAATTGATATATGGGATCTTTTATTCACAAATACCTATTGCATCCATTTGTCTCTAAAATTATGTTATGTTGAAATATTCCCCCAGGCTTTTCTTTTTTAATACAATTAAAGGGAACATGTCACTAGTTTCATGCTGCCTGAAGCATAGGCAGCATGAAATACAGACAGACTGTTGTCACAATGATCAATCATCCATTTTAAATAGCTGTGCCATTACAGAATATCTGTACTTGTAGCTTCAGCCAGGAACAGGACTCCAAGTCTACCAGCCCTGAATAACAGATTTCTACCTATTTGAATATTGGCAATAGATTATGTGGAAGGATAGGGGTGTCCACCCACCCTAGTCAGTCAGTAATCTCCCAACAATAAATATGCAAAAGGATGGGGGGAGAGTACAGAAAACTTACATTGTATTATTAATGTACTTATTAAAAGAACCTCTAAATTGGGAGGTATATGGAGAGGCTGTGGGGCTAACCTCTGACGCCACATGAAAAACCCTTCACCATCTGTCCGCTCCAGCGTCCATGTACCTGTAGTGACAGGGAGCCGTGCAATATCATCGGCTGCCAAGGCACATGAGGACAGAGTGGCGTCGTCTGATGTAATATCCTGTTCACGGCAGGATGGGAAGGATTAGGAGCGCAACACGATCCCAGCAGACAAGGAGATGCCGGGAGGTGTGGCGTAGCTCTGTCACACAGACGGGGCTGTCTGCTGCCCAGGGTTAACTCTAGCACTGCCGTAATGGCTAAAGTGTGATAGTATTGTGGTATTATAGGCTAGTTGTGAACCACACTCCCAGATGTACATTAGGCTAAACTGTGACAAATGGTCATAGTGTTGAACGCTGTCATTCTATGAATGCAACCCACGTATTGAAGTTGGTCTTTTAACAGATGGTGAAGGTTTTTTTCATGTGGCGTCAGAGGTTAGCTCCACAGCGGACTGCCTCTCCATATATGTTACGCCGAGCGCTCCGGGTCCCCGCTCCTCCCCGGAGCGCTCGCTACACTCTCGCTACTGCAGCGCTCCGGTCAGATCCACTGACCCGGTGCGCTGCGATACCGCCTCCAGCCGGGATGCGATTCGCGATGCGGGTGGCGCCCGCTCGCGATGCGCACCCCGGCTCCCGTACCTGACTCGCTCTCCGTCGGTCCTGTCCCGGCGCGCGCGGCCCCGCTCCCTAGGGCGCGCGCGCGCCGGGTCTCTGCGATTTAAAGGGCCACTGCGCCGCTGATTGGCGCAAGTGGTTCTAATTAGTGTGTTCACCTGTGAACTCCCTATGTATACCTCACTTCCCCTGCACTCCCTCGCCGGATCTTGTTGCCATTGTGCCAGTGAAAGCGTTTCCTTGTGTGTTCCTAGCCTGTGTTCCAGACCTCCTGCCGTTGCCCCTGACTACGATCCTTGCTGCCTGCCCCGACCTTCTGCTACGTCCGACCTTGCTTCTGTCTACTCCCTTGTACCGCGCCTATCTTCAGCAGTCAGAGAGGTTGAGCCGTTGCTAGTGGATACGACCTGGTCACTACCGCCGCAGCAAGACCATCCCGCTTTGCGGCGGGCTCTGGTGAAAACCAGTAGTGACTTAGAACCGGTCCACTAGCACGGTCCACGCCAATCCCTCTCTGGCACAGAGGATCCACCTCCTGCCAGCCGGCATCGTGACAGTAGATCCGGCCATGGATTCCGCTGAAGTCCCTCTGCCAGTTGTCGCCGACCTCACCACGGTGGTCGCCCAGCAGTCACAACAGATAGCGCAACAAGGCCACCAGCTGTCTCAACTGACCGTGATGCTACAGCAGCTACTACCACAGCTTCAGCAATCATCTCCTCCGCCAGCTCCTGCACCTCCTCCGCAGCGAGTGGCCGCTTCAGGCCTACGACTATCCTTGCCGGATAAATTTGATGGGGACTCTAAATTTTGCCGTGGCTTTCTTTCTCAATGTTCCCTGCACTTGGAGATGATGTCGGACCAGTTTCCTACTGAAAGGTCTAAGGTGGCTTTCGTAGTCAGCCTTCTGTCTGGAAAAGCTCTGTCATGGGCCACACCGCTCTGGGACCGCAATGACCCCGTCACTGCCTCTGTACACTCCTTCTTCTCGGAAATTCGAAGTGTCTTTGAGGAACCTGCCCGAGCCTCTTCTGCTGAGACTGCCCTGTTGAACCTGGTCCAGGGTAATTCTTCCGTTGGCGAGTACGCCGTACAATTCCGTACTCTTGCTTCTGAACTATCCTGGAATAATGAGGCCCTCTGCGCGACCTTTAAAAAAGGCCTATCCAGCAACATTAAAGATGTTCTGGCCGCACGAGAAATCCCTGCTAACCTACATGAACTCATTCATCTAGCCACTCGCATTGACATGCGTTTTTCCGAGAGGCGTCAGGAGCTCCGCCAGGATATGGACTTTGTTCGCACGAGGCATTTTTTCTCCCCGGCTCCTCTCTCCTCTGGTCCCCTGCAATCCGTTCCTGTGCCTCCCGCCGTGGAGGCTATGCAGGTCGACCGGTCTCGCCTGACACCTCAAGAGAGGACACGACGCCGCATGGAGAATCTCTGCCTGTACTGTGCCGGTACCGAACACTTCCTGAAGGATTGTCCTATCCGTCCTCCCCGCCTGGAAAGACGCACGCAGACTCCGCACAAAAGTGAGACAGTCCTTGATGTCAACTCTGCTTCTCCACGCCTTACTGTGCCTGTGCGGATATCTGCCTCTACCTTCTCCTTCTCTACTATGGACTTCTTGGATTCCGGATCTGCAGGAAATTTTATTTTGGCCTCTCTCATCAACAGGTTCAACATCCCGGTGACCAGTCTCGCCAGACCCCTCTACATCAATTGTGTTAACAATGAAAGATTGGACTGTACCATACATTTCCGCACGGAGCCCCTCCTAATGTGCATCGGACCTCATCACGAGAAAATTGAGTTTTTGGTCCTCCCCAATTGCACTTCCGAAATTCTCCTCGGACTACCCTGGCTTCAACACCATTCCCCAACCCTGGATTGGTCCACTGGGGAGATCAAGAGTTGGGGTTCCTCTTGTTTCAAGGACTGCCTTAAACCGGTTCCCAGTTCTCCTTGCCATGACCCTGTGGTTCCCCCTGTAACCGGTCTCCCTAAGGCCTATATGGACTTTGCAGATGTTTTTTGCAAAAAACAAGCTGAGACTCTACCTCCTCACAGGCCTTATGACTGTCCTATTGACTTCCTCCCGGGCACTACTCCACCCCGGGGCAGAATTTATCCTCTCTCTGCCCCAGAGACTCTTGCTATGTCTGAGTACATCCAGGAAAATTTAAAAAAGGGCTTTATCCGCAAATCCTCCTCTCCTGCCGGAGCCGGATTTTTCTTTGTGTCCAAAAAAGATGGCTCCCTACGTCCTTGCATTGACTACCGCGGTCTTAATAAAATCACGGTAAAGAACCGCTACCCCCTACCTCTCATCTCTGAACTCTTTGATCACCTCCAAGGTGCCCACATCTTTACCAAACTGGACTTAAGAGGTGCTTATAATCTCATCCGCATCAGAGAGGGGGATGAATGGAAAACGGCATTTAACACTAGAGATGGACACTTTGAGTATCTGGTCATGCCCTTTGGCCTGTGCAACGCCCCTGCCGTCTTCCAAGACTTTGTTAATGAAATTTTTCGTGATCTCTTATATTCCTGTGTTGTTGTGTATCTGGACGATATCCTGATTTTTTCTGCCAACCTAGAAGAACACCGCCAGCATGTCCGCATGGTTCTTCAGAGACTTCGTGACAATCAACTTTATGCCAAAATGGAGAAATGTCTGTTTGAATGTCAATCTCTTCCTTTCCTAGGATACTTGGTCTCTGGCCAGGGACTACAAATGGATCCAGACAAACTCTCTGCCGTCTTAGATTGGCCACGCCCCTCCGGACTCCGTGCTATCCAACGTTTTTTGGGGTTCGCCAATTATTACAGACAATTTATTCCACATTTTTCTACCATTATGGCTCCTATCGTGGCTTTAACCAAAAAGAATGCCAATCCTAAGTCATGGCCTCCTCAAGCGGAAGACGCCTTTAAACAGCTCAAGTCTGCCTTTTCTTCGGCTCCCGTGCTCTCCAGACCTGACCCATCTAAACCCTTCCTATTGGAGGTTGATGCCTCCTCAGTAGGAGCTGGAGCGGTCCTTCTACAAAAAAATTCTTCCGGGCATGCTGTTACTTGTGGGTTTTTTTCTAGGACCTTCTCTCCGGCGGAGAGGAACTACTCCATCGGGGATCGAGAGCTACTAGCCATTAAATTAGCACTTGAGGAATGGAGGCATCTGCTGGAGGGATCAAGATTTCCAGTTATTATTTACACCGATCACAAGAACCTCTCCTATCTCCAGTCTGCCCAACGGCTCAATCCTCGCCAGGCCAGGTGGTCTCTGTTCTTTGCCCGATTTAATTTTGAAATTCACTTTCGGCCTACCGATAAGAACATTAGGGCCGATGCTCTCTCTCGTTCCTCGGATGCCTCGGAAGTAGAGCTCTCTCCGCAACACATCATTCCTCCTGACTGCCTGATCTCCACTTCTCCAGCCTCCATCAGGCAAACTCCTCCAGGGAAGACCTTCGTCTCTCCACGCCAACACCTCGGAATCCTCAAATGGGGTCACTCCTCCCATCTCGCAGGTCATGCGGGCATCAAGAAATCCGTGCAACTCATCTCTCGTTTCTATTGGTGGCTGACTCTGGAGACGGATGTTGTGGATTTTGTGCGAGCCTGCACTGTCTGTGCCCGGGATAAGACTCCTCGCCAGAAGCCCGCTGGTCTTCTTCATCCTCTGCCTGTCCCCGAACAGCCTTGGTCTCTGATTGGTATGGACTTTATTACAGACTTACCCCCATCCCGTGGCAACACTGTTGTTTGGGTGGTCGTTGATCGATTCTCCAAGATGGCACATTTCATCCCTCTTCCTGGTCTCCCTTCAGCGCCTCAGTTGGCAAAACAATTTTTTGTACACATTTTTCGTCTTCACGGGTTGCCCACGCAGATCGTCTCGGACAGAGGCGTCCAATTCGTGTCAAAATTCTGGAGGGCTCTCTGTAAACAACTCAAGATTAAATTAAACTTTTCTTCTGCCTATCATCCTCAATCCAATGGGCAAGTAGAAAGAATTAACCAGGTCCTGGGTGATTATTTACGGCATTTTGTTTCCTCCCGCCAGGATGACTGGGCAGATCTTCTACCATGGGCCGAATTCTCGTATAACTTCAGAGTCTCTGAATCTTCCTCCAAATCCCCATTTTTCGTGGTGTACGGCCGTCACCCTCTTCCCCCCCCTCCCTACTCCCTTGCCCTCTGGTTTGCCCGCTGTGGATGAAATATCTCGTGATCTTTCCACCATATGGAAAGAGACCCAAAATTCTCTCTTACAGGCTTCATCACGCATGAAGAAGTTTGCTGATAAGAAAAGAAGAGCTCCCCCCATTTTTTCTCCTGGAGACAAGGCATGGCTCTCCGCTAAATATGTCCGCTTCCGTGTCCCTAGCTACAAATTGGGACCACGCTATCTTGGTCCTTTCAAAATTTTGTGCCAGATTAATCCTGTCTCTTACAAACTTCTTCTTCCTCCTTCTCTTCGTATTCCTAATGCCTTTCACGTTTCTCTTCTTAAACCACTCATCATCAACCGTTTCTCTCCCAAACTTGTTTCTCCCACTCCTGTTTCCGGCTCCTCGGACATCTTCTCCGTAAAGGAGATACTGGCCTCCAAGAAGGTCAGAGGGAAAACTTTTTTTTTGGTCGATTGGGAGGGTTGTGGTCCTGAAGAGAGATCCTGGGAACCTGAGGACAATATCCTAGACAAAAGTCTGCTCCTCAGGTTCTCAGGCTCTAAGAAGAGGGGGAGACCCAAGGGGGGGGGTACTGTTACGCCGAGCGCTCCGGGTCCCCGCTCCTCCCCGGAGCGCTCGCTACACTCTCGCTACTGCAGCGCTCCGGTCAGATCCACTGACCCGGTGCGCTGCGATACCGCCTCCAGCCGGGATGCGATTCGCGATGCGGGTGGCGCCCACTCGCGATGCGCACCCCGGCTCCCGTACCTGACTCGCTCTCCGTCGGTCCTGTCCCGGCGCGCGCGTCGCCGCTCCCTAGGGCGCGCGCGCGCCGGGTTTCTGCGATTTTTCTAAGCTAAATAACCCAATTTCTGATAATATTTCTGGGTACTGTAGTCCATCCATTCCCCGTATTACCCTTGTTGCCCGTCTTTGAACCCTCTCCAGCTCCACTATATATTTCTTGTACACTGGTGCCCACTATTGTACACAGTATTCCATGTGTGGTCTGACTAGTGATTTGTACAGTGGTAGAATTATTTTCTTGTCGTGGGCATCAATGCCCCTATTGATGTACCCCATGATTTTATTTGCCTTGGCAGCAGCTGCCCGACTCTGGTCACTAAATTTACTGTTAACTAAGACTTCTAAGTCCTTTTCCACATCAGTCATCCCAAGTGTGCTCCCATTAAGTACATAATCCCAGCCCAGACTTTTTTTCCGCGTGTGCACAACCTTACATTTATCAGTAATGGTACAAATAGAATATGAGCAATCGGCACTGGGGTCCTGCTAGTTAAGTTTATGCATAATTATCAGGTGCCTGTACTGTACACTGGGCAGTGCAAAGCGACAATAGACAGAGGTGCGATGATGTGGATGTAAAGGAAAATGACAGCGCAGCACTCACCCTTGATAGTGATTTATTCAGATCAAACATTGCACATGAAAGTGACGATCCGCAGTACAGTGGGGTCCGGGGGGAGAACAGGAAAGAGGACTGAGGAGAGTCCTTTCAGCAAAGTATTGTGGCAAAATAAACGCTTGGTCACGCCTTACAGACCGGTGTGTACGGCTTGCATTTATCAGTGTTGAACCTCATCTGCCACTTCCCAGCCCAAACCTCCAACCTATCCAGGTCCATTTGTAACAGTGCACTGTCCTCTATAGTGTTTACCGCTTTACAGAGATTAGTATCATCTGCAAAGATTGCTACTTTACTATTCAACCCCTCTACAAGGTCATTAATGAATATATTATTATATTATGCTGATCAGGTTAGTTTGACAAGACTGATCCCTCTTAAAGTCATGCTGATATGGGGTCATGCATTTATTTTTATCAAAATACTCCAAAATAGCATCTCTTAGAAAACCCTCAAATAATTTACATACAACGGAGGTTAAACTAACAGGCCTTTAATTCCCAGGGTCCCCTTTTGACCCCTTTTTAAATATTGGCACCACACTTGCCATGCTCCAGTCCTGTGGAACCTTCCCTGTCACTATAGAGTCCCTGAATATTAAAAATAGGGGTCTGTCTATTACATTACTTAATTCCTTTAGAACACAGAAGTGAATGCCGTCTGGACCTGGTGATTTTTCCATTTAGATTTTTTGTATGCGGGTTAGACAGGTGACCTGCACTGGGAAGATTTCCTTATCTCGCTGTATTTCAACTGGCATTTCATTTTCCTCGGTGAATACAGTGGAGAAGAATTTGTTTAATATATTTGCTTTTTCCTGATCCCCGTTTATAATTTCATCTTTATCATTTTTTAAAGGGCCAACACTTTCACTTTTGACCTTTTTGCTATTTATATATTCAAAGAACATTTTGGGGTTGGTTTTACTCTCTTTGGCAATGAGCCTTTCTGTCTCTATTTTTGCGGTTTTATTTGTTTTTTACATATTCTACATTTTTCTCTATAGCTTTTTAATGCTTCTTTCCTTTCGCCCTGTTTTAGTAGTTTAATCATTTATTGCCCCTTAACATTTTTATTCATACATATTGGTTTTCTTTTATTCCTGACCCTTTTATTCCCATAAGGTACATACATCTTACAGTGAAAATTTAAGATATTTTTAAAAGTCTCCCATTTAGTGTCAGTATTCTTGTTTTTGAGGACATTATTCCATTTTATATTGTTAAGGGCTTCTCTGAGTTGCCTTCCTAAAGTTCATTGTTTTTGTGGCCCTTCGCAAGATTCCCTTATTGAAGAACAAGTTATAATGTATTATATTATGATCACTATTTCCTAGGTGTCCTTCTACTTGCACATTAGTTACCGTCTGGTCTGTTGGTTAGTATTAGGTCTAGCAAGGTGCCCCCTCTGGTTGGGCCCTGCACCATTTGGGACAGATAATTGTCTTTAGCTATAGTCAGAAACCTGTTTCTTTTATGAGATTCACAGGTCTCAGTCTCCCAGTTTATATCAGGATAGTTAAAGTGCCCTATTATTATCACCTTGTTCTGATTTGCTGCCTTGTTTATTTGCCTCATTAATTGATCTTCTGCTTCAGCATGCTTAAGAGAGACTTCATTGAGAAGGTTGAAACGTTGCTTCACTGTTGGGTGACTAAAGTTATTTTTGTACATTGGATTGCTGGAGTGCTGCCCTATTTTTCTTGGAATACTTGTTTGGGACATTTTGGTCAAGTCGATCATAGGACTGAGCACCTGCCTGGATCCAGGGCTTTGAATCCCACACGGTGCCACTCGTCACTTGGAATATTTATATATATATATATATATATATATATATATATATATATATATATATGTGTGTGTGTATACAGTAGCACTGATTACAAAAATGTATAGAAAATGTGTAGATCTCCCAAATAAATGCAACAATTCTGACCAAAAAGAGAACCTTAAAAATTGTCTTTATTAATAGCAGGTAAATGTAAAAGTACTAGAAAAAATGGATATAGAAAAAAGCAGCAACCAGATTACACAATAAATATAGTGCACATATGACTCGATATCCCTACTATGTTGTAGCGCATGTGGGACATACAAAAAATTGCACAGATGAGGGCTCATCAGCATGTACACAACAGAGTGTCACCCATGCACGATAACTCCTCATCAGGTCTAAAGTACATATATAGCATACTAATCATCAAATACGCTTATTGTAAGTAGACAAAATACCGCATCTGGTTCAGAGTAACATATAAAGTGCACGCTGTCAAAAGGTACCGTACACACAGTGCGGCTCAGCTGCGCCATCAGATATTGACCATGCACAGCCAAACTCTACTGAAGACTGCAGGAGCGACACCCATGCGCACACCAACCACATGAACAGCTCATGCACATTCAATGTATACCTCCGATTCAGAGTGCCACCAACTAGCAAATCCTTCTATATATCTCAACAGACACTCGGCATCTGTGTAACATTTAAATAATGAGACATTCACTGAACAGTATCCGATCATCAGTAGTGGGCCCACATCTGTTCCGATTGATTAGCAACGTTACAAGTCTCTACGTAGCAGTTCACATTATGTTGCAGAGCATCTCACACTTGTACAGGTAAGTCGCTAGAGGTAATGATCTTGAAGTGTCTCTAAGTGTAGACACTATGAATCACAAAAGCATGTCCACATGCATAGCGCTCAGAGGATGCAGTAGCAGACTCCGCACACACAGCTTCAGTATATGATAACACACTCCTTCATCTTATTTTGCAATCACCAAGGGCAACCATTTTCACCAGTAATTTGTAAAGCAGCATTCTTATTCAATAGCCAAATGGCTACACTTAGCATGATAGATCTTAAAGTCTTAGCATACGCGCAGTAGTAGTGCAGTAACCCTAGGCAACAGCGCTGTTACACTGGTTGCATATATATCGTTTTGCTTGTATAGGGGGCACTTGATAGCAGTATTTTTACAGCATATGTTATATTCTTATTTCACACTAGATGATCCAGATGCTGATAGCCAAACATACATTAAGGATATGTATACAGAAATGTTCCACTGTCCTAGATATTTCAAACGTGCATCTCATGTGTGAATAATGCCTTCAGTTAGTATTTAATGCTGCATATGAACAAGTCCACATCTATTATCAGTGTTAGTGTGCATAGAGTACTTAGCTGAGTTTCTCTGAGGCTGTGGTCGGGTATTGCTAGATCCAGGTTGTATCGGCCCTTTCTGTAACTTGAATACGGGATAGCATTCACAGACGAAACCACAATACTGGCATCTTCTAGGGTGTATAGTCCGTGGCATCCAAATTTACAGGGTCCTTACAGGGACCGGAGGTATGCATTGAATGTGCATGAGGTGTTCATGTGGTTGGTGTGCACATGGGTGTCGCTCCTGCAGTCATCAGTAGAGTTTGGCTGTGCATGGTCAATATCTGATGACGCAGCTGAGCCGCACTGTGTGTACGGTACCTTTTGACAGCGTGCACTTTATATGTTATTCTGAACCAGATGCGGTATATTGTCTACTTACAATAAGCGTATTTGATGATTAGTATGCTATATATGTACTTTAGACCTGATGAGGAGTTATCGTGCATGGGTGACACTATGTTGTGTACATGCTGATGAGCCCTCATCTGTGCAATTTTCAGTGTGTCCCACATGCACTACAGCATAGTAGGGATATCGAGTCATATGTGCACTATATTTTTTGTGTAATCTGGTTGCGGCTTTTTTCTATATACATTTTTTCTAGTACTTTTACATTTACCTGTTAGTAATATATATATATATATATATATATATATATATATATATATATATATATATGTATACACACCATTTTTATGAGGCATGAAACCATTGATTCTTCCTGTTCTGGAGAGATCACCTCACTTCAGTAGACATTTGGATATCACAGCAGGTCTAAGTTTTGTTAAAGAGTAACACTTTTATTATAAAGCTGGAGGCAGATAACATAGGATCCACCACTGATATAAGATAATGGACTCAGTTAAACTCCCTCACTACCCCACAAGGCCCTTTTGCACAAGTCACAGAGCATGCCCACAGCAGTCTCCAAGAGAAATGCATCAATCATTTCCTACCTGAGATGTCATGCATCCGAATACCTTCTGTAAATGAAATGACCGAAATTGCATGTCACTCACAAGAGCAGATCAGAGGGATATCCCATAGTCATGTAAAGAATACATGTATAGAATACATTTAATTAGATTATAAAATCAGATTATGAACAAAACATTTCAGTATATATTTTCATTGATATAGGCAAATAAAGTAATACATTTCCTTTATACACCAAATGTTGCTATTTTATGAATTTAGCATTTCAAATGTGCTATTTACTGCAGTGAGGCAATGGGGAATTATGTGTAAGTACTGTATAATTGATAGACGTACAGCTACGAAAATGATTTACCACAATGGAAATCTACATCGCGTTTCTGAAGAAAAGAGAACTATATGTCAGCTTCTGAAACACTAAACTTCCTAAAGTTCATTTGTTATTTAAATTGTATTTATTATTATTGCAGAGTGTCCGCGACACATTCTTTGTACACATAATAGTTTTAATCACAGGACACAGAGTTCATAATGATTCCCATACAATTCATGCATTTGCTGTTTTGCAACACAATGTCAGTGGTAAGATTTTAAGAAAGAGAAAAAAAAGGCAAAGATAATTGCACACTTATGTGACGGTGTAATTGCTTTGAGATGGAATTTTCAGTCACATCTCAATACAGGCTAATGTAATCCACCACAGGTAGTAATTACTGAAAGTAATTGTAATGCAGAATGAGAGGTAAACGTTAATGAAATAGATTTCTAAGGATATAACATCAAAGGTGCTAGAATGGAAAGCATTTTGTCAACCATGGCTTGTTTCTTTGGCAGAACCCAATCACAATCATTTAAAGGGTAGAGTGGAAAGACAGGAGGAAATTGCTTGGAAAGAGTGGGAATTGCAGTCAATTTTACGTGAGTGTATTGATATAATTTTAAGCCTGAAACATTTGATCCCATAGAGGATATATACACTAACAAATAGACCTATTTCAGGTTCATACATGTAATGATCTTCTGTTTGTAAGAATCTCCTACATTTACCCTTGATCTGTGTGTGCACGACTCTCCGTCATGATCTCCTTAACTACTCTAGTAATAGTTTAGCTCATTATCACTCCACTCTAGAATGTAATGAATGTTACATTCTGTTTAACCTACAAAATCTGAAGGTGTGAAATAACAGGAAAAGATTTACAGAATGCTACACCATAGGTCAGTCGAGACTGTGCATTATGTGTCTCATGCATATATCTTCTGCTTTACGTGTAAGACCTTTAAAGCCTGGCCTTAGTTTTTGTTACATCTATAAAAGTGTTTAAAAGTGAAAATAAAGCACAAATCCATAACGAAAAGCATGGTGAAAGTGGAAAAAAAATGCTGCTTATTTGCGTTGAATGTAAAAATGTAATTAATACTTAAAGGGGTATTCCAGGAAAAAACTTTTTTTTATATATCAACTGGCTCCAGAAAGTTAAACAGATTTGTAAATTAAAGAAAAAAAAGGGGATAAGTGCAGCTCACAATTAATACACTAGTCCGAGGTTAGCTTGGGTGAGCACCTATACCCTAGGTGCAGAAGAAAAGTTTTTTGTAGAAAAATATTTACCCAAAACCTGTTGGGTAGTGTATGAAATTTCTTTGGGGATTAATGGAACAGACCGTGCTTCAACTAACAGTTGTATTTATTAAAATATCACAATAATAAAATAGTAGTAATAAACAACAGATCCCCTCACAGGGCCCTATGGGGGGGATCTAACAATATACTAAGAATTAATTAATTAATGTTGCTGAAACGTCTTTCAATGAAAATGAATGGTAATAAATATAGAACAGTGTTGCAGTAATATCCTCTAATAGAGGAGATGTAGCAGAGTTGCGGTATCCTCTGGACACATAATATTAGTAGTCCCAGCAGAGTAAATGAAAAATGAATGGCAGTCTATGGGCTTTGTGCGCTGATAGTTGTCTGCGCTGGCAAGCGCTGACTATAGATAAGTGTTGCCGGTGGTGATGGCAGCTGGTCCGGATAGCACTGGACCTGTTGTACAAGCCGCCTGTCTGTATGCACAGGGATAAACAACGTTCTCGATGTAAAGGTTAAGCATTCACCGGTAATTTGATGGAGATCAGTCCACGTTTGTGCCGGGTCAGGTAGAAGACTGTAAGCCGGTTCACCGACACGCTGCAGCGCCTCTGCCTAGTGGATTCAGCGTGTGACGTCACAAGGTACTCTGCTGGAGCGAAGGCCTCACTGAAATAGCAATATAGCAGGAGCCGTGGATATTATCAGCCGGATATGGATCGTCTGGTAGGTATAGCGCAATAAAACTGCAACTTTCGAAGCATAAATATAGAAACCGCACATGTAGATGGCATTAGTCACCTAGACGCGTTTCAGGGTACTTGAATATCGACCCTTTCTCCAGTAGGGATATTATTATTATTATTATTATTTAAAGAGGTATTCCAGGAAAAAACGTTTTTTATATATATCAACTGGCTCCATAAAGTTAAACAGATTTGTAAATTACTTCTATTAAAAAATCTTAATCCTTTCAGTACTTATGAGCTTCTGAAGTTAAGGTTGTTCTTTTCTGTCTAAATCCTCTCTGATGACACCTGTCTTGGGAAACGCCCAGTTTAGAAGAGGTTTGCTATGGGGACTTGCTTCTAAACTGGGCAGTTCCCGAGACTGGTGCCAGAAAGTTAAACAGATTTGTTAATTACTTCTATTAAAATAAATCTTTATCCTTCCAGTATTTATTAGCTGCTAAATACTACAGAAAAAGTTATTTTCTTTTTGGATTTTTTTTCTGTCCACAGTGCTCTCTGCTGAAGCCTCTGTCCTTATCAGGAACTGTCCAGAACAGGAGCAAATCCCCATAGAAAACCTATGCCGCTCTGGACAGTTCCTGATACAGACAGAGGTGTCAGCAGAGAGCACTGTAGACAGAAAAAGAGAATACTGCCACTGCAGTTTTTAAGCCAAAGTCAGAAGTGGATGCATGAGGAAAAATAAATCCTTCTTTTAGATTTCCATTCACTTTAAAGCCACTTATAGTTTTGGCTCAAAAACTGCAGTGGCAGTTTAAAAAAAAAAAACACCAGAAAAGCACCTGTGTGGAAACATAGCCTTAGGCTTTAGAGTCAGAGTCATGAATGTCAGAGTCAGGCTTCAGAGTCATATGTCAGAGGAAAGTATCAGACTCAGGGGTCAGAGTCAGCTGCCAGAGTCAGACATCAGAGTCAGATATCATAGTCAGATATCATAGTCAAATATCCCAGTCAGGTATCAGAGTCAGATATCATAGTCAGATGTCAGGTTCAGCTATCAAAGTCATATGTCAGAGTAAAGTATCAGACTCAGGGGTCAGAGACAGGTATCAGAGACAGATGTCAGAGTCAAGTGTCAGAGCCAGGGATCATGTATTAAAATAAATTGCAAATTTACTTTGAAATGATGTTTGACCCTAACATCTGGTTATTTTCTTATATGGACAGGCATTAACACTTAAATACGCCATTTGTGCTCACTTTTCCTACTACACACTGTTACATAATTTCAGAAACTATATTAGCCATATCTGCTAATAACTTTATACCAACTAGATACAGCAGAAGTGTACTGAATTTTAAACTCTCAGAGCCATTATTTTGAACTTATTACTTTGCCCAGCACTGTGAATAAAAAAAAGTTTGCTCAAAATATATTTAATGCATCTAGCCTTAAATGATATTTACGCAACATAAAACGACTTTGTACATGACTCATCTGCTTACCCCGCAAAGCTTAAATTGAACATCAGGCTAAAAAGCTAAGTGTTACTGAAGCATGTTAGCCGTTATGGACATTTGGGGTCATATTAACATCCCATTACACATGATAATACCTCATAAAACCTGACATAAATGTGTTCATTTGTTGCTTGAATAGACAAAAAATTTGAATTA
This sequence comes from Hyla sarda, assembly GCF_029499605.1. Lineage (NCBI taxonomy): Eukaryota > Metazoa > Chordata > Amphibia > Anura > Hylidae > Hyla > Hyla sarda. The sequence continues at coordinate 260,792,743 of NC_079192.1, read as the reverse complement.
TTTACGTAAATAATGTGACTGGTGATCTTCCGAGTACCAAGCCTAAAATTAGCTCCACTTAAAGTTTAAGAGGCGGAATATTTAATGTTGCTAACTCATACACTGAATGGTCTTCAAACGTGCTGGCGAAAGTTAGAACAGGAACATATATATTTACAGTAGACGGTCGGCCATTGCAATCCATATCTAATATTGCATGTCTTATGTAAAATTACAATGGTACATTATAGTTATCTATTTTTCTATCCTTTGGGGACACAAACTTTCTTGATGTTCTTGGTCTCTGTACTTGTGTTCATGAACCTTTCAGGGCATTTCTTGGTGGTGTGAAAAAAGGTGGAAGAAAACTGGCAAATAACCCTCTTTCTGCCACTGTGATCGTTCTTACAGGGCACTTTGAGGTCCAGGGCTATACTTTCCATGATTTCATTCTATGAGCAGAGAGCCAGTTTGGGGTCAAAAAAGTGTAAAAATAAAGCAAAAGTCCCCATGTGTAATTACCCAAAGTTTTAAAACATAAAACATGGTTCAGTATAAGTTGACAAATTTATACTGAACTATTGATTAAAGGTAAAATGTAAACTTTACCATAATGTTGTGACTGTCCATACAATTTTACAATTGTACTTTTTTCAGTTTCACTTTTTTTCTGGTTTTGTAATAGATTATATGGTAAAATGAAGGGGCCCCATTTGGCATAAAATAAAAATGTTGTGGGTCTTCAAATTTGAGTAGGAAAAATGTGAGAGAAAAATCAGGGGTGGGGCATTTGCAGTGATGGTTCAGAAAGGGGTTGACCCCTTAATGTTTCAACCAACCACATGAAGGCATGTTTTTTGCAGGACCAATTTTACTTTGTATTGAATTTGTTTTAACTTTGCTATAAAATGTCCTGTAAAACAAGAACAGAGGATGTGTGCCCAAACACATTTTTAGGTAACTGCAGCTCCCATTGAAGTGAATGAGAGCCAAGTTGCAATTACCCGACACCCCTACAATACAATAAAGAGCACAAGGCTTTCTGCCCTATTCACTGTATAGTGGAGTGGTAGGGGTGTTGGCAACCACAGGTCAGCAGTTGATTGTCTGTCCAATGGATAGGCCATCAGTCCCAGAAAACCCCTACATGTATAATGATTAAGCCATGTAAAATGCTTATTCAATGAGTGTCAATCTGCGAGGTCAGAGCTTGTTTACAGGCACCGGTCGGCTTTTCCCTTGCAGAGTGTTTACACTTGGGTGATTTACACTTGATTGTTTGTTGCAGAGTGTTTACACTTGATTTGGGGGAACTTGGCTTGGGAAACTGAAAGAAACAAACAAACTGCAATTCAGTACATTTTGAACAATTGTTTGCACACCATTCACCATGTGGTAACAATGTTATTTTTATTTTTTTTGTGTCAATTTGATTACTAAAATACCTAATTAAATTACTCTATAAATAATTTATTATGGTTAAAAAAATGTGAACCTTTTGGTAATATTTCTGTACATATTTCTGAAATATATTTTTTTATTCAGTGCAAGATATGGTCTTGCAAAGGAATTTGTGTTTTTCTTTCCTCTTCTAAGCATCTCTGGATTTAGACTTTGAAGTTGCAGGGGCAGCAAAATGTTAGAAGGGGAATGTTATGTTGGTTTGATGGTTGAGTCGCTTGTTTCTATACCCCTTGGGTCTTCCAATCCATGCTTTGCCTTCACCACCAAAGATTTAAAAAAATAGACAGTTTTGATTATGTTTTTCTAGGGAAGTAATTCCCTCAATTTCTTCTTGAAGGATTTCAGCCTAGGATATTAATTGTATATCTCTTGTCAATAATAAAGCTTTTTAAATATACTATATTATTCATGGATTTTCTTTGAATCTTCTCGCTAAAGAAATCATGGCCATCAGTCCTAGAAAACCCTTACTCATTTGATGACTGAGCCACATAAAAGGCTTATTTTATGAGTACCAATTCTCTTTGTAGAGAAAAAATGGTGCAATTGCCCAAAGCAGCCCTGTCAGACCAATCTGATCAGCTTCTATAAGGAGGTCAGTTATAGATTGGACCGGAGTGAAATAGTATATGTTATTTATCTGGACTTTTCTTAGGCATTTGATACTGTGCCACACAAAAGGTTAGTACATAAAATGAGGAATGCTTGGACTGGGGGAGGACATATGTAAATGGGAAGCTTCCTGCCAATATATAGAGTCCTGGGCTGAGGGGGAGGGGCAGAATGCTAAACAAGTAAAAACAAAAAAAGAGAGGGATAGAAAACACTATGTGAATTCAAATTGAGAAAAAACAGACATGGTCTCACATCCATAACATGCAGAATGATCTAAGGCTTTTCAGCAACATTCATTAACCTCCCTGGCGGTATGATTCTGTCTGGAAATGTGTACCAAAAGCGGTACAATTTTATTAAACTGAATTTCACATCTCCCTCCGCCCATTTCACATCTCCCCCGTCACATTCCCCTCTCCCTTGTCACATCCCCCGTCACATTCTCCCCCCTCCTTGTCACATTCTCCCCCCTCCTTGTCACATTCTTCCCCCCTTGTCACATTCCCCCCCTTGTCACATTCTCCCCCTTCATGTTACATTCCCCTCCCCCTGTCACCCCCCCCTTGTCACATCCCCCCTTCATGTCACATTCCCCTCCCCCCTGTCACATCCCCCCTTCATGTCACATTCCCCTCCCCCCCTGTCACATCCCCCCTGTCACATTCCCCCCCTGTCACATTCCCCCCCCAGTCACATTCCCCCCCCAGTCACATTCCCCCCCTTGTCACATTCCCCCCTTGTAACATTCCCCCCTTGTCACATTCCCCACTTGTCACATTCCCCCTCTGTCACATTCCCCCCTTGTCACATCCCCCCCCCCCCTGTCACATTCCCCCCTTGTCACATTCTCCCCCCCCCCACCCTCTTGTCACCTTGTTCTGCAGCAGCATACACTAGGTTTGCCGGGCAGATTTCAAACCTAGTGTATTTGCTGCAGAACAAGCCCTTTCCCCTTCAGCCAATCACAGGCTTTACACCACTGCGGCCTGTGATTGGCTGAAAAGTGAAAGGTCCTAGAAGATGAATAGTGAAGAGAGGACACCCCGGACCGCACGGAGGGGAACGGCATCTGCAGGGACCGGGACTAGGTGAGCAAAAGGTTTTTTTATTTTACTACTTCTTCCTTTTACACTTAGCTCAGTGTTTTTCTACCAGGGGGCCTCCAGCTGTTGTGAAACTACTACTCCCAGCATGCCCGGACAGCCTTTGGCTGTTCGGGCATGCTGAGAGTTGTAGTTTTGCAACAGCTGGAGGCCCCCTGGTAGGGAAACACTGACTTTTAGTATTTTTCTTCACCTGCTCTGGCCGGCCCCCACAACGGGAGCCGACCAGAGCAGATAATCGCATGTTTTCCCGGGGGGCCGCATCGCTATATCGCATTGCTTTTGCGATATATCATGCAGCCCGGCCGGGAACTCTGCAATTCTACCCCGAGCGTGACTCGGGGTTACCGATCCTGGCAGGGAAAATTAACCCCGAGTCACGCTCGGGATTACCGCTCAGGAGGTTAAACTAACAGGTCATTAGTGTACTTTATTATCATGAAGTGCAAGCCTGCTAGCCACGTCACGGCCTCCTGTAAGTAGCGGGTCCCTAACATCCCTAGCATCAAATGGCGCTGCACTGACCGACGACCAACACCAGTGGGGAACCACAGGGGGAGCAGCCCACTGGCAGAGCAGCCCCAGTGCCATCTGAACCAGACCCTGGGACGCGCCTCCCTTGCGCCACGGCAGCAATTGATGCCACACTCCTTCACCTGTGCCACACTCCAGCACCAGTGTGAACAGGTGTAAAAGCTCACTTACCATGTTCTCCCAGTTAATGACTGGAAGGCTGCCACAAAGAATGGGGCCCTGATCAGCTTCCTGACAATATAGATAGGCATTATTTATTTATTTATATGGGAGGCATGGCCCAGGGTCTGGTTTGGGCAGCATTGGGGCTGCTTTGCCAGTGGGCTGTTTCTCTATTTGAATTCACATCAATTGAACTTACTCTGGTTGGGTGACAAGTGGGGTACCACAGGGATCAGTACTGGGTCCACTTATTTTTTTAATATATTTATTAATGACCTTGTAGAAGAGATCTGGGATGGGAGGGATCTGGGATGAGAGAGATCTGGAATAGCTAGATGCTTGGGCACAGACATGACAAATGATGGATAATGTGGATAAATGTAAGGTTATAGACTTGGGCCATAAAAAAGAGTGTACAATTATGTGCTAAATATAAGACATTAGGTAAAACTCCTACCAAAAAGGACTTGGGAGTACTGGTGGACAGTAAGCTCAACTTAAGTTACCAGTGCCAGGCAGTGGCTGCCAAGGCTAACAAAGCATGGGATGTATCAAAACTTGTGACAGGAACATAGTTTTGCCTCCGTATAAATCATTAGTCAGACCACATATGGACTATTGTGTACAGTTTTGGGTGCCTGTGTATAGGAGGGACATGGCTGAACTGGAGAGGTGCAGAGGAGGATGCCAAAGATAATTTATGGTATGGGAGGATAACAGGACCAAGACAGGTTATTAAGATTAAGGGTTATTTAGTTTGTAGAAAATAAGTCTTAGGGGCGATTTGATGGCAAGAACAAATATTAGAATTGAAAATGCAGTGCAGAGATATTTCTTGTAATATTTTTATACCTAGGCTGGTAACCATGACAAGGGGGCATTCTCTACGTCTAAAGGAAAGAAAGTTTCACCATCATCATAGACAGAGATTCTTTACTGTAAGAGCAGTGAGACTATGGAACTCTCTGACACATGTTGTTGTTGTGATGTCTGACTTAATAAATAAGTTTAAGGGGGGGCCTGGATGTTTTTCTAGAAAACTATAATATTAAAAGTTATGGATACTATATTTATGTGGATAGAACATTGATCAAAGGATTTATTCTAATTGCCATATTGGAGTCGGGAAGGAATTTTTACTCTCATGACGCAGTTGGCATCAGCCTTATGGGGGGGGGGGTCTTTCCTCTGGATCAACACAGAAGGGCTTTAGGTTGAACTTGATGGACACTTGTCTTTTTTTCAACCTTATAAACTATGAATCTTTGTAACTGCTCCACTGTTCATTTATAAAAGTTTTCTGGAGATCATGCTGTTGTAAAAGGCTTGTAATATTATCAGACATCTCAGAATATATTGAGTTTAGAGAGGAGTTGCTGTAAGAAAAGACACAATTGTACATTAGCATATTAAAAGAAACAGAAAACACCATTAACCTTCACTATACACTAAATATACCTCTTTATATAAATATTTTATTGTTATTAGTGCTTATGTGACTTGTTTACTTATGTTGAATTATATATTATAGTGCATGTAATAATATTTTAGCGTATAGCAGCACCAGTTACAGACCTTCCTTACAAGAGGAGAATACAACTAATTACTATAGGCATTACACTTCACACTGTTATTTGGATGCTGGAGAAATAAAGCACACTTCACAATCTGCCTGAGAAATGCAACATAGATGATTATGCAGATATATAATAAACACTTATGAGCAAAGTGAGCCTTTATTTTAGATAAAATCCATAATTATTAATAAACTGAATGTTAATTAGAAAATTGAAACACTAAGCACAGTTACAATTTATACTTTAATTAGCTTACCGAGGTTTCAGCAAGTCCATTAGAATACTCTTCATTTGCATAAAGAGTCCTAAATGCAACTTGTGGACAGTTCACTTTAATAATAGGCTTCAATTATGGCAAAAATGTGGTCGTCACAAAATAATTTCAAATCATTTTAATGAGATAAAACTAAGAACATTTGTTGAGTTTTAATCATTGTAAAAGTGAAAATTAACATTTTCCAATAGGAAATAATCTTTTCTTCATTTTAGATGTGGTACATACTTCAATAGTTTCCTATTATATGTGCCACAAATGCTGAATTTTCTGTTGTCAACATAGGATCCCAGGTGTGATTTCATGTAGATTTGGATGGAAAAGTTTACAGTAAAATTTTGAATGTGTATTGTCTTTAGAGCTTTTTTTTTTTTTTTGCTTCTATTCGACGCTTGAAATGTCACCTGCACGTCTAAGCACTTTTTTTGTGTGACTTTTGTCTGTAAGCAAATACCTGCAAAAGACCTTTCAAAAGTCAATAACAGTTTTTACTTTGCAGTGGTAATGAATTTATCAAGTGCGAATGTTGCACAATAAAGTTGCAAACCCCTCCAAAACTCGGCAAATCTACACCAGCCCAGACCTGGCTTACAAAACTGCCTTTGGAAAGAACTTACAAAAAGTTGCACATTTTTGGTGCAACTGCGGCTTTTTGTGTAGATGAGAAGAGGAATAATCCAAAATGGTGTTCTAAAGTGATTTATTGTTTTTTATCCTTATGTGTGCCAAATTTATCAAACCCCCTGTGATAGTAAGATAAATATGTTGCATGTAAGCAAAACCAAAGAAAAAAAAGATGACTTTGAAACATACTTTCAAAACACAACAATGATAACTCTCCCCTTAAGTGATTAAACAATTTAAAATGTAAACAAATTTACACACTAGGCTGTGGCAGTATCAATGTCAAAATAATAATAATAATAAAAATAACAATAATAATAATAAAAATGTCAAAATAAGCAAAATTTCTTTTTTTTTCTTTTTTAATTTTTTTTACTTTTAACAAACTAAACAGAATACCTACCATGGATAATACCATTTCATGAGTGTTCTCTCTCATGATCACAGAGCAATCTGAGAGTCCTTTTAGACTGGCCAACGCTTACACTATATGAGCACCGATCTCAGAGATCAGCGATTGTTTAAGGGGCCAATCACTTGGCTTGACTACCGTGTGGGTAGGGCCGCACAAACAATCACTGAGGCATCTGTGCAGCCCTTTGCTTCCATCATTCATTCTTATTATTACTTTCATCATTTATCAGCCACATATCTCCTTCTACATGGTAAGATGTGTGGCCAACATTTAAAAAGCTTGTAATTTGCTTAAATTATGTGATCAGCTCACAAGCAATAATTTTTATTTTCACCGGCTGATCCCTGGGCCTATAACACAGGACAATAACAGGCAAAAATCACCCCATGCCATAGGGCTGTTAGGTTACCATTGTTAATATAGTCCTGTTCAACACTGTCTAGGAAGATCAATTGGTTGTAATATCTGTGTGGGGAATAATCACTTTCAATGTGTGCCACCTGAGCATTAAAGGGGTTCTCCGGTGCTTAAACATCTTATCCACTATCCAAAGGATAGAGGATAAAATGCCTGATCGCGGGAGTCCCGCGGCTGGGGACCCCCGGGATCATGCACACGGCACCCCGTTTGTAATCAGTGCCCGGAGCGTGTTCGCTCCGGGACTAATTACCGGCGACCGCAGGGCCGGCGGCGTGTGACGTCACGCCTCCCCCCCCCCCCGTGTGACGTCACGCTCCGCCCCTCAATGCAAGCCGACAGGAGGGGGCGTGATAGCTATCACGCCCCCTCCTGTCGGCTTGCATTGAGGGGCGGAGCGTGACGTCACACGGGGCGGAAGCGTGACGTCCCATGCCGCCCGCCCTGCGGTCGACTATAATCAGACCCAGAGGGAAACACGCTCCGGGCACTGATTATAAACGGGGTGCAGCGTGCATGATCCCGGGGGTCCCGAGCTGCGGGACTCCCGCGATCAGGCATCTTATCCCCTATCCTTTGGATAGGGGATAAGATGTTTAAGCACCGGAGTACCCCTTTAAAAAACAGCCAAATATTCGCCAACCAGCTTATAATAACAGGAAGATACTGTATGTTATTCCTGCAGTAAAATTTCCCCAAATCTTTCGTCAATTTAACCACTCAAATACTAATCCGTGCAAGTCAGGTTTTTGGTTATGAAGGAAACCGAACATGTCATACTGTCAAGATGTCATACTATATATTCTTTTACATCAAACACAACCAGTAGTGTATAGAAGCTGGCCCTTCTATTTCTATGAAAGTGTTAATGAATGGGTGTTAATGGTTTTATGTAATAGTATCCAGATTTACAATTTTTGGAGAGAATTGCATTTCTACATGGTCTTCCCATAACAATTTCTGACTATTAGAAGCTATATGACATATTGCCAAAGTTAAGGGCATTTTTATATAGTACATTAAGTTGAATTGAATGCATTATTACGGTGGCAGAAAAACTTGGGCAACAAAGGTAGAGCATATACAATTTAGTTTTACATTTACCACAGATATACAGTATTGTCAGCCAAAACAACATTGCTCCCCTTACATTATTTTTCTTGGAAGTAATAACATATACAGTAATATACTTCAGGTTAAGAGGACATATGTTCATTGATCACAACCTTTTCTTAAATGCAGTGCCGGGTAGATCTATATTGATTTTTGGAAAGACTAATACAACACATTGGTCTGTCACTTGCCATTGCAAACCTAATTTCAGGAACCGAGGAAAAGAATGTGTTCTAGTTTTTAAAAATAAATGTCAATCATGCCTTTGTACAAGGCCATGAAGAGCTATGGTCCTAACTGACAATGATCCTTCTTTTCATAGACACCTATTAAAGGGGTACTCTGGTGTAGAACAAGTGGAAAACAAATGGTTTCAAATAAACTGGTGCCAGAAAGTTAAACAGATTTGTAAATTACTTCTATTAAAAAATCTTAATCCTTCCAGTACTTATCAGCTGCTGTATGTTTCCTTTCTGTCTGACCATAGTGCTCTAAGCTGACACCTCTGTCCAAGTCAAGAACTGTCCATAGTAGAAGCAAATCCCCATAGTGAACCTCTCATGCTCTGGACAGAGGTGTCAACAGAGAGCACTGTGGTCACACTGGAAAGAACTGCACAACTTTCTCTGGAGGATGCAACAGCTGATAAGTTCTGTAAGGATTAAGAGTTTTAATTATAAGTCATTTACAAATCTATTTTACTTTCTGGCACCAGTTGATATGATTTTCTTTTTCCACTGTATGATACATAATTGGGAATCACTATATGACATATTATATTTAAGGTTCACACAGTACAAAAGTGATATAGATGAAAGTGTAGAGGAAATTATAAATGCAATCAATGTGCTATACATATATAGTAACTTACTATTATTTTTATTATTATTTTAATAATAATTATTATCACTAGTAGAAGTAGAAGTAGTAGTACAAATCTTTACACTTAACAAACAATAAGTGATTGAGTAATGATGGCCAACTGGACAGAGAAAAATGTATGTTTAATTAATAATATTCTTAGCAAAACTTGCTGATATGAGGACCTGAAGATGTATTGAGGAGTTTGTTTTCCTCTGCTGATGGTTTGGAGATTAGTTTGACACAAAGTTCATTTCTTTTAAAATGACTATAATTAAGTTGAACTGTTCATGGAAGATAATTTCACATTAATTACTACAAGGATTGACAAGCATTTGAAATCAAGCATGTTATACATTTTTGCATATAAATTATAGTATTATGTAAAGGAGTTGTTTCCTTAAATTGGAGCTGTAACTTGCTTTCTGTGTGAGTGTTCCTTGGAGACTGCAGTAATAATGTAGGTAAATCACAACATAAAAAAAAGACATTTTTACAAAAAAAAATCTCAAATAGTTATTATAGACTAATAGCAACGCCAAAAGCTGATATTAAGCTTATGAGCCATGCCAAAGATTTTCATATTTTCAACTCATTAGAAACTTCTACTAGTTGTACTCCCTCCCAAAAGGTAGTAGGGCTTCCTATAAGCATAGACATTGTTGAGTAATGTATATTGCTGAAACCATTCTCATAAGTAGAACAGTACATGACAATGTTTAAAATGTAAATGTTCCTCCAATGATGTACCTACTGTCAAATTTGTTGCCGGACACTATTCAGGTAAGGCTCCTTTCCCACTACCATTTTCGTTCTCCCGCCATCATAACGGGACTTATAACGGACTTTAGAGGAATCCCATACAAGTGAATTGGATCCTCTTAGCTGGTTATAACTCCAGTTTTGCTCCGTTACAATAACGGACCTTAATGGCAGCCAAAGTTGAAAAAAAAAAGAGCCATTATTGTTCATTTGTAACAGAGCAACAGTCATAGTGTGAAAGGAGCCTAAGACTGATGACAGTACCCCACTATGAATAGGATACACTTGTACCCAATGTTTATAAATAAAGTGTATGACACCTGCACTTGAGGGTTGCTGAACATTTTACTTTTATTATTATTATAACACTTAAAGGGGTACTCCACCCCTAGACTTCTTATATCCCCTTTGTCCATATCCTAAGATGTCTGATCGAGGGACTCCTCCCGCTGGCGACCCCCGCGATCTCCCTGCTGCACCCGGCATTCATCTAGAGCATTGGGTACAGCTCCGGAGGCTCTTGACGTCACGGCCGTGCTCCGTTCTTGACATCATGGCCACGCCCCCCTCAATGGAAATGTTATGAGCGGGGCGTGACCATGATGTCGTGACCGTGACGTTTCGCATTTCCGCCCAGCATCGACAGTCATCCGTGCACCAGATGTCTGGGGTGCCACAGCCGAGATCATGGGGGTCCTAAGCGGTGGGATCCCCACAATCAGACATCTTATCCCCTATCCTTTGGATAGGGAATAAGATGTCTAGGGGTGGATTACCCCTTTAAAGTGCCTCTTCAAAGGGGTACTCTGCCCCTAGACATCTTATCCCCTACAAAGGAGGGGGCGTGGTAAGACGTCACAACCACAGCCAGCCGAACCCGGTGTTCTGGACATAAATCAACCTTGTATATCACAGCAGTACAAAGTGCACATGCCATTGCTTACCAACAGGGATCTGTAACTACAAATGAGGCCACACGCTACAAATAGTTTACAAATTACTAGTAATGCTAAAAGTGTATATATATATATAAGTGTATATATACTCTATATAACACCATTATAGGAGATGCATGTAAACGCTTGGTGTACTTACCGTCAAATATAATGTCTGACACTATTATCAGATAAGAATGCAAATATTTTGAAATTCAGCTTGATTAAATATGTAAAAATATCTGGTTTGTGATAGATATGCTTATAATCAAATAAGTCACACTTTACATGGATCAAAGGATATAGATAATTATGTGGAAAGGCAAGGCAACATGAACGATTTGCAAATCATAAAATATCTTCTATGTACAGTTTATAAGAGCCAATTACTTAAATCGGTATTAATCCGGTATTTTGCTTATATATTCTCATGCTGTTTCTTGTTACAAATTATCTAAAGTATAGGTTTTATGTAGATGTTAAGTGTGCAATTTCCATATAAGCATGTTTGGCAAACCCTTTTTATGATACAGTAAAACCACTCCAACCTTTCCTCTCCACCTCGTTGAGAAAACCACCCCCTTATCCAGACCAGAGCCTGCATTATTAATGCACAACAAGCATTTTCTTTGACCACCCCCATTGATGACCAGTTTTCAATGCAAAGTTAGATGTTCTTCTTAAAGATGTTTTACTTTATATATGATTATATCCAATGTATTGTTTTATACTCCAGATATACTACAGCTATAAATATAAGATAATTATATTTCATATTTTTTTTTTATGTTAGTGTTTTTTTTATAGCTTGGGCCAAATGATTGCCTGGCTTAATGAAATTTAGTGTACTTCGAAGAAATATGTAAGTTACCATCTGGAAATAATGGCAGATTTGCTTTACTTGTTGAAAAGCAGCTGATGGCAATTTAGCACACTGGGTATTGAGCTGGCCTGAATGTTGTTACAATATAGACATATAACTGCTTTAAAAATGAGAAAACAAGCCATTTAATTCTGTAGTACCCAATAACTCGAGGTCATGTAGCACATGTTCAGCAGAAGTAATTTGATTGTTTTGTTTCTTTCTTGAGAACCACAAATCTCCTTTACAGCCAGTAACAGAGGGATTATACTTTTGTCCATGCAGTTCAGCTGGTCAATTAAAAATGCATAGAAATTTTTTTTTAAGCTTCTCTGTTAAAAAGGCTTAAAGGGGTACTCTGGTGGAATTTGCTCCACAGGAAGTTGTATAATTCTTTTCTGCCTGACCACAGTGCTCTCTGCTGACACCACTGTTTGTGTCAGGAACTGTCCAGGTTTGCTATGTGGATTTGCTTCTGCTCTGGACAGTTCCTGACATGGACAGAGGTGTCAGCAGATAGCACTGTGGTCAGACAGAAAAGAGCTATACAATTTCCTGTGGAGCATACAGCAGCTGATAAGTACTGGAGGGATTTTGATTTTTTAATAGAAGCAATTTACAAATCTGTTTAACTTTTTGGCACCAGTTTATTTAAAAAAAAATGTTTGCCACCAGAGTACCCCTTTAAGAAGTAAATGGGTTATTCAACATTAACCCATACAGGACCAAGGGCGTACCTGTACGCCCGTGGGAATTTCGGTCCCCGCCACGTGTCGGGCGGGGACCGGACTGGGGTGACTGCTGATATCGATGAGCAGGCACCCCATGCAAATATCCAGGGGGGTCATCAGACCCCCCCCATGTCGGCGATCGGCGCAAATCGCAAATGAATTCACACTTGCGATTTGCGCCGATTCCGGGTCATACGGGTCTATGGTGACCCGGAATTTAAGGGGGATCGCGGTTGTCTAAGACACCCACGATCCCCCTGTAACAATAGGAGTGAGGTGTGGGCAATATAAAAATCACACCTGAAAAGCAGATAAAATATCAACAATGTCAAGGTTACAAGTCCATCTCCAGAGATCTAGATTTGCCCTTGTCCACAGTGTACAACATTATCAAGAAGTTTCCAACCCATGCCACTGTAGCTAATCTCCCTGAGCGTGGATGGAAGAGAAACATTTATGAAAGGTGTCAACGCAGGATCGTCCAGATGGTGGTGTAGGGATTTCACCCTGGGGATAGCTCTGGGATCGTCCTTGACACCACCACAGGACACGTTTCTTCACAATATATCTAGATGCGACCACCAATAGCAGATCGGTGGCGGGGGGGGGGGGGGGGGGTTACTTTTGTTTTCCTCTTTCTGCCCACCCACAATAGGCGGGGCAGAATGGGGAACCGAAGGGGACCGAACGCCGAAGATCCACTTAACCGCCGATGGAAGCTGCGGGACGGGATCGGCGCGGGCGGTGATGTCCTGCGGCAGAAGAAGACGGCTCCCTGGATCCAACGGAAGCCGGTAAGTTGCCTAGCAACATCTAGAGGGCTACAGTCTGAGACTGTAGCGCTCCAGATGTTGCAAAACTACAACTCCCAGCATGCCCAGTCAGCTGCTGGGCATTCTGGGATTTGCAGTTTTGCAACAGCTGGAGGTCTACAGTTTAGAGACCACTGCACAGTGATCTCTATGCTGTAGCACTCTAGATCTTGCAAAACTACAACTCCTAGCATGCCCACACAGCAGTTTGCTGTCTGTGCATCCTGGGATTTGTAGTTTTGTAACATCTGGAGGTCCACAGTTTGGATATCACAGTGCAGTGGTCTCTATCTGTAGCCCTCCAGATGTTGCAAAACTGAAAATCCCAGCATGCCCAAACAGCTGTCTCAGCATGCTGGGAGTTGTAGTTGGGTACCTCCAGCTGTTGCATAACTACATCTCCCAGCATTCCCTTCGGTGATTAGTACATGCTGGGAGTTGTAGTTTTGCAATAGCTGGAGGCACACTGGTTGGAAAATACTGAGTTAGGTAACAGAACCTAACTGAAGGTTTTCCAACCAGTGTGCCTCCAGCTGTTGCAAAACTACAACTCCCAGCAAGCAGGGTCTGTCAGTACATGCTGGGAGTTGTAGTTTTGAAACAGCTGGAGGTTTGCCCCCCATGTGAACGTACAGGGTACATTCACACGGACAGGTTTACAGTAAGTTTCCTGCATTATGTATGAGCTGCGGCGCAAATTTCTAGCGGGAAGCTCACTGTAAACTTGCACCCGTGTGAATGTACCCTAAAAACACTACACTACACTAACACATAATAAAGGGTAAAACACTACATAAACACCCCCTTACACTGTCCCCCCCAATAAAAATGAAAAACTTATTGTACAGCCGTGTTTCCAAAACGGAGGATCCAGCTGTTGCAAAACAACAACTCCCAGCATTTTCGGACAACCACTGACTGTCCAGGCATGCTGGGAGTTTAGCAACAGCTGGAGACACCCTGTTTGGGAATCACTGGCGTAGAATACCTCTATGTCCACCCCTATGCAATCCCTAATTTAGTCCATAAATGCGCATGGCGCTTTCTCAATTCAGAGCCCTGTCGTATTTCAAGGAAACAGTTTAGTGCCACATATGGGGTATCTCTGTACTCGGGAGAAATTGCGTTACAAATTTTGGGGGGCTTTTTCTCCTTTTGCCCCTTATGAAAAGGAAAAGTTGGGGGCTACACCAGCCTGTTAATGTAAAAAAATAAAAATGTTTACACTAACACGCTGGTGTTGTCCTTTACTTTTTATTTTCACAAGTGTTAAAAGGAAAAAAAGAACCCCAAAATTTGTAACGCAATTTCTCCTGAGTACGGAAATACCCCATATGTAAGCGTAAAATGCTCTGCGGACGCACAACAAGGCTCAGGAGTGAGAGCGCACCATGTACATTTGAAGCCTAAATTGGTGATTTGCACAGGGGTGGCTGATTTTACAGCGGTTCTGCCATAAGCGCAAAAAAAGAAATACCCACACGTGACCCCATTTTGGAAACTAAACCCCTCACGGAAAGTAACAAGGGGTATAGTGAGCCTGAACACTCCATAGGTGTTTGACGAATTTTCATTAAAGTTGGATGGAAAAATGGAAAAAAAAAATCACTAAAATACTGGTTTTACCCAAAATTTTTCATTTTCACAAGGAAAAATAGGAAAAAAGCCCCCTAAAATTTGAAACCCCATTTCTTCTGAGTAAGAACATACCCCATATGTAGATGTAAAGTGCTCTGCTGGCACACTATAATGCTCAGAAGAGAAGGAGCACCATTGGGTTTTTGAAGATAAAATTTGTCCGGAATTGAAGGCTACGTGTGTTTACAAAGCCCCCATAGTGCCAGAACAGTGGACCCCCCACATATGACCCCATTTTGGAAACTACATCCCTCACGTAATGTAATAAGGGGTACAGTGAGCATTTATGCCCCACAGGTGTCTGACAGATTTTTGGAACAGGGGTCCGTGAAAATGAAAAATTTAATTTTTCATTTGCACAGCCCACTGTTCCAAAGATCTGTCAAACACCAGTGGGGTGTAAATACTCACTGCACCCCTTACTAAATTCTGTGAGGGGCGTAGTTTCCAAAATGGGGTCGCGTGGGGGGTCCACTGTTCTGGCACCACGGGGGTGCTTTGTAAACACACATGGCCCCTGACCTCTACTCCAACCAAATTCTGTCTTCAAAAGCTCAATGGTGCTCCTTCTCTTCTGAGCATTGTATTGCGCCAGCAGAGCACTTGACATCCACACATTGGGTATTTCCATACTCAGAAGAAATGGGGTTACAAATTTCGGGGGTCATTTTCTCCTATTACCCCTTTAAAAAATGTAAAATGTGGGGGGAAACCAGCATTTTAGTGAAATTTTTTTTTTCATTTACACATGCGAGTTTAGCAAAAAGTCATCAAACACCTGTGACATGTTAAGGCTCACTGTACCCTTTGTTGTGTTCCTTGAGGGGTGTAGTTTCTAAAATAGTATGCCATGTGTTTTTTTTTTTTTTTTTTGCTGTTCTGGCACCATAGGGGCTTCCTAAATGCGACATGCCCTCCAAAAACCATTTAAGCTAAATTCGCTTTTCAAAAGCCAAATGTGACTCCTTCTCTTCTGAGCATTGTAGTGCGCCAGCAGAGCACTTGACGTCCACACTTGGGGTATTTCCATACTCAGAAAAGATGGGGTTACAAATTTTGGGGGGCATTTTGTCCTATTGTCCCTTGTAAAAATTTAACATTTTGGGGAAAACTAGCATTTTAGTGGAAAAAAATAATAAATCATTTACGCATCCAACTTTAACAAAAAGTCGTGAAACACCTGTGGGGTGCTAAGGCTCACTGGACCCCTTGTGCCTTGAGGGGTGTAGTTTCCAAAATAGTATGCCATGTGTTTTTTTTTTTTTTTTTGCTGTTCTGGCACCATAGGGGCTTCCTAAATGCGACATGTCCCACAAAAACCATTTCAGAAAAACTCACTCTCCAAAATCCCATTGTCGCTCCTTCCCTTCTGAGCCCTCTAATGCACCCGCCGAACACTTGACATCACATATGATGTATTTCCTTACTCGAGAGAAATTGGGTTACATATTTTAGGAAGATTTCTCTCCTTTTACCCCTTCAAAAACTGGGTCTACAAGAACATGCCAGTGTAAAAAATGAAGATTTTGAATTTCCTCCTTCAATTTGCTGCTATTCCTGTGAAACACCTAAAGCGTTAACAAACCTTTTGAATGTAATTTTGAATACTTTGAGGGGTGCAGTTTTTATAATGGGGTCATTTGTGAGGCATTTCTAATATTAGTGCCCTTCAAATCCACTTCAAAACAGAACTGGTTCCTGAAAAATTTTGATTTTGAACATTTTGTGAAAAATTGGAAAATTGCTTCTGATCTTTGAAGCCCTCTGATGTCTTCCAAAAGTAAAAACATGTCAACGTTATGATGCAATCATAAAGTAGACATGTTGTATATGTGAATCAATATATAATTTATTTGGAATATTCATTTTCCTTATAAGCAGAGAGCTTCAAAGTAAAAAAAATTGCTAAATTTTCAATTTTTTCATCAAATTTTGGAATTTTTCACCAAGAAACGATGTATCGACAAAATTTTACCACTAACATGAAGTAGAATATGTCATGAAAAAACATTCTCGGAATCAGAATGAAAAGTAAAAGCATCCCAGAGTTATTAATGCTTAAAATGACAGTGGTCAGATGTGCAAAAAATGGCCGGGTCCTACAGTGAAAATTGGCTGGGTCCTTAAGGGGTTAAGCAAAACTTTACATCCTGCTGGGGCTGGAAAAAAAAAAAATAATAATTTACTAGCCTCTGTATCCTTGCTGTTCCCCCGCAGTTCCCATTTGACTCTACCCGGTCCCTTGACCTTCTGTTACTGAGCTACTGAGGCAAGCAGTCATTGCAGGACCTGCCAGCTCGACCAATCACTAGCCGCAGCAGTATCCGGCCTCTGCCAGTGATTGGCTTAGCTGGCATTTCCTGCAAATAGCATGCATCTTGGAAGCAGGAAGAAGACAGGTGATCAGGGGAATGGACAGAGTGGAACTGGAGGTGTGGGGGAGCAGTGGGGGGGCCAGGCTAGATAAGTATAGGGTTTTTTTTCCTCCCCAGCTCAAGCAGAGCATACATTTTTGTAAAACATGGGGTAGCCCCTTTAATCTTATTTAAATGTTTTTTCTAAGCATGTGCCAGATAATGAGATAAATAATTTGCTACAGTAAACAGCTGGTAGCTGTCTCTTTGGCAGAATGCAGTTTTTGACAACTGGATATCATATCACAAAATAATGTGCATGATGAAAAAAAGTCCACACTTTTTTTGAGGGAAATTGTAATGGGTTTGAAAACTAATCTCTGCCGATGATTCACACATCTTGACATTCCATATTCAACAATTTCAGACTCCAGATTGCTTAAGCTGTTAAAGACATGTCAAAAACACCTTCAGATTTCACTTTCATATTAATAATACCATTTGCATAATACCCAATAGCGTTTTTTGGTAGCACATCAATGTCAGGATTCTTCAGTCAGAAACCTGTAGCTGAAGTACAAGTTTTGTCCCTTTATACACATAGCATGCCACTCTTTCTAGTTATAAAAAGAAAAAAGCTCTTTTAACCCCATAAGGATGGACCCATTTTTTACTTTAACCCCTCAACGACCAAGGACATAAATGTACATCCTGGTGCTGCAGTACCTAGCGCACTAGGACGTATATTTACGTCCTGTACATGACAGTGAGCATCGGAGCAATGCTCGGATCATGAACAGCTGGTCTCGGCTGCTGAACCCAGCCAGGGACCCGCCGGTAATGGCCGACATCCGTGATCGCGCGGATGTCGGCCATTAACCCTTCAGATGCCGTGATCAATACAGATAATGGTATCTGTGGGAGTGCTGTTAGAAATATGGATGATTGAATCACCCGCAGCGCTGCCGCGGCAATCCGTTCATCCAGAATGGTGCACGGAGGTCCTCTCACCTGCCTCCGCCGCCTTCCACGGGCCTTCTGTTCTGGTCTGAGATCGAGCAGACCAGAGCAGAAGATGACTGATAACACTGATCAGTGCTATGCCCTATGCATAGCACTGAACAGTATTAGCAATCAAAAGATTGCTATAAATAGTCCCCTATGGGGACTATTAAAGTGTAAAAATCATAGTTAAAAAACTATTAGAAAAATCCCCATCCCCAATAAAAATTTAAAATGTCCTTTTTTTTGTAAAAAAGTGTTAAAAAAAAATACACATATTTGGTATCACCGCGTGCGTAAATTTTCAAACTATTAAAATATTATGTTATTGATCCCATACGGTGAACGTGAAAAAAAGTGCTAAATTGCTTCATTTTTGTCACATTTTATAAAAAAAATGTATAAAAAAATTATAAAAGTTTTACATACACAAATGTGGTATCAATAAAAAGTACAGATCATGGCGCAAAAAATCAGCCCTCAGACTGCAGCCTATACGTAAAAATGAAAAAGTTATAGGTTGTCAAAATAGAAGGATTTTAAACATATTAATTTGATTAGAAAGTTTGCGATTTTTTAAAGTGCAACAATAATAGAGAAGTATGTAATCATGGATATCATTTTAATCATATTGACCCACAGAATAAAGAAAATATGCCATTTGTACCGTAAATTGTATGGCGTGAAAACAAAACCTTCCAAAATTAGCAAAATTTCTGTTTTCTTTTTAATTTCCCCACACAAATAGTATTTTTTTGGTTGTGCCATACATTTTGTGGTAAAATGAGTCATGGCATTACACAGGGAAACTGTTCACGCAAAAAACAAGCCCTCAAACTAGTCTGTGGATGAAAATATAAAAGAGTTATGATTTTTAGAAGACAAGGAGGAAAAAACGAAAATGCAAAAATAAAATTGGGCTGGTCCTTAAAGCGTACCCGTCAGATCACTCAAAAAAACAAAACTGTTATATGTTTCTCAGTATCTCATCCTGATCATGTTCATGTACTTTTTTATGTGCCTATGACCTACATTTCTCTCAGAATTAGCTTTATTTCTGAAATTCCTTAATTTTGTCCACCAGAAGCAGGTGTGTGTGTGTGTGGGGGGGGGGGGGGGTACTTACTGTGTTAACCACTCCCCCTCCTCCCCCCCCCCCCTCACTCCTCAGTCCAGTGCTTCCCAACCAGGGTGCCTCCAGCTGTTGCAAAACTGCAGCTCCCAGCATGCCCACACATCATTTGGCTGTACAGGCATGCTGGGAGTTTTAGTTTTGCAACAGCTTGAGGCATTTGATTGTAGTCCCCCTTTATTACACACACACACACACACACACACATTGGCTTCATATATTTTTACACGTACACATTAGATAGACACACTGATATACACACATACACATATATTTTTTCTGCAATGCAATGTGTTTCTGCCTCTCTCAAACAGCAGACATCAGTGAGAGCCCGGCAGCAGTCTTCCTGCCCCTCCCTGTCCCCTTCTCTTCACATGAGTCTGCAGTGTGTACAGCCCCTCCCCCCTCCAATACGTCCAGGACAAAGCAGGACTGAATGCATTCCAGAAGGCAGGGGAGGCAGTTCTTTGACTTGATTTTTCAGTATGAAATACTGAAAATATTCTAATGAAAGCAATTGCAAAACCTATTGCCATTTTGTAAATTTTGGGGGCTTCCATTTCTACGCAGTATATTTTTCGTTAAAAATGACAACTTATCTTTATTCTGTAGGTCCATAAAATTAAAATGATACCCTACTTATATAGGTTTGATTTTGTCGTACTTCTGTAAAAAATTCCTAACTATTTACACGTTTAAAAATGGCATCTTCTGACCCCTATAACTTTTTTATTTTAATGCTTATGGGACGGTATGAGGGCTAAATTTTTGCACCGCGCTCTGATGTATTTAGGGGTACCGTTTTTGTATTGATCGGACTTTTTGATCGCTTTTTATAAATTTTTTCGTGATGTAAAAAGTGACCAAAAATACGTTATTTTGGAATTTGGAACTTGTTTGTGCATACGCCATTGACCGTGTGGTTTAATTAATGATATATTTGTATAGTTCGGACATTTACGCATGCGGCGATACCACATCTGATAAGGGGGGTGATTTGGACTTTTATTAGGGAAAGGGACATGGCGTTCAACTTTGAACGCCGCGTCTAAAGGGTTAATAGCACGTGGCACCACGATCGCTGCCGCGCACTACTAGCCCCGGGTCCCGGCATGAGTTACATGCCGGGACCGACCCGATATGACACGGGGTCACCGCGTGACCCCGCATTATATCGCGGGAGCCGGCCAAGGACGTAAATATACGTCCTTGGTCATTAAGGGGTTAATGACCAGGCACTTTTTTTTAGAATTTGACATGTCTCTTTAAATGGTAATAACGTTAGAACGATTTTTCTTTATATCAGTCTTTATATAAGTGGTGCACATTTGTTGACACATGAAGCATTTTTTGTGAAAAACTCTGGTGTTTTTTTTATTTCATTTATGGGCGATATATATACATTTATATAGCTTTTATGTTCTTTTTCCTTTTTCTGATCAAAATTGAAATTTTTCCTTTTTTTGTGTTATCATGTTCCGACAGCCGTAACTTTTTTATTTTTCGTCCGACGCCATTGAGTGAGGGTTTACTTTTTTGCAGGACAAGCTGTACTTTTTATTGGAATCATTTTTGCGATACTTGCTACATTTTGATCCTTTTTATTCCGCTATTTGTGTTAAAATTGGCAAATTTTGTGTTTATGTTGTTTATTTACGGCATTAACCATGCAGGATAATTTACATTATGGCTTTATAGTGCACGTCATTATGGACGTGGCAATTCCTTATATGTATATGATTTGTGTATTTTTTTTTTATGGTAATACAGGGCTTTTATTGGGTAAGGGCCTTTTTTATTTATTTATTTTTTTTACTTCAAACTTTTATTAGACAAACGTTTCTTCATTTTTTCTTTCACTTTTTACAGGTTATACTATGCTGCAATACATTTGTACTACAGCACAGTATGACTTGATCAGCTGCACATAATACAGCCTGTGCGATCCAGCCTGTGGCTGGATCTCACAGGCCTCTGTAGCAGGCAGACAGGAGGTCATCATCTGACCTCCTGCTGCCATAGCAACCAACCGCGACCCCCAATCGTGTTGTGGCGCCACCGTTGTTGAACAGGGGGAGCTTCCTCTGTCACCGGCAATCAGTGCTGCGGTCAGATTGACTACAGCACTAAAGGGGTTAACTGTCAGGATCAGAGCGCAGCTCCACTCCCGACAGCTGCGGCAGGTGCCCGGCTATATGCGATCGTCAGCCCCAGCCGCTGATCACCGCCTGCACGCTCGAGGCACCGTGATCAGGAATGGACGTATATATACGTCCATTTGAATTAAGTCACTGGAAAAATTGACATTTGCGCCAAGGGGTTAAAGAGAACATTTCATCTTTATTTTATAATAGTTTTCAGTGTGTGTTCAGAACATCTATTTCAGAGATGGCATATTACAATTAATTATATGCCCTATTTGCTTTCTCTGACAAAATAAAGTGATTGCAGGGCCAGATAAAGGACCAGACAAAGCATCAAAAAAGTAAAAAAAAGTTGGTGGAGAGCCCTTCCATATTAGCAGTAACATACACCTAACATTAATAACATTAAGCACTTAATATGGGAATATTCACCATGGTGTCATAAAAGGTGTAAAGAGAGGGCTCTGGACTGCCGCTAACAGCCCGTATAGAGTGATTGCTGTTACCGGCTATTAACGGTTTAACTGCCATCATTTAAACTAACAGCAGCATTAAAACAGCATTTGGTGCCTGTCATTGGTGGGATCGTCTCCTTGCAATCTCTTGTCATGACAGCTTAAAGGAGTTCTCCGCCCCTAGACATCTTATCCCCTATCCAAAGGATAGGGGATAAGATGTCTGATTGCGGGGGTCCCGCCGCTGGGGATCCCCACGTTCTCAGTAGCGGCACCCCGCCGCCATGACAGCCACCACGCCACCTCCCATAGACTTGTATTGAGGGGGCAGGACGTGACGGCACATATCGCCCCATCATCACGCACAGAGATTTTCCTCTGTGTTGTGATGACGGCGGGGTGCCGCTACTGAGAATGCTAAGGGTCCCCAGCGGCGGGACCAACGCAATCAGACATCTTATCCCCTATCCTTTGGATAGGGGATAAGATGTTTAGAGGCGGAGAACCCCTTTAAGCTGTCATAACAAGAGATTGCAATCAGACATCTTATCCCCTGTCCTTTGTCTGGGGTGGAGTACCCCTTTAAGGCATGTACTAGGCCTTAGCAGCTTTCATAACCTCTCTATTGCTAAAGCCTGTCTATGGTAGTCTGTAGCCATAGAGTGCCAATATAATGGATCAATGTAATACATACATACATAGTATAACATTGATCTGTATCAGCAATCAAATGGTTGCTCAAGCACGTCCCCTACAAGAGGTTAAAAAAAAGTGTGAAAATACAAAGTAAAAATTGAAAAAATATATATTCAAAAAAATCTCCCCCATAATACAAATCCAAATAACTATTTTTCCCCCATTTTCACATAAAAAGGTAATACAAAAAGAAACATATTTATTTTGCTACCTGCATGCAGAATTTTCCAAACTATATATCATTGATCCTGCACAGTGAATGGCATAAAAGGAAAAAATTCCAAATTTCTTATTTGTGTTTTTTTTGGTCACACCCCATCCCAGAAAATATTTAATTAAAAGTGATCAAAAAGTCTTATCTACTCCAAATTGGTACATGGCACAAAAACAGCCATACACAAAAAAAGTTAAAGGAATCAGAACAGGGCAACATATTCATTACAAAAATAAAAAAAATACAAAACTCACTGCGTCCCAGACTGGTGCAGGGCAACAGCAACTACAAAGCACAATAAAGGAAAATATTTTCCAGAGCAGAATGTGCAGTCTTCAGGAGTTTATTGAATAAAAACCTACATCAGGACAAAGAAAGTCATGTGACACATTTCAGGTGTCATCATACACCCTTAGTCATACATAGCAGTACATAGAAAAGGTTTCATTATTTAGGGAAACCACATGACCACTTCAGTTGAACCCTGAGTAGTCATGATTACATGATCAGCTCAGGTGAGCACTAAGAATGGAATGTGTTAACAATTTAACATACCTATATAAAGAAAACATGTCATACAAGAAATATATGTGCATATCTTGTATAGAAAGGAAAGCACTCCCCACACCTCTTTTTCTTTACTGTTCTTTATTTGGATATTCACATTAAAGGGGTACTCCACTGGGGAAAAATTTTTTTTTTTTTAAATCAACTGGTGCCAGAAAGTTAAGCATATTTGTAAATTACTTCTTTAAAAAAATCTCAATCATTCGAGTACTTATCAGCTGCTGTATGATCCACAGGAAGTTCTTTTCTTTTTAAATTTCTTTTCTGTCTGACCACAATGCTCTCTGCTGACACCTCTGTCCATTTTAGGAACTGTCCAGAGTAGGATTAAATCCCCATAGAAAACCTATCATGCTCTGGCCAGTTCCTGACATGGACATAGGTGTCAGCAGAGAGCACTGTGGTCAGGCAGAAAGGAAATTAAAAAAGAAAAGAACTTCCTGTGGACCATACAGCAGCTGATAAGTACTGTAAGGATTAAGATTTTTAATAGGAGTAATTTACAAATCTGTTTAACTTTCTGGCACCAGATGATTGACAAAAAAATGTTTTCCGGAGGAGTACCCCTTTAAACAAGGTTTAAAAGCGGGCAGCGGCATGATGCATTCCTGCATGCGGACGCCGGGACTCTCCTAGCCGGAGGGTGTGACAGCTGCTTCATATATGTATATATATATATATATATATATATATATATATATATGTATATATATATATATATATATATATATATAATATATAAATATATATATATATATATATATATATATACACTGTGTTTCACCGAAAATAAGACCGGGTCTTATATTAATTTTAGTCACAAAAAACACACTAGGGCTTATTTTCAGGGTAGGGCTTATTTATTTACAGTATGTACCGTGAACAACATGGGGGGCTGTAGCAGTGTGGAGGATGGGGGGGCTGTAGCAGTGTGGAGGATGCCGCACCCCCCCATCTTCCACACTGCTACAGCCCCCCATCCTCCCACAGCCCCCCATCCTCCACACTCCTGCAGCCCCCATCCTCCACACTCCTACAGCCCTCCATCCTCCACACTCCTACAGCCCCCCATCCTCCCCTTCCCCCATCGTCCTCCACACTCCTACAGTGCCCCCCACCCCTCTACCATAATAAACTACGGTACACATTTCATCCCCAGCGTCCGCAACTTGTACTGTACGGAAGCTGCAGCTCTCAGCAGCGGCGGGATCTCCTTCTGTTGCTTAGCAGCCAGGGGCAGCCCCGACTCAAATGCGGTAAATTGCCGCGGGACCAGCCAGGGGGAGGGGGGGGGTATTTGGGAAGTCTGCGGGCATTACTGGCAGCCGGGGTCCGGATCTGGACCGCAGTCTGCCAGTTGATTACCCCTGGTCTAGGTCTTATTTTTGGGGTAGGGCTTATATTGCAGCCCACCCTTAATCCTGCTAGGGCTTACTTTCGGGGTAGGGTTTATTTTTGGGGAAACATGTATATATATGTATAAAACCAGCTAGAATAATAAAAAATATATATTTACAACATTAAGCATTTTATTATGCATGAATATGCTTATCCTCTAGCTCTATAAAGAAAAAGAATGACCTGTATACTGTACCAATGAATATGACAAGATATCCCACCAATGCTTATGTATATGAGACAGCCCAATTTTTTTTCTTGATGTCTACAATATTTTAACATGGCTAATCCACTGGATACTGGGAGATCCCCCTTTCACTATGGCAATAAACATAAAGGCCTAAAATGGATTGTACAAATAGAACATTTATGGGACATCAGAACTATAACCTTTAATATTTTAAAACTATAAATAAATAAAATCACAACATAACATCCCTAACCAGTGTTTTTTTTATGAAAGCTTACCTATAAAAGGCTTACCTATAAAATAAACCAGTGTTTCCCAACCTGCTGTTACAAAACTACAACTCCCAGCAGGCCTTTGTCTGTCCGGGCCTGCTGGGAGTTGTAGTTTTGCAACAGCTGGAAGCACACTGGTGTGAAAACACTGCATTACCCCTTAAGGACCAATGGTGTACCTGTACACCCTGGTCCCGCTTCCGCAGATTTTAGCGCACTCACAAGCTGAACATTCTTCATACCCCATGGGTCATGGTTGCTAAAGCAGCATGGAGACACGGTTAATTCCGGACATCGCCGATCGGGCCGATGCCTAGCATTAACCCTTTAGACGCCACAATCAAAGTTGATTGTGGCATCTAAATGCGGGATTCAATGTTGCTGGTTAGCTCAGGGAGCTGATCTGGATATCCCGATCAGTGAGTAGACAGTAGGAGGGCCCTTACATTCCTTATGGTCGTCCGATCGGTGTTCTGATGCTCCAGCCAGCCTTTCAAGATTGCATGTTATAGCCCCCTATGCAGACTAAAAAAATAAGTAAAACTTAAAAGTAAAAAATTTAAATTAAAATTAAATATGCCCCTCCCCGAATAAAAGTTTGAATCACCCTCCTTTTCCCATTTATTTAATAAAATAATGTAAATAAAAATAAACACAGATATATGTGGTATCTCCACGTGTGTAAATGTTTGAACTATTAAAATATAATGTTTATTAAATTGCATGGTTGATGGCGTACACGTAACAGAATGACAAAGTCCAAATTGTGCATTTTTGGTCATTTCATATACCATGAAAAAATTTATAAAAAGTGATCAAAATGTCACATAAAGAAAAAAACTGTACCAATAAAACTACAGACCATGGTGCAAAAAAAAATTAACCCCATATAGCCCTCTATGCAGAGAAGGTATAAGTTATAGTATTTTAAGCACAAATTTTGGTGCATGTAGTTATAATTTTTTTTAAGTAGTAAAATAAAATTAAAGCTGTATAAATAGAGTATTCTTTTAATTATATGGACCTACAGAATAAAGATAGGGTGTCATTTTTACCAAAAGGTGCACTGCGTAGAAACTGAAGCTCCCAAAATTTACCAGATAGCATTTTTTTTTTCATTTCACTCCATAAATAATTTGCTGTAGATTTTGTTATGAAATGATTGATATCATTACAAAGTACAATTTATGTTGCAAAAATATAAGCCCTTATATGGGTCTGTTGGTAGAAAATTTAAAGCATTAGGATTTTTAGAAGGGTAGGAGGAAAGAACGAAAGTGCAAAAATGAAAAGCGGCCTGGTCCTCACGGGATAAAACAAATGAGACACATTTCGAAATTGTTTTTAACATTTGTTTTCATTTTCAGCATCATACATTTGTTAGGGTATATGTGGTTCTGATCCCTAAAAACCAGACATCTTGTTTGTCTGTGTGCTTCCCAAATTAGTCATCCACCCTCCCGATAGAGAGTTATGTCATGGCCCGAAAGATCAACACACAACAAAGCAATGTGGTGTGGAGGTCTCTGTTTGAACACCCCGCTCAGCTTTTATTTATAATCCACAACACACAGACTCCATCCAATGGGACAATCACATGAAGTATTTCCATTTACAATACAGCAGTGTTGGCAGTTTTGACAATACCATTTAGGGCCAGGCAATATATATATATATATATATATATATATATATAATTCCCTCTATCTCTTGGTCAGCAGAGGAATTCAGAACAACATTAAGGACAGACAATGTATGTGTAGCTATTCTAATACTTTGGGAGGGATAGAGACACACAGGACACATAGGCAAAATCATGGCTTATAAATAGCTATAGTAAAATTATATATTAGCTTATACTTAAATGCATACTATATTTTATATTACCATATCACATTACAATGTATTAAACTGCAAAGTAAGCTACCATCATTTCTTTTTACACAATTGAGTAATTGAGACCGCAGCCGGCACTGCGCGAAAAATCAGCTACACCTGATAACACAATAGTAAGTCCGTCAACATTTACACTTAAGCCTTCAGTAAGAACGGTGCTCTGTGATCCCAGAAACAGAGTATCCAACATAAATATGTGTAGAATGAATGATCTACGGCAGTCATATACTGAAAATCATACATACTTTTATTGAAGGATCAGCATGGACAATAGGGAGGTAGGCAGAGTGACAGGAGTGACTCCAGTTACTCTGCCTACCTCCCTGTTGTCCATGCTGATCCTTCAATAAAAGTGCGTTTGATTTTCAGTATTCGAGTGCCATGGATCATTCATTCTACACATATTTATTTCCATTTACACGCTGTAGTTGAAGATCACATATGCATTGTCCATGTAAGTAGACCAAAACTTTTGACAATATGTCCCATATTTTGAAATGTTCAATTGAAAGTATATTTGTGGCGCAGCAAAATAATAATACATTTTAACAACACTCATAGGGTGCTTATTCGAGTTTCCACATTATGCTAGCAAGTAAAGTGAGACAAATAAGATTCATGGTTAGCAAAGGACATGGGCATTTTATTCACTTGACATTTTAAGATCTACTTTTAGCAGCCAAAAAGCTAAATTTGACATTAAACTACAGTTCCTAGCTGAGGCGGCTCTGAACTAAAAATGGAGATTTGTGAATGCTGTGTTCATAAAAATCTCATTAAAAAAACAGTCTATAAAATGCGTAATTCGCCTCATCAAATAGGGAACGCTTTTCAACCTACTTGCCCTGGCTCGGAATACTTTACTTGTTTCGGCTCTGTAGCTAATATGATTACATTGCAGAAGGTGAAGTACTGAGAACACAAATATGCTAGTCACAATTGTTTTACTTCAACCTAGACTGGTACATTAGCCACAGCTTTAATAGCACCTTATCTATTAGAGCTCACCAAAATATACAGAGTTGTTATGTAAAATAATGAGTTTTCTGAAGATGCGAAGAGCTCATTATTTGTAGTATGCGTGTCAGAATCTAGGCTTTCCAGCTGGAAGATGATTTGTTTCTGCAACAAAGTAAAGGAGACTGACAGAGTTAAAAGGATACAATTTCAAAAATGAGAAGTATTTGTAACCTTGGCACAGATCTTAGAACTCTCATTTTTCAGACCAAGGTGTTTACTTAAAGGGGTTATCCAACATAAGATGATGTTAGTATTTACCTGCCAGCCAGAAATGGACATGCTTAGGAAGGACCCGTGCTTGTTTTGGGGCTAAATGGCTGTGTTGTGAGTCCACCTTAATGCTGATGATTTCTTTTTGTGAAATGGCTATTTCCTATTAGAGTTCCTTTCCTCCTGCTACAAGTCCCAGGATTCCTTGTTTATAAGTGTGAGGTCACTTTTCTCCCTCCCACACATCAGCCACCCCCCATTGCAGCACAGCTAAGCTGCCTTGCATGCTGTGCTGTGCTTGAAACTATAAATCCCTGCAGCCCTGTGGAGAATGATCTTCTCCCACCTAGTGGTTGCTCAACCCATTGAAGCACAGACAGGCTCCCTTTCAACAACTGACTAGTAATATAATGTCTCAGGCCACATTGCAACCTGGTAAAAGCTGAGATAACACTCATTTTGTATGCTGCTAAAAATGAACATCAGGGCAAATATCACATAACAATTGTGAGACCAGCCATCAAACACAGGTAGAAACATTAAGAACTAAACTAACTTTACAGCCCCTGTAGCACAGTCACATAAAAAAAAAATCTGAAATTCCCCTTTAACTATTGTTTATATCATGATGACTATATATGTAACAATAAGGTAATACTGTAACATATATTTATTACAGTAGATGTAGCAAAGAATTAAAAACATAAAGCAGGTGATTCTGTTATGGTATACCCTTGTAATCACATTCTAACCTAAAGGGGTACTCTGGTAGAAAACTTTTTTTTTATCAACTGGTGCCAGAAAGTTTAACAGATTTGTAAATTACTTCTATTAAAAAATCTTTACTCTTCCAGTACTTTTTAGCAGCTGTATGCTACAGAGGAAATTATTTTCTTTTTGAATTTCTTTTTTGTCTTGTCCACAGTGCTCTCTGCTGACACCTGATGCCCATATCAGGAATTGTCCCGAGCAGCATAGGTTTGCTATGGGGATTATCTCCTACTCTGGACAGTTCCTGATACAGTTATCAGGTGTCAGCAGAAAAAATCAAAAAGAAAATAAATTCCTTTGTAGCACACAGCTGCTTCAAAGTACTGGAAGGGTAAATGCTTTTTAATAGAAGTAATTTACAAATCTGTTAACATTTCTGGCACCAGTTGATTTAAAAAAAAAAGTTTTCCACCAGAGTAACCCTTTAACCCCTTAACAACGCAGGACGTAAATGTATGTCCTGGTGATGTGGTACTTAACGCACCAGGATGTACATTTACGTCCTGAGCATAACCGCGGGCCGGCATCATGCGCGGCAGGTCCCGGCTGTGGATCACAGCCAGGGACCCGCTGGTAATGGCAGACACCCGCGATCCTGTGAATTTCCGCCATTAACCCCTCAGATGCCGTGATCAATACAGATCACGGCATCTGCAGCATCGCGATCACTTAACAGGATGATCGGATCGCCCGCAGCGCAGCCGCGGCGATCCGATCATCCTGCACGGCAGACAGAGGTCCCCTCACCTGCCTCCGCTGTCTTCTGGGAGTCTTCTGCTCTGATCTGCCTTACCGCAGACCAGAGCAGAAGATGACCGATAACCCTGATCAGTGCTATGTCCTATACATAGCACTGAACAGGATAAGCAATCGAATGGTTGCTATAAATAGTCCCCTATGGGGACTATAAGAGTGTAAAAATAAAAGTAAAAAAAGTAAAAAGATTAAGTAAAAAAAATGTGAAAAACCCTCTCCCCCAATAAAAACGTAAATTGTCCCATTTTCCCTATTTTACCCCCAAAAAGTGTAAAAAAAAATATTGCCGCGTGCGTAAATATCCGTACTATTAGAATAAAATGTAAATTATTCCATACAGTGAACGACGTGAACGTAAAAAAAAAAAGTAAAAAATTGCTGCTTTTTTATAACATTTTATTCCCAAAAAAATTCATAAAAAATGTAATAAAAGTTTTGTAAAAGCAAATATGGTATTAATAAAAAGTACAGATCACGGTGCAAAAAATGAGCCCTCATATCACCGCTTATACAGAAAAATGAAAAAGTTATAGGTCTTCAAAATAGGGGGATTTTAAACGTACTAATTTGGTTAAAAAGTTTGCGATTAGTTTTTAAGCGCAACAGTAATAGAAAAGTGTATAATCATGGGTATCCTTTTAATTGTATTGACCCAGAGAATAAAAAAACACATGTCATTTTTACCATAAATTGTACGGCGTGAAAACAAAACCTTCCAAAATTTGCTAAATTGCGGTTTTCTTTTTAATTTCCCCACACAAATAGTATTTTTTTGGTTGCGCCATACATTTTATGGTAAAGTGAGTTATGGCATTACAACGGACAACTGGTCGCGCAAAAAACAACCTCTCACACTAGTCTGTGGATGAAAATATAAAAGAGCTATGATTTTTTGAAGGGGAGGAGAAAAAAACGAAAGCGTAAAAATAAAATTGTCTGAGTCCTTAAGGTCCAAATGGGCTGAGTCCTTAAGGGGTTAAATTGCAGCCATAACTGAGTAGAATATAAATGTTTTTTTCCTTTTATATATACATATCCCTTCTCCTTCTCACAAGCCTGTGTCTGGTTGTAAATGAACTGGCTGGAAAAAAATCCTTCCCCCACTTTTCTGTTCCGTAAAGGATTTGTACAGCATTTGTATAGAAAATGATGGCCATTGACAAATACTCTCAATATGTTTGTTTTTTTTATCTTTAGGTTTAATGTTTCTTAAATCCTAGTGTACACAATCACAAAAGCAGTATGATTAAAATTCCATGATTCTTTTTTCTTCAACTTAGAATGCAGTGGTCCTTCTTGGCAATGGTTGAACCATTGTAGTAAAATGGATATAACCAGGTGCCAACTAGTAGAATTTCAACTAAGAGAGATTGGTCACAGTTGAAAGGAATTGAAGATGGCTTTGATTTATAAAAAAAATGATAGTTGACAATGCTTTTAGAGGGGCATATGCCATTTTCGTCTATTGTGACCTGATGAAGAGAGGATGTGCCCCTCAAAATGTGTTGTAAACCATTGTTTAATTGTTTAATAAGTTTAAACTTGACTTCTTGACAACTGAAATGGTCCAAACCAGCTACTCTGTTAACGTTGACTTCTTGACAGTATATTTTACAGGTTGTATATCACAGAAAGGATAAAAATTGGAATTTATTTAAGAGCCAAAACTTGTAGTACCCTTCCTGATGGTCATTGAATGCAGTTTGTGTCTTATTAACAGATTGACAGGACAGACAGTACCTTATGCCCTACATTGCATTATTAGGCTACCTTGCTGCTAAACAGGAAAACATTTAAAAGTTCTGTTGTATTATACAAGATCATTTTTGCAGTTTCCAGTTGTATAGTATCTGCAATGGTTATGCTTACTTCAGATTTCAATCTGCTGTCCTTGGTGCTGAAGCTGAATCCAGCTTACATAATGTTTCAACAAATACAGCTTTTGGAAAAATTATT
This sequence comes from Hyla sarda, assembly GCF_029499605.1. Classification (NCBI taxonomy): domain Eukaryota; kingdom Metazoa; phylum Chordata; class Amphibia; order Anura; family Hylidae; genus Hyla; species Hyla sarda. The sequence continues at coordinate 260,760,832 of NC_079192.1, read as the reverse complement.
AACCTAATAAAGTACAATAAAGTCAGATGAAATAATCTTATTTTGATAAATAAAATTATTTCATCTGACTTTTTTGTACTTATGAGAATGTACACTTCATTAGAATGGGAAATTGGTACATTCCACAGTTATTTTTATCTTCATTTTCTGTTTGTTTTTTGCATTGTAACAGATTTTTTTTCTTTTTAAACAATAGCTCTTGTAGTGAGAAGTATATTTTAAAGCCCATTCAATGAGGCTATCTAATATTGTCAGAATCCTCAGCTTAACCTTAGTTTGGAAAATTAGGTATTAGAAGGTTCAACTGAGAGAAATAGCACACAAATCCTTGACCATCTGAGCACTGAATAAAGTTCTTATGTGATGAGTCATTTTCCACTAGTAAAGCAATGCAAGCATTTTAGAAAATACTGTAACGTATTGATATACAATTTATGAAGATATTCTGGCTAGTATAGAGGATATAGTCATATATAGATACATAAATAGATTAGATAAAGAGATAGATAGAGATATGGATTGAGATAGAAAGATAGATAGATAGGCAGATGTAACAAAGAACATAACAATACGTGTTTATATAGATAATAGCCAAAGTTGTCACTAGCCAGGAGAGAGTTGACTTTTAAAGTTCAGGTTTGCAACCTATATCCTTAGTAATGATTTTAGGTTAGACTTTGGTAGATCTAAAAGTATTTAAAGTGTGGCTTTTGGAACTAAAATAAAATATGAAGGAACATCTACTGAAGGAATATTTTTTAATAAAGACGACTGGCTAAACCAACTCTATGAAGCCCAGGCGCAGCATATTGCAGCGAGTGTACTACTTAAGGTCAAGAAAACAAATTATCTTCCTGTAAAAAAAGATAGATATTTAGAATGCCTGTAGAAAAATTCAAAGTTGTTCAAAGTAGTTTTTAAATATTTCTCAAAAATTTCCATATTTTAGCATTTCTACATTTGATTTAAAAACTTGGATGGTGTCACGTGATCACTTTCTTTAGTAAGGCGCCACAACCTTTATCAGTTGTTAATGCTAAGAGAACTTAATACTGCTCAATAGTAGGGTAAAGGATTTATTGGCACAGCAATAACTCCACGAGTAAAACTCATATAACTCTCAGTCATGTAGCATCTGTTCCACTCTGCATTTTTTTGCACTGCATGAATTTAACAAAAGACTGGCTGTGAATTTCACAAAATTGCTATACAGTTATTCAAATGGTGTGCTGAAACTGAGTATACATTCCATATGGAAATTGACAGTTTTATCACAAGCCATATTGCATTGTTGTAATTTTAGTGGAAATCCGTAACAAGGACCCCATCTATCATGTTCTATGCCCCCACCCCCCACCCCCTCTTAGCAATGCTTTGGTACCATGGCCCATTCTGCCATCAGATATAACCAGTGCATCTAAAGTTCATTTTGTTTTTAGCAGAATACTGTACAGTGGATTAGACAATGAATGCAGAAAATACCAAAAATTTAGCATTGTCTGAAGAAGCACTTAAAGGGATTTTGCGAGAGTTGTAACATTTCTTGCTACCTTTCACAAGCAAAATAAATTAAAGAGGTTTCCCAAACAAAAGATTTTTTATCTCTATTACAGTGAATTATTTTTGTGCTATGAGTGATCAAATAATTAAGTTCCCAAGTGGGAATGTAAACAGGTATTCCAGGGAGTAACTTTTATGTTTTTACTTTGCTCAGTTGGTAGAAAGATAATAAAAAAGCTACACTTACCTACCTTTACTGTTCTGCTGAAGCCCAGGTTGTGCTGTGCAGCGTGTCCAAGGTTTGGAAGATAGGAACATAGGACTACCATTGGTGGCTCATATGGGACACTATTATGTTCACAAATTGGCAAAGCAGGACATTTCTGACGCTGATCCTGCATTTTATTGGCCAAACACTAAACAAAATTTTAATATAGAATACGTTTTATAAAACATTTTACTGCAGATAATGGACAGTACAATTTCAGTTAGTTATTTAATTTTAGCATCAGTTGATCTTAAAGGGGTTGTCTAGTAAATAATAACTTATCCTCGTCCACAGGGAGAAAGAGCCCATGTTGTAGAGGACACATGCTGCATTAACTTCTATGAGAGTTCTGAAAATACCAGAGAACAGCACTCTAGGAGTAAGTTATTTTTCACTGGACAACCCCTTGAATATCTATCAAAAACATGTTAAACTGATGGGTAGTATAGCATGGCATGCATAACTAGTCTTCCTGCAAAACAGACACCAAGATGGAATCCTGAAAGACCTTATTATAAGTCAAGGGGGAAGGGTGGGGGGGGGGGGTCATCCTTCAGGCACCATTTGTGTCCACCGTGTGACAGATCCAGCACTGCTCTTATAGTAGGAACCCTAATAGCAGTGTTAGTCAAGCCTTTCTTAATGGGTATATGTTTCATTCCACTTTGGGCAAATTTTTAACTCTAGGGCTCTCAGGAGAGATAGGAGTTGAACCTGGTGGCAGGTTATAAATTAAACAAACTACAGAATACACATAGGATCACATTTAAAACCCTAATAAGAAATAATAGCATGACATTCCCTGAACAACACAAGGGTCTTCTCGTGTAACAGGACACATTTAGACCGGAATTACCTCAGTTTAAGTGATACAGAATATATTTCCTCAAAATACGATACCAGAATTATGTCAGATAAAATCCCACTTGCCTGAATAATTCGTTCAACATTAAAATCTCAAGAACTGTATTTAAAATGTTAATCTCCAGACATATTTCTGACAATTAACAACATTGTGAGTTAAAGTAATCTGTGCTTCTCAGCTTCTCCTGTTTGGTACATCAGAGCATGAACCATCTTGCATGTCCTAATTAATTTTACTAATCCCCTGGTTGCAAGTGAGTATATTAGGATGTATAAAGATCACATATTATTCAGAGAAAGCATTTAATTCCAAAGATATGACCCAAATAGATGGTAGTGAGCACATTAATTTACATACCATGCTGCTTTATTGTATCATTAATGCAATGTATTAACCTGTTATTTAAGTGAGCATACATTTCAGTGAAGATGTTAGATCTGTCTGATATCATTGCTAATTCATGTCCCCGTGCTCACCTTCAGCTTTCCATGATGAAGCCCCCAGCAATTCATTTTTACATACAATAACTGTGCGTACAATGCAATGCTCAGTCCAATGTCTACCATTTTTCATTAAATAACATACACATAACAGTTAAAACCCCAGGATTTCAAAATACAGATGTCCCTCAAGTTACAATATTAATTGGTTCCAGGACGACCATTGTATGTTGAGGCCATAACGCTATGAAAACCTGGTAATTGGTTCTGAAGCCTCCAAAATGTCATCCAAAAAGAGGAAAAAATAAGGATTAAAGAAAAATAAGTAGATAACTAATACAGATAAAACAATTCCTTACATATACAAGTAAGAAAGAGCTGCTGGGTCCTGTTCAGTACACACAGTGTCCCACAAAAATGTAAAATGGAGATGTCCCCACCTGGAGCAGCTATCCCTGCCACAGGTAAAGAGTAGTACAGCACATGTAATACCTCCCTATACTGTAGGGAGGCGCTACCAGACAGTTAATCAGTGCATGCACTTCAGTAATACAGGGGTTTTACCAGTATAATGCTCTGATTGGTCGGATCTTCCAGCCATTGACACGTTTCACAGGTCTGGAATGTCTGTAGCATTGTATGTTGAGTTTGGTTTCAAGTTACAATTGTCCAAAAATGACCATTGTATGTTGAAACTATTGAATGTTAAGGCCATTGTACGCTGAGGGATCACTGTAATTGTTTTTGCTAGCAATATGAGTCTCTCATTTCTACAGAAAAAGGCAAATAGGGAATTTCAGACATCCCAAACTTATCTAATGCAGAGAGGCTATAAAATCTTTATATGTTGCTGAAGGTGGCCTGAAAATGAAAATAAAAACAATACACGTACTTACCATGCTTTTCCCTAGCATGGTAAGAGTCCATGTCTACTTTATCCATTCTCTGTCAGTCAAATGAGGGTAGGTGGATGTTAGTGGGCCAGTATGCAGTAAAAAAGAGGACATAACAGCTGGACTTGGTCCCTGCAGACTTTGCTGTGGTGGGGAGCAACCCCTGGGATTTTGACTCTAATTTGCATAATAAAATCTTATATTTCAGCATTGGTAAGGTATGCCTGAAATACTGATGAGAAGCCCTAACTAGCCATTTGCACACTTACACCCATGTTTTTCTGCTACAGGTCTACTTCAAATACCCCAAAATAAGATATACACTACCACCTATGTAAATCAGTGTGTATTCTGCTGATGAATGCTAGGAAAGCCATAGGAGTTTTTGAACTTCTGGTGTAAAAATGTTATACATCTATTCCATATATATATATATATATATATATATATATATATATATACTAGCTCCAACCTCATATCCTGTCCTCATATTTTCTCCTCATATCTCGACCTCATGTCCCATCGTCATATCCCGACATCATATCCCGTCCCTATATCCCGTCCTTGTATCCCGTCCCTACATCCCCTCCCTATATCCCAACTCCATATCCCGTCCTCATGTCCCATCCTCATGTCCCATCCTTATGTACCGACCTCATGTTCTGACCTCATGTCCCGACCTCATGTCCCATCCTCATGTCCCGTCCTCATGTCCCGTCCTCATATCCCGCCATCATATCCCATCACCATATCTAATCCTCATTTCTAATCCTCATATCCCGTTCTCAGGTGGGGCTGAGTTGTGGTAAAGATATTGGCCCTCATTTACTTCGAAAATCGGGTTGTAAGTCTATCTTGCTTTCTTACCCGACTGCTTTTTTCCCCTGGTATTTATTATTATGTCGCATCCTGTTTGTCGCACGTGGGTTTTGTTGGTTTTGGTTTCCAACTCCTCTGAGTTGTCGGGAAAAAATCCACAACAATTCAACATATTCGGGTTGGAAACCTTTATAAATACGTGGGAAAGCTCAGAAATGTCGGGTTACGCCCCTTTTTCGGGTTTGGGAGAATCCACATCGGGTTCATCGAGAAAAAATGTTGCATCGTGTAGCAGTCTGGCACACGATGTCTGCGACTTGTCGCAAACAAAGATGCGCCAAAAAAACCGACAAAACAAGTCGGGTTTAGAATAGTAAATGAGGGCCATTGTAAGCTGAAAATAAAATGGATGTGGCTTAAACGGTTGGCGTGTCTTTGCAAGATGGGTCATTGCATGCGGGGAGGGTGTGGCTTGCCAGCTGGACTGGCGCATTCATCAGGAGATGCAGAGTGGAGCTTGTGGAGTAAGGTACCAGAAGTCCTATATACTTGCATGGGACTTGAAACGAAAACCCCATCCTTCACATATGGTAGAAGCAAGGCAGGAAAAAAAACCTTAAGATTGTCGCTGCTGACTCTTGTGTGAAGGATGAGGTAAAGCCAGTAGTATTGAAAAGTCCTCAGCAGGACAATTTATTAGATTTGAAAGAAAATAAAAAAGCGGACAAGATTACCCGTTTCGGGAGGATTCCTCCCTTCCTCAGAACAGTGAGGGTGTGAGCAACTTTACTATTGGTTGTTAGGGGTGTTGTTGATAACCTCTGACAAGTGTATTTGCATCATTCTAATTGGCCCACAAGTGAAAAGAAGGAATATGCGAATATTCACATATGCGAATATGCGGAAAAAAGTGAATATTCGTAATTTCTAATATATAGCGAATGTATTTGCAATATTCACGAATTTGCGAATTTGCAATAGTCGCGATAAAAATTCAAAAAGCAAATATTCGCGCCCAACACTAATCTCGACCTCATATCCCGAACTATCATGTCGTCATATCCCGACCTCCTATCTCGACCTCATAACTCGTCCTCCTATCTCGACCTCCTATCTCGACCTCATATCCCGTCCTCCTATCTCAACCTCATATCCTGTCTTAATATCCTGCCCTCATATACCGACCTCATATCCCGATCTCCTATCCCATCCTCATATCCTGCCTCATATCCCGTCCTCATATCCCAACCTCCTATCTTGACCTCATATTCTGTCCTCATATCCAGTCCTCATATCCTGTGATCATATCCCGCCCTCATATACCGACCTCCTATCCCGTCCTCATATTCCGTCCTTATATCACCTCCATATATCACGTCCTCGTATCCCGTCCTCCTATCTCGACCTCATATCCCGTCCTCATATCCAGTTCTCACATTCAGTCCTCACATCCCGTCTTCATATCCCGACCTCATATACCTTCCTCAAATCCTGTCCTCATATCCCGACCCCATGTCCCATCCTCATATGCTGTCCTCAGGTGGGACTGATTTCTGATGAAGATATTATAAGCTGAATATAGAAGGGGATGTGGCTTTGTAGGACTGGGAGTGATTTGCAAGCCAGACCGATGCACAAAAAGGGTAGATAATAAAAGGGGTGGGGCTTAAAACGTGGTCATGTCTTTGTGAGATGGGGTGTGGCTTGCAAGCCTGATTGACACAATCACCAGGAGATGCAGAGCGGAACTTGTGGAGTAAGGTACTAGAAGTTCCATATACTTGCATGGGACTTGAAACAAAAATCTATGTATATTTATTTGACATATAAGTAATATGTGTACCAGGTATTATTGAAATATCTCCAGCCGTACGGAAGCCATGTGGGAACATACATTTCCCATTGATTTGCATGGGACTGTAAATAAAAACCCAACCCTGGCAAATGGGGTAGTTAAGGGTTAAATTAACTATCCTCTATTTTAAGTGGACATATAAGTAACATATGACCAAGTATAATCGAAATATCTCCAGGCGTTTGGAAGTTATGCAGTAACATAAATTTCCCATAGACTTGTATGGGACTTTAAACAAAATCCTCACCCCTAGCAAATAGGGGTGAGTAAGGGTTAAATCACCTATCCTATGTTTGTTGTGGACATATAAGTAACATGTGTGCCAAGTTTCATGTTAATATCTTTAGCCGTTTGGACGTGATGCTGGAACATATACACACACACACACACATAAACACATTGGGGGAGATTTATCAAAACCTGTGCCCAGGAAGATTGGTGCAGTTGCCCCTAGCAACCAATCAGCTTGCTTCTTTCATTTTTGAAGAGGCCTGTGAAAAATGAAAGAAGTGATCTGATTGGTTGCTATGGGCAACTGGAGAACTTTTCCTCTGGACAGGTTTTGATAAATCTCCCCCATTGGGTTTTATATATATATATAGATATATAGATATATATTTTTTGTATACATTCTATACATCTATATTCTGTCTAAACCTACCTAGACTATAAACCAATTTACCATGCTACTGTAATGAGACAATGATACTATAACCTTTTCCTATGCCTAATGGCAGCATTAAAGGGGTACTCCACTGCCCTGCGTTCGGAACTAAATGTTCTGAACACCGTTTTCGCACTGCGGGGGTCGGCCACGCCCCTCGTGATGTCATGGCCATGCCCCTCAATGAATATGATATAAGAAAGGCGAACGGGGGATTATGACATATATATATATATTTTTTTTTTCTTTTTTTTTATTATTATTTTTTTTATATATGCATAAATATTTTTTTCCAAGCAGTATATATGGACATTTTAATTATGTTTTCCTTCACATACTTTATATAGACCTGTATAGCTTCATGGTGGAACCCATACAAAATATTTCATTTCATTATACCCAATGTCAGAATTGCTGTTTGACTGTAGCTCTTAAAGATGTCCATAAAAATACAATAGATTAATAATTTCTTACAATCCATTTGCCTTCCTTATCAAATGATCCTTACATGGTTGTTTGGATTAAAATGTCTTCATCTTTTTTTTCTTCCATTGATGGGTTCATTAAGTTTCTACAGGATGATACTTGCAAAACACAATTAAAAAGAATGAAGAAAAAAAAATGATCGTTTTTGTTTAAAGAGAATCTTTTCCATATTAATTGGTTCGCCTGCATTTTTCGTGCCTTGAAAAGGCTGACTCTAATGTGACAAGATAATTTAACATCAGTCCTGGAAGCACACACCTGTTAGCAGTCTGAGGAGATAGTTTTCTAGAATTCTCATTTATTATACATCTTATTGATCAATACATAAAATGTCTTGATTGATAAAAGAGCAAAACAATCATAGCATTTTATTGATCATTGTTAGCTTTATAAATAAAGTACATAAAAGAAAAGCATGGGTAAGGAGGATTTAGCAATATATGTGTGTGAGGTTAAACTATTGTTTAATGATAACCTGGAATTTCTACCATAGTATTAGGGTACATAGATGTCATAGAAGGTAATCCCCAGCTCGTGAACTCCCTCTAATGTCTGGAGTACAGTGCTGTTACTAAAGAGAAATGTAGTGCCAGCTAGTGTAGTCCTAGCGATTACATCTTATGGAAGATGGAGGCTGCAATTGGCCCTACATTTCCCATACAGTGACCTCTATAGGAAAAAATGACAGCCGTTCAGAAGATTGCCTTACCATATTAGTGACACTGAACCTGTGGATAGCTTCAAGGGTTTCAAGCTATGAAGGATACAACTAGACATGCAGGTGTGCTTTTCTTAACTCATCTCTAAACTTCACATATCCTGTAATGTGCAGTGCGAGATTATCAGCTTTTCAACACAAAATGATTTGGTGACACTCTGTTAGGATATGTATATGTTGTGTTTGTCTATGTGGATTGATATTAGAAATGAAGAATTTTAAGTGTTATAATAACATGTGATACTGTGTTGGTTTGATTTAATAAGAAATTGGAGTTGGTGGACACATCTGTATGACTATCTTGCCTAATCCTGGAAAGCTTTTCCTGAAAGTTTCGATTTAACCCCTTAAGGACGCAGTTTTTTTTTCAGTTTTTGCATTTTCATTTTTTCTTCCTTACCTTTTAAAAATCCTAACCCTTTAAATTTTCCACCCAAAAAAACATATTATGGCTTATTTTTTGCAGTAACATTAGTCATTTTACCCAAAAATCCACGGCAAAACGGGAAAATAAATCATTGTGCGACAAAATCGAAGAAAAAACGCCATTTTGTAACTTTTGGGGGCTTCCGTTTCTACGCAGTGCATATTTCGGTAAAAATGACACCTTATCATTATTCTGTAGGTCGATACAATTAAAATGGTACCCTACTTATATAGGTTTAATTTTGTAGTAATTCTGGAAAAATCATAACTTCTTGCAGGAAAATGTATACGTTTAAAAATGTCCTCTTCTGACCCCTATAACTTTTTTATTTTTCCACGTGCAGGGCGTTATGAGGGCTAATTTTTTTGCGCCGTGATCTGAAATAATTTTTTGGGTTTTGATCGGACTTTTTGATCACTTTTTATTCATTTTTAAATGGTATAAAAAGTGACCAAAAATAAGCTTTTTTGGACTTTGGAATTTTTTCACGTGTACGCCATTGACCGTGTGGTTTAATTAACGATTTATTTTTATAGTTTGGACATTTACGCACACGGCGATACCTCAAATGTTTATTTTTATTTACACTGTTTTATTTTTTTAATGGGAATGCAATGTTATAGCTCCCATAGGGACCTACAACATTACATACACTGTTCTTTTACACAGATCACTGGCATGTATTAACATGCCTGTGATCAGTGTTATCGGTGCTTGACTGCTCCTGCCTGGATCTCAGGCACGGAGCAGTCATTCGCCGATCGGACACCGAGGAGGCAGGTAGGGCCCTCCCGATGTCCTGTAAGCTGTTCGGGTTGCCGCGATTTCACCGCGGCAGTCCAGAACAGTGCAACTGAGCAGCCGGGATAGTTTCACTTTTGCTTCAGACGCGGTGGTCAGCTTTGATCGCCGCGTCTGAAGGGTTAATATAGGGCATCACCGCGATCAGGGATGTCCTGTATTAGCCGCGGGTCCCGACCGTTGATGGCCGCCGGGACCGACCCGATATGACGTGGGGTCACCGCGTGACCCTGCGGCATATCACGGGAGCTGGCGCAGGACGTGAATATACGTCCTCCGTCGTTAAGGAGTTAATAGTCTTATCGAAGGGGATGCCATAGTTGGGCTCCATGTGATCCGCTTGTATCTCATCAATGTCAATGCCTATTTTTAAGCATAGTCACATAATATTTATATTTAGCCACATAATAATATATTTATTTACTCCCAGTGCATGTACTATAATGTGATCCTCACATTGAATAAAGTATTAGTGTTGTCACCCTTTCCCTGCTGCACTTAAACCTAAGCTTTAACAGTGTGTAATACATTTGTTATATAGTTTTATAATTGTTATGTTAATTCAGATACTTGTTGGCCAAAAATCTGTCAGACCCTTATTTATAAACTGTAATAGCATCAGTATTCTCTGATACTCAAAAGGTGTGTTGCATACAAAATCTAGAAAATGATTCCTACTAATGCTAATTCCCAAATTATGAATCTGTGTATACAGTGCATCTGTTCATTTCTCCTCTTCCTTACATTTTTTTTGTTTTTCTTTTGAAGCCGACTTTGAGGATTTCCGCTTTGATATTGCAAGTCATAGACATTCCACAGTCTACAGCTGTTGTTTGTGTCTTTGTTTTTAACAGTGCAGCAGTGTCATATATTCATTTCCTAATTAAATTTGGGAGATTTTTGTGTTCACTTTCATTCTTGAGATTAATCTTGCAATATGCAAATGTTGTACAAGGCTTTTTTTTTTTACTTGATATGGAAATAGTTACAGTAAAAATGAAACTTTTATTCAACAAAAAAGTTTCTAAAGGTCAAGTTAAAATTTATGTTAAGGATTCCATAACTTAACTGTCACCACGTTCACATGAAGAATATCTATACAGTAAAATGCAATGGCTTGGGAATTTTTTTTGTAAAAGTAGAAGTGGTTGACTTATCAGTATACTAAGGCTGGGTTAAGATGGCAAATGTCAGGTAACATAGGGATCATGCATGTTGGATGTCAACATCGCCAAATATTTGTTCCTGCAAGAGATAAGCCACTGACAGTGGAGTTTTATTCCCATCTACCTTTGAAATGAACATGAGTCGAGTTAAAGAAAACCTGTCATTGCCCCAATTATTTGCTGTTCAGGCAGCGAGAAAGTGGTGACAGGTTCCCTTTTTATTTTTTTACACTAACAGGCTGGTGTAGACCCCAACTGTTCCTTTTCATAAGGGGTAAAAGGAGAAAATGCCCCCCAAAACGAGTATGGAAATACCCCATATGTGGCACTAAACTATTTCCTTGAAATACGACAGGGCTCCGAAGTGAGAGAGCGCCATGCACATTTGAGGACTAAATTAGGAATGGCATAGGGGTGGACATAGGGGTATTCTACACCAGTGATTCCCAAACAGGGTGCCTCCAGCTGTTGCTAATCTCCCAGTATGCCTAGACAGTTGATGTTTTGCAACAGCTGGAGGCTCCGTTTTGGAAACACTGCTGTACGATACGTTTTTTTTTTTATTGGGGGGGACAGTGTAAGGGAGTATATATGTAGTGTTTTACCCTTTATTATGTGTTAGTGTAGTGTTTTTAGGGTACAATCACACGGGCGGGTTTACGGTGAGTTTCCCGCTGGGAGTTTGCGCTGCGGCAGAAAATTTTTCGCAGCTCAAACTTGAAGCAGGAAACTTACTGTAAACCCGCCCATGTGAATGTACCCTGTAAATTCACATGGGGGGGGGGGGAACCTCCAGCTGTTGCAAAACTACAACTCCCAGCACGTACTGACAGACCGTGGTACGCAACTGGAGGTACGGAACTACAACAAAGCATGGAGAGACAGTGAGGGAGTTGTAGTTTTGCAAGATTTAGAGGGCCACTGTTTAGAAACCACTGCACAGTACTCTCCAAACTGTAGCCATCCAGCTGTTGTAAAACTACAAATCCCAGCATGCCCAAACTGCAAACAGCTGTCTGAGTATGCTGGGAGTTGTAGTTTTGCAACATCTGGAGGGCTACAGTTTAGAGAACACTGTATAGATCGCCGGTCTGAATTGGTCTCAGGACCCCCCAGGGGTTTGTACGGGGTGCCTGCTGATAGATATCAGCAGTCATACCAGTCCGGTCCCTGCCCGGCACACAGTGGGGAGCGAAATTCCCACGGGTTTACAGATATGCCCTAGGTCCTTAAAGGGGTACTCCGGCGCTAAGACATCTTATCCCCTATCCAAAGGATAGGGGATAAGATGCCTGATCGCGGGGGTCCCGCCGCTGGGGACCCCCGTAATCTTGCACGCAACACCCCGTTATAATCAGTCCCCGGAGCATGTTCACTCCGGGTCTGATTACTAGCGATCAAGGGGGGCGGAGCATTGTGATGTCACGGCTCCACCACCGTGTGATTTCATGCTCCGCCCCCCTCAATGCAAGCCTATGGGAGAGGGTGTGACAGGAAGTTAATATCACCAACCATTCCTATTTTATTAATGTATCCATATAAATGGCCCACCCTGTATAATAATTTAGTCAATTAATAAATGTGTATCCAATAGAAGGCTGTGATGATGAATGTAAGGTAACAAGGAAATGAGGGCTTTATTGGGGCACCGTCTACAAAGGATTGATAAAACTATTATTATGGCATGTCATTTAGTTATGTGGCAGACAAGACATTTGTTGCTAGTCCTTAAAGAAACGGTATATTGCGTGCATTTTGCCCATAAAGAAATAGAAATAGATGGACACATTCTATAAAACCTTAAAGTGAATGTATTAAGTTGTTCTGGTCGGTAATTTTAGTGCATAGATTTCCCCACTCATAGTCTACCCTAGTAAAGTCAGGTAGCATGTCAATGTTTTATTTGGTGACAAAAGCTCAGATGGGCGAAAACTTAATTTTAATAATGGGGGTGAATATCAGCTAATGGGTGGGTTTATATAGTCAGTGGATATGTATTAGGCATACATGCCCCTCAGTGTACAACATTGACACCCCTGACAGTGTAATCCCACCCATCTCCTGATATTCACTCCTGATATTAAAATTAAGTTTGTGCTAATCTGACAGATTCCCTGAATTGTCAGACAAATTATGAGCCCTCCTATCTCGGGAATGGAAGGGCATATGAAGAAACTGTTCAGGACACCTTAAGATATTCAATGAGAGTAAAATCTAAATTAGTTTTGGTTGGCCACAGGTTTACTTTAAGAAAAAAAAAGGCCATAAATTTACAGTTTGCAAAGCAGTCTGTGAACACCGTCTAATAAATATGACTGAAGACAATATCTAGAAATCAAAATAAATCTGTAAAAATATAGAAAAAATGTTATGCTTGAGAGTTACAAGATGTACTATAGATTTCAGAGACATTTTGAGTGGCAAACATCCACTTGTTAACCTTTAGCAATAATTTTTATTCTTAACATTTTACTGGACCTGAACAACCCATGTCTGACATAGTTTCTTGTAACCTGATGTTCTCTTTAGTCTACCTTTCTTTTTGCTTCCTCCAGGCAAATTTATATTATATAGTGCACTTTGACCTTATCGGAGACCTTTCAATAACACTGTATCCCTCTAGCAAATCATCACACAATGCTTCCATACCACAGTCATATACGCCTTTCTCTGAGGATCTGCAGATTATAATTAGATTCTCTCACTTTTCATTTTTTTCTATTTTCGTCCTTAGGCAGAATATTTCATAAAAGAACCAAGTTTGTTTAAAAACTCCATACAACCTTGTTTTTCTACCATGTCTATTTTCTTATCTTGTTCAAAGAGAAATTATGGCTTGTAGAAACTTTAGATGTATGATGAGGAATTACGTTATATAAGATTATTGTTGAAATAGTTCCCTTTAATAGTAGAAATAATGTAATTTCAATATTGTGCAGGGTCACATCAGCAATAGAGAAGAAGGATAAGAATAAGTAGAATTAGGACATCAACTCCATGGCCTACACTTGATATGTTTGTATTGCAATTGCTTTATGGGATTAGAATCAAAATAAGTCAGTATTTTTCCTAGAGACCATTGTGTACATGGTTTGCAGTGTGCTCCATTTGTGTGCATTGCAGCTTAGTTCCTATTACAGTGGGTCAAAAAAAGTACCGTATTTTTCGGGGTATACTATGCACCGGCCTATAACATGCACCCTTATTTTTCCAAGGAAATTTGGGTTAAAAAGTTTTTTTCCTCAAATATCCTTGTTAAAATGAGGGTGCGTGTGTGTGGGTATACCTCAATAAACTGTTTCTGGCCTTGTGGGTGCTTTAAATCATACCGCCGCTGTCACCGCAGCCCGATTCCCTCCCCGTCCCTGGTTTTATAGTTACATGTCCTGGGGACCACGCTCTTCATGCTCCGGTGGCGTCCTGAGCTGTCACTGTGCACCGCGCACTGACAAGTGACGTCGCATTGAGGACGTGACTCGTCGTTACGCAGCAGACAGTGACAGCGCAGGACGCCGCCGGAGCGTGAAGGAGCGCTGTCCCCAGGACATCTAACTATAAAACCGCGGACGGGGAGGGAATCAAGAAGCAGCGGGACTCTGGTACCACAGAAGTCGCTGCAGTTCAATGATTTAAAGTGCCGTTTTAAATCATTGAACTGCAGCGGCTTCTGCAGGTCCAGAAACAGTTTATCGGCATATAACACGCAGATTTATTATGTAAAAAAATTAAGGTCGAACTAGGGTCTTTCATATTGAGACCCAATATCATTGGCAACTTTTCTCTCTTCAATAATGGAAACTTAAAGGGGAACTCCGGTGGAAGAAAAAAAAATGTTTTTAAATCAACTGGTGCCAGAAAGTTAAACAGATTTGTAAATTACTTCCATCTAAAAATCTTAACCCTTCCAGCACTTATCAGCTGCTGTATACCATAGATATACTACAGAGACATTTGTGAAGTTCTTTCCAGTCTGACCACAGTGCTCTCTGCTGACAACTCTCAACGTGTCAGGAACTGTCCAGAGCAGGAAAGGTTTTCTAATGGGATATGCTTCTACTCTGGACAGTTCCTGACACGGACAGAGGTGTCAGCAGAGAGCACTGTGGTCAGACTGAAAATAACTACACAATTTTCTCTGTAGTATACAGCAGTTGAAAATTACTGGATGGCTTCAGATTTTGAAATGGAAGTAATTTACAAATTTGTTTAACTTTCAGGCACCAGTTGATACAAAAACAATTGTTTTCCACTTGTTTCCACCGGAGTTCCCCTTTAAAGTAGTGGCCTACAAATTACTTTTTTTTTTTTTTTTAAGAAAGAACCTGAGTGCTGCAGTAATAATAATAATAATAATAATAATAATAATAATAAAAAAAAAGAGTATACTCACCAGCTCCTATCCCTGCCAATGCTGTTCTGATAACCCCCAGTCTCTGAGCTAACCACTTTTTTCTGCTTCCATTAACAAGCTTACCCTGCAGGGAATGCCCTCTTAGTTTTTTGATGGCCACAGCAGTGACCTGCTTCTCCCATGGATTGGCTTAGCGGGTATTTCTTGCAGAGTTAGCAATTCATTGGAAGCAGGAAGAAGCTGAGAGCCCTGCGAACTGGAAACCATCATAACTGCAGCGGTGGGGGATCAGAGCAGGTGAGTATGCTTTATTTTATCCACCTTTAAAAAAAATATACCATCAGTGATTTACTTGCTATACTAGATGCCCATGTAGAACACACAGAGAATTGTTGAAAGAGATCATGGAAGGTGACAACAAGTTCTTATAGTATTTGCCGACACACAATACTCAATATATTCAACATATTGAAATTCTGCATAACAAAAAAAACCCTATTAGGGAGCCTATATGTAATAAAAAAAATTCACAATGGAAAACAAACTTAGTTTTCACGCATGGAAGAAACTAACATGGATTCCTTACATAAAAGGAATGATGTGTGTTTTCTTACAGTTATAAATAACTTTTTATTATCTGTCAGTGATCCCCTTGCTATTACTTATTATATCGATTTGTGGACTACAATGTCACCTGTGAAATGGGAAAATGTTGGTAAATATTATATGAAGCATGCAGAAATGAATGCACAAGTGGAGTAATATTTATTTAGTGAGCAGGTGTACTGCATATGCAGCTTTTGATGGTTTCAGTAGCTTGGAGATAGACTTCCTCTTGAATCTTTGGAAATAATATTTTTCTTCTTATCTTTCATCAGCAACCATTCCTCTGGGCCAAAATGAAGTCCCAGCCGATGACAGCACCCCAAACAACAGTTGTCGCACCTGCATTAAGGGAGAATGCTACAGAAGCCATGGCTCCAGGCGATGGGAAAGATAACCACTTTTCAAAGCTCAAAGAGAAGTTCATGAATGAGCTGAATAAAATTCCCTGTAAGTTAATGGGAATGGCTGCACTTTTTATTACTAATAATAACATTATACCATACCATTAGACCAGTAATTCACTTTTTATTATAATATATTCCAAATGAGCTTTCAGCATAGTTACAGTTTTTGTTCAACTTTCTGGTTTCTAATAATGTCATATGAGCATAATGCATTTGATTCTGAATGATCTGCTTTTTTCATTATCATATAAATTCTGTCTCCTTATAATAATCTGATATCTAAGGTTTTAGTATTTTTGTACATTTATAGAAGGCACCAAGGCACTATATAATGTTTCAAGGATTGTGGTGCAGTCTTGTTACCTGCGTCATGTATCCAAGTTACTTTCCATGAATTACCAGTGATTCTGCACCTAAGTGGGTTTATTCAAGAAAAACAAAGCAACACTGAAATACAGCAGAACACCAGAGATAATGTAAACAAACAAATCTTTATTGCACAAAAAACTTTCTGTAAACACTACAAATATTGCACTTTTAAGGGAAAACATAAAAACTATTAAAATTGGCTCACTAGGAGCCTAATCACAACCTTAGGGAGGGGCCATGAACCCCCTCTCCTAGAAACTGACACCCATCCTCTAAGATATTAAACAGTTAACCTACTTCATATAAAAATACACATTGTATGATAAAAAATGTAAGGGCACATATAGGGAAACAATAATAATGAGATACTGATAAATAATTGCACAGATGTCCCAACAGCATGAAAACTACAAGTCCTAATCCCTAATGTATTATCACAATCCCATCAATGAATACTTGCAATAATGAACAATGTATAGGAAGCAAGCGTCCCAGACTGGATGGAGAAGCCAGAATGATGGTGGTAAAACGCGAGGACGGAGCCACGAGACAACCACCCTGAAGAAGCAGTCTCAGTAGCGACGGAATGCGTTGGGTTCCTTGTGGCCCCATCCTTGTGTTTTACCACCATCATTCTGGCTTCTCCATCCAGTCTGGGACGCTTGCTTCCTATACATTGTTCATGATTGCAAGTATTCATTGATGGGATTGTGGCAATACATTGGGGATTAGGACTCATTATTATTGTTTCCCTGTACGGTCTTATTCCTATCTTGACCTTACATTTTTAATGATACAATGTATATTTTTGTATGGAGTAGGTTAACTGTTTCTGGGTGTCAGTTTCTAGGAGAGGGGGTTCATGGCCCCTCCCTTGGGTTGTGCTTAGGCTCCTAGTGACCCAATTGTAATCGTTTTGATTTTTCCCTCACAAGTGCAATATTTGTAGTGTTTACAGAAAGTTTTTTGTACAATAAAGATTTGTTTATTTACATTATCTCACGTGTGCTGCTGCATTTCAGTGTTGCTTTTTTTTTCTTTCTGTTTCTTTACCACTGAGTAGCACCCGTGTATTCTGATATTTGTATGGATTGAGCCCCACTTTTCTCTTTTTCTTCAGTGGTTTATCACTTTAGTCATTATTTATTTTTTCCTTATATGACAGGAAAACTAGTATCTTGACCTTGGCTTCCCACTGCTAACACAGCAGCTACAATGAGGGACATTTATCAATGTTTGCTTATGTATTCTTTTTTTTAGTAATTTTTTCCTTACTTTTTTTTTGCTTATGTGCGACGTATTTATCAACTGGTTTCAGCCTGTTGATAATTTTCTTTCACGTAAGCAATTTTTCCTTTTTTACTTTGGTAGTAGCTTTTTCTGCTCCATGTCTGAGCTGGAGTAAATGTAGTCAATTTTTAACGCTGTTGCGACTTTTTTTTGCGCAGTTGCGACTGTCGCAGTTAATAAATACCTGACTACCCGTAGTCCATTTTAAAATTATTACTACATAGTTAATTTTTGGAAAACTTGCTTTTCTCGCTTTCCAGTCAAAATGTTGCACGAAAAATCGTGTAGTCGCAGTTGCGACAATTTTGCGACAATTATAGTAAAGAAAACCTGACTAAACCCGTTGATAAATGTCCATAAATGTCTCTATGACAGATATGCCATAAAATAATGACATTACAAAGGTTTGTAGGTAGCATAAGTACCTGAGACCTAGTGGATGAATGGGCCAAAAGCCTTTCAGCAATGTAATGCTCTTTGTTTACAGCTTTTAAAATGAAATAAAATATACTGCAGCAAAATAGGTCTTTAAAAAACTGCTGTATTTCACACTATTTTTTTCTCCTCACATTTTCAAGGGTCGCTTGTGCTGCTTTAAAAATATGAAAATATATGAGATTTAATTTTCGGGCCACTTTTGTTCTTTTTCAGGCCAAAATTACGAATTTGGCGTCTAAAATTAATTTTTTATGCCATATTTTTTTTTCTTTTGGGTGCCAAATTGTAAATTCCCCAAAATTTTGGCGGTAGCATCTCTCATAATATTCCATGATTACTAGTGCCCATACAAGCGATAACTGTATGAATAAAGAATGTCCAGGGATTAAATGCGTATGCTGGTGCAGTGACCATGAAAATATTTTTTTTTTACATTTGCCAATAATTAATATTTATATTTCAATAACTGAATAAACAACACCTTTTTACAAATAAAAGTAAAGAAAAAAACAAAAAATACAACTATTTCTGTGATTTCTACACCAGCAAGAGGTGGTGTGGAATTTTTTAGATAAAATGGACTCTTACCCCTTTGAAAATATCATGTAAAATAATACATTTACATAACCACACCCACTTTTGCAAAGCTGGTGTGACTAGTGTAAACCTTGGATCATTCTCATATAAAACACTTTGAATATCTGATGGAAACTTATTAGCAAAATTTTTTGATTTGAAGTGTTTTGAATATGACCGCCACAGTGTAGAAAAGAATACTTCATTTTTTTATGTATGCAGTTGCTTTTCCACAGAGTTTAATAAAATTACAACAGTTTTTTAGACCTGTTTGACTGAAGTATTTTTGCTTTCATTTTACATTGTGTGAACATAGCCTTACAGATTATGCATCAAGGGCAGAGACTTTTAGTTACAGATATAGTACTGTATGACAAAATAAGAAATTATTTGAAGAGAGTGCCCACAGCCTAGTATAATTCACTCTGGAGGCCCTACCTAAAGCTTCTTGGAAACATATCAATTTCCTCTTTTGGCCTTATGCATACAGGCAGTATGACTAACTTTAAAAAAATTGCTTCCCCACCATTGATTGCCATAGCACAAGGACCAGTTCAGTTGCCCTATATTGTACATGTAATATTAAAATTAACATTAACTAATGGTAAAAAAATAAATAAACCAATACTACAACCACACAGTGAAAATATATGTGACCCCAGTCAAGGACGCTAAACGAATTCAGATGCCTGACTGGACCTTACATTATTTCAGAACTTAATTAGACTCTATAACTAGTTCACCCTGGACTAGACCAAAAATGTATTCAGAACCAGGACCAGACCCCCTTAATTAATCAGACCCCAGATTCCTAAATTTTTATTTAACTCAGACCAGACTCCTAAATTCCTCAGACCAAGAGCATCTTAATTCATGCAGACCAGACAAAACCTATAATTAATTTAGATCCCAGCTTACACCCCTAAATTAAATCATATTCTAGACCAGAGTCCCCAAATACATTGACCACAGTGAAAAAAAAATTACACCTCAGACCAGACTGCAGCATATATTAACCCATTCTTGCTTGAGAAACCTTGTCACATTCAGCACCAACACGTTAAGAGATGATGCATGAAAATTTAGGGTATTGAGTGCCCAAATACACAATATGGCTTGAGGAGAGCTATCTAAGAATAATGGGCTCTATGCCTGGTCAATTCAACCCTGCACATATCCCAGGAAACAAATGTAATTCTTATTATAGTTTGATGTTTATTTCAGGGTAAGAGATCACTCCACCCATGTTAACTCAATTATTATGACCCTTATTATAGTAATCCAAAGCAAATATATGACTCACATCCCTAAGGATTATTGATCAGTAAATTTGTGATTAGGTAAATTGTGTACTAGGCTGTCCTCATCAAGTTCGATTATTTTTTCATATTTTGGGGACGTTTCTCATCATTTTATGTCATCTTCATGTAAATCATTCTTTGAACTGATGGAATATGAAGTGAGAAAATATTGCCACATATGTCTTTCAAGAATGATCATGTAGGACTCTAAATTAGGATGAATAATGCACTGTGACCAATAATGACAGATAAATTAGAATATGAATTGATTTTCATCCCTGAGATGGATCTTGGCAATCTGGCAGATGCCGTGTTTGCAGAATTTGATAGCAAACAGATTTTCTGTGTCACATAAAATTCCCCTTTGCCAGAAAAGAGATATTATGATCACTATAGATAGCATGTCATTAACCGGGATGTGGGTAGTGTCCAGCAAGGACAAAACATCATTGGCATTTTATTATTAGGAAGTGTAGACATTGATGCTATGCTGATTTTATAAAGAACAAACACTTATTCTGTTTAGAATCACTCTCATTGTATCTTGGTATTTATTTCTCACCGGCCTACTTTAGATCATTAAAGTTAACAAACTGTCATCGTCTACTGTCTAGCATTTCATTAGCTCCCCTAACAATTAATTAAGCAAACATAAACCCTGTTGTGTTCAACAAAAGCAAAATTAATTGCCAAACTGATGTAGTAGAATTATACAATGACACTATAGTGAAGCTCAGGAGTGAAGATACATATGTGCAACCTGTGCAGGTTCTTATATGAGGACGAAAATGAATCAAAACCGGTACCTAGTCCCAAGAGAGATTAGCTAAACTTATCCTGACATAACTTCATGAGGGCTGGAAACAGTGCTTTATTAAAGGGAAGCAAGCAGTAGATTTTACCATATACAATGCTTTATCCTCACTATCCCCGGGGGATGTTTTTGCCCCCAGGGATGGTAAGGGTATGTAGTCTCCTGGTGGATAGCTGTACTTACCAGGTCCCTTCACTTCAGCCATAGCCATGCCCCTTCGGTGTGATTGACAGCCCACATCATTACTCTGCTGCCTAATCATATGGAGCAGAGTGGTGACGCAGGCCATTAATCACGCTGAGGGGGAGTCAATACGGCTGGATCGACGGGATCTATTAAATATAACATCCCCCTATATAGTAATAAAGGATACTCTATATACTTATATAGTAGTAAGACTACTTTTGGGCTGTGTCTCTATATAGTAGTTTGGCCTCCTCTGTACCCCAATATACTATTATGCCCCTCTCTGTCCCTGCATATAGTAGTTAGGACCCTATGTGTACACATAACATACAGTCATGGCCGTAAATGTTTCAAGAAAATTAAGTATTTCTCACAGAAAAGGATTGCAGTATGTAACATGTTTTGCTATACACATGTTTATTTCCTATGTGTGTATTGGAGCTAAACCAAAAAAGGGAGAGAAAAAAGCTAATTGGACATAATGTAACACCAAACTCCAAAAATGGGCTGGACAAAATTATTGGCACCCTTAATAACTTAATATTTGGTTGCACACCCTTTGGAAAAAATAACTGAAATCAGTCGCTTCCTATAACCATCAATAAGCTTCTTACACCTCTCAGCCGGAATGTTGGACCACTCTTCCTTTGCAAACTGCTCCAGGTCTCTCTTCTTGGAAGGGCGCCTTTGCCCACCAGCAATTTCTAAGATCTCCTCCAGGTGTTCAATGGCATTTAGATCTGGACTCATTGCTGGCCACTTCAGAAATCTCTAGCGCTTTGTTGCCATCCATTTCTGGGTGCTTTTTGATGAATGTTTGGGGTCACTGTCCTGGGTTTGGACACAAACCCAGCTTTCTGACACTGGGCTGTACATTGTGACGTAAATTCCGTTGGTAATCCTCAGATTTCATGATGCCTTGCACACATTCAAGGCACCAAGTGCCAGAGGCATCAAAACAACCCCAAAACATAATTGAACCTCCACCATATTTCACTGTAGGTACAGTGTTCTTTTCTTTGTAGGCCTCATTCTGTTATTGGTAAACAGTAAAATGATGTGCTTAACCAAAAAGCTCTATCTTGGTCTCATTTGTCCACAAGATGTTTTCCCAGAAGGATTTTGGCTTACTCAAATTTTTGGCAAAATGTAGTCTTGTTTTTTTATGTCTCTGTGTCAGCAGTGGGGTCCTCCTGGGTCTCTTGCCATGGTGTTTTATTTCATTTAAATGTTGACGGATAGTTCGCGCTGACACTGATGCTCGCTGAGCCTGTAGGACAGCTTGAATATCTTTGGAACTTGTTTGGGGCTGCATATCTACCATCTGGACTATCCTGCGTTGACACCTTTCATCAATTTTTCTCTTCCGTCCATGCCCAGGGAGATTAGCTACAGTGCCATGGATTGCAAACTTCTTGATAATGTTGCGCACTGGACAAAGGCAAAACTAGATCTCTGGAGATGGACTTGTAACCTTGAGATTGTTGATATTTTTCCACAATTTTGGTTCTCAAGTTGTCAGACAGTTCTCTTCTCCTCTTTCTGTTGTCCATGCTTAGTGTGGCACACTCAGACACACCATGCAAAAACTAAGTGAACTTCTCTCCTTTTTATCTGCTTTCAGGTGTGATTTTTATATCGCCCACACCTGTTACTTGCCCCAGGTGACTTTTAAGGAACATCACATGCTTGAAACAATCTAATTTTTCCACAATTTTGAAAGGGTGCCAAAAATGGGCCAGCCCATTTTTGGAGTTTGGTGTGACATTATGTACAATTAGTTTTTTTTCCTCCCTTTTTTTGGTTTTGTTCCAATACACACAAAGGGAATAAACATGTGTATAGCAAAACATGTGTTACTGCAATCCTTTTCTGTGAGAAATACTTCATTTTCTTTAAAAATTTCAGGGGTGCCAACATTCACGGCCATGGCTGTAGTTAGGCTTCCACATTATGCCCCTATAAAGAAATATGGCTCTTAACTGCTCCTATAAAGTTCCATAAAAAAACAAAAAACAATCACCTCCCTCATAATTCCCCCACAGTTTCCAGTGCTCTGCTTCCCCTGCAGCTCCTCCTCTCTCTGTTCTCCCTGTGTAGGCAAAATCTTCCAATAATGTTTTGCCTGCAACAGAGGTTTTTGGTTACCTACTAAACTGTGTATCTATCCTACGGACCCACATGCAGTTAAGAGCATCACTCACCCGGGAAGCCCTTCATCTGTGGACCTCTGCCAGAAACTGCAAAAAATCAATTCATACTCATCAAAGTTAACAACAGTGTGAAGCCTGAAATTACGTCACTCTAATGACGTCACTTTTGGTACTTGACCTTTGTCCAGGTGCCACGTATCCCTGTTGGAAGAATTTTATGCATATATGCATTGTTTTTAACTGGGACATAGAATCCCAAAGCTATACATGCAGTGTGGCTGAACTCCTGCATGACCTCACTCGCGTACTATTCTCATACTTTTACTCTATTCCTTTAATATGAATAGAGATTGGCCCCCTTGTCTGCTTGGAGCCAGCTTCTGCTATGTCTTCTTCCCTGGTATTTGTATCTGTGGTCTGCAATGTAATATGCACATTTAGTGCACTGATTTCTTGCTAGAGGCACCTGAGAGGTTAAATATTTTTCATAAAGAATTAATTTGTTGCTCATTTTAATGAAATCACAGAAGCTGACATGTCCAAATTGCATACTAAATCTTCTAATGTATTGTACCTGTTATGAAATAACTATGTACTTCTTCAAATTACACACTTTCTTTGACAGCTCCGAATTGGTAGTCATGCTTCATCTGTCATTTCTAATTCCACTTTTAAAATCAAGTTCTTTAATAATGATAAAAGTAACCGCATTAACTCCATCTGCAAAATCCAAATGCAAAGGACCCCCTTCACAGAAAAGAATCTGTATGTTTTTATTGAACATGCCTACAAATTCCAAAATGCAAATGTTCTGCACAACCTGATCTGTCTTCTCTGGGAAAGAGTCACCCAAACAAAATATTCAGACATTTATACGACTTATATATTTTTGTATTTATACATATCTTTCCAGTAATGTATAATTTTTTTTTTTTTTAAATACACATGCTTTTATATATATATATATATATATATATATATATATATATACATATATATATATATATATTGTTTATAGTAGCACAGTAGTATAACCTACATTTTTAATAGAAGGATCCCTGGTGGTCTAGGCCAGTGAAGGGGCTAATGTAATGACCCTTTATGGTCTAAGGCATTAAATCGATGATGTCAGATTCAATGTAGATCTTAAAGGGGTACTCTGCCCCTAGACATCTTATCCCCTATCCAAACGATAGGGGATAAGATGTCTGAGCATGGGTGTCCCGCTGCTGGGACCCCCGCAATCTCCCTGCTGCACCTGGTATTCGTTTAGAGCCTCAGGTGCAGCACTGGAGGCTCATGATGTCACTGTCACGCCTCGCTCGTGATGTCATGACCACACCCCCTCAATGCAAGTCTATGGGAGGTGGCGTGACTTCCGTGGCATGGCATGGCCGTGACGTCAGTAGCCTCTGCCCCACATTGCCAGTCATCCAGCACAGAGTTCCATGCAAAGGATGTCTGGGGCGCTGCAGCCAAGATCGCAAGGGTCCTTTGGGGCAGGACCCCCGCTATCAGACATCTTATCCCCTATCCTTTGGATAGGGGAAAAGATGTCTAGGGGTGGAGTACCCCTTTAAGCAGTAAAGGGGACTATGTTAGTAGTTATTCAAGACCAGTTTTCTGCATAATGTTTACAGTTTGGTATTATTTAAAGTACTAACATTTACTGAACTATTGGACTTAGGCCTCTCTCTTAGTCCTTTTCTCCCTTTTCTCTATTTTTTTACGATACACCTACAGCCTGGACTGTTTGCAACCTGCTGCCAGATTTTCCCTCTGAAATTTAAAGGTCCTAGCCTAGACCAGTAGCGGAGATAATTCAAGCATCCCTGGTGGCTTCAGTTAGGTGTTACTGTGGTCAAGTGGTTACTCTCTCCAGGCTACGGTATTGCTATGGCTTTAATGTCTGATTTTTTTTTACATGCAGTGATCATAGAGATGTGTGCAGGGAGGGAAAATATAAGGCTACGCAGTTCTCTCTACGTTTAGGCAGAGGGGGTTGATCAGCCTTAGTGTGATGAGAAATGCCAACCCCTAGAGTAATTTCAACTGCTGCAACCCCTATAGCTACCAATTTATTTAGTAAGAAAGTTTATCAAAATTTAAGTCTGGGTCTAAACATAGACTTTTTGTGTAATACAACCTGAATGTTACCCTTGCATCTGACCTGAGTGAGACTTGCATATGGTAGTTGGTGTCCCACTCACATGGGCCCTGTGGCGTGGGTTACCACTACATTATATATATATATATATATATATATATATATATATATATATATATATCTATATATATATATATATATATATATCTATATATATATAATTCAATGGCCCTTATTTACTAAGAGTGGAGTGTAGGTTTCTTTGTGGGTTTTAATTCCCTACAATTTATTTTCCACGGTATTTACTAAGGTTTCCCTACATTTTCCACTTTCCTTACATTCTGCTTTTTTTACACCTGCTCTGGTCTGTCAGGTTTTCCTCACCCGAAATCCACCACATTTTATGTGGGAACCTTTATGTTGGGTTTTTGTGGAAATATCGTTAACATGCCCCTTTTTGGAGGGCACGCCCCCTTTTCCCAGCAGCCACGTCCCTTTTCTGGTTTTCTTAGCAAAATGGAGTTAGTCAGGGTTTTTTCAATTCTGGTGCAAATTCTGGCGCAACAATCTGGCGCAGACAGAATTTCTGGCGCACAACCCGACAAAACATGTCGGGTTTGCAATAGTAAAGGAAGGCCAATGTGTGTGTGTGTATATATGTATGTATGTATGTATGTCTGTGTGTATGTTCCAGCATGTGTATGTTACTGCATAACTACCAAACGGCTGTAGATATTTCGATAATACTTGGTCACATGTTACTTATATGTCCACTTAAAATATAGGATAGTTAATTTAACCCTTAACTACTCCCATTTGTGAGGGTCGGGGTTTTTGTTTAAAGTCCCATGCAAATCAATGGGAAATTTATGTTAGTCAGATTCTCTGTAACTCTCTGATGATATGTGCCATGTCACAGTTATACAACATACAAGGTACCATAAATATACAGCAGTGAAATGATACAAAATGTCTTATTATGGTTATTGTGTAAAAAAAAATATGTAAAAAAGTCAGTTGATATCATTGCATTAGTAACAATGTGTACTATTAAACTGGCATGTGTGTGTGTATGTATGTGTGCGTATGTATGTATGTTCCAGCATCACGTTGGTGATGGTTAACCCTTACTCACCCCCATTTGCCATTTTCCAGGGTTGGGGTTTTGTTTAAAGTCCCACACAAGTCTATGGGAAATATATGTTACTGCATAACTTCCAAATGGCTGGAGATATTTCGATAATACTTGGTCACATGTTACTTATATGTCCACTTAAAATATAGGATAGTTAATTTAACCCTTAACTACCCCCATTTGTGAGGGTCGGGGTTTTTGTAGTCCCATGCAAATCAATGGGAAATTTATGTTCCCACATAGCTTCCGTACGGTTGGAGATTTTTCAATAATACCTGGTACACATATTACTTATATGTCAAATAAAAATATATGATAGTTAAATTAACTCTTACCTACACCCTTATGTAAAAGATGGGTTTTTGTTTCAAGTCCCATGCAAGTATATGGGACTTCCAGTACCTTACTCCACAAGCTCTGCCTCTCCTGATGAATGTGTCAGTTCAGCTTGCAAGCCACACCCCATCTCACAAAGACATGCCCACTGTTTAAGCCCCACCCCTTTTATTATCTACCCTTTTTGTGCATCGATCTGGCTTGCAAACCACGCCCAGTCCCACAAAGCCGTGTCCCCTTCTATTTTCAGCTTACAATATATTCATCACAAATCAGTCCCACCTGGGGATGGGACATAAGGATGGGACATGAGGACGGGACATGAGGATGGCATATGAGGACGGGACATGAGGTCGGGACATGAGGTCGGGACAGGAGGACGGGTATGAGGTCGAGATATGAGGACAGGATATGAGGTTGGGATATGGGGTCTGGATATGGGGACGCGAAATTGGGACAGGCTATGAGGACAGCATATGAGAACGGGATATGTGGTTGGGCTATGAGGACGGGATATGAGGTCGGGATATGAGGACATGATATTAGGACGGGATATGGGGATGGGATATGAGGTCGGGATAGGAGGGCGGGATATGAGGTCGGGATAGGAGGTCGAGATAGGAGGTCGAGATAGGAGGTCGGGATAGGAGGACGGGATAGGGGGACGGGATATGAGGATGGGGTATAAGGTCGAGATGGGAGGTCGGGATATGAGGACGGGATATGAGGTTGAGATATGAGGACAGGATATGAGTGTCACGATTCGGCTTCCAGGTAGTGGATCCTCTGTGTCAGCGAGGGATTGGCGTGGACCGTGCTAGTGGACCGGTTCTAAGAGGCTACTGGTTTTCACCAGAGCCCGCCGCAAAGCGGGATGGTCTTGCTGCGGCAGTAGCAACCAGGTCGTATCCACTAGCAACGGCTCTACCTCGCTGACTGCTGAGAAGGCGTGGGACAGAAGGACTAGGCAGAGGCAAGGTCAGACGTAGCAGAAGGTCGGGGGCAGGCGGCAAGGTTCGTAGTCAGGATGGGTAGCAGAAGTTCAGGTACACAGGCTTTGGACACACTAAACGCTTTCACTGGCACAAGGCAACAAGATCCGGCAAGGGAGTGCAAGGGAGGAGACTAGATAAAGGCAGGGAGCAGGTGGGAGCCAATTAAGCTAATTGGGCCAGGCACCAATCATTGGTGCACTGGCCCTTTAAGTCTCAGAGAGCTGGCGCGCGCGCGCCCTAGAGAGCGGAGCCGCGCGCGCCAGCACATGACAGCAGGGGACCGGGACGGGTAAGTGACCTGGGATGCGATTCGCGAGCGGGCGCGTCCCGCTGTGCGAATCGCATCCCCAACGGCCAAAACAGTGCAGCGCTCCCGGTCAGCGGGACTGACCGGGGCGCTGCAGGGAGAAAGACGCCGTGAGCGCTCCGGGGAGGAGCGGGGACCCGGAGCGCTAGGCGTAACAGTACCCCCCCCCTTAGGTCTCCCCTTCTCTTTGTCCGGAGACTGCCTCCCCTGGGATGAGGACACCGGGAAAGAATGGAGGGTTTCCTCAACGGCAGGCAGTACAGCAGGAGTGGGAATGGGGAGGGAGGGCAGAGGGCGAGGCCTGGCACGGGGCAGTGTGACACCAGGACGGGGGCCATGGGGAGGCACAGAGGCTTGCCTGATGGGACTGGGAGGGGGGGAGAGGCACTTCCTGTGGCAGGCAGAGTCCCAGTTCCTGATCTCCCCGGTGGTCCAATCAATGGTGGGGGAATGAAGCCGGAGCCAAGGCAGACCGAGGAGGACCTCAGAGGTACAGTTGGGGAGAATGAAGAACTCAATCCTTTCGTGGTGGGGTCCGATAGACATCAGGAGGGGTTCTGTGCGGTAACGCACGGTGCAGTCCAATCTGGCTCCGTTGACCGCGGAAATGTAGAGCGGTTTGACGAGACGGGTCACCGGGATGCTGAATCTATTAACAAAGGACTCTAACATGAAATTCCCGGAGGCACCAGAGTCCAAGCAGGCCAAGGCTGAGAGGGAGGAGTTGGCTGTAGGAGAAATCCGCACGGGCACCGTGAGACGTGGAGAAGAAGATTTAGAACCAAGAGACGCCACACCCACGTGAGCTGGGTGCGTGCGTGCGTTTCCCAGGCGTGGAGGACGGATAGGGCAATCCACCAAGAAATGCTCGGTACTGGCACAGTACAGACAGAGATTTTCTTCTCTACGGCGATTCCTCTCTTCCTGGGTCAGGCGAGACCGATCCACTTGCATGGCCTCCTCGGCGGGAGGCCCAGGCATAGACTGCAAAGGATGCTGTGGGAGAGGTGCCCAGAGATCTAAGTCTTTTTCCTGGCGGAGCTCTTGGTGTCGCTCAGAAAAACGCATGTCAATGCGGGTAGCCAAATGGATGAGTTCTTGGAGGTTGGCAGGAATCTCTCGTGCGGCCAGCACATCCTTGATGCGACTGGATAGGCCTTTTTTAAAGGTCGCGCAGAGAGCCTCATTATTCCAGGATAGTTCAGATGCAAAAGTACGGAATTGTATGGCGTACTCGCCAACGGAAGAATTACCCTGGACCAGGTTCAGCAGGGCAGTCTCAGCAGAAGAGGCTCGGGCAGGTTCCTCAAAGACACTTCGGACTTCAGCAAAGAAGGACTGGACTGTGGCTGTGGCAGGATCATTGCGGTCCCAGAGCGGTGTGGCCCAAGACAAGGCCTTTCCTGAAAGAAGGCTTACTACGAACGCCACCTTAGACCGTTCTGTAGGAAACAAGTCTGACAACATTTCCATATGCAGGGAACACTGAGACAAAAATCCACGGCAGAGTCTGGAGTCCCCATCAAATTTGTCCGGCAGGGACAAGCGGAGGTTAGGAGCGGCCACTCGCTGCGGAGGAGGTGCAGGAGCTGGCGGAGGAGATGGTTGCTGCTGTAGCAGAGGCAGAATTTGCTGTAACATGGCGGTCAACTGCGACAGCTGCTGTCCTTGTTGGGCAATCTGCTGCGATTGCTGAGCGACCACCGTGGGAAGATCAGCGAGACTTGGCAGCGGCACCTCAGCGGGATCCATGGCCGGATCTACTGTCACGATTCGGCTTCCAGGTAGTGGATCCTCTGTGTCAGCGAGGGATTGGCGTGGACCGTGCTAGTGGACCGGTTCTAAGAGGCTACTGGTTTTCACCAGAGCCCGCCGCAAAGCGGGATGGTCTTGCTGCGGCAGTAGCAACCAGGTCGTATCCACTAGCAACGGCTCTACCTCGCTGACTGCTGAGAAGGCGTGGGACAGAAGGACTAGGCAGAGGCAAGGTCAGACGTAGCAGAAGGTCGGGGGCAGGCGGCAAGGTTCGTAGTCAGGATGGGTAGCAGAAGTTCAGGTACACAGGCTTTGGACACACTAAACGCTTTCACTGGCACAAGGCAACAAGATCCGGCAAGGGAGTGCAAGGGAGGAGACTAGATAAAGGCAGGGAGCAGGTGGGAGCCAATTAAGCTAATTGGGCCAGGCACCAATCATTGGTGCACTGGCCCTTTAAGTCTCAGAGAGCTGGCGCGCGCGCGCCCTAGAGAGCGGAGCCGCGCGCGCCAGCACATGACAGCAGGGGACCGGGACGGGTAAGTGACCTGGGATGCGATTCGCGAGCGGGCGCGTCCCGCTGTGCGAATCGCATCCCCAACGGCCAAAACAGTGCAGCGCTCCCGGTCAGCGGGACTGACCGGGGCGCTGCAGGGAGAAAGACGCCGTGAGCGCTCCGGGGAGGAGCGGGGACCCGGAGCGCTAGGCGTAACAATGAGGTTGATATATGAGGTCAGGATATGAGGACGGGATATGGGGTTGAGATATAAGGTCAGGATATGAGGTTGAGAAATTAGGTCGGGATGTGAGGTTGAGATATGAGGACGGGATATGGGGTTGGGATATGAAGTCAAAAGCTTCCTCCTTTGTTGATTTTCCTCCCCAACAAGGATTAGGAAGGAAAAACCGCGCAACGCCGGGTACTCAGCTAGTATGTTATATGGACTGGAATAAAGTGTTCTTACATACTGTCAATTCCTTCTTATCTCTGTATATGCTTTGAGCACCGATTTTTTTATTTTTATTTATTTTATTAAGTGCTGTGATAATCATTCAGGTTGTGTACCCCTAACATCACTTTCCACCTCTCTTCTCTAAGAACAAGGCAGAAAAATTTCTGCGGTGCTAATTAAGGGAGCACCGTGACTAACATTCTCTCGTGAATCCTTATAAAACCTTTTCAGCTGACAACCTTTTGTGTGACAACAATGTTAAATGTTGTTTGCGTTCAGAAGAAGAAATAACTCCATTTATTCTTTACTAACAATTAATAGAAATTCCAGCTGTCTTTTTAAAAATATTTTGTTAAAACCCCAATTGTTAAAAATGACAGAAAGCAATGAATTATGTTAAGTGAAAGTAAAAGCCACAAGTTAATTGCATTTGCTTTACACAACAAAAGTTCACAACCTCATTATGTTTATATATATTGGTAGAAATACTGAACATTGTATTGTAAAAAAAATCTCTATTTTCTGTAACTACAGGAATTTGTATTTACATATTTAAGCATATTCATCACATAACCTACTCCACAGCTTACTTGTGTGGCAGACTTGAATAAGAGACAGGAACGGAGGTACGAACGAGTTATGGAAAGGAGGGAGAAAGAGAGGAGAGGGAGAAAGAGAGGAGGGTAAGAAGGAAGGAAGGGAAGAAGGAAGGGAGGAAGGACATTTTTGCAAAGTCAGGGGCCGGAGGGTCACGTGGCCCCTCATCCAATCACTGGCAGTGGCAGCAATGATGTTCTGTCTCGGTGTTACGCCGAGCGCTCCGGGTCCCTGCTCCTCCCCGGAGCGCTCGCGGCATTCTCCTCTCTGCAGCGCCCCGGTCAGACCCGCTGACCGGGAGCGCTGCACTGACATTCACGATGGGGATGCGATTCGCATAGCGGGACGCGCCCGCTCGCGAATCGCATCCCAAGCCACTTACCCGTCCCGGTCCCCGGCTGTCATGTTCTGGCGCGCGCGGCTCCGCTCTCTAGGGCGCGTGCGCGCTAGCTCTCTAAGATTTAAAGGGCCAGTGCACCAGCTATTGGTGCCTGGCCCAATCAGTCTAATTAGCTTCCACCTGCTCCCTGTCCTTGTAACCTCACTTCCCCTTCCCTTCCTGGCCGGATCTTGTTGCCTTGTGCCAGAGAAAGCGTTTAGTGTTGTCCAAAGCCTGTGTTTCCAGACCTTCTGCTATTGCTATTGACTACGAACCTTGCCGCCTGCCCCGACCTTCTGCTACGTCTGACCTTGCCTCTGCCTAGTCCTTCTGTCCCACGCCTTCTCAGCAGTCAGCGAGGTTGAGCCATTGCCGGTGGATACGACCTGGTTGCTACCGCCGCAGCAAGACCATCCCACTTTGCGGCGGGCTCTGGTGAAAACCAGTAGCAACCTAGAACCTGTCCACAAACACGGTCCATGCCAATCCCTCGCTGACACAGAGGATCCACATCCAGCTAGCCGAATCCTAACACTAGGCCAGTGAATGGCAGTGTGACACGCTGGGCAATGATGTCACTCCAGGGTACAGGCATCACAATTTATTATTGGAGCATAGCCGGGGATCGAAGCAGGTCACTGGAGCCACCATTGGAGCATAGGAGTTAAGTAAAGGTTTTTTTTTTTTTAAATGCTAGTAACTAAATGCCTAACTTCTGGAAAAAAAAAAAAAAACTCCTGCTGGATAATCCCTTCAATTGGTCATTACAAATAGATCATTAGATTGCACAATGTCCTATAATATTTGCCTTTCCTGAGGTGGATGGTACCTCTAACATTCATACTGCACAATATCAAATATAAATTTACAGTATGTGAGCCATTAGGCATAAAATCCTGTTGAATTCAATGTATATGCATGTTACATATAACCAATGTAGCCTACATAGCACTACAACCCTATAAAGCAATCTACAGTAGCACCTACAGCCAGTCGTAGATACTGCCCCTGTCTTAGAATTCAAGACATTTGGGATTCTTTCTGCTTGACTTGTCTTCTCCCGTGTGGATCTCTGATTGCAGAGACTGGTATAGTAAGAGATAGGCACAATTAATGGGCTGATGCTTGGCTGCTTATATTTACTGTTAGAGGAGTAGAGAGGAGTGCAGAACCAGAGAGAAGGCTGGAACTGACTGGAACATGTGTATAGTCGCTATGGGAGCCAAAATTCTAGTGCTTTTTATTTATGAACTATACACACCATAACTCTAATCCTTCGAATCCCCTATTAAATCCACCTGGGGATTACCACAAAGCATAACTTCCAGAAATGTCAATTTTTGGGGTTTGTTCAAACTGTATACTGGAGTAT
This sequence comes from Hyla sarda, assembly GCF_029499605.1. Classification (NCBI taxonomy): domain Eukaryota; kingdom Metazoa; phylum Chordata; class Amphibia; order Anura; family Hylidae; genus Hyla; species Hyla sarda. The sequence continues at coordinate 260,727,506 of NC_079192.1, read as the reverse complement.
ATATTTGCACTTCAGGTTCACGCTGTAGAGAAATCCAATAAAAATGAATGGTTGGGAGTTATATTATGCGACAGTGTTAATAATATTGCTTAGCAATTCACCTTTGTTGATACATTCTTAGACTGACTTCATTTAAGACATTCTTTATAAAGGTTTCCTATTATAAAAACAACGCATACTTCTATGATACACATACATAAAAAATAGTTGCTCTGATGAACTTGTACATTATTAATAAATTGACTAAGACTAAATGCAGCGCTCCTTTGAAAAGTCTGGAATCCTCTGGAAATATATAGGAGGGCAGTTTTGTCCTCTCTCCCTCTTCTACACACCATGGTGTTTTGCTATCACACTGGGATAATAATTGACAGTGCAATAACTTACTGGAAAGTAGCCGTGATTTAAATGAATGACTACAGAAAATGTCTTTTATTATTCAAATTATGCAAATGTTCATTTTGGAATAGCTGTAAGGAAGGCCGTTCAGGAGGGGCGCTGTACCCATCTTTGGAAGTTGTTCATTTTCCCAGCAAAGACAATAATTATCATTTCAAGCGGCAATATTCTATGGCTCCTTGCAGTCATAATTTCCACTATATTTGAGAAAAGCTATTTTCCTGTTTCAGACTCCTTTTCTGTCTCCTTGCATTATTTGCATGAATAAGTGGCATTCTATTTTCCTTTTTCCTTTTTTTTGTTCACAAAATCATAGAAAAGTGTCTTGAATTCATCCAGAAAGGAATGATAGACAGGGAAAATGATCAGCTGGCTGATGACAGGCATTGTTATTATTGTTTCTCTTACCAGATTTTTTTTATTTTGTCTTTTGTCATTATTCTAGCATATAATCATGCAGGCAGAAAGAAGCAGTAGTTTGGTGAGCAGTGATGGGACACATTATATTTTATGTGTCAGAACATCCTTGTAAAGATCCTTTATTCTTATGCAACAGCTTCAAAGTGGTTTAAAAATCCTTGAATGTCAATATGCCTGTGATTGTCTTCACGTTTCATTACGCAGCAATGGTGTTATTAGTCATGTGGTTGTAGGGCACTGAATTGTAACAACGCAACCTAAGATAATGTTTTTATAACCTTCAAATCGGCATGGCATCAACATGAAGTATTTCTCACAGAAAAGGATTGCAGTAACACATGTTTTGCTATACACATGTTTATTTTCTTTGTGTGTATTGGAACTAAAGAAAAATAGGAAGAGAAAAAAAACAAATTGGACATAATGTAACGCCAAACTTCAAAAATGGGCTGGACAAAATTATTGGCACCCTTAACTTAATATTTGGTTGCACACCCTTTGGAAAAAATAACTGAAATCAGTCACTTCCTATAACCATCAATAATCTTCTTACACCTCTCAGCCGTAATGTTGGACCACTCTTCCTTTGCAAACTGCTCCAGGTCTCTCCTATTGGAAGGGCGCCTTTTCCCAACAGCAATTTTAAGATCTATTCACAGATGTTCAATGGTGTTGTGGTTCGTGGCTTTGGGGTCGAATTGGATCTGGCTTCAACGGTTTTACGACCAGTTAAAATCTGCAGACCATGCATCTGGGACACAAAATGTTCGAGATACAAAATGGCTGAGACCATGCGGACTAGTGAATACAATATATATTCACACAGACCGCAGATATTTAACTAGCTGTATCACCGGAGACCAAATGCATTCATAAAGACCCCACAGACCAACCTATTTAGGAATTTTGGAAGAGTTATATCCTAATATCCAATGCACAAATCAACACTACACATCCAAACACTGGCAGAAATAAAGATGTTTAATACACAGTTGAAAACTAAACACACTAACTAAGAGAGAGAAAAGAGAAAAGATATTGCTAATAACTAGAAGTTTAACTCTGCAGTGTAAGGAACACATATACTACATTTATAATAGAAATCCTATAATTGGCTATATGGGTGGATTTTCCTTAAAAGATACAACTATACTAAAAGAAAAATATAAAAGAATGTAACTGAGAATACTTAGCTTCAGGGAACCTTTTACAGCAAATATGATGAACGAAGGCCAGGCATGGGGTAAGGCTACAGTCCTTTGTTTCAGGATTCAGGCCCCACAGGCAGTTGAATGGCCAGGTGTGAAGGTATGCAGCCCAGCAAGACAAAAGGGAATGCTTGGGCCTGTTCAATGGGTTTTATTATGTTGTCTCCGCCCCTTACTTGGACTTTGGAATTTTTTTACGTGTACGCCATTGACCGTGCGGTTTAAGTAACGATATATTTTTATAGTTCGGACTTCAGACTATTTTTACGCACGCGGCAAAGTTTTATTTTTTTATGGGAAAAGGGGGGTGATTCAAACGTTTATTAGGGAAGGGGTTAAATGATCTTTATTAACACTTTTTACTTATTTTTTGCAGTGTTATAGCTCCCATAGGGACCTATAACACTGCACACACTGATCTTTTACACAGATCACTGGCGTCTATTAACACGCCTGTAATCAGTTTTATCGGCGCTTGACTGCTCCTGCCTGGATCTCCGGCATGGAGCAGTCATTCGCCGATTGGACACCGAGGAGGCAGGTAGGGTCCCTCCCGGTGTCCTGTAAGCTGTTCGGGACGCCGCGATTTTACCGCGGTGGTCCCGAACATCCCGACTTAGCAGCCGGGATACTTTCACTTTCGCTTCAGACGCGGTGGTCAGCTTTGATCACCGCTTCTGAAGGGTTAATCCGCGTTCGGTGATGTCCTGTATTAGCCGCGGGTCCCGTAAATATACGTCCTTCGTCGTTAAGGGGTTAAAGGAGCATCACATGCTTGAAACAATCTTATTTTTCCACAATTTTTAAAGGGTGCCAATAATTTTGTCCAGACCATTTTTGGAGATTGATGTGACATTATGTCCAATTTGCTTTTTTTCCTCCGTTTTTTGGTTTAGTTCCAATACACACAAAGGGAATAAACATGTGTATAGCAAACCATGTGTTACTGCAATCCTTTTCTGTGAGAAATACTTCATTTTCTTGAAAAATTTCAGGGGTGCCAACATTTATGACCATGACTGTATACTAGGGCCTTGTTACAACATGGAAATTATTTAGTGTAGTCTTTAACACAAACCTGTACTAGGCTGCTATATTTTATCTGCAACTTATTTGCTCATAAAAGTCCGACCGCACCATTTTATTGCTCTGAAATCTCTGAATTACAATTTAGTCTTAATTTTCTTCCATCGCTAACTACAAGCTTTATGTTGCCTGTAACCATGGTAACCAGTGCCGTGAAATGAGGGAATTGTTCTAATAAGTGTTTCCGTTATAGAAAACTCCACATTGTGTGTTGTTTTGTTGTTAATAAACCATCTTTTTGTTCTCAGATTCATCTGTAATATACAGTAACACACAAATCCCCTTGAGTCACAATACTGTGCTTCAGCCACTATAATGTTATTACTGTGGCTGAAGCAATCTTAACCTCTTAAGGACGCAGGGCATACCTGTACACACTTCGCCTGGTCCCGGTATATAACGCGAGGTCACGCCGGGGGCTGATATCATGCGGCAGCGTTGTGCCAGGCACTATTAACCCTTTAGACCCAGCTTTCAAAGTTGATCGTGTCTAAAATGAAACTGAAAGCTTCACAGCAGCTCAGTCGGGCTGATCGGGTCCATCGCTGTGAAATCATGATGTCCCGATCAGCTAGGACGCGAGCGGAGGTCCCCTTACCTGCCTCCGTTACGTCCTATCGGCGATTGTTTGCTCCAACCTGAAATCCAAGCTTGAGCAATCGACCGCCGACAATACTGATCTTTGCCTTGTCAATGCATGGCAATGATCTGTGTAGCAGATCAGTGTGTGCAGTGTAATAGCCACTAGTGGGGGCTATAACACTGCAAAAATAAGTGTGAAAAAAAGTTAATAAAAATCATTTATTCACTTCACATATTCACCTATTAAAAGTAAGAATCACCCCCCTTTTCCCATAAAAAAAAACTGTGTAAATAAAATAAAAAAAATTAACACATGTGGTATCGCCGCGTGTGGAAATGTTTGAACTATAAAAATATATAGTTAATTTAACCGCACGGTCAATGGCATAAGCACAAAAAAATTTCAAGGTCACTTTTTATATCATAAAAAAATGAATAAAAAGAAATCAAAAAGTCCTATCAATATAAAAAATTGTACTGATAAAAACTTCAGATCACAGAACAAAAAATGAGCCCTCATACTGGTCCATACGCAGAAAAATAAAAAAGTTATAGGGGTCAGAAGATGACAATTTTAAACGTATACATTTTCCTGCATGTAGTTATGATTTTTTTTTAGAAGTACGACAAAATCAAACCTATATAAGTAGGGTATCATTTTAACTGTATGGACCTACAGAATAAAGATAAGATGTCATTTTTCCCCCATTTGCAGTGGATATTTTGGTAAAATTACTAATGTCACTGCAAAGTAGAATTGGTGGCGCAAAAAATAAGCCATAATATGGAATTTTAGGTGCAACATTAAAAGCGTTATGATTTTTAGAAGGTGATGAGGAACAAATTAAAATGCAAAAACGGAAAAACCCTGTGACCTTAACGGGTTAAGGAATTATACTCGAAATGATCCCCAAAACTTTGATTTAAACTGCATCTGTTTTTCTACCTTGCATAAATCCATAGCATAAATGGTATATCTTACTATAGATATGTTACCCTCCCCACCCAAAAAATCAGATCAGTAGTAAGACAACAGGCACTGCTCTTATTCCGCCAGCCAGTAATATACTCTATGTCACACTGGTCCTACTGATAGGGATCCACTTGTGGGTGCAAACTATGCAGTAACCAGTAAGATTTCACATTCAACAGTAAAGAAAGAAAGTCACACTCACCTGAGTTTCTAGAAATCCCAGTGAAATTTGTATTCAAAGAAATGCAGCTACACAGGAACAACAGATACCATAGCAGGTAATGAGAGCAGCTGCTGTCACTCTCCGCTATGGGATCTGTTGTTCCTGTGTTGCTGCATTTCTTTGAATACAAATTTCACTGGGATTTCTAGAAACTCAGGTGAGTGTGACTTTCTTTCCTTACTGTTCATTGACAGATCAGATTACACACTGCATATAAAGTCTATGGAGGGGGAAAGCCACTACCAAAGCAAAAAAAGAAAAATTGCTTACATGAAAGAAATTTATCAACAGGCTGAAAGCAGTTAATAAATAAGTCACATATAAGCAAAAAAATAGTAAGAAAAAAATAACAAAAAAAAGGAATACATAAGCAAACATTGATAAATGTCCCCCTAAGAGACTGGAAAGAGAATACCCAAGCTAAGTATTTGATCACCCCAGGGCTTGATTCACAGGTTAGACTTGTCAGTACTGCTCTGTAATGTCCCCCAAACTGCTGCTTCTGAAAGTGTGTAAAGAGACACAGAAAAGCAGGATCTGCTCTTCTGTGTGTGTGCAGTTTCTATGAAAAGTCATTGCTATTAGTCTACACCCTCTAGCATTGGAACAACTGCAAATTATATGTAGCATACAGTACAAAAATCTGGTGAAAAATTCAAAATTGCTCTCTGATGACACGTGTCTCAGGAGCTCTCCAGAGTAGAAGCAAATTCCCATAGCAAACCTATTCTGCTCTGCGCAGTTCCTGAGACAAGCAGAGATGTCAGCAGAGAGCACTATTTCCAGACAGATAACTCATCTTCAGTAGCTGATAATTATTGGAAGGATTAAGATATTTTAATTGAAGTAATTTAGAAATATAATTATTGGAAGGATTAAGATATTTTAATTGAAGTAATTTAGAAATATAATTATTGGAAGGATTAAGATTTTTAAATTGAAGTAATTTAGAAGTCTGTTTAACTTTCTGGAGCCAGTTGATCTAAAAAAAAGTTTTTTTTTACTGGAATACCCCTTTAAAGCTCATTTATACAACTTTCTTACAGCTGCGTACACAGCCACAATCCCCTATTAAGAGATGTTTTTGTAGCTCCACTGCAGATGTATGCGTTATTGAATTCTTATGACATTTTATCAGATGCAGCATGACACGTGTCTAACCTTTCCATTGGTCATGCTTAAACATAGGCCAAGATGTGTGGACTAGCTTTGAAAAAACAATATTTTGCAATACAGTGGTCCCTCAACATACGATGGTAATTCGTTCCAAACGCGCCATCGTTTGTCGAATCCATTGTATGTTGAGGGATTCGTGCAATGTAAAGTATAGGAAGCTGTACTCACCTGTCCCCGCCGCTCCCGATGGTGAACGGTCCTCCGCTGTCTTCTCCGTTCCTCTGCTGTCTTCTCCGGTCCTCTGCTGTCTTCCGCAAGGCCTTACTGGGCCTGCGTAGCGACGTCATTACGCCGCTGCGTACGCCATTCCTATTGGATGATGTGCGCAGCAGCGTATTGATGTCATCGGAGAGGGCCGAGAAGACACCGGAAGACTAGCGCTGAACCCGGAGGGCACCCCGGAGCATCGTGGAGGGGTAAGTAATACTTACCGCACCACACGGGGAACATTAAGTTGCTATCCGGCAGCAGCTTAAGCATTTTGCGCTGCCGAATAGCACTTAATGCGATGGCCCCGACATAAAAAAGCACCGTATGTCGATGCTGACATCGACATGCGATGGCCTCTGAGAGGCCATCGTATGTCGATTTGATCATATGTCGGGGCCATCGTAGGTCATGGGGTCACTGTACTCTGTTGGGAGTTCTTTATGCTATATCTGTCTCAGTAACATGAGTTACAGCTATTAAAGGTTTTGCTCATATATCTTGGTAACATAATGAATTTGGATTGTAATAAATTAAAATCCTTCATGAAATTTGCAGAAAGAAAAAAAAGGAGAATTTTTTTTAGGTGAGGAAATCTTAATACTTTAAAAATACAGCATGTGAATGCGATTTGTTGATACTGGTATTGTATTACTCTGGGGTTGTTTGACCCTGTGTGAAACCCTTAACCTGCACTACAAGATGACTTTGAATGGGCCTAAACTGCTTTGCTGTGATAATATTCCTCTCTTTTTCAGTGCCACCATGGGCCATAATCGCAATAGCCATTGTTGCGGTCTTGTTGATACTCACTTGCTGCTTCTGTGTGTGCAAGAAATGCTTGTTCAAAAAAAAGAATAAGAAGAAGGGCAAAGAAAAAGGTGGAAAGAATGCTATTAATATGAAAGATGTAAAAGATTTGGGCAATACCATGAAAGACCAGGTAATGAAATCCTTGTTTATGGTGCTGGTGTAAACCACCATCTGTATTTATTTATGCAGAAAAATATTTACTATTGTCTATATGGAATTAGTTTTATACGAAAAGCTTTAAATACAGGATTTTTATGGTCTATAAAGGCCTTATGATCTAGAAACTGGCAGCGGTACAAGATTGAAGACTGACCTATTAAAAGGTCACATTGATAGAATTTCTGATTTAAGATTTAAGATACATAGATGTCAAAATGTTTGTCTTTTGGAGCAGGTAGAGATAAAGGGAGGTGGTGATAAATACAGTGTTACAGTATATTGTGTCACCAAACTGCAACTCCGGCAAACTGTACTTGGGTCTTATAGAATAATGAAACATAGCTATAAATATTTTCACAACTACCATAAAATATTATATTTGGCAGCAAATAAATATCCCATTCAATAGGAAAACGATTAGTATTTTTCATACACCGTAACTTCCTATTCATTCTTACTTCTATAGTCATTTTTTATACAGTCTATAGCAGGAAGTTTGACTGCACGCTGTATACACAAAGTGAATGGAATTATAATATAATATATTGACCATGTTGGACATTAAATGTATGTTAGGTCTAAATGAGGCCAAGCAAATTACATATTGATTTCCTATTGATGGGATTTTGTAAACACTACTCCACAGGAAATCATTTATTAGAAGTAGTAAAATATATTTTCTTCAACTTTACTTTCACACATATGGGTAGAGGATAGATAGATAGATAGATAGATAGATAGGGGAGAATACCACTGGAATTCATTATTTATATTTAAATTATTTATAATTTGACATCTGTAAGAAAAAAAACCCTCTGTAGGTCTCTATATAAAATAAGTAGTATAGAATCATAGCAGGCAGCACATTAGTATAACAGGAATCTATAAAAAAAAGAACAAGTGCCTTCATAGTCAGAACAATGCAATATAAAATGTAGACCCACTATTGAATCCTGTTGATCAACACGAATCTACTCCTAAAGAAAATGACTGAGGAAACGTTTTTTGTTGCAATGTACTTTACTAATCTTATGTGCAAAGTAGGTGCGAAATAACAGTAAGGCTGGGTACACACTTGTCTGGCAATCCAGAGACATTTTGAATGGGATAAGACATACTAAAAGCTGGATCTGTTGCCTCCAGTGTGGTTGCACAAAGTAAAAAAAATGGTGCCTAATCCAGTGCTGCCTAATCCAGTGCTGCCTAATCCAGTGCTGCCTGATCCAGTGCTGCCACCAGCCATTCTGGTCCCCAGACATATGTAAACCCAGCCTAAAATGTACATAAATACATAAAAAATTGCTTTTATGATGTATGATATATATATATATATATATATATATATATATATATATATATATACCATCTACAAAACAAATGCATTTTTGTACCTTGTTGTATTGTTTGTACATTTTTTATGTCTTGCTTTGCTTTCTTACTGTTGGAGAACTGCCATATGAAATTTTCCCTAAAATATTTACACTTTTTTAGGATAAACTTACATGTAACAGATCTGCTGAACACATTTCTGTACCTGTATGTCAGTGAGAAAATACACCACGAGACTTTGTTCAGACACAGTTGTTTTGCTCGTTATAGTGGCCATAAAATGAGCTATAAACAGCAGTTTTTCTTACTGTTGAGTTCTATTGAATGCACGCATTAATGTTACAGGTTGTTTACGAACCAGAGTAATTAACATTTTTGTTTAGTGTTTTGTTTTGCTTAATAAAATAAACAATATATAATATATTGTTTTGTTTTTCACACAAATGTAACTAAAAAAAAAACTAACTAAAAATTTTAGCCGTATTTGGTAATTTATTTCAAAGTTGAAAATATGGCCAAAAAAACTGTGTATGAATACAGCATAAATCTTCAGCACTATAAGAAGAATAAACACATGTTCACATGTGACAGATTTGTTGCAGAATCTTCTGCAATTGAAAATCCATTCCACATACTGTACTGGAATAGGTCACACCACATTCATATGCTGCATAAACAATCCAGTTTACACGTGTGGAATAGATTTTTATTGCAGAGATTTCTGCGACAAATCTGCCATTTTCAAGCCAGTTTCAAACAAGCATAATACAGCGACAATCTTACCTTCATATCACCGCCACTAGTCCCAGTCATACAGTGCGTCTGGTGACTCATAGTGACAGCATTATTGATTTTGATGGGGTTATCCTGCACTATGCTCACAGTGGAATTTCTGTGTCATATGTTTCTGGCATGGAAATTCCTATTCCGGCATCGTTAGAAAAGATAAACTTGTTTATTCTTTCTGTGGATTTCGCTTGGAAATGCATTACCGTCTATGAGACTACGCATTTCCGAGTGGTCCAAGCGCCTTATTATTCCGTTTTTTCCAGGTGGACATTCCACACATTTTACTAATGTGCGAACTCGCCCTAATACTTCTGTCAGTTTATCCTATTATCTTACCTGGCCTGTGATTTATACATTATACATGTTGCTGAATTTCATTTGGAGTCTGAAATTCCATAGGAAATTATAGTACCATGCATGTGGATCAGGTTTCTTGAACTTACTCAAAGCTTAAAGGGGTACTCCGCTGCTCAGCGTTTGGAACAAAATGTTCCGAACGCTTAGAGTAGGCACTGGGAGCTTGTGACATCATAGCCCCGCCCCCTCAGTACATCATTTATTTAAGTAGGCATAAATTGTAGGGGAAATTTGCACCTGCTCTGAGCTGGTGTAGACTTCTAATACTGTCGCCTAATAAGTTTAGTGATATCCAATACTGGCGGGGCTCAGTTTTTTTTTTTTTTATATATATCAACTGGCTCCAGAAAGTTAAACAGATTTGTAAATTATTTCTATTAAAAAACTCTTAATCCTTCCAATAATTATCAGCTGCTGAAGTTGAGTTGTTCTTTTCTGTCTGGCAACTGTGCTCTCTGCTGACATCTCTGCTTGTCTCGGGAACTGCACAGAGTAGAAGAGGTTTGCTATGGGGATTTGCTTCTACTCTGGACAGTTCCCGAGACAGGTGTCCTCAGAGAGCATTTAGACAGAAAAGAACAACTCAACTTTGGCAGCTCATAAGTACTGAAAGGATTAAGATTTTTTTAATAGAAGTAATTTACAAATCTCTTTCACTTTCTGGAGCCTTTTGATATATAAAACTTTTTTTTTTTCCCTGGATAACCCCTTTAAGTTCCCCCTATGCGTTTCCCTTAGAAAGAAACTGATTTTAAGTCTCAGAAATGTCTACAACAAATCTGCTGATGTGAATTTACCCTGAAAGTGGTTATTCAGGATTGGAAAAAAAGGAGCAGATTTATTTTAAAAACAGCACCACGCTGTCCATTGAAGTCAATGGAGCCAAGTTGTAATACCACACTCCACCTGAGGACAGGGGTGGTGATGTTTCTAGAACAAAATAGCTCTGTATTTCTATTCCTGGATAAACCCTTTAATAAATAGCAAAGAGTGTGTTGTGATAGCCATCGAAAGATTGCAGTAACCTATCTGTGAAAGAATACACAGTAAAGGGTTTATACACTCTGCTGATGGAGAAAAGCCAAAGGGAATGTTATTTCCCTGTAGCAACTCTGCCCTATTCCTGTTTGTAATACATTCTGGAATCTCTAAGAATGCAGTTACCTAATATACCCAAGGTGAATGTTCTATTTAATGGTCATAAAGAGAACACAGAGAAATAAAGTACCATACTGAAAACAAGCAAGTACAAACAAGTCGACTAAGGACGAGAAATGACTTGTGTTTTTGCTTTGTAGATCTTTAATTAACTTATGTTTTCATGTTTATGATTATGTTAATTAAAATATGTTTTTTCTTGTCTTTAATGTTTCTGTACTTTACTAGAATAAATCTGTTAATGACATTTTCACACAATGCTGAAATAGTCATCATTTTTAATCTAGCTTTACAAAGGCATAACAGTATTCATTGGATGTTTCTCTTCATAGAAAATTGCCGCAACCGCAGCAGAGTAACCAACTTTATTTATTCCAGCAGAAATCTAATAATTTCTTTCTTCTTAATTCTTTATCAACATGATCGATTCCTACAATATTCTTTTAACAATAAACATAAGGTTTAATTCTTAAATGTGTTGTTGTCAATTGTTATCAATAAGACATTAATGCACTAAAATTAATGTTGGAGTGTAATTCATTGTTTGGACAACAACAGGGGCGATAACAAAAATCAAACACTGCCTTATTCCTAAACAGTGTAAACTAGTCTAAGAAGGTGCCAGATTACTAAAAGTGACTGGTACATTTTGAAACTCCGTTTATTAAATTCTCCCATAGAGTACCCAGGGTATAAAGATCATTCATACAATTCCCTTCAGGGCATAGAGCCCCTCCGGGACTAGAACCTTTACTATGGTAACCCCTTAAAATATCACTTTTATTATTTTCATTTAAAGTCCCCGATAATGTGTAAATAATACAAACTTGTATTTAAAAACACAACCTAGGTATTGGTTTTAGGTCCTCCTTGGACCTCTATTAGGTTGTAGATATTCGCATAGGATCTTCTATGGATAGGGTCCTCTAATTCTCCTCTTATTCCAACCCTGGTTGTTAGTTAAAATAAAGTCTTTAGTATCCCCCCAATGTTTCGCCGGTAGAAACCGGGTGCAGAACACTTTTTGAAACTCTGGCATATGTTTACACTGTCTAGTCTACATTTGTAAAAACAGGAGAGAAGGCACTCCATAGGATAACACCACCGGAGATAGGGGGGAGGGGAGAGTAATATCTAATTTTAACTGCTCACCCTGGGTGGTTGCGTAGCAGCATACACAACAATGGAAAACTCTCAAATACAATGGTCCGTCTGCAGCCCTCCTGGTGTGGATTCCCCAACGTATGCAAACAAGAGAAGGCTTCAATGATGAGTATAGGAGTACATCGGCGCGGAACGGACCCAGGCACAGCAGGTAAGAAGATAAAATCCAATTTATTCAATGCAACGCGTTTCCCTGCGCAAGCGCAGATTCATCAGGCATGACGAATCTGCGCTTGCGCAGGGAAACGCGCTGCATTGAATAAATTGAATTTTATCTTCTTACCTGCTGTGTCCTGGGTCCGTTCAGCGCCGATGTACTCCTGTACTCTTCATTGAAGCCTTCTCTAGTCTACATTTGCACTGTCTATGAGTTGGCTTACTTTTAAACTATAAATGAGCACCACATTTTTGGCACATTTAAGCTATGCCCTCTTTCCAAAGAGGGCACACATGCTTTCTGGGAAGCCATACATCCCCAGTTTGCTGCAAATGTGCCTAAAACACTTTCAAAATGTGGTGCAAGTTATGTATGACAGTTACTTGGCACAAAATGGGCCAGGTTTTTGGTAAATTTTTTATTATCTCCTCTAATGTTTTTCTTCATACTTGTTATTTATATGGCCAATGAATCTTTAAAGGTTAGATTGAGATGTAAAGGAAAATAGAAAATGCTGAGAATAAAAAAAAATGTTTCTTTTATCTGTATAGTGTTTGTTTTAGTGACGAGGACATGGATTTCTGTAAGCTCTTTTGGGAAGAAATGCTGCTTAGAACTTACCCTGGAATCACACAGACAGTTTTGTGGAAGTTCTTATAACCGAAAGCAGTGCAAAAAAAAGTGCATTCAAAAACTGCATGTGTAATTCCAGCCTTTTATTGACAATGGGGTTCATTTACGACTGGATAGCATAACATCAATAAACTCTGGCCTACTCTATATCATTTTCTTTATCATTTGGCTCCCACTGTTTATGGCTTTTCCTAACACCTTGGTGAATTCCTTTGAGAGATAGCTGGTATCACCGAAACATGAAATTAACAAAACAAATGTGACTAGTTAAATGATACACTGTCCTTAAAAATATTTATGCCCAAAGTCGAATTCGTACATTTATAAGTAAATCAGAAGTTAGAGCTGTAGCTGTTTGTAAATATATATTTTACTTACCAAGGCTGAACTCTCACTGCTTTTAACCAGATGTTTAGCTGTGCCGATGTACATGACAAAAATGTTAATAGACTTAAATTGTCTGACAAAAGGGTATCTATTTGGCTTTATAAGTCAATGTATTGCAAAAAAATAAAAGGTAGAATAGCATAGTATCCCATTAAACAAGTAGTGTATGCTATTTTACTAAATAGGATCAATAAAAAAAAAAATGTCTGTTAACTTAATATCATGTAAGCCTTAGTGTGACAGATGATAAAGTATGGTATCCGGCATAGACATTAATTTCATAGATACCTCAGGAGACTCCAATGATGTCACTGTCCATTTAACTAAAAGAAAAAAATGTAGAGCAAAGCTTCTCATAGAGTGGTATCTTTCCACACTTTGTGGGTTAAATAAGTTTATAGGTAACTGCTTACCTTGTGTTGCTGCGTACCAGACACAGCAATTAATATAAGCGTGTACATGAAAGGTAGTGCTGCCTTCCGGGAATTGGTCTACAGGTGCTTCCCTGGTAGATGTAAGCATATGAAGATCCAAAGATGAAAATAGAAAGACCCGGCTTTGTACGACTCAAACCAGTCATAATTCAGTCAGCAAGATACTATGTGCCAAAAACAAATGTGTTTCAAGGCATCCAGTTCTTCATCAGGGTACGTTCACATGATAGTTACATCGTCAGGAATTCCAGGGCTTCCCTTTTAAGAGCAAGTAATGTATCCCACTGTAAGTCTATACAGTGCGATATCCTGTAGTGTTCCATCATAGGTAAAGGTTGGGAGTCCTCCTGAAACAAAAGCCTAAAATGCAGTGTGAACCCATATTTGCCATTTTCCTGTTTGATTGTAGCTGACAATTATTCTGACAGCAGGGAGTGCAGACATTTTGGGTGTCACTTTTGTCAGAACGGGTATGGCTGCACTTAATGTTATTAGTTTTGACAATTTAGCCACCACAAAATATGCCAACATATAAGATAAATAAATATAAAAGTATTAAAATGTGTTCTTTTAATACTTGGAGTTTGCCCAGTACAGACAAATGGAACTCTGGCCATGGTTACCTTCATTTTCTTCAGTGTAAATGAACCTCAATGTGTTACTAACAATGTGCTTTGTTATTGTATTATTCTTGTTTTTCATTTTAATTTCTTACCTTTTTTACTTTTATGTTTTATCTGTATTATGTTATTCAGTTTTGTGTAATATACTATCTCTGTTACTGTGTGGAAAAATGACCTATTTATTTCAAGAGGGAAATGCTTTGAAGGCATGTGAAATATTTATGAGGGTATGAAGTAGATGTATTAGCACATTATGAACTCTCTTTCGTGTGACAGTATGATTAGTAAATCATCCTATTTCCAGGCACATTGGATTGCTAATACCACAGTGTAAGGGGAATTGAGCTGTCATGTATATGGGCAATGGTCATTTCATAATAGTTCTACAATTATATTGTTATAATCAGACCAAAACCATTTCTCAAAGGGGTTCACTAATGTTTTTTTCTTTAAAGTTATTTATTTTTTTACTGCATAGTAGGTCATGGTTGTGATCGAAGCTATCTTCCCAGCATTTATATCTATTATAGTTTGATAGTGGTGTTATGGTAAAGATTTGACTTTAAAAGAGTATTCTGGCTTTAGACATTTTATCCCCTATCCAAAGCAATGGGATAAGATGTCTGATCGCGGGGAGCCAACCGCTGGGACACCCGCGATCTCCCTGCAGCACCCACATTCTGTGCGGAGCTGCCTCTCCAGGCTCGGAAACCGGAAGATTTGGGGACTGGAGACGTGACATAACGCCACGCCCCCTCGTGATATCACATCATGCCCCCTCCCTTCATGTCTATTGGAGGGGGCATAACGGCAGTTACGCCCCCTCCCATAGAGATGATTCTTGATATATATAGATATATAGATATGCCTATCTCAGGGAGAGGCACCGCTTCCGGTTTAAAACGGAGATTAAAAAAGGCCATTAGCACTCCGTGGGCTTTCTGGGTAAGAAGTATACAAAGTTTCTCATCACACCACCATATAAGGTAATGTGGCCTCTCATCAGCTCTGGCTCTTGTTACAAAGTCTCAGAAGCTGATTGGGATTTGTGCGAAGTCAGAGTTCTTCCCAGAAGGGAAAAGGACCTATCTGCAGACAGCCGTTTTGGGGTGCTTGCCCCTCCTCAGTACAGAGCAGGGTGTTCTGGCTTGGCTGAGGATGAGAGACCTGTAGCGACTCATCCTCAGCCAAGCCAGAACATCCTGCTCTGTACTGACGAGGGGCAAGCACCCCGAAACAGCTGTCTGCAGATGGGTCTTCTTCCCTTCTGGGGAGAACTCTGGCTTGGCACAAATCCCAATCAGCTTCTGAGACTTTTTAACCAGAGCCAGAGCTGATCAGAGGGCACGCTACCTTATATGGTGGTGTGATGAGAAACTTTGCATACTTCTTACATATATATTTATTTTTGGGACATTTAGAAATAATGATTTGCTTTTGCTCTGGACAGTTCTTTACACAGACAGAGGTGTCAGCAGAGAGCACTGTGGTAAGACAAAAAAGAACTACACAACTTCCACTAGTGCATACATCAGCTAATAAGTACTGGAAGGATTAAGATTTTTAAATAGAAGTAATTTACAATTCTGTTTAACTTTCTGGAGCCAGTAGATTTCAAATAAAATTTTTTCCAGGGAGTACCCCATTAAGGAGATAGGGATGCATGGAAAAGATGTTGTAGAAATTATAATAATGCCAGCATAGTGATATCAGTGTTGATGTAGGAAATAGATATAAATGCTGCTGGAATAACATTGCATTTTAGGTATCATATTCCTCATACATAATTTATGCATAAACATAAATGACTTTAAAGAATAGGAAGTGTTTTCAGAACACCAGGGCTGACCTACATTTCCGTGTTCTCAGTAAACAAGATGAACTGTGAATAAAATGCGCAAGTAATGGTCATTTTTCCAAGGTTCTTACTAATGGTTATGTGTGGCTGTCTTAATTTGATTTCTTCCTTCTGTGTCCTCCCTCTCTGTGTTGTATCTCATGACTGTTCTGGATTGTCACTTGCGGTAGGTTTTTTTTTTCTACTTGGTTAAACCATAGATAGTGGAAACATTTTATGATTAGTTGTCTTGACAGCTGGAGCTTCTCAATTGAGATTAATCCACTGCTTAACACTGCTTAATACATCAAGAGGCTGAACTAAATTGATTTCATTCAAACAGAAATAGAGTTATCCCCCACAAACACAAGCCGAATTGTATTAGAAGGCTCAAATTGTGTAATTGCTGCAAATAATCAACGTTTATTAAACAAAAATAGCAGATCAGTTGCATGCTTCATGTTACATTTCCTAATAATAGCATTTCATTGAAGTGAAATATGAGTCCCAAATTTGATTCACTTAAGAGTTGTGAACTGTTCAGAAATGTATCTTTGCACTATAACAATCGTTGCCCATGTTCCCCAATACCTGGCTGTATTTGGTAAAGAGAGCTGGATAACTGAGTGAGACAGAGTAGAAATCTAGGGTCTTGCTTTCCTCTTTTGGAATCAACACTACTATTGTCCATGGGAAGGTTCCTTCAAGTAAGTGATGATGAGCTGTAATACCAGACATTGCACATGGAAGAAAGTGACACTGTTTATGTAAATAGTAGATTATTTTTCTCTCCCTTAAAGAGGTTATCCAGCTTAGAAAAATGTATCCTGTATCCAAAAAATAGGAGATAAGTGTTATATCGTTGGGAGTCCGATCATTGGGATCCTTCGTAATCTCCTGCCCAGTACCCCAGCTCTCCTCCTGCATGGAGCAGAGGTAGGCACGCGCGCCCCATTCATCTCTATGTCGAAGTGCTGTATTCGGGTGTTTCCGGCTCTCCCATAGAGATGCATGAAGGGGGCATGTTGACAACCACTCCGTGCGATGGTTGACAAAGATCTGTGCAGGAGGAGAGCCGGGGCGCCGGGCAGGAGATGGTGAGGGGTCACAGCAATCAGTATGACTCCAGCTGTTGCAAAACAACAACTCCCAGCATGCTAGGAGTTGTATTTTTGCAACAGCTGGAGGCACACTGGATGGGAAACAGATGATCAGAAAATAGCAGTGCACTTGTCTACAATTTATACGCCTGGTATTGCAGTTACAATGCTGGACAAAAGCAGACCGTTTTTTTCTAATCTCACACAACTTCTTTACGCTTTACACATCTGCATAATGTGCTTCTAAATCACCAAGAGCAGTTTTTTAAAAATTGAATTGAATTTTCTATTTTTTTGTAAACAGCGCACAAAACCTGCAGTTAATGATAAAATGTAAAATCCCGTCCAAATCTGTTTGGTAGGTCTGTGAAAAGTCATCTGAGGCTTAGGTTTAAGGAACATAAAATAACTGCGGCCAAATAGCTTGTGAGTGATTGACAGCTTTGTCCCAACTCGCTGCTGATTTGCCCATAGACTTAACTACAGTTCTAAAAAAAAAAAAAAAAAAGCATTTAGCATACTGGTGTTGATCATATAATGTTCTGCCAGATATATTCCTTAGTTAACATTTATCACTGAGCCTTTGTTGTTGTTGTTTCATATGCTGATGGCTTCTTGGCAGGTATCTTGTATTTTGCAGCCAAATCATTTAGTGAATTACTGTGAAAATATATGGAAATGTACTATACAAATCAATCTATGGTGCTGAATTAATATACTGTTTCATACAAATGGTTGCCTTATTTATATTTAGCAGACCTGTTGCCAGATATATTACATTAACTAAATCGACACATTCTATGAAGAAAAATTCCCTGCCTGATCCTGATAAAGTGCCACAGAGCAACGTGTGGCACCAAGCATTTCAGTACTTAAAGCTTAATACTAACATATTGTTGGTAACCACAATATTCTATGCTCCAGTATAAGACTGGATACAAAACCATCCCTGGGCATCACACAAACCAGTCCAGAATTCTATTGTACCAAGTTTGTGATAGAGTAGGTGACCCCCTCACTAAAAATTGAAAATATTTGTCAAGTCTTCATAAACATACTTATTTTACTCCATTGTTGTACATTCAGTCCTTATGTAATTGATACACATCACCATGTGCGTCACTTTAGCATACCAATGTGATATATATTCAAACTGATTTGAAAACATCTTTACAGATGTAAACGGAGACTAAAGGATGAAATAAACAAATATTGAAAATATTGATTTAAAAAACTAAACCATTTCTTATAGGTTTTATTGAATTTCAAGGGAATGTCCAGTGTTAAAGTGTCTGCAAGAGGTATTGTCTGGCATTGCAGTTCATCCACTGAAATGGGAATAACCTTTTTATATTGGATAGTGGGATTAATTGGATGGAAACACAAATCTTTTGTCTAGTCCCAAACAATCTTTTTAAAATAACCTCTTTAAAAGCGATATTAGGAGAAGTGCAAATATCTATCTACATGATCAATAATAAAAACTATTATGTTTTTGTTTACCATAGAGTTAACTTATGGAACACTAATGCCCACAAACACATACGATCAAGATGACTTACAATAGAGAATTATAATTTTTAAATGTTGTTATAAAGCAGCAAGAGCACATAAGCTTTCTATTACTACTTAAAATGTTATAGCCTAAATCTCCTGTTAATTAAATTGCAAAGCTGCAACTTAATCACTAACAATTCTGAAATTATTTATTGAAATATAAACAATGTAAAATGAATTTGGTTCAGCCCAGCTTTACATTGAAGTATGAAATGAAATAATGAATCTAAAAAACCTTTATTTCATGAGCCTCCATTCAATGATAGCATGTTTTATTCTGACTGAAAATTTTACTGTGAATGGCACTTTTGACCTGTTTGAAAAGTTTAGTTTTTTATGTTTATTTATAAAATTTTTTTTAATGAAACTAAAGAACGAAGCAGCCATAATTCTGGAATGAGCTTTGATATAGTGCATGCAAACTTGACTTGAGTTTATAGTTATGCAACTTTTTAATAGACCTTGGTAATACTGTTATCAGCATGTGTGCTAAAATATAAAAAATATATATAATATGACATAGTATAGTGGAAATGTGCGCATAATATGCCTGCCTGCATTCTAAAACTAATATTCTTAATTTTTTACTGCCTGCTAAGTGAATGCACCAATTAGCCATAACATTAAAATTGGTGAAGGTAAATAGGTAAAGTGGACAACCTGGATAATGTCATAACAATGACAACTGTCAAGGAATGGAATACTTTAAGTTGTGCATCAAGTAAACAGCCAGATCCTCAAGTTACTTCTTGGGGGCAGAAAAAAAGAGTAAACATTAACATCTGAGGAACTTTGAGAAGGGCTAAAATGTTATGGCATTGCCAAAATAACAGGTCTTGTTGGCTGATGCAATGGTCATTAACAACTATACGTGGCCCAAGGAAGGACAAACAGTAAACCAGTGAGGCTGGGTTCACATAAGTGTGGCATCCCGCAGAGTATTCCCCCGGCGTGCACCGTAGGGAAACTGATGCTAGAACTGATGCTAGAACTGCGTTTTACTGTCCAGCATCTAGAAACAATGAACCCCGGATACCAAACAACTTATGACAACTGATGCCCCTTGTCATCAGTTATGGCATCAATTGCATTGAGATCCAGACTGAGTTCACCTGTGCTGGATGCTGGACATATGTGAACCCAGTCTGACAGGGTCATGGGTGACCAAGGCTCACTGATGCACTTGGGTAGCAAGAGCTAGCCCGCCTGGGGGAACTAAGAATCCTATATATATAGAGGAACAACAGACAATAATAAAGAGAGGATAGGGGAAAATGCCTAAGTATGGTATTCATGGCTGCCAATAGCATTAAAAGTTTGTTGCAAAGTTTTGTGAAGGATACTAGTTAATTTGTCATTAGCCAATATCCATCTTAACTTGAATTTCACCAATTGTAAGGGAATGGAATGAGTTTTAATGTTATGGCTGATGATTGTATATTTACAGTATACCAGTATGACTAAAACCAAAAAAGTCTTGGCTTTTTACAGTATATTACTGCACAGCTTTGTAGGCAGAATGTCGGAATCATAACATAACCTCATGAATTTAATAAATTTGCTTTACAGGCATTAAAGGATGATGACGATGATGATGCTGAGACTGGATTAACCGATGGGGAAGATAAAGAACAACCTAAAGAAGAAGAGAAGCTAGGAAAACTTCAATACTCATTGGATTATGATTTCCAAAATAATCAGGTGGGTTAATGTTCCTGTTTACTGTACTTTTATCCTGTTTCATATGTATATTTTAAGTTATATATTTATCTAAAAGGCTTTTCAGTTCAGGAAAAACAAAACTACTTTATCCTTGATCTATTTAAAAAATCAGAAATAGTTGATTCCATATTATTCCCTGTGAATAATGTGAAGTACTAATTGATGAAGTGTCCAATGACCCCCAAATACTTCTTCCAAAAAGGGAACATAGAGGCTCTCCATAAAAGGGTATCCAGATGACAGATATTTATGCCACATCCATAGGATAGTTTCATAAATTACAAGTATGTGGGAATTTACTACTGAGAAATCTCCCTTTTGGAAAAACAAGTCATAACCCATCATTGTTCAAAAAAAATTGACTCCCAGGATCTTTATGAGGTTCAATTGAATAAAGAATACCTGAGTTTAGAAGTATTTAAGTTGGGTCTTGTTGAGGTACACCCTTCTTTATCAATGGGGCAGTCAAAGTTTTTACCCAACACTATAGTCTTAGTAGTGACAAGATGAGAATGTAGGAACTGTATAAGCTCGTTGATGAGCCAGAGTAGTGCCCTCCCCAAGAACAATCTACAATTAGCAATCTGACACAGACCGGCTGTTACGCCGAGCGCTCCGGGTCCCCGCTCCTCCCCGGAGCGCTCGCTACACTCCTCTCACTGCAGCGCTCCGGTCGGTTCCACGGACCCGGGGCGCTGCGATACCGCCTCTGGCCGGGATGCGATTCGCGATGCGGGTAGCGCCCGCTCGCGATGCGCACCCCGGCTCCCGTACCTGACTCGCTCTCCGTCAGTTCTGTCCCGGCGCGCGCGGCCCCGCTCCCTAGGGCGCGCGCGCGCCGGGTCTTTGCGATTTAAAGGGCCACTGCGCCGCTGATTGGCGCAGTGGTTCCAATTAGTCTTTACACCTGTGCACTTCCCTATATCACCTCACTTCCCCTTCACTCCCTCGCCGGATCTTGTTGCCTTAGTGCCAGTGAAAGCGTTTCCTTGTGTGTTCCTAGCCTGTGTTCCAGACCTCCTGCCGTTGCCCCTGACTACGATCCTTGCTGCCTGCCCCGACCTTCTGCTACGTCCGACCTTGCTTCTGTCTACTCCCTTGTACCGCGCCTATCTTCAGCAGCCAGAGAGGTTGAGCCGTTGCTAGGGGATACGACCTGGTCACTACCGCCGCAGCAAGACCATCCCGCTTTGCGGCGGGCTCTGGTGAAAACCAGTAGTGACTTAGAACCGATCCTCTAGCACGGTCCACGCCAATCCCTCTCTGGCATAGAGGATCCACTACCTGCCAGCCGGCATCGTGACAGTAGATCCGGCCATGGATCCCGCTGAAGTTCCTCTGCCAGTTGTCGCTGACCTCACCACGGTGGTCGCCCAGCAGTCACAACAGATAGCGCAACAAGGCCAACAGCTGTCTCAACTGACTGTTATGCTACAACAGTTACTACCACAGCTCCAGCAATCATCTCCTCCGCCAGCTCCTGCACCGCCTCCGCAGCGAGTGGCCGCTTCTGGACTACGACTATCCTTGCCGGATAAATTTGATGGGGACTCTAAGTTTTGCCGTGGCTTCCTTTCCCAATGTTCATTACACTTGGAGATGATGTCGGACCAGTTCCCCACTGAAAGGTCTAAGGTGGCTTTCGTAGTCAGCCTGCTGTCTGGAAAAGCCCTGGCTTGGGCCACACCACTCTGGGACCGCAATGACCCCGTCACTGCCTCTGTACACTCCTTCTTCTCGGAAATTCGAAGTGTCTTTGAGGAACCTGCCCGAGCCTCTTCTGCTGAGACTGCCCTGTTGAACCTGGTCCAGGGTAATTCTTCCGTTGGCGAGTATGCCGTACAATTCCGTACTCTTGCTTCTGAATTATCCTGGAACAATGAGGCCCTCTGCGCGACCTTTAAAAAAGGCCTATCCAGCAACATTAAAGATGTTCTGGCCGCACGAGAAATGCCTGCTAATCTTCATGAACTTATTCACCTAGCCACTCGCATTGACATGCGTTTTTCCGAAAGGCGTCAGGAGCTCCGCCAAGATATGGACTCTGTTCGCACGAGGCGTTTCTTCTCCTCGGCTCCTCTCTCCTCTGGTTCCCTGCAATCTGTTCCTGTGCCTCCCGCCGTGGAGGCTATGCAGGTCGACCGGTCTCGCCTGACATCTCAAGAGAGGACACGACGCCGCATGGAGAACCTCTGCCTGTACTGTGCTAGTACCGAACACTTCCTGAGGGATTGTCCTATCCGCCCTCCCCGCCTGGAAAGACGTACGCTGACTCCGCACAAAGGTGAGACAATCCTTGATGTCTACTCTGCTTCTCCACGTCTTACTGTGCCTGTGCGGATGTCTGCCTCTGCCTTCTCCTTCTCTTCTGTGGCCTTCTTGGACTCTGGATCTGCAGGAAATTTTATTTTGGCCTCTCTCGTCAACAGGTTCAACATCCCAGTGACCAGTCTCACCAGACCCCTTTACATCAATTGTATAAACAATGAAAGATTGGACTGTTCCATACGTTTCCGCACGGAGCCCCTTCTAATGAGCATCGGATCTCATCACGAGAGGATTGAACTTTTGGTCCTCCCCAATTGCACCTCGGAAATTCTCCTTGGACTTCCCTGGCTTCAACTTCATTCCCCAACCCTGGATTGGTCCACTGGGGAGATCAAGAGTTGGGGGCCCTCTTGTTCCAAGGACTGTCTAAAACCGGTTCCCAGTAACCCTTGCCGTGACTCTGTGCTTTCTCCAGTAACCGGTCTCCCTAAGGCCTATATGGACTTCGCGGATGTTTTCTGCAAAAAACAAGCGGAGACTCTACCTCCTCACAGGCCTTATGATTGTCCTATCGACCTCCTCCCGGGCACTACTCCACCCCGGGGCAGAATTTATCCTCTCTCTGCCCCAGAGACTCTTGCCATGTCTGAATACGTCCAGGAGAATCTAAAAAAGGGCTTTATCCGTAAATCCTCCTCTCCTGCCGGAGCCGGATTTTTCTTTGTGTCCAAAAAAGATGGCTCTCTACGTCCTTGCATTGACTACCGCGGACTTAATAAAATCACGGTTAAGAACCGCTACCCCTTACCCCTCATCTCTGAACTCTTTGATCGCCTCCAAGGTGCCCACATCTTTACTAAATTGGACTTAAGAGGCGCCTATAACCTCATCCGCATCAGAGAGGGGGATGAGTGGAAAACAGCATTTAACACCAGAGATGGACACTTTGAGTATCTGGTCATGCCCTTTGGCCTGTGCAACGCCCCTGCTGTCTTCCAAGACTTTGTTAATGAAATTTTTCGTGATCTGTTATACTCCTGTGTTGTTGTATATCTTGATGATATCCTAATTTTTTCGGCCAATCTAGAAGAACACCGCCAGCATGTCCGTATGGTTCTTCAGAGACTTCGTGACAATCAACTCTATGCTAAAATTGAGAAATGTCTGTTTGAATGCCAATCTCTTCCTTTTCTAGGATACTTGGTCTCTGGCCAGGGACTACAAATGGACCCAGATAAACTCTCTGCCGTCTTAGATTGGCCACGCCCCTCCGGACTCCGTGCCATCCAACGTTTTTTGGGGTTCGCCAATTATTACAGGCAATTTATTCCACATTTTTCTACCATTGTGGCTCCTATTGTGGCTTTAACCAAAAAAAATGCCGATCCCAAGTCTTGGCCTCCTCAAGCGGAAGACGCCTTTAAACGACTCAAGTCTGCCTTCTCTTCGGCTCCCGTGCTCTCCAGACCTGACCCATCTAAACCCTTCCTATTGGAGGTTGATGCCTCCTCAGTGGGAGCTGGAGCTGTCCTTCTGCAAAAAAACTCTTCCGGGCATGCTGTTACTTGTGGTTTTTTTTCTAGGACCTTCTCTCCGGCGGAGAGGAACTACTCCATCGGGGATCGTGAGCTTCTAGCCATTAAATTAGCACTTGAGGAATGGAGGCATCTGCTGGAGGGATCAAGATTCCCAGTTATTATTTACACCGATCACAAGAACCTCTCCTACCTCCAGTCTGCCCAACGGCTGAATCCTCGTCAGGCCAGGTGGTCTCTGTTCTTTGCCCGATTTAATTTTGAAATTCACTTTCGGCCTGCTGATAAGAACATTAGGGCCGATGCTCTCTCTCGTTCCTCAGATGCTTCTGAAATTGAACTCTCACCTCAACACATCATTCCTCCTGACTGCCTGATTTCCACTTCTCTAGCCTCCATCAGGCAAACTCCTCCAGGAAAGACCTTTGTTTCTCCACGCCAACGCCTCGGAATCCTCAAATGGGGTCACTCCTCCCATCTCGCAGGTCATGCGGGCATCAAGAAATCTGTGCAACTCATCTCTCGCTTCTATTGGTGGCCGACTCTAGAGACTGATGTGGTGGACTTTGTGCGAGCCTGCACTATCTGTGCCCGGGATAAGACTCCTCGCCAGAAGCCCGCTGGTTTTCTTCTTCCTCTGCCTGTCCCCGAACAACCTTGGTCTCTGATTGGTATGGATTTTATTACTGACTTACCCCCATCCCATGGCAACACTGTTATTTGGGTGGTCGTTGATCGATTCTCCAAAATGGCACATTTCATCCCTCTTCCTGGTCTTCCTTCAGCGCCTCAGTTGGCTAAACAATTTTTTGTACACATTTTTCGTCTTCACGGGTTGCCTACGCAGATCGTCTCGGATAGAGGCGTCCAATTTGTGTCTAAATTCTGGAGGGCTCTCTGTAAACAACTCAAGATTAAATTAAATTTTTCTTCTGCATACCATCCTCAATCCAATGGACAAGTAGAAAGAATTAACCAGATCTTGGGTGACTATTTACGACATTTTGTTTCCTCCCGCCAGGATGACTGGGCAGATCTTCTACCTTGGGCCGAATTCTCGTATAATTTCAGAATCTCTGAATCTTCCTCCAAATCCCCGTTTTTCGTGGTGTACGGCCGTCACCCTCTTCCCCCCCTCCCTACCCCCTTGCCCTCTGGTCTGCCCGCTGTGGATGAAATTTCTCGTGATCTTTCCATCATATGGAGAGAGACCCAAAATTCTCTCTTACAGGCTTCTTCACGCATGAAGAGATTCGCGGATAAGAAAAGAAGAGCTCCTCCCATTTTTTCCCCTGGAGACAAGGTATGGCTCTCCGCCAAATATGTCCGCTTCCGTGTCCCTAGCTATAAGTTGGGACCACGCTATCTTGGTCCTTTCAAGATTTTGCGCCAGATTAATCCTGTCTCTTACAAACTTCTTCTTCCTCCTTCTCTTCGTATTCCTAATGCCTTTCATGTTTCTCTTCTTAAACCACTTATCATTAACCGTTTCTCTCCCAAATCTGTTCCCCCCACTCCTGTCTCCGGCTCCTCGGACATCTTCTCCGTCAAAGAAATTTTAGCATCTAAAAAGGTCAGAGGGAAAACCTTCTTTTTAGTGGATTGGGAGGGTTGTGGTCCAGAAGAGAGGTCCTGGGAACCTGAGGACAATATCCTGGACAAAAGTCTGGTCCTCAGGTTCTCAGGCTCCAAGAAGAGGGGGAGACCCAAGGGGGGGGGTACTGTTACGCCGAGCGCTCCGGGTCCCCGCTCCTCCCCGGAGCGCTCGCTACACTCCTCTCACTGCAGCGCTCCGGTCGGTTCCACGGACCCGGGGCGCTGCGATACCGCCTCTGGCCGGGATGCGATTCGCGATGCGGGTAGCGCCCGCTCGCGATGCGCACCCCGGCTCCCGTACCTGACTCGCTCTCCGTCAGTTCTGTCCCGGCGCGCGCGGCCCCGCTCCCTAGGGCGCGCGCGCGCCGGGTCTTTGCGATTTAAAGGGCCACTGCGCCGCTGATTGGCGCAGTGGTTCCAATTAGTCTTTACACCTGTGCACTTCCCTATATCACCTCACTTCCCCTTCACTCCCTCGCCGGATCTTGTTGCCTTAGTGCCAGTGAAAGCGTTTCCTTGTGTGTTCCTAGCCTGTGTTCCAGACCTCCTGCCGTTGCCCCTGACTACGATCCTTGCTGCCTGCCCCGACCTTCTGCTACGTCCGACCTTGCTTCTGTCTACTCCCTTGTACCGCGCCTATCTTCAGCAGCCAGAGAGGTTGAGCCGTTGCTAGGGGATACGACCTGGTCACTACCGCCGCAGCAAGACCATCCCGCTTTGCGGCGGGCTCTGGTGAAAACCAGTAGTGACTTAGAACCGATCCTCTAGCACGGTCCACGCCAATCCCTCTCTGGCATAGAGGATCCACTACCTGCCAGCCGGCATCGTGACACCGGCTTCCAGACCAAATCAACTCTTAAAGTGTTCCAATAATAAAGATAATGACCCTTCAGTTCCTGTGCTGCCCCCTAGACCAATGGAAAAGGCTGTGAGACTACTACACAGTTCTACAGCATGTGAACATTACAGCCCTGAGTCAATATAAGGAAAGGACAGTGTATATACTGCTCTGTATAAGCCTCTTCATGGAAGGCAGGAACTTGGATGAGTTAGTTCAAGGGCAGTCCCTTGCTATCCTCTATCTCTCAGTGAAAGAAACTTTGATCCAAAAGTGGGGAAGTTAAGGTCATTGCCCTAGTGGGGGTGACAAAGGTCTGGGACAACAATGTGGTGCACAAGTAGGACAGAAGTAATGGGTAGGGCAAGGAGCATGGCTGGGGCAGGGATAAGGACAAGGGCAGGGCAAAGACATCCTTACACTCCTTATTTATATGGACAGTGGTGATCGGTGCTGAGGCAGGCTTTGCACTTCTTTTCCCATTTGAATAAGTCTCTATAGAGGTGAACCACTTGGTCATAAAGGTTGCAGGAAGGTTACAGTCCCTGTTTTTTTTGTCCTGACATGTGACTAATCCTGTCATGCCATGACCCATCTTGCTGAATTTCTGGCATATCTGTATCATACTAATCCTCCAATTAGACTATAATCGACCTTTAGGTAAGTATTGATCCACAAATTTCATCCATACAAAAGACCAAAGAATAGGTAAAACATAACTTTTACTGACATCAATAAAAAAATTACAAAAATACAATAAAAATTTGACAGTGATATACAAACATGTGAGCGGCCCACAAAGGGGGGGATGGGGAAAAGATGACAGGTGAATATGTAACTTTACATAGCCTGCCTGGCTGGATCTAATCTATTACTAACACTAAGTGTGGGTAGGGAAGGGTAAAGGAAAACCACCTATAATGTGAATGTGGAGATCAATGTACATAGACTGCTCTTGCTCCTTTTCCAACTCGTTTCACCCCATTAATAAGTTGGGGTTCATAAGGGATAGAGGAGAGTGTAGTACAGAGAATATACAAGATAGATATACAAAAGATTATTTAACATAAATTGGGGCCAACAACAAGACAATAACAAAAAGATAATGTCCTTCATTAGATAATTGATATTATAAGATGGATGGATACACACGATCCATCTTCTATCCGTTTTGCCATGTAGCATCACCCCAGGACATCTATCTGGATATTTATTATATAGTCCTGGCCCGATCATCAGTGGATACCAGGTCCTCTTGGTGAGTCCGGTACTCATCGTGATTATTATCTACTCTTTTTCACTCACTAGTCATTCGGATATCAGGGTCCACATTATGGTCTTCTGTTGGTCACAGATCTTTCAGATGCATAACATATTTCTTATGGCATTTTCTTAATAGTGCACACTATACCTACAAACAGAAGCCGTGATTGCCAGCACTGCGAGGTGCCTCTATCACATCAGGCCATTTTCCTTAATTCATCACCACATAACCACATAAACGTGTTTATGTGTGTAATATGTGTACCACGGCTGTTTTTATGTGCATATATGGTTACCAATAATTCTGTGACTTCTAACATTTACTAACTCTGTTTGTATTATAAATGTTTGGTACCCTTTTGTCTTAATTCAAGTGACTGTGAGATCCTTTTCCTGACTACCTCTGACGCACTTTCTACTAGACACTCTTTTACTGTCTTATAATATCAATTATCTAATGACGGACATTATCTTTTTGTTTGTTATTGTCTTGTTGTTGGCCCCAATTTATGTTAAATAATCTTTTCTACCTCTATCTTGTATATTCTCTGTACTACACTCTCCTCTACCCCTGATGAACCCCAACTCATTAGTGGGGTGAAACGCGTTGGAAAAGGAGCAAGAGCAGTCTATGTACTTTGATCTCCACATTCACATTATAGGTGGTTTTCCTATACCCTTCCCTATCCACACTTAGTGTTAGTAATAGATTAGATCCAGCCAGGCAGGCTATGTAGAGTTAGGTATTCACCTGTCATCCTTTCCCCCATCCCCCCACCTTTGTGGATCGCTCACATGTTTGTATATCAATGTCAAATTTTTCTTGTATTTTTTGTAATCTTTTATTGATGTCAGTAAAAGTTATGTTTTACCTATTCTTTTGTCTTTTGTGTGGATGAAATTTATGGATCAATACTTACCTAAATGTCGATTATAGCCTAATTGAAGGATTAGTTTTGTATTTATACTTGATTACACGTCCCCTAGGGCTGAATTATCTTGTCATTTTGAGGGAGTGACTTTATTTTCCTTCTTTGTAAAATATCTGTATCATGTAAGGATAAAAGATCAGTCTTGGGTAGAATGCCCAAGTAGAATGTCTAAAGTAGGTGCTACACACTATTTTTATCTAATGCATGGTTGTTCAAGCTCACAGTGACAGACCACAAGCCATTACAAATTATGTTTCTATAAATAATATTGTTGGTGTGGTGTTTCTTACCATGGTGCAGAGATATTTCAGTTATGTAGCAATAAATCTTCATGGGATGTGCAGTTTCCACATTGATACCATCATTTACCCTTTATCTCAGGGTAAAACGTACAGATGTTGACTGAAACAAACTCCCTACAGTTCCTGTTACAAAGGCTTAGATACTTTAAAAATGTTTGGATCTTGGCATTGGGAAAGCCCTGGTCCAGGGCAAACTAGAACAACGCAGTAGTTTATAGATTGATTATAGATTGAACTTGATGGGCTCTTGTCTTTTTTAAACCTTATGAACTTGATAACTAAAGACGGCACTCTCCTGTCAAGGTACTTTAGTTTGGAGATGATGGCCTTTTTTCTCTAGGGCTTTAGTAAAGGAGAGTCTTTGCTGGTCCATTTGGCCTGCTTCTTCAGTGCCAATCTGATCTTCCTAGGTAAGGAAATCTCCATAATTATTTGTGGAGTTATGACAATTCATCTATGAAGCACTAATTTGCTGTTAATAGCTGTTATAAAGTAATTTACAGTATTTCCATCATATAAAAGGTTCTTGTTTCTAAGTGTTCTTCTTTTAGTTACAGGTAATCTTTGCTGCTGGGGTGGGGTCTAAAAAGAATCAGTGTCCTTTCCCTCTGGCAAGCTAATAATAGAGTACCTTCTTACTTCCTGTGCAAGAGTCTTTTTAGCTATATGCCCATGCTACTAAAGTGCCTCTGTTCCTTCCTTAAAGTGTACCTGTCGTCAACAAAAACTTTTTATATAATGTAGATAATACCATTATATGTATATCTGTAATATACATTGGTTAAAAAATATGTATATTTTTGTCCCTGCAGCTATTGCCTGTGTGTCTCTATGTGGAGTCCAAATACAGTAAGTGTGGGTGGACAAGCAGGGCTCTGTGCAGTGAGGCTTTGTGACACGCTATGGGCTCAAATGTGAGGATGATTGACAAGCCAGGAGCCTTCCAAGAGCCCTGCTTGTCTTCCCTCACTTCCTGTATTTGGGCTCCTCACAGAGACACACAGGCAATAGCTGCAGAGACAGCATTTTTTCACCCAAAAACATACACATTTTTTAACCAATGTATATTACAAAAATACATATATTGCTATTATCTACACTATATAAAAAGTTTTTGTTGACGACAGGTACACTTTAACAAGCAGAGTAAAAAGCCATGGATATTAGCTGCTCTGCAGAGAAGAGATCGCTAGAACTGACTATGGCGAGTATGACTGAGCATGTATGTCCACCAGCACCCAAGTGATTAAGTAGATAGGCACTTTGCCAAACACTTGAGCATCAAATGAAACCATTGTACAGTATGTACAGTAGATTAATGTCATAATACTCTGTTGTAACCTTTTTAAACATAATGTAAACAACAACATAATTTTATTATCAAAATATAAATTATTTAATGTTGGGACAACATTTGTTTGTTTCAGTATACACCTATGACAGTATTAGAAAGAGATGAAGAAATATCCTATAATTTTAAATTAATGTGAGCACATTTTAAATAAAGCGAATCCAGGGGCCCGCAGATGAAAGAGACCTTATCTTAATGTTCTCTCTCAATGCAGGAGCACAATTCTTATGTTCCTTTCCATTGTGACTGACCACTCAATACTCAGAGAATATCATTAAATCAATGGGGGACTTTATAAACCTCAAACGGCTAAATCCTGTCAAAGAATAATAAGTGGTCTGCAGATGAAAACAAACATGAACTTTTATTGAAAGAAAATAGTTGTTCAAGCTCTTGTTGCAGCAAAGTCAAATGAAAAGTCATTGCGCTCCCCTACCGTTTAAAGTGTGGGCAGAACTACTTTTTTTGCCAATCACAATGGTTCTGGATCGGAACCAATGTTTATATGGTCTGCTCATTAAGCATTTATTAGAGGCCGTATTGTTGCTATTGCCTCGGGTCTCCGCAAAGCACGTGATGGGCCACAGTCTATGCTAGAACACAGATTGGACAAATTGTCCTTGGCGCACCAGAGGCACCCTGATGTCTATTTATATAAAGCTATGCAGGATACCAGGGTGCACCTGGACTCCATCGTTTCAGTCCGTGTGGAAAAAGCTGTCCTCTGGACCAAAGCAACTTCCGTTTCGCTAACAAACCTGACCAACTTTTGGCTAACATGCTCCTTCAACGTCAGTCTTTGAATGTTATTCATGGGATCCAGCTGCGCCCTGGTTTGATTACATCTCATTCACATCATATTTACTTGGCCTTTCACAATTATTATGCTAGACTTTATAGTGAGTCCCGCCGACCACCTAATCATGGGGATAGACTTTGTGAATACTTGAAAACTGTCCCTATGTCTACGCTAACCTGGGAAGTTAGAGCAGTCTTAAATGTCCCTCTTACTGAGGAGGAGGTGGGGGAGAGGATTACTGTCCAGCTGACCCCCCACATTACCAAATTGTATAACTCTCTATTTACATTCGAATCTCTTCCTCATGAGTACTTGGATGCCCTTATAATGGTCATACCCAAACCTGATTAAGATTCTCTCCAGGTACACAACTACAGACCGATTTCGTTAATTAATGTGGACATTACTCACCTTGATTCTGGCCCAGTGTCTTAATGGCTTCCTAGCCCAACTGGTCCACCAGGACCAGGTGGGTTTTGTGCCATGCAGACAAGCCCCTGATAATGTCCGGAAGGCACTCAATCTAGTGGCCAATTCGAATGCCTCCTTGATTCCGCTTACTTTGTTGGCATTGGACATCAAGAAGACATTTTAATGCTTTTCTTGGCAGTATCTTTTTGCGGTCCTGGAGAGGATGGGCTTCTCCGGTCTGTTTGTGAGCATTCTTCGATTGCTCTATTCCTGTCTAAAGGCTTTTCTTAAGATGCCTACTGACACCCCTCGTCCAATCTCTATATCTCGGGGCACTCGTCAGGGGTGTCCCCTATCCCCGACACTTTTAGCCCTGGTGATGGAGCCCCTGGCGACTGTTCTCTGGTCTTGTCCTGATGTTAAAGGAATACAGGCGGGCTCTCATTCCTACAAACTTAATTTATTTGCAGATGAACTATTACTTACCTTAACACAACCCCATTCTATCTCTTCCAAATCTGTTTAAGATTCTGTCAGATTTTGCGGAGTTGTCTGGCCTTCACGTTAATAGCTCTAAGGTGGAGGTCTTGTATTGTGGAGTACCCTCTGCTACTTAGAAGCTAATTGATTTGAACTTTGGGTTTCAGAGGCCCTCTTCCGGTCTTCCATATTTAGGGGTGTATATTACTAACACACTTCCCTCCATGTATGCTGCTAATTATCCCTGTTTGTTTAAGTCCTTGAGAGAGGACCTCAGGAAAAGACATCTTCCCTATATCTCCTGGATTGGGAAGGTCAACGCTGTTAAGATGGTGATATTACCACGCCTGTTATACTTGTTTCACACCCTCCCAGTCCCGGTGATTGGGGCTGATTTGAAGGCCTTTCAGGTGGAGTTGTTCCAGTTTATTTGGAGGGGCAAATGTCCTTGTATTCCCCATACAGTTATGTATTTTCATAAGCATTTGGGTGGCCTATCAATCCCAAACCTTATGAAATATTATGCAACCAGAATATCACAACTGAATATTTAATGCTTCTCAAGGGGGCCCTTTATGGATTTGTTTGGAATCAGATTTAGTCCGACCATACAGCACTTATGTGGTCTGTTTCTCCAGTAGCTCATCTTCTCCCTTCTTCTGCTCTTGTGGTCCTTCATGTTCTCTTTCTCTTATGACGGGTACGCTTTTGCTTTTCTTTACAATCCCTCCCCTCCCCTCTTACTCCTCTGCCCCACAGTCCTGCTTTTACTCCGGGACTACTCCCTTCTGATCTGATTTCTCCTGGTGGACGGAGAGACGTCTTGTCTTTCTGGCTGATTTTTTTGTTCGGAAACGCTTGATGTCTTTGGGAGATTTTCGGAATACATTCCGTCCTCCATGCTCTGAGCTCGATTCTTAGCTCCAGGTACACTGCCCACCACTTCCACTGTTTTAGTGAATGTTGCCCATTATTCTCCCCTCCGTACAGGCTGGTTGTGACATCTATAAGTGGTCTTCAATGCCCCTCCTAAGGACCAGAAATTGCTGTTCATGCTCAAATGGGAAGAGGATTTTCACTTTACTATGTCCTTACAGCATTAACAGGCTTGCTGTAAGGCTGTGAGTAAAGGGAGTTGGCAGATGTCTCTTATGGGGACTTCCCTGAAGATATTGCATAGGGCTTACTATGTCCCCGCTAGGTTACATATTATGTTTCCTCCCTCATCTCCTAATTGTTTCTGGGGGTGTCCCACAGTGGGTGATATGTCCCACACTTGGTGGAGTTGCTCGGTGGTCCATGCATTTTGGAAGAGGGTGGTGGATCTTATATGTGATATTACTGGATTTCCCTGTCCCTTCACACCTTCCTTTTGTCTGTTAAGTGATAAGCCATCTCGTATGTCTTTTCTTCTTTTTCGTCTGTCCAACTTTATGTTACTAGCTGCAAGGGACCATATAGACTTCCGATGGAAACAACCTGACTTATTGTGGGATCTTTTTATTGCACGCATTAATGTTATTGTACTTTTTGAAAAGCTTTCGGTTATCCGTGAGAATGGGGTGGAGGGATTTCAGAAGGTCTGGGAGCCCTGCTTATCCTCATCATATTGTCCTGATCTTAGGCACACTATGGGGGAGATTTATCAAAATCTGAGCACAGGTAAAGTTGCCCATAGCAACCAATCAGCTTGCTTCTTTAATTTTTCACAGGCCTTGTTAAGAATGGAAGAAATAATATGATTGGTTGCTATGGACAACTGGGCAACTTTGAACCTGCACAGGTTTTGATGAATCTCTCCCTATGTCTTTGTATTAGTATTTTAACCAGGGGGACTTTTTTCATTATTTTCTACTAATCGAGGCTTGTATGTTTTGTTTATTTTGTTCTTGTATTTTACATCTTTATCTTTCTGCCTGGGTTGCATCCCAGATACTGTCATATTACTATGTTTTACTACTGCAACTTTAAATGAACTTGCTTGGTTTATTGCCAAATAGTGTTGAGCACGATATTCGTAATGCATGTTTTTATGGCGAATATCGGCACCTCGCGATTTCGCGAATATTTAGAATGTAGTGCTATATATTTGTAATGACGAATATTCATGTTTTTTTTTTGTTTTTTTCACATGCAAACTTTTATGCATATTTTTTATGCAAATTTTTGCATGAAAAAAAAGTAAACAAGCATATCGAATATGTGAATTTTGTGAACTATAAATATATTCACGAAATATTGCAAATTTGAATATTGCCCCTGCCGCTCATCACTATAAGTGTGTGCAGAACAAATGTCCTGTATTTTAGGAAGCCATTGTAAATGCACAGGCTTGTGCTAGTATGAAAACAGTGACCTTGGGCTTTAAAGATTGTGGCTATGATGCAGTGATATTGTGGTACGCCTTGGGGGGTGTATAGTAGTGGGGATGTTGTTTCAGTATATGAGGGGTTAATATTAACCCGATAGTTTGTGACGCCAGGCTGAGGGCTAGTATGCTGAGGTAATTCTCCGGCCTATCGCCGCCCTTCCCAGTAACGATAGGTGCATGAAATGAATGAAGGTCCACAAGGAAGTTGAACTTGAACTTGAATAACTTTACTTAAGTGCTTGCGGTAAATCCAATGCACAGTGACAGTCTTATATAAACAGTCTCTATATTGCTCAGTGACTGACAGTTGTTGCGGACCTTGAGTATTATTACAAGTCTCTGAATTTAGGATAATTATTGCAGATCCGTCCGGATTTAGGGGAAAGATAAGGTCCAGTGATCTTGCAGAGTGCTTGGGATTGATACACTCACGATTCTGAATAGATTCAGCCATTGCCACAAGGCTCAGGCCAAACTCACTGCGATAATAGCTGCGCAGATCCTTCTCGTTTGCCAGCCCAGGAACAAGAGAGATCCTTACTGCTTGGCTGTGCAGGAACAAGAGAGAGAACAATGGCAGGGTGGGGGTGAATCTGATTGGTCCGAATACCTGTCATTCACTGTTACACGGTATGATGGGATTGCATACGTCATGAGGACCTCCAAAGGTCCCAAAGCAGAAATACCATAGAGTTCACCTAGTCATGTGACCCGCAGGTCCTGGTACGCTACGCGCAGTTAATTAACCATTTATTTACATGTATATCACTATATTTACATAAACCTTGAGTAATCTACTGATTTACTATATAAAATAGAGGTGACAAGGGCAGACTATATAACGTGGACCCCTACGTCCTAGGGACTCTGGCTATGGGGACCCACAGACATATAGGTACCGTATAGGATGCGGTACCGGGACACCACAAACCCCCTTACTTAAGATAAGTCGACCTCGACGTCTGTCCCCTAAGACAGAGGGACTAGGACTAGAACCGGATGCTATAGAACAGGATGATCTACACATTTGCTGTACATCCTAAGTAAACACTGAACGAATCTACATTCTCTGATACTCTTGCTAGTATCTGGACTAGACAATAAAAATCGATCTAGACATTAGTGCTATTTATACATAAGTGCGAAGGTTAATTGACTGAGTCACTTAACCTGTGTTTGTGGGAGGGGCGGTACTTGCGCTTAAAAGCCGCGGCTCCCTGTGTTCAGTGCGCCGCGGCTCTCGCGTTGTTTGGAGTCCGTGACGTCAGACGCCGTGGGAAGTCTCTCCAGCCTCGTGTTCGTTCCTGTGCTCTGCTGTGCACGTCATTTAAGGTTAGTTCAGTACGCTAGGTAGGGGGCGACGGCGGAGCAGGTCCGGGGGGTGACTGCAGGAGTCTGGGGGCTCGTGTCTTGTATGAGCCCTGCGGTTGTCCCCCGTGCCCTGCCTTTCGCATGTTGGTGTTGTTGTTCAGCTGCCGTAGCGGGCTGCTGAGCAACGTTGTGTGCTTCCGGCTGCCCGGCTCTGCATGTCGGGGGTTTCTTTTCAGATGTTTGGTGCTGGCTGGGGGAAGTGACAGCGGGAGTTACCTTTCGGAGCATATGTCTTTCAGAGCTCCGCGGTGTTCTCCCGTCCCGTTCCGCTGCCTTACGCATGCCGGCTTTCTTATTCGGTCACCAGTCTCAGCCGGCAGCCAGTTCGTTACACACCTCCTGCGGCTCAGCTCTGCATGCTGGGTGCTTGTTTGCATACTGTAGGTATTATAGTCTTGTAGTTCCAGGTGTTAGTCTTAGTGTCAGTACACGTTGTCTACTGGTCACGCTTCGTTAATGTGTCACAGATGTCCCTGCATAATTCTGTTCTCACATGGTCAATTTGCCTTCCGCTGTTTCGCCTCTGTCTTCATGGTATTTATTGCTTCATGGTATTTATTGCTAGTCGTAGTTATTTACTTTGCTCGTTGTTTGGTACCGTTTTACTCTAACTTGTTGTGGTAGTGAATAAGGCGGTTGTTCCTAAATTAGTTTGCCTGGCTGGTAGCATGGTCTTCAATGTGCGCTGCTGTTTTGTTGTTCCTGTGCTCCTATGGTTACTCTTTTACCTGGTTAAGTGTTTTTGTCATGTTACTAGCTAAATTCTTCGTCATAGCCTCACTAAGCGCTTTGTAGGTGTTGATCCACACCTGTACCTATTCAGTTATGTGGTGGGTTTACCTTTGCCATTATTCTTGTTTTTACATTTTAGTTTTTCTCCTCGCCCTTACGTAGTATTGTGCCTTACAATCGTTTCTCATTTTCGGTCAAGCGGTGTATTTACGTTGGTTTTTCCTATTTTCAGTTTATTCGCAAGATATCTACCTCCTGCATTAGACTATCGCCTTACTAGCTCAGTAACGCTGTGTAGCTGTCTAGGCTCGAAGTTCATCTTTTCGCTACTTCGCTGTCAGCAGTTGTCCACGCACGCTCTTGTGGCTTAAACGTCTGCTGTCGTGAACTTCGTGTTGGCTTACCACCCTCGGTACAGGTATGTGCAGTTCATTTTTGGGTTAGTTATAGTAAACATTCTCTTCATACGGTTCTCCTTTGGCTCGCAGTGTTCATCCTGGTGGTCTCGCCTCGCTTCAGCTTCTACGTTGTTCCAGCGCCTGTTCGTGTCGAGATTGACCGTCATAACCCAGTTGTCAAGGTGCGGTCTGTTTTAGGCTTCAGGAAGCCCAGGTATTCATGTCTTAGTTCGTTACCCATCACGTCCTTGGGTGTACTCTTTATCCCCTGCTCATCACGTCTTTGGGCCAAGGGGTTCGTTAGTCACAAGTAACTTTACGTGTCACGCTGTTAGCATGTGTTTAGTCACCACTCGGTACTCTTCACTTTCTAGTCTGATTCTGTGGTGGCAGTGGTTTTGGTTTCCGGGTTAGTCTTGCTCTGACAGGTGTATTTCGTTTTTGGTTTGTTCCTTGGGTCAGGATTTGATTGTTGTATATCTAATTTTCAGAAATGTCTCACGCATCAGACATTGAAGATGCAGCTTCTGTTCTGGACAATGTCGCTAGAACATCGGATCTGGGTAGCGTCCCATCTCTTCGTAACTGGACCATTCCTAAACTGACGGCTGAACTCGTCCGCAAAGGCATCCCGTTCCCTGCTACTGCCCGCAAGGCGGAACTTTATCGCTTATTGGTTTCTGAGCACTCGGGACCCTGTGATCATGCAGGCCCTAGCAGTAAAGAAGTGTCCATGCAGACACTCAATACGTCCATCTTGCAGTTGCATACGTTAATTATCTCGCTGTGCTCTAGAGTTGATACCTTGGAGTGTAAGAGTTCGGAGGCTCCCGCCCCGGCCCCAGTGGTGGGTTCGACTTCGGCCGTTCCACACACTTCCGTTCCCCCTCAGGTTTCTGCTACCCCGCAGGCTTCAGTATTACCGGTTGGACTTAATATGCTCGTGCCAAATGTCGCGCCAGCTCATTTTATCCCGACTAATCTGAAGAAGGACATTCTTGATGGTAAGGATGTTAATCTCGCTTCCTTGCTTATTGCATCTCATGATGTTTCCGAGAACAAGACTATTGCTTGTGGTGAGGTGTCGGTTATTCTGAAAGCAAAAGATGTAAGGTTAAGTCGCAAGCTTACACTAGCTGAATTCAGTATGGCGTTCGCCATTTATCGTGATGTTTTATGCTCAGTCAAGCCAGAAAGACGTGAAGAGCTTGACATGTATCTGTACAAAGTCACAGAGTTAGCTCATAAATATGGTGGGTTCACGTTTTATGATTATCATAAATCATTTTCAGCTAAGGCGGCGGCAGCTATAGTGCAGTACAACTATACAGTTAATTGGGCGTTGGTTGACACCGAGATTTTCTGCAATCATTTTGCAGGTCTTAAAGCCCCCGTTTGCTCTCGGTGTCAGTCCATCGCCCATACCACTGAATGGTGCAATACTGTTAATTCCCCATCCGAGGTAAATCCCGGCACGTCTTCACCCACATTTCAGCCTAGGAATCAGAAACACCCGGGCTTGATTGACAAGTTA
Organism: Hyla sarda; assembly: GCF_029499605.1. NCBI lineage: Eukaryota > Metazoa > Chordata > Amphibia > Anura > Hylidae > Hyla > Hyla sarda. The sequence goes on along the minus strand of NC_079192.1, from coordinate 260,688,832 downwards.
GGTAGGCCCATCAAGTATCTTGGTAAATCTCAAATTTGCAATAATTTCAATTTTGGGTCTTGCAATTATAACCAGTGTAGACTTTTACATGTCTGTGCATTCTGTTTCAGGGCCCATCCTAAGGCCAGTTGTCCACGGAAGTCGAAAGCATGACTAGCAGTGATAGACGTGTTGTGTTTAGAACATTTTCTTGCTGATCATCCAGATAGGTGTTTTGTTCAGTTTTTGATTAATGGATTCCGGTCAGGTTTCCACACAGGTTTCATTTCTTTACCCTCTGCTACGTATGAGTGTGACAATTTACGTTCTGCTCTAAGGGACCCTAGGGCTGTAGATACCCTGATACAAGCTGAAATAGACAAGGGTTTTGTTATTGGTCCGTTTGATGAGCCCCCCTTTGACGTTTGGAGAGTAAGCCCATTGGGGTTGGTGGCTGGGAAATTCAGTAATAAACTTCGTTTAATTTATGATTTGTCCGCCCCTTACTCTGCACACACACCTAGTTTAAACTCTCTTATTACCGCTGAAGAGTTCTCCCTGAAATATGCTTCCATAGATGAGGCAATAGCGGTCATCCTGAGCATGGGCGGTAACACGTGGCTGTCCAAGATCGATATTTCCGATGCCTTTAAGCTCCTGCCCATTATGCCTCAGCTATGGATTGAGGTATTTCAGTCTCCGGGTTTTAGCAGGTCCTCAGCATTGTTTGAGTTGTACCCTATAGTTGCAGCTGCCAGTGTGTGGGGTCACCTATGGTTTAGGAAGTCAGTACTGTTTGTTTCTGATAATGAAGCTACGGTGTATATTCTACTTAAAGGTAGATCCTCGTCCCCACAGGTCATGTCTTTGATGCGTAAACTGGTATGGTTATCATTGTTACATAATTTTCACTTTTCTAGTGCTCATATAGATGGTGTTAGGAACACGGCTGCTGATGCACTGTCTAGGCTCAATTTTGCACTTTTCTTCCAGGTAATGCCGGAGGCCGATCCATCAGGATGCATGGTTCCAGCGTTCTACGATTTGATTTTGAACTAAATGCCTATTTGTCTGTAGGTCAGGACTTGATTAATAATTCACTTTCCCGTAACACTCAGAAAGTTTACCGTACGGCCTTTAATCTGTTTACTAAGTTCTGTCAGTCTCCCCCGCATAACGATGTCCTTTCAGTATCTTTTATTTTAGCCTTTATAGGGTTTTGCCACTCCTCCTTACGGCTAGCATATAACACCATAAAGATTTATTTATCAGGCATACAACACTTTGTTACTTTGAAGTTCCCGTATCGGGCATCATTGTTTACTTCGCATGCAGTTAAGGCTGCCCTTAAGGGTGTTGCCAAAAGTAGAGTACCAAAGCCTCCAGGCCGGCAGCCCATCTCGGGGTCGCTGTTTAGGGAGCTGGCAGATGCCCTGGATCACTCCCCGTTTGGTCTAAGTAATAGTTTAACGCTATAAGCAGCCCTCTTCTTAGGTTTCTATGGCTTTCTGAGGCCGGGCGAGTTCACGAGTAGAACTAGTACCGCTCCATTTCTCAAGTTGGGGCAACTGCAGCGAGCCACGGATCATTTCACTCTCGTTCTGAACGACACTAAGACATCACTTCCCGGTCAGAAGGTGCACGTCAAATATTTTAAAACCTCTCACAAATGGTGTCCGGTCTTGGTCTTTAACTCGTTACTTGCTCTTCGTGTTCATGACAGTCTAGAATGCCCTTTGTTGTTGTTTAATAACATTGCTCTTACTTCCTCAGTTTTTGTTCGTTATTTACGTGTTTTAGTTAAATCCTTAGGCCATGATGCTTCGGTCATATCCGGTCATTCTCTACGCATAGGGGCAGCCGCGTCTGCCTCTCGTCATGGTGTTCCTGCTCATGTTATCAGGAAGTTAGGTCGCTGGAAGTCCAGTGCGTACATACGTTATGTTCCAAACCCGAAATTGGAGATGCAGTGTGCTTTTGAATCGCTTGTGTTGTAATTACTAATAAAGCTTGTTTTGATTTCTGAGTTGCCTGTTTGGTTTGAGTTTTGCCCTCTTATTTTACAAGGTGTACCCTTACGCGGCAGTATATGGCACAGTTCAGACTGCCTAGCCATAGTTGAGTTAGTATTAAGTAGGTAGGCTCGCTATTTGTAGCCCCGAGCACAAGTGCGAAGGTTAATTGACTGAGTCACTTAACCTGTGTTTGTGGGAGGGGCGGTACTTGCGCTTAAAAGCCGCGGCTCCCTGTGTTCAGTGCGCCGCGGCTCTCGCGTTGTCCCACCCTGCCCTCCCTTCTTTTCTTTTACTTCTTCCAAGGTATGCCCTCTTATTTTACAAGGTGTACCCTTACGCGGCAGTATATGGCACAGTTCAGACTGCCTAGCCATAGTTGAGTTAGTATTAAGTAGGTAGGCTCGCTATTTGTAGCCCCGAGCACAAATGCTATCTAGACATTCACAAAGCTATCTATCCTTTAGTTTCCAGCTTCTAAGACATTTTATTAAACCTATTATACACTTTAAAGCTTACTAGACAATTAGGCAGCCATCTGACATATAGTTTCTAGCTCCTATGACATTTTTAATTAGCTCTCTACACATTCTTGGAGGCTAAACTGAACAATAATATACCTCTCTATACATGAGACTATCTATACATTAGTTCAGCTCTATATACATTTAGTTTCAAGCTGACTTAGACACTTTTATTATCTCACACATTTTATTTCTTTGCCAACAATAAGTTACCTGTAAGTGCACAAGGTTATACTGGCTAGCCGGAAACTATGTCACAGTAAGGGTGGCTGCTAGGGTCTATCGGCTACTCGTTACTTATCCCTAGAGCACTTTCAAAAACAACCTAGCTAGGTTATTCTTAGAATTACGTGTTTAATTCTATATTAGCAAGAGCACCTACTGGCCAGGCAGAGCATCTCACACACGCAATGAAGGAAAAGAAGAAGTGTACCTAACAGTGGCAGGAATTGGGTATCAATGTGCTACAATTCCTAAGTGTTTTCTTAAGTGAGATACTTGTTTTGATGTATGTACTAGAAAAACTTGAAGTAGTACATTTAAGTGAGTAATCTAGGGTTTTATGTGTACAAGTACTATTTTAAGGGGAATCTTCCCTACAATTTTTTCTTTTTTGAGACAGGTGCTAGCGATGGGCGACAGCAACAATACTACTCTCGGAGGAGCCGAGGTGTCCCCTGTTGAGTTACCTACTAAACACCTTTAGCATTTTATACATTTATCTGTACAAGAATCAGTTATGTTTTTAGTGTTGAGTGTGCACGTGCAGTACATCGATATTTTCTGTGTACAACTCTACCTTACTTTTTATGTACATAGACATTAGACTATTGTCTCTATGTACAAACCTTACCTATTTTTTTATGTACAAGGACATGAGAACACCTTCCTGTGTACAGAACCAGATACATATTTACTATACATTTATCAACACTCCAACATGTTTTAGGTGCATTCACCCGATAAGTGCAACATTTAGCATAAGAGTTCTTATGAAGCTGCTGGTATATACATAAAGCAGACGTGTAAGGATCAACAGTCCACCTACACTAGGAGTCCAAAGAAAATATAAAAATTGGTGTGTAAGGATCAGCAGTCCCCCTACCCTAGGAGTTCATAGGAAGGGAAAGGTAAACACGGCCTTACCACAAATCAACCGGGTACAGTCCTTAACCCCTTAAGGACTCAGGGTTTTTCCGTTTTTGCACTTTAGTTTTTTCCTCCTTATCTTTTAAAAATCATAACCCTTTCAATTTTCCACCTAAAAATCCATGGCTTATTTTTTGCGTTGCCAATTCTACTTTGCAGTAACATTAGTCATTTTACCCAAAAATGCATGGCGAAACGGAAAAAAAAATCATTGTGCGACAAAATCGAAAAAAAAAAACCAATTTTGTAACTTTTGGGGGCTTCCGTTTCTACGCAGTGCATATTTCAGTAAAAATTACACCTTATAATTATTCTGTAGGACCATACGGTTAAAATGATACCCTACTTATTTAGGTTTGATTTTGTCGCACTTCTGGAAAAAATCATAACTACATGCAGGAAAATTTATACGTTTAAAAATGTCATCTTCTGACCCCTATAACTTTTTTATTTTTCCATGAACAGGGCGGTATGTGGACTCATTTTTGCGCCGTGATTTAAAGTTTTTATCGGTATGATTTTTGTTTTGATCGGACTTTTTGATCACTTTTTATTCATTTTTTTTAATGGTATAAAAAGTGACCAAAATACGCAATTTTTTGGCGCGTATGCCATTGACCGTGCGGTTTAATTAATGATATATTTTTATAGTTCTGACATTTACGCACGCGGCGATACCACATATGTTTATTTATTTATTTTTTTTACACTGTTTTATTTTTTTTATGGGAAAAGGGGGGTAATTCAAACTTTTATTAGGGAAGGGGTTAAATGACCTTTATTAACACTTTTTTTTACATTTTTTTTGCAGTGTTATAGGCACCATAGGGACCTATAACACTGCACACACTGATCTCCTATGCTGATCACTGGCGTGTATTAACAGCAGCCGACTGAGCAGCCGGGTCACTTTCAGTTTCACTTTAGAAGCGTCGGTCAGCTTTGACCGCCGCTTCTAAAGGGTTAATACTGCACATCGCCGCGATCGGCGATGTGTGCTATTAGCCGCGGGTCCCGGCCGTTGATGAGCGCCGGGACCGACGCAATATGATGCAGGATCGCGGCGCGATCCCGCTTCATATCGCGGGAGCCGGCGCAGGACGTAAATATACGTCCTGCGTCGTTAAGGGGTTAATGAATCTCCTACAGGCTAGGAGTCTCTTGACTTAATAGTCAGGCACAAGCTTAGTGGTTACGTTGCTGAATTTGAACTGGAACAAAACTTAGCACAGTCCTGCTAGGCACAATTCTTGAACTTGGTTGCTGTAAGACAAAATGGTTAGACAGAAAAACAATATGACATTACTTTAGAGTCTCTTTAGAAGATGTTCTTCTTTACTCTTGTAGTGCCTCTCTTGGTTCCCCTATATCTGCCAATGTTAGGGGCAGGATTAGAATTGACATAGCTTTGCCACACCACATTGGTGAGGATGGAGTGGTGAAAGGCAGCTTGAGAAGGGGTTATAGGCTTACTAGCCGGGATCAAAGTGGGGCAAAAGGGCTTGATTACCATCTCCAAACCAGGATGGACCCATGACTCTTTCGTTGGTACCCTTGAAGCAGGCAAACTCTCCATGTCAGAAGAATACCTTGGTACATACGTTGGTACCTGTGCAGGAGGCAAACTCTCATTGCTCCAAGAGGGCCTAGGTACGGTCTTTGGTGCCCGCAGTTTAGGCTTACTTGCTTGAACTTGAGAAGGACTTGACTCTCGACGATCTGTAGAAAATGAAGAACTTAACTCTTTACTGTACATAGAAGATGATGAACTTGACTGTTGAAGCTCCTCCTCCTTAGGTGCGCTGGTGGAGGCTTTAGGAGCAGACCTTGTCGGCCTCAAGTTGAAGGGATCGGACTCCCAATCCGTTGATGGGAAATATTTGAAAGGAAGCTGTGTTGGGTCTGTTGGTCTAGTGACCGCTGCAGCCCATTCTCAACGAAGGCTCTGGACGGGGGTGTACTCCACAATTTCACCCACCTACAAGGTGTAGAACTTCTTATGGAGATATGGCCTTTGCACTGCTCGCCGGTTTACAAGGATGGTCTGCCCAGTGTGGCAGTCAAGGAGTGTCCCATAACCTCTGACCTTGTCGAACTTGGCCACAGTTGCTCTTCTTCTTTCTAATGGCTCCTCCCCTTCTCGGGGGTGATCCCATTTACGGATGTACAATGCCTCCATTGCTTTGGTGTTTTCTTGATACCGGACTTTTTCTTCATAAGGCAAATGCACGTACTCGATCAGCTCCGGCTCATCTCCGAACACCCATAGCGGCAACTTTGGTGAGTACGGTCGTGCACTTGGCAAGCTTGATCGAGGAATGACCTCAGGGCTGGAGGAGGAAGAATAGGCCGCCTCTGGTGGGGTACTCACAGCAGACTCCTCCAACGGGATCTCGTCCCACGAGCCCCAGGTTCTGTGGTGAGGGGACAATCTCACAGGTGATGCATCTCCAGGTGTCCCTGCGCTTTCCGCTGGAGGTGTTTCTGGCCAATCGTCGTCATCATCAGGCAGTGGGGGAAGATTGCAGGCCCCCTCTTCGTCTAATGACAACCGCTGCAGACGGTCAGCAAGCTCTTGAAAAAGTTGGGCTGCGACTGCCACAACTTTCCGTGTTTCCGGCGCCATTTTGCCAACTTCACCACGTGGAACGCTGCTCTCCTCCATGTCTGTAATCTCCAGCTCTCCGTGCAGACTGAAGAGATCGCTGTGCGTGGCGTCTTTTATTGTGGGCTACTTCAAAATGGCGCTGGGCAGGAAGGACACTGTCGGTGCAGCCCCGACTTACGATCCCTCCAGAAATGACTCCTGTATCTCTGAGTTCCCTTTGGGCTGCGACACAGCAACTTGGTGACCATGCCCAGGGGCGGGGAGTAGCGCGGGCTTTCTTTGCGCACTTTTCTCCCAGCAGTTCGGCTCTGCCCATGCCGACCGGACCAGAGGATCTCAGCATGAACTCATTGCACAATTTACACATTTTAGTTGTAACAGAATTTTACCCTCCCCCCTTACTTTTCTCTTGGCCCCCTTGTGTGGTGCACCACAAGCACCGTTCCTGTATATGGCAACATGGTTTACAGCACATGAATAAAGTTCTTTTTCTGGGGGGGAGTACACTTTCACTAATGGCGACTGTAGTAGGCACACACCTGTATCCTGTTTGTGACGCCAAAAAGGCTTTGTGGTACGCCTTGGGGGGTGTATAGTAGTGGAATGTTGTTTCGGTATATGAGGGGTTAATATTAACCTGATAGTTCGTGACGCCAGGCTGAGGGCTAGTATGCTGAGGTAATTCTCCGGCCTATCGCCGCCCTTCCCAGTAACGATAGGTGCATGAACTTGAACTTGAATAACTTTACTTAAGTGCTTGCGGTAAATCCAATGCACAGTGACAGTCTTATATAAACAGACCTTCAGTATTATTACAAGTCTCTGAATTTAGGATAATTATTGCAGATCCGTCCGGATTTAGAGGATAGATAAGGTCCCGTGATCTTGCAGAGTGCTTGGGATTGATACACTCACGATTCTGAATAGATTCAGCCGTTGCCGCAAGGCTCAGGCCTAACTCACTGCGATAATAGCTGCGCAGATCCTTCTCGTTTGCCAGCCCAGGAACAAGAGAGATCCTTACTGCTTGGCTGTGCAGGAACAAGAGAGAGAACAATGTCCGCCGCTCCCTTATATGGGCAGGGTGAATCTGATTGGTCCGAATACCTGTCATTCACTGTTACACGGTATGATGGGATTGCATACGTCATAAGGACCTCCAAAGGTCCCAAACAGAAATACCATAGAGTTCACCTAGTCATGTGACCCGCAGGTCCTGGTACGCTACGCACAGGTAATTAACCATTTATTTACATGTATATTACTATATTTACATAAACCTTGAGTAAACTACTGATTTGCTATATGGAATAGAGGTGACAAGGGCAGAATATATAACGTGGACCCCTACGTCCTAGGGACTCTGGCCATGGGGACCCACAAACATATAGGTACTGTATAGTATGCGGTATCGGGACACCACAGTAATAAATATAAGGATGTACCTGAAAAAGTATGATTGAGGCCACTTTCAGTTCAAGAAGATAGTGTATTCGACCTCTGCAGTAATAATAGAGTTGAGTCCTACACACCAGACAACTAACAGTAGAGTTGTTGAAGAAATTTATAAAACTTCCATATATAAGGGTCTGACATATTGAACCACTTATAAATACAAAAGTAAATGCTGCAATAAATCTGCTACATATGAATCTAACCTAACTTGGTGTAATTACGAGACTAATAGACTGATATGTCACTATTTGCCTAATGGCCACACCTATTGTTTCACTTTTGTCTGGAGTACAATTCCTCCTGATTTACTTGATAAACTTGTCATGTTTTATTATACGGAAAAAAAAAAGAACATGCAAAGGTTCAAAATGCATTGCGATTTTTATGTGTTTGAAACCTGATATTTTTAAAGCATTTTTGAAAATTAATCAATAAAGATTTGAAGCAATCCTAAATACACAGGCAGAGTGCTTTGGATTTTCTTCAAATTGTGATAGTTGTTAGCCACTAGATATTGCCCCCGGTGTTCTTTTTTATTCTGTCTCAGAACGTCCACTTCATTTGTCAGGGATGGTGGTCCAACACGGTCAATAACTCACTCAAGCCACCAATCCTCCTGCAAATAGCCGACAAATGAAGTTCTGCTAAGAATCAAATTACAGGAAGCAGCTTCTTCTCCCTAGCACTGAACATGTTAGGTGGATGTCTTGAGAGGAAGTCAAAAGAAAACCAGGAGTATCATCTATTTAACCACAATATTAAGATCTATGAGCATTTTCTTTATCATATCCATAAAAAAAAAATTGTCTTGTTTAAAGTAATCTAACAGAGTGAATGTATTTTTAAGAGATATGTGTTGACTGTTACTACTTTTATTATCATTTGTCACTGTTAGTATTAATATAGTGCCAAATCTTCTATATATACTATATTGTATACCTATTGTTTTGCTTCAGTGGACACAATACAATATTAGGCATTTTTTCCAGGTAGGTTAAAAAAAAATAGAATTAGAACTCTGATTGGTTAGCATGGCTAACCAGAGTCAATTTCTGGTTAGACAGTTTTGATATCATGACCCCTATCAAAGTGCTTTTCAGAACCCAAGTTTTCCTGCAACATGGAGTCATTCCATAATTCATGTTGCTGTAAGTCTAATTGTCATTCACCTAGCAAGGTTCATTTCACTTGGCTTCAAAGGGAGGCATGACCATAGAACTCTGTAGGAGCATGATAGCTTATTTTCAGCAAACATTGCAGAAGAGGAAGGGAATTATTTTTCCACTCCACTGGGTAAAAATCATAGACTTATTTTTCTCTTTCATGTAAAGTTATAGGTGTTGTTTAGATTTATCCCTTGCATAAGAATATTATTACACTGAAATAAAACAATGTCTTTCTTTGAAATATCTTCTTTTATGTTATCACTTTTTAGTATTTCAGAAAGATTTGAACTTTTTATTTTTTATATATATTTATATATATATATATATTTATATATATATTTCTTCTGCATATTATTGACAGTTTAGTGAAGAATTAATGATAGTTGTAGTACTGGGAATTATAATCAATATTTTGCCTTGTTTCATTAATGAATAGAGTGTTAATTATTAAAAAAAAAAAAAAAGTTTGAAAGAAGATTTTCACTAGGAAAGGTTCTCTTTACATGTATTTATGCATATTTACGAATGGCTTTCCAAAGTGTTGATCATAGAGTAGTGATATAGATATCTGTATTTGCCTGTGCACATTTTATTCAGCAATACTGAGGTAACTTATACGATACCCCTGTAGGCATAACTCCCAACACCCGACATCGACTTTTTGTACAATATTAACTTACTATGTAGGTATGCATTATACTAAACTTATACACCATACTTATTTTGAGGGAATGTCCCATGATAACAACCCTTCCACAAAAGATAGCCCCCTTGATGATGAGCCATGGGTCTAAGTATTGAAACCTAACACGGGCATCACACTTCTCTGGCAGTGACTCCCCCTTATGGAGAAATGCTACTCTACATTTCCTGGTTGTAGTAAGTTTTCCAGAACAGATACTGCTGATTTGAGTGGTTCAACACTGTCTAAGAGACAATTTTCCAAATGGGATATATTTGTTTATAATATCCATTTTCCTTTAAATTACTATTTCTGTTCTGTAATTTAAAAGGTTATCCAACATATGGTGACGTTACTAATTACCTGTCAACCAGTATTGGACATGCTTACCAAAGATCTGTGCTTGTGTTGGTGGTGAATGATCATGTCTAGAGATGAGCGAACTTACAGTAAATTCGATTCATCACGAACTTCTCAGCTCGGTTGCTGACTTTTCCAGCATTAATTAGTTCAGCTTTCCGGTGCTCCGGTGGGCTGGAAAAGGTGGATACAGTCCTAGGAAAGAGTCTCCTAGGACTGTATCCACCTTTTCCAGCCCACCGGAGCACCGGAAAGCTGAACTAATTTATGCAGGAAAAGTCATCAACTGCCGAGCTGAGAAGTTCGTGACGAATCGAATTTACTGTAAGTTCGCTCATCTCTAATCATGTCATATGTCCCCCATCACACTGTGGGCTTGTCTGTGTTAATTGGCTATTTTCTGTTTCTGTGCCCTCCCTCCAACTACAAACCACAAGATACATTGTTTCTTGGTGGGAGGTAACTTATCCCCCCCCCCCCCCCTACACATCAGCCACCGCACCCATTCCATATGCTGTGCTTTAATCTACAATTCCCTGCTGCCCTGTCGAGAATAATCTCTCTCCCACCCAGCTGTTTCTCCATACATTAAAGCACAGACACGCTCCCTCTCAACACCGGACTAGTAATGCATTGTCTTGGGCCACACTGCAACTTTGAAAAGCAAGGGACAACACTTATTTTATTGCTGCTAAATACTAACATCCAAGGCAAAGATCATATAAGAATTGCAAAATCAGCCACCAAACACAGATACAAACACCATATTATGAACTGCACTAACTTTAACACCCCTGTAGCAAAGTCTACAAAAATCCTGGAATACCCTTTTAAAGTTTATGGAAACGTGTTTATTCCTATTGAAAACCTAAATATGACCTGTATTGAAAAAAATGCTCATTTTGGTTATTCAAGTGCTGCTTAGTCACTGCTATGTGTAAAAATGAGCCCTTTTTATATTTTACCAGAAGTCAATTTTATCGTTGTTATCTCGAGCATTTTTTACAACTGACTATACATACAATTCTATACATACAATTCTGGAGTTTATATGGATTTTTAAAGAATGAGCAGAGCTAGCTAGAGATTAGAAATGCAAGAAATCATATGTAATCTTGTCTTGGTATTTAAACCCTGTAGGGAGGGATGGAATATGCTTTGTATTGTTACATTTTTAGCATTAAATGTCATCTCTCTTTTGCTCTATTTTTAGCTGATGGTGGGGATAATTCAAGCTGCTGAGCTACCTGCTTTAGATATGGGAGGTACATCAGATCCTTATGTGAAGCTTTTTTTGCTGCCAGATAAGAAGAAGAAATTTGAAACGAAGGTCCACAGAAAAACCCTTAACCCTGTTTTCAATGAGCAATTCACTTTTAAGGTATTTTTTTCACTATTCCTTAACTATTGTATAGTATTTTTAAACATCTGTGGTTGTACTTAGTTGTTGTTTGTTTTGTTTTATATTTTATGCACAAATTATATATGTTGATAAACATATGAGTTATTATAAATAACATGGTTAGCATGCTCCAGACATTAAACAGCTTACATTAACGTGGTCTGAAATGGCAGGGGGTGCTCAACCCCAAGTGCAGTTGTGCACCTACGCTGGGGTGGAGGTCCTGCACTTGTGGTCCGTTGCTATGGGTGATCCCCAGCATAATATGCATACATTGGGGGATGCCTGCAGACAGTCACAAGTACCACAATGACATCCTACACCAGATAAATGTGTGGATGCAGAACACTCACAATTTAAACAAACAACTACATTGACGTGGTCTGAAATGGTAGGAGGTGCTCAACCCCAAGTGCAGTTGTGCACCTACGCTGGGGTAGAGGTTCTGCATTTGTGGACCACAATATAGATTCACTACTGTGGTAGATGTAAACAATGACATTAGCTAACCCTCAAAACTGATGTAAGATTGAGACATTAGCCAGTATATCCTTATATGAAGGACATACCTGAGCCCGCACACCAACGCCAAGGTTTCTCAAGTGGTACGGGACCTAACACTAAACCTACCTGTGCCGGATAAGCAAAACCAGGAACCAAATTACAGCAGCATTAGTTCAAATTTGTAGACTGCTCCCTGGTTACCTCCAGTGTGACTAAGCACACAAACAATGGGAGGGGGGAGACAGGCTACAAGCCCCACCCTGGTTGGCTAATATATTGCCGGCCTCACATGTGAAACCTTAATGCTACCCAATATGATAAAAGGATGAATTAGTATAAACTTTAGACATTAAACAGCTTACATTGGCGTGGTCTGAAATGGCAGGATGTGCTCAACCCCAAGTGCAGTTGTGCACCTATGCTGGGGTGGAGGTCCTGCACTTGTGGTCCGTTGCTATGGGCGATCCCCAGCAGAATATGCATAGAATGGAGGATGCCTGCAGACGGTCACAAGTACCACAATGACATGTTCACCTGTGAGGCCGGCAATATATTAGCCAACCAGGTTGGGGCTTGTAGCCCTTCTCCCCCATCCCATTGTATGTGTGCTTAGTCACACTGGAGGTAACCAGGGAGCAGTCTACAAGTCGGACCTAATGCTGCTGTAATTTGTTTCCTGGTTTTGCTTATCCAGCACAGGTAGGTTAGTGTTAGGTCCTGTACCACTTGAGAAACCTTGGCATTGGTGTGCAGGCTCAAGTATGTCCTTCATTTAAGGATATACTGGCTAATTTCTCAATTTTACATCAGTTTTGAGGGTTAGCTAATGTCATTGTTTGCATCTACCACAGTAGTGAACCTATATTGTGGTCCACAAATGCAGGACCTCCACCCCAGCATAGGTGCACAACTGCACTTGGGGTTGAGCACCTCCTGCCATTTTAGACCACGTCAATGTAGTTGTTTGTTTAACATGGTCCAGGACTAGATTAAACCAAAAAAAATGGTCATAACAGATTTTATGAGATGAGAAACTGATAATAAGGAAAGGCAGCGCCCTAAGGGTATGTTTACATGGCCAAATGTCCTTGCGAAATTCTGCTGGATTATTCCGCACAGAGACTCTGCTGCAGTAGATTTTGATTTCAAAATTGATTCCAATTTTTGTTGCACGTAGAATTTCTGAGAAATTCTGATTCTGATGTCTGCAAAAATAGTAGACTTGACTATTCTTTTTGCAGATTTCGCTTAGAAATGCATTGCCATCTATAAGGGTTGTGCATTTCTAAACAGTTTTAGCATCCACCAAATTATTCAAATATCCGCCCGTGTTTTTGGACATTTTCAGCCGTGTGAACCAGACCTAATAAATAATTGTCTTTATTTATTCACCCACATGACTAATGAAGCATTTCAGCTTCTCTAAAAAGTAACTGAACCATTTCACTTATGTTGCGGATTTACACATTTAAGTAAATAATTTAAGCATTTAAATCAGGCATATTAATTCATTCACTCTAGTTACCACAGTGTTTTGCATGGTTTTTATAATTAGTTTTCTTAGCTTTTTTCTACACTGTGGTCAGCTGTTACTGTATATCAAAGTTTATAGCCAATTGTACAAAAAACAATATTTAAAGCTTTTTGGTTTGTGTCATTTTTTGGAGGTTAGTAACATTTTTGCCTAACTAAAATAAAGGTCCATGTGCTCTAAGTTTGGCATTTTCTTCTACTTCTACTTTAATATTAAAAACTGCCAGAAAAAATGCTTGAAACATTAAAATCTTATACAATCAAAAAAGACACCGAAACATTTAAAACACTTGAAACGTATGGTGTTTTTACAAGGAGGAAAGAGGAAAAACAAGGGACATTTACTATATGGGGCATTTTGGTGCTCCGCACAATAATAAAGCTCTGTCCAATTTCGGACACACGCCGAGTGTATCCAGTGGCTCCATGGCTGCCATTGAACCCGACACACAAACATACACCTATTAAGGGGGGTGTATATTTCTGTGACTAAAGCTCTAAATTTGAAAGTGAGAAGGGTGAGCCCCCAGCATGCCCCCTCCATGCGAGGCTGAGCCCTCTTCCAGCCTTTTTCAAGCCCTCTGTCACAAGCAGGGTCAATTCTCTGAAGTTGCACATTTTTGCACAGAAATGGAGATTTGTAAGCAAACATTGTCATTTCTCCACAAAAATTTGCGACTTTGGAGGATCTGCGCCAGCTGCACAGCTTGATAAATATTTTCCAAAGTGTAGGAGCCCTAATTTATTTTAACAAAGGACATAAGAACATTTGGGCTTCACATGGCTAATTACCCCCACTGAATTCAGTGAAAAGCATTACGTGTTTAACCCCTGATGCCTAACATGTATTTAATCTGCACTTGCCAGTTTTCTCAGAATTAGTGAGCATGAATAATTTTATTGTGAATATAAGCACTTCGCGATTTTGAGAATAGTTAGAATTTAGTGCTATACATTCGTAATTACGAATATTCATTTTATTTTTTTTTTCCACATGCAAATTTTTATGCAAATTTTTCACGCGAATAGGGGTCTATCACATGGGTTTATCACATGGGTCTGTTTTTTTTTTCACATTCTAATTTTTATGCAAATTTTCCATGCAAATTTTCGCATGGAAAAAAAAGTGAATGAACATAGCAAATATGCGAATTTCCCGAAAATAGGAAAAATAATCATCAATATATTCACGAAATATTGAAAATTCGAATATGGTCCCTGCTGCTCATCACTACTCAATGACATACATGTACTTCAGATTGCAGGAGCAGAAGTGCGCCTGACAGTCAGCTTGCTGCTATAATGGCAGAAATCAGATATAACTATGATTTGGGGCATTTAACCTTTTAGATGTGTTGTCAGTAAGACCAACAACATCAAAGTGGTTTGAAAAAGAGAGGAATATACAAAAACATTATATCGCATTGTAAAGTCTCCTAAGGAAATCATGTTCACAGTAAATATATAAATAAATGAAGCAAAGGTTTTCTGTGAAAAGTAGCTTTATTTTGTAAAAGTGTTAAAATAAAGATACCGTATATACTCGAGTATAAGCCGACCCGAGTATAAGCCGAGACCCCTAATTTCAACCCAAAATCCCAGGAAAAGTTATTGACTCGAGTATAAGCCTAGGGTGGGAAATACCTCATCCCCCCCCTGTCATCATCCAGACCCGTCATTAACATCCTCATCATCATCCCCTTGTCATCATCCCACACATCCCCCCTTCATCATCCCCTTATCATCCCACACATCCCCCTTCATCATCCCCTTATCATCCCACACATCCCCCCTTCATCATCCCCTTATCATCCCACACATCCCCCCTTCATCATCCCCTTATCATCCCACACATCCCCCCTTCATCATCCCCTTATCATCCCACACATCCCCCCTTCATCATCCCCTTATCATCCCACACATCCCCCCTTCATCATCCCCTTATCATCCCACACATCCCCCCTTCATCATCCCCTTATCATCCCACACATCCCCCCTTCATCATCCCCTTATCATCCCGCACATCCCCCCTTCATCATCCCTTATCATCCCACACATCCCCCCCTTCATCATCCCCACACCCCCCCCTTCATCATCCTCTTCTCATCATTCGCCCTCAGTGGTCTTCAACCTGCGGACCTCCAGAGGTTTCAAAACTACAACTCCCAGCAAGCCCGGGCAGCCATCGGCTGTCCGGGCTTGCTGGGAGTTGTAGTTTTGAAACCTCCGGAGGTCCGCAGGTTGAAGACCACTGCGACCTTCAACATCATCCAGCCCCCTCTCACCCCCTTTAGTTCTGAGTACTCACCTCCGCTCGGCGCTGGTCCGGTCCTGCAGGGCTGTCCGGAGAGGAGGTGGTCCGGTGGGGAGGTGGTCCGGGCTGCTATCTTCACCGGGGGCGCCTCTTCTCCGCGCTTCCGGCCCGGAATAGAGCCGTTGCCTTGGCAATGACGCAGAATTACGTTGGCAATGAACGCACCTCTGCGTCGTTGTCACGGCAACGTGACTATTCTGAGGCCGGGCCCGAAGCGCTTAGAAGAGGCCTCCCAGGTGAAGATAGCAGCCCGGAACCAGTATCCCACCGGACCACCTCCTCACCGGACAGCCCTGCAGGACCGGACCAGCGCCGAGCGGAGGTGAGTACTCAGAACTAAAGGGGGTGAGAGGGGGCTGGATGATGTTGAAGGCCGCAGTGGTCTTCAACCTGCGGACCTCCGGAGGTTTCAAAACTACAACTCCCAGCAAGCCCGGACAGCCGATGGCTGCCCGGGCTTGCTGGGAGTTGTAGTTTTGAAACCTCTGGAGGTCCGCAGGTTGAAGACCACTGCGGGTGGGGGAGTTCACTCGAGTATAAGCCGAGGGGGGTGTTTTCAGCACGAAAAATCATGCTGAAAAACTCGGCCTATACTCGAGTATATACGGTACATGTATGGCATTACTGCAATTCTAGTGACCCAAACAATAAAGCGTATGTGATACTAAAACAGCATTGTAAACATCATAAAATAAGATTAAAAAAAATTTGAAACACAAAAGTGGAATGGTAACAATGAAAACCAACACTTGTATCACAAAAGACAAACCTACCGTATTTATCGGCGTATAACACGCCCCATTTAAATAGGGAAATTTAAGTTTAAAAAAATACATATAAGATAAATGACACTCTAAATGCCATATCATCCCTCTAACTTTGATTATGCCTGAACTTCAGTTTGGTCCCCCCCTTCCAGTGCCACATCATCCCTCCCCTTTCATCAGCACCTGTGCCACATTTACACCCATCCCCCCTTACCCTCTCATCATTCCCCCACTGTCTTATCATTCCCCCACCCCTGTCTCATCATGCCCCCCTCTCATCATGCACCCTTCTCATAATGCCCCCTTCTCATCATGCCCCCTCTCATCATGCCTCCCTCTCATCATGCTCCCCTCTCATCATCCCCCCCTTCTCATCATGCCCCCCTCTCAGCATCCCCTTTCCCCCTCTGTTTTTGATATATATATATATTTTCCCATCTTCCTTACCTAGCCGCGCTCGGCAGGCCAGGTCCGGTTTCGGGTCTTGCGGGCTGTGGTCAGTGAAGCAGGATGAGTGACGTCCTCTGCGGCTGCAGCCACTGCTTGTTTAACTTCAGCAGCCCAACCGCAGCCACCTTAGAATAGTCACAGCGGCAGCAGCATTGAATGAGTGACGTCCCTGATTCTGTGCAGCGGAGCTAGCAGAAGACGTCACTCATCCTGCTTCCCTGACCGCAGCCCGCAAGACCCAACACTGGACCTGGCCTGCCGAGCGCAGCTAGGTAAGGAAGATGGGAAAAAAACATTACAATAAAAAGCAGGGGGGAAAGGGAGGAAAAAAACAAAGCGGGAGCCGTGTGCTGGTCACTGATTTAAAGTGGCCGCGGCCAGGTTGCTAATCCTTAACAAGCAGCCGCTGCTGCGGCCACTTTAATCAGTGACAAAAAGATTTATCGGCGTATAACACTCAGGCAGACTTTTTGCCTTGAATTTAAGTTTTCAAATTGCGTGTTATACGCCGATAAATACGGTATATAGGACTACAATAAAGAAGTAATAGGGCTTGGAATGTGGTGGTGACACAAATTGTGTTTATTGTGTATACAGTACGTATTTGGTATTGCCTAAATCGACCCATTCTTTAGAAATGGGGCAACATGGTATTTATGCCACATGGTAAACAGCACAAAATTTAATATGCAAAAAACACTAACGAAAATGCAGTGTTAACCATTAAAAAAAGTTTATCAATAAGCTGTTGTAGATACACCACAAAAAGGTGCCACTGATAACTATATCTCACTTTACACAAAAAATTACATGTGGGACAAAAACATACAATATAAAAAAACTTTGGAGGGTTTTATTTTTATTCCATTCATTGTGCAGTAATTGTGACATGTTATATTTACTCTATGGGTTAGTATGATGACTACAAAACCCTATTTATATAGGTTTTGTAGTCTTTTACTACTATCAAAAAATGTAAGCTGAAAAGAAAATGAATTCTTCACCTCAACACATTCATACCCATGTAAAAAAAAAAATTATGTTTTGGTCTATGAAGCTGTGATAGTCTTTTTGATCACTTGGTATTTATGTTTTTTTTTCTGGGATGTTATACGACCAAAAATCGTCAAGTCTGCTGTTTGGTATTTTAATTTACGTGGCACAGGTAGGAAGGGGTTAATCTCAATATACCCTCTTATATGCAAACGGCTGTCAAATAAAATTCTTGACTGATTGCAATACTGACTATATATTGAGGTGCTCAAAATATTATAGCCTTTTACATATATAGCACCGATTTAGATGGATGAATGGATAGGAGATAGATAGTTCTGAGAAAAAGAGAGATTCCTGGGTCATTGTAGCACTGAGGGGAGGGAGTATAGACCAGATTTGAGTTTAGGCTTCAAAGATTTCAAGACCTTTTCTGATTTTATAAATGGCTGGTGGATGGGGAAGGAATCATCTAGCAAATCCTCTCTGACCCTTTGTGCCTTCTCATGTGTCAGGTTATTCAATCATCCTCCAGCTAACTGTATACTAAACCTTGTTAAACATGCTGAGCCTTGTGCCGTTAGGCATGTACTGTCACTCTTAGTCTGAACATTTAGAGAAGACTTTTGACTTTAAGAAAACAAATAAGATTCCTGCCATTCCTTCTAATAGTAGCTTTTTGTCGTAATACCATGAAAGGTGGGGTGGTTCATTGGGGGGCATGACCCCCATTACAAGGAAGGTGGATAATAATTTATTTATAATACCTGTTAGCACAGAACATTGCCTCAGTTTACCATCTAGCTTATTGTAACATTGTAGTGCTGAAATATGCATGTCTTGGAGTACTGCAGCCTCCCATTGTCAACAATTGTACTGAGGATTTACATTCATAATACGACCCGTAGCCTGAATAATTCATAACTCATTTCCCTTATGTTGTGTTATGTTTAAATTTGGACTTACAAACTATACCAAATAGTAGACATAGTCAAAATTGTTAGGTTTGTAGTAAAAAGTCACTTTTCACTTCTCATTTTTCAATCTGTTATGTCATCTCCTAAATATCTTTTTAACGTTTATCCCATTTGTTTTTCTCGAGGCCGTTTTCATTCCAACAGCATGCTCAGTCTTACAGTGACAGCTCTAGTTCACAAACAGAGACAATAAAAGATCCAGGCTCAATAATCACTCAGTAAGATAGATATCCCTACAGGCTTTAGCCTTTACTGTGTGCTAAAGTCTTCTTGACCCCTCAAGTAAATTCCTACCACAATAATTCTTTTATCCTCTGTTTTATCACACTACCAAACTCTCCAAATCTTCTGAAATGGGAAACATTTTGTAGATAACTTGTTTTTTTTCTTGCACAAATGGAAAAGTGTATCCTGCAATAGTTTTTTATCCAGATAAAGAAAACACATGGTAATACACAATATTACACTATATGCTACCTACAAATTATACATTTTCATCACATGGACTTTATAGGTCTTTTTGAGGTGGAGCATTACCATGCAGAACCACAATTTTGTTCTCCAGAAATGATGGCTTTATAAAGTCGTTTTCACAGAATTAACATTAATCACCTACCCAAAGAAGTGGTCAAGTATACACGCTGTCTATGTGAGGGTGGAGGGAGCCGAGTACAGCACAGTAACAAAGACAGTGGCAGTTTGCATACTTAACCATCTCTCCATTCAAACTCCACCTCACCACAGCCATACAGTAAAGAGGAATAGGGGGAACAAGGATCCTTCTTCCCATTCGTTGGTGGGGCCCCTAGTGATCAGACACTCAGTAAAGCTATATATATGTTTTATTTAAAGCATTAACCTCACTTTGCTCTGGGGGCTGGATACATTTAAACTCTCTGATAAGTCTCATAGCCATAAATCACCCCTAGACTCATGTGATCAAACAGATTTTTGGAACTCCAATAGACTTGCATGGGACCACCAGCATCAAAATTCAAGGAAGCGTAAACGATCCTGCCACTAAAGTAAGACTAATGTTTAAACCTATGCTTTTGCACCCTTTACATAATCAGCTATCTCTTAGTATACTCAAATATGCACATTTTCTAAACTCTCATGACCATCACCTAGGTACTTGCCTCAGAATTTTACATATCTGTTGAATTTTCAGATCGTCTGTCTATGTTTAGACTATTATTTGGCTTAAACTATTCCAGAATCTTGCACCAGAAGTCTAACACATTTTTTTTGCCATCAGGTGTTGCATCATAAGCCACGCCTCTTTACCAAAGCCACAGTATTACATTCTATTTGTCTATTAGGATATGGACACCGGTAAAAAGGTTCTTACACTTAGGATCCTCTCTACTAGCCATAATGGAGAACTGCCTCAAAAAAGTGGCTCTCACTTTAGCAGAATGGATGCAACCATGTACTACACAGTTGTCTATAATTTCAGTGGGCACAGTGTGATATCATGTTTTCTTTGCCAGGGCAGTGGACAAGCAATATATTTACTACTTGTTACAATGATCCTTTGGTAATAAATTGATTACAATGTATCCCCACTCGGACAAGCTGTAATAGATGTGTAAATCTAGACAAAGTACTAGACAAGTACTAGACACCTTATCCCCCATCCATGGGATAGGGGATAAGTGTCTGTTTATGGGGGAGGGGGGGAGATATGATGTCTAGTAACTAGAGTTCAGTTCATATGGCAAAATACACGCTATTCAACGGGATTGCTTTATCCAAAGTTTTTATCTTTTTCTTCTCATGTATAACGTGTAATTAATCATTGACATGCAGATATACAATGGATATTCACCAAGTGATGAGTAGCGAACAGTTAATCGATTCGGCATTATCAGGACTCTTCTGCCTCAGCCAAGGTCTCACCTCCTTCAGCCCGAATCAGATGCATCTCCTCAGGGTAGAAAAATCTGCAGCTCAGCGTACCTGAGCGCCGTCCGTAAGGTGAAGTTTCAGGAGTATTACCTCCCTTTCTCAAGCCTATCTTGTGCACACCAACCACCACATGTAAATACCTATGGCTTCTCGCGAGAACTCAATTCTACAATATAAAACAATAAAATCATCAGTATGTTAAAATACAAGATACAAAGAAATAGAACAGAGCACTGTAGATATACATTAAATGAACAACTTTCATTAATTCCTTTCGGGGATAATGTTTCCAACCGCTGAATCCTCAAAACTTTTTTGTTCTTATAATTTATGTTTAATATCCTCCTGTCCTTTAATCTCCACCTCTTCTAACACCATCCACCTTAGATCGCACACCTGCTGTTCTATTTCAAAAAAGTGCCTTGCGACACTCGTTTTACCATATTTTTCTTTTTCTATTTCATTGTCATCTCCCTTAGCAACCTCCATCTTCTTTTCATAATTTCTAATCACGCTTTTATGTTACTTGATTCTCACCCTAATCGCTCTTGATGTTTGTCCCACATAAGACATCCCGCATGGGCATTTCAACAAATAAATTACCCCTTTTGTTTCACATGTAAAAGAAATCCAAAAATAGGAATTTTAGAGCCTTTAGTGGAATGGGTGACAATTATTCCATTAACACTATGACAGGTCCTACAAGGAAATGTACCTCTATTTTTAGCCCTCAAAAATGTCTGTCTAGAACTTTTTTCTTTTGAATGTCCGATCTTATTAAAAAAATTAGCAACAGATCTCCCCTTTCTATAAGTAAAATGTGGTTGATCTTTAAACAAACTTCCATATTTTTCATCAAATTTCAATAGTTTACAATATTTATTTATCACCTTTCTGACTAATTTTGAGTGTCCATCATATGTAGAGAGAAACATAAATTTATCATTTTCTCTATCACTTATTCTTTTTATTAGTTTTTTCCTAAGTTGTTCTCTAGGTATTTCATACACCTGTCTTGCTGTTTCTTTTAGTTCATCTTCAATATACCCTCTTTGTATTAATTTATTTATCATCATGTTCTTATTTTTTTGATATTCTTCATCTGAACTACATATTTGTTTTGCCCTAATTAGTTGTCCCTTCGGTATACCCCTGAAGACCTGTGGAGCATGGGCACTTTCTTTATGTAATAAATTATTCCTATCACGGTCTTTTACATATAGGGTAGTCTCCAACTTATTATTCATATTCTCTACATCAACGTCAAGAAAATGTATGTGGATGGAGCTCGACTCACATGACTTCGCGAGAAGCCATATTTATTTATATGTGGTGGTGGGTGTGCACAAGATAGGCTTGAGAAAGGGAGGTAATACTCCTGAAACGTCACCTTATGGACGGCGCTCAGGTACAACAAGCTGCTGATTTTTCTACCCTGAGGTGATGCATCTGATTCAGGCTGAAGGAGGTGAGACCTCGGCTGAGGCAGAAGAGTCCTGATAATGGCGAATCGATGAACTGTTTACTACTTATCACTGGGTAAATATCCATTGTATATGTGCATGTGGATGATTCATTACATGTTATACATGTGAAGAAAAAGATAAAAACTTTGGATAAAGCAATCCCGTTGAATAGCGTGTTATTTGCCATATAAACTGTATATAATGCTTGGACTAAGGAGCGCCTTGATTAAACACATGTGGGAGCCACCCAGGTGCTATACCTGTGATCCAATTTTTTTACTATTGGATAGTTAGTGCTGGAGTTCCCCTTTAATTTCTCTGTAGCACCATCAAAGGAAAAATTTAAAGGGTTATAAAAGTTATATTTTTGTTCTCAATGGCTCCAAATACACTAAAACAATAAAACAATTCATACTCACCTAACCATTCTGGCGCTGATCCATGTACAAACTCTTAACAGCAGTGCAATATTTTTTGAGAAGCAGACAACACATGACTGCTGAAGACAATCAGTAACCTCAGCTGTCACATGCCATACTTCTGGCATCACCACTCAGTGATGGGTGCCATGATGTCCCTGAGTATGGCACATGACCACTGAGGCCATTGATTTCCTAAAGCATCATGGGTCTTCCACTTCTCAAAAAACATTGGGCCGCCAACTGGAGCTTGTACGGGTGATCAACACTAGATCGAACAGGTGAGTATGGATTGTTTTATTGTTTTAGTGTGTTCGGGGCAATTTAAAGAAAAAATATTTGTATGACTTCTTTAAGCATTACAGAGTGCTTATTAAAATCAAAGGTTGTGTGTACAGCACAAAAGGTCATACCCTTCAGAACTAGAAATCCTTCCACTATGGTCATAGAAAACATACACTGTAGCATCCCAGTAGAGTAAGTAAATGGAAAAGAAAGGTTGCAATCTTTCATCAGGCTTATGTTGCTGTGGCCCAATAGATGTTATATGGAGATAGACAATGGGGCACTGTGCAAATCTCCAAACTCAAAAAGGGAAATGATGCCTATAACAGTAATACAGGTCCTCCAGTAGCCAGTGTACCCAAAGATGATATAACTTATACATATGTGCCCCTTCCCTTGCAACTTAAAAATGTTACTGCTTTATGGTCTATTCATACATACAGTATTCTGTGCAGATTTGACACGCAGATTTGATGCACATGATTTTCTGCTGCAGATTTCAATGTAAACTGAACACAGCTTGAAATACTGTGCATCAATTCTGTGCAGAATACTGTACGTGTGAAAAGACTCTAAAAGGGTATTCTGGTGGAAAACTTTTTTATTTATTTATGAATAGATACCAGAAAGTTAAACAGATTTGTAAATTACTTCTATTTAAAAATCTTAATCCTTTCAATCCTTAGCAGCTGTATGCTACAGAGGAAATTCTTTTATTTTTGAATTTCTTATTTGTCTTGTCCACAGTCCTCTCTGCTGACACCTCTGTATGTGTCAGGAAGGGTCCAGAGTAGCATAGGTTTGCTAAGGGTATTTTCTCCTGTTCTGGACAGTTCCTGATACGGGCATCAGGTGTCAGCAGAGAGCACTGTGGATAAGACAAAAAATTTATTCAAAAAGAAAAGAATTTCCTCTGTAGCATATAGCTGCTAATAAGTACTGGAAGGGTAAAGATTTTTTAATAGAAGTCATTTGCAAATCTATTTAACTTTCTGGCACCAGTTGATTTAAAAAAAATGTTTTCAACCAGAGCACCCCCTTAATTATAACTTAAATTCAATTAATGACTGTCAGTAAGATGGATAGAAAAACACGCTAGGCTATGTTACCGATGCATAAAATGGGTTAATCCATGCAGTTAAGGAGAACCATAAACATAATTGCACATTTAATTTCACTGGTTTCATTAAACACTATGTTTCCTTTACATATCAATAAGACTTGATTTCTAGAGTTCAATGTTCTTTTATTCTGGTTCTGCTGTGCAAGGAAAATAACAGATGTGTCTCTGGCTTGCAGTCTCCAAAAGGATTACACCATTTCTAATAAACATGTCACTGTTGAATCACAAAAGATGTTAGAATATAATTACATGTTATTGCAGATCTTACGAATTTTCATCCTCATATATATCCAAGATACAGAACACAAAGGATGTTTAAATATTGTATTTTCTTCTGTTTAACATAGAACATACAAAATAGGAAGTTTGGTTAGGGTTAGACTGTGAGAAATAGGATAAAGGAATCAGATTAAAAACCAACAAACAAATGCATCCATTTTTTTAATCCAGGTTCTTGGTCCTTAGTAAATAAATACATGTTTTACTTTGCTTCTTTACAACACAAATGGAATGAAGGATAGGAATTAAATGGAAAGAAACTATTGAATATAACACAAAAGAAAAAAATAAAGAAAAAAAATATACATCTTCACTTAAATTAAATAGTACAGTGTGTAGAATTGATTAAAAGTAGAGATATATGTCACGATGCCGGCTGGCAGGTGGTGGATCCTCTGTGCCAGAGAGGGATTGGCGTGGACCGTGCTAGAGGATCGGTTCTAAGTCACTACTGGTTTTCACCAGAGCCCGCCGCAAAGCGGGATGGTCTTGCTGCGGCGGTAGTGACCAGGTCGTATCCCCTAGCAACGGCTCAACCTCTCTGGCTGCTGAAGAAAGGCGCGGTACAAGGGAGTAGACAGAAGCAAGGTCGGACGTAGCAGAAGGTCGGGGCAGGCAGCAAGGATCGTAGTCAGGGGCAACGGCAGAAGGTCTGGAATCACAGGCAAGGAACACACAAGGAACGCTTTCACTGGCACTAGGGCAACAAGATCCGGCGAGGGAGTGAAGGGGAAGTGAGGTGATATAGGGAAGTGCACAGGTGTAAACACTAATTGGAACCACTGCACCAATCAGCGGTGCAGTGGCCCTTTAAATCGCAAAGACCCGGCGCGCGCGCGCCCTAGGGAGCGGGGCCGCGCGCGCCGGGACAGAACTGACGGGGAGCGAGTCAGGTACGGGAGCCGGGGTGCGCATCGCGAGCGGGCGCTACCCGCATCGCGAATCGCATCCCGGCCGGAGGTGGTAACGCAGCGCCCCGGGTCCGTGGAACCGACCGGGGCGCTGCAGTGAGGGAAGTGTAGCGAGCGCTCCGGGGAGGAGCGGGGACCCGGAGCGCTCGGCGTAACAGTACCCCCCCCCTTGGGTCTCCCCCTCTTCTTGGGGCCTGAGAACCTGAGGATCAGACTTTTGTCCAGGATATTGTCCTCAGGTTCCCAGGACCTCTCTTCTGGACCACAACCCTCCCAATCCACTAAAAAAAAAGTTTTTCCTCTGACCTTTTTTGAGGCTAAGATCTCTTTGACAGAGAAGATGTCCGAGGAGCCGGAAACAGGAGTGGGAGGAACAGATTTAGGAGAAAAACGGTTGAGGATGAGAGGTTTAAGAAGAGAGACGTGAAAGGCATTAGGGATACGAAGAGAAGGAGGAAGAAGAAGTTTGTAAGAGACAGGATTAATTTGACACAAAACTTTAAAAGGACCAAGATAGCGTGGTCCCAACTTATAGCTCGGGACACGGAAACGGACATATTTAGCGGAGAGCCATACCTTGTCTCCAGGGGAAAAAATGGGAGGAGCTCTTCTTTTCTTATCTGCGAATCTTTTCATGCGAGAAGAAGCCTGTAAGAGAGAATTTTGGGTCTCTTTCCATATGGTGGAAAGATCACGAGAAATTTCATCCACAGCGGGCAGACCAGAGGGCAAGGGGGTAGGGAGGGGGGGAAGAGGGTGACGGCCGTACACCACGAAAAACGGAGATTTGGAGGAAGATTCAGAGATTCTGAAATTATACGAGAATTCGGCCCAAGGTAGAAGATCTGCCCAGTCATCCTGGCGGGAGGAAACAAAATGTCGTAAATAGTCACCCAAGATCTGGTTAATTCTCTCTACTTGTCCATTGGATTGAGGATGGTATGCAGAAGAAAAATTTAATTTAATCTTGAGTTGTTTACAGAGAGCCCTCCAGAATTTAGACACAAATTGGACGCCTCTATCCGAGACGATCTGTGTAGGCAACCCGTGAAGACGAAAAATGTGTACAAAAAATTGTTTAGCCAACTGAGGCGCTGAAGGAAGACCAGGAAGAGGGATGAAATGTGCCATTTTGGAGAATCGATCAACGACCACCCAAATAACAGTGTTGCCATGGGATGGGGGTAAGTCAGTAATAAAATCCATACCAATCAGAGACCAAGGTTGTTCGGGGACAGGTAGAGGATGAAGAAAACCAGCGGGCTTCTGGCGAGGAGTCTTATCCCGGGCACAGATAGTGCAGGCTCGCACAAAGTCCACCACATCAGTCTCTAGAGTCGGCCACCAATAGAAGCGAGAGATGAGTTGCACAGATTTCTTAATGCCCGCATGACCTGCGAGATGGGAGGAGTGACCCCATTTGAGGATCCCAAGGCGTTGGCGTGGAGAAACAAAGGTCTTTCCTGGAGGAGTTTGCCTGATGGAGGCTGGAGAAGTGGAAATCAGGCAGTCAGGAGGAATGATGTGCTGAGGAGAGAGTTCAATTTCAGAGGCATCTGAGGAACGAGAGAGAGCATCGGCCCTAATGTTCTTATCAGCAGGCCGAAAGTGAATTTCAAAATTAAATCGGGCAAAGAACAGAGACCACCTGGCCTGACGAGGATTCAGCCGTTGGGCAGACTGGAGGTAGGAGAGGTTCTTGTGATCGGTGTAAATAATAACTGGAAATCTTGATCCCTCCAGCAGATGCCTCCATTCCTCAAGTGCTAATTTAATGGCTAGAAGCTCTCGATCCCCGATGGAGTAGTTCCTCTCCGCCGGAGAGAAGGTCCTGGAAAAAAAACCACAAGTAACAGCATGCCCGGAAGAGTTTTTTTGTAGAAGGACAGCTCCAGCTCCCACTGAGGAGGCATCAACCTCCAATAGGAAGGGTTTAGATGGGTCAGGTCTGGAGAGCACGGGAGCCGAAGAAAAGGCAGACTTGAGTCGTTTAAAGGCGTCTTCCGCTTGAGGAGGCCAAGACTTGGGATCGGCATTTTTTTTTGTTAAAGCCACAATAGGAGCCACAATGGTAGAAAAATGTGGAATAAATTGCCTGTAATAATTGGCGAACCCCAAAAAACGTTGGATGGCACGGAGTCCGGAGGGGCGTGGCCAATCTAAGACGGCAGAGAGTTTATCTGGGTCCATTTGTAGTCCCTGGCCAGAGACCAAGTATCCTAGAAAAGGAAGAGATTGGCATTCAAACAGACATTTCTCTATTTTGGCATAGAGTTGATTATCACGAAGTCTCTGAAGAACCATACGGACATGCTGGCGGTGTTCTTCAAGATTGGCAGAAAAAATCAGGATATCGTCCAGATATACAACAACACAGGAGTATAGGAGATCACGAAAAATTTCATTAACAAAGTCTTGGAAGACGGCAGGGGCGTTGCATAGACCAAAGGGCATGACCAGATACTCAAAGTGTCCATCTCTGGTGTTAAATGCCGTTTTCCATTCATCCCCCTCTCTGATGCGGATGAGATTATAAGCACCTCTTAAGTCCAGTTTGGTAAAAATATGGGCACCTTGGAGACGATCAAAGAGTTCAGAGATGAGGGGTAGGGGGTAGCGGTTCTTAACCGTGATTTTATTGAGACCGCGGTAGTCAATGCAAGGACGTAGAGAGCCATCTTTTTTGGACACAAAGAAAAATCCGGCTCCGGCAGGAGAGGAGGATTTACGGATAAAGCCCTTTTTTAAATTTTCTTGGACGTATTCAGACATGGCAAGAGTCTCTGGGACGGACAGAGGATAGATTCTGCCCCGGGGTGGAGTAGTGCCCGGGAGGAGGTCAATGGGACAATCATAAGGCCTGTGAGGAGGTAGAGTCTCAGCTTGTTTTTTGCAAAAAACGTCCGCAAAGTCCATATAGGCCTTAGGGAGACCGGTTACATGAGGAAGCACAGGGACACGGCAAGGTTTACTGGGAACCGGTTTTAAGCAGTCCTTGGAACAAGAGGGCCCCCAACTCTTGATCTCCCCAGTGGACCAATCCAGGATTGGGGAATGGAGTTGAAGCCAGGGAAGTCCAAGAAGGATTTCAGAAGTGCAATTGGGGAGGACCAACAGTTCAATCCTCTCATGATGAGATCCGATGCACATTAGAAGGGGCTCCGTGCGGAAACGTATAGTACAGTCCAATCTTTCATTGTTTACACAATTGATGTAGAGGGGTCTGGCGAGACTGGTCACCGGGATGTTGAACCTGTTGACGAGAGAGGCCAAGATAAAATTTCCTGCAGATCCAGAGTCCAAGAAGGCCACAGCAGAGAAGGAGAAGGCAGAGGCAGACATCCGCACAGGCACAGTAAGACGTGGAGAAGCAGAGTAGACATCAAGGACTGTCTCACCTTTGTGCGGAGTCAGCGGACGTCTTTCCAGGCGGGGAGGACGGATAGGACAATCCCTCAGGAAGTGTTCGGTACTAGCACAGTACAGGCAGAGATTCTCCATGCGGCGTCGTGTCCTCTCTTGGGGTGTCAGGCGAGACCGGTCGACCTGCATAGCCTCCACGGCGGGAGGCACAGGAACAGGTTGCAGGGGACCAGAGGAGAGAGGAGCCGGGGAGAAGAAACGCCTCGTGCGAACAGAGTCCATATCCTGGCGGAGCTCCTGACGCCGTTCGGAAAAACGCATGTCAATGCGAGTGGCAAGATGGATGAGTTCATGTAGGTTAGCAGGGATTTCTCGTGCGGCCAGAACATCTTTAATGTTGCTGGATAGGCCTTTTTTAAAGGTCGCGCAGAGTGCCTCATTATTCCAGGATAATTCTGAAGCAAGGGTACGGAACTGTACGGCATACTCGCCAACGGAAGAATTACCCTGGACCAGGTTCAACAGGGCAGTCTCAGCAGAAGAGGCTCGGGCAGGTTCCTCAAAAACACTTCGAATTTCCGAGAAGAAGGAGTGTACAGAGGCAGTGACGGGGTCATTGCGGTCCCAGAGCGGTGTGGCCCAAGCCAGGGCTTTTCCAGACAGCAGGCTGACTACGAAAGCCACTTTAGACCTTTCGGTGGGGAACTGGTCCGACATCATCTCCAAGTGTAATGAACATTGGGAAAGAAAGCCACGGCAAAACTTAGAGTCCCCATCAAATTTATCCGGCAAGGATAGTCGTATTCCAGAAGCGGCCACTCGCTGCGGAGGAGGTACAGGAGCTGGCGGAGGAGATGATTGCTGGAGCTGTGGTAGTAACTGTTGTAGCATAACAGTCAGTTGAGACAGCTGTTGGCCTTGTTGCGCAATCTGTTGTGACTGCTGGGCGACCACCGTGGTGAGGTCAGCGACAACTGGCAGAGGAACTTCAGCGGGATCCATGGCCGGATCTACTGTCACGATGCCGGCTGGCAGGTGGTGGATCCTCTGTGCCAGAGAGGGATTGGCGTGGACCGTGCTAGAGGATCGGTTCTAAGTCACTACTGGTTTTCACCAGAGCCCGCCGCAAAGCGGGATGGTCTTGCTGCGGCGGTAGTGACCAGGTCGTATCCCCTAGCAACGGCTCAACCTCTCTGGCTGCTGAAGAAAGGCGCGGTACAAGGGAGTAGACAGAAGCAAGGTCGGACGTAGCAGAAGGTCGGGGCAGGCAGCAAGGATCGTAGTCAGGGGCAACGGCAGAAGGTCTGGAATCACAGGCAAGGAACACACAAGGAACGCTTTCACTGGCACTAGGGCAACAAGATCCGGCGAGGGAGTGAAGGGGAAGTGAGGTGATATAGGGAAGTGCACAGGTGTAAACACTAATTGGAACCACTGCACCAATCAGCGGTGCAGTGGCCCTTTAAATCGCAAAGACCCGGCGCGCGCGCGCCCTAGGGAGCGGGGCCGCGCGCGCCGGGACAGAACTGACGGGGAGCGAGTCAGGTACGGGAGCCGGGGTGCGCATCGCGAGCGGGCGCTACCCGCATCGCGAATCGCATCCCGGCCGGAGGTGGTAACGCAGCGCCCCGGGTCCGTGGAACCGACCGGGGCGCTGCAGTGAGGGAAGTGTAGCGAGCGCTCCGGGGAGGAGCGGGGACCCGGAGCGCTCGGCGTAACAATATATTTGTAACATGTAATTGAAACCAAACATAATGACAAGGATTCTAATGTGAACTCTATGATACAATATCTATAATAGCATAGAATATCTACTGCAGTAGCTTGGAAACAGCAGACGTTAACTTTTTGGCAGATACTTGTTTAACTATAATACAGTAGAATCTCCTAATTCTCCCAATTCTACTGACACTCACGGGGAATAAAAAAGTGTCCACTATTGAGAGATGTCCCCTATTGAGAAAAAGGGCTAAAAATTATTCCTAAATGACAGAATACTGTACTGTACTCACTCCTGAGTGTAATTACCTATAAAAAGCAATATTACACTCGAATCTCCCATTGTTGTTAAATCACCCCTTATTCCTCCCCCGTATCATTTCACCCCCCTTTATACCCTCTGCCACCTTATTCCCCATGTCTTGTGCCAAATTATCTCCCCATTACCCCATATCATTTCCCCTTGATCCCCCTCCCTGTGCAATTTTATTCCCCCTTCATTAGCCTCTGTTTAAATTCATCACCCCCTCCCCTCTTTATGAAGTGGCACAGGGGGTTAAAGAGGGAATAAAATGGCACAGAGGGTGGTAAAGAGGGGGTGATGGAATCGCACAGAGGGTAATAAAGGGGGAATTAAATGGCACAGAAAGGGATCAAGAGAAAATGATGTGGCACAAGGGGTAATAAAGGGGGGTGATTTGGCACAGGGGAATAAAGTGGCATGGGGGATCAGGAAGGGAGGGGGTGAATGATGTGACCGGTGGACGTACAGAAGCCGGAGACGACTGTTTAAACATTTGTCTTCTGCTTCTGTGCTGGGGCTTCTGCAGGGGGTGTGGCAGGGGTCTGGGCCCCATACTGGGGTATTGGCTGTACCCCCTGACGGCGGCCCTGTGTACAAAGTAGGGCCGGTGCATAAGCCTGGTTGTCCACTAATGGGAGTGTTTTTTTCCCTATTGTCCCCTATTGGGAGTGTTTCGTCCCCTAATGGGAGTGTTTTATCCACTATTGGGAGTGTTTTGTCCCCTAATGGGAGTGTTTTGTCTACTATTGGAAGTGTTTTGTCCCCTTTCGGGTGTGTCCACGTCCTCTATTGGGAATGTTCCCTATTCGAAGGGTGCAAATACATTAAGTCTTATGGTACTCAGCCAGGAAATTAAAAACTGTCCGCTATTAGGTGGTGACCCCTACTGGGAAGTGTCCACTAAGGAAGATTTCAATGTATTCATAAAGATTGAGTTTGTGCAGTCTGTCATCTGCCTGGATGTTGTTTTTTGTAGTAAGCTTTGGAGCTTAGAACCCTGTCTAATCTTCATGTGGCTATTTGGTTTGTATGGTGACATTTCTAGGTTATAGACCCCAGTACTCTTTGATCTGAAATTATTGTAGAAGGCTATCACTGAGTCAAGCTGTGCTGCAAACAGCCACCTAGTAGAATGGACAAATATTGGTTCTGGTGTGGGCTTCAAAAAAACTGGAGATCTCATGTACAGGAAAATGTGACTTACAAGGATGTTTTAATGAGTTAGCAAGTATTTAGAACAATATGTGGATATTGAAAAGGAGGTGAGATGTTGTCTAGGTGCCACAGTCTTCAGGGATAACAGGCATTCAGTTGTCAAGGCTGAAAGTAAAGATAGTGGGGGAGATTTATCAAAACCTGTGCAGAGGAAAACTTGCCCAGTTGCCCATAGCAACCAATCAGTTCGCTTCTTTCATTTTTATGAAGGCCTGTGAAAAATGAAAGAAGCAATCTGATTGGTTGCTATGGGCAACTGGGCAAGTTTTCCTCTGCACAGGTTTTGCTAAATCTCCCCCAGTGAAGTTGCTCTTGTGGTGGAACCAGCGATTTAGTATGATATTCCATATAGTGGGCATAGCACTTGTACCCATACCTTCACTATTCTGAACATTTACAACAATTTGTGGGAACTGCCTAATTCCCATGATATAGATTCATGTCAAGTAGCAGAAAGGATTTTTTAATAAATTGGTCACAAAAACAATAGGGCATGTTCTTAAACTAGTTGGAGTGGAAGGTCAGTTTGAAACAAACTTTCAGCAGATGATGTTGGTAAATCTACTGTAAGTGAATTAACCATGTCTGGGATGAACATATATCTATCCATATTTTTTTTTTCTGACATAAGTTTTCAATGTTTCTATAACTCATAACACAGTTCACATATAGAACACAAGTATATTTTTGTCTAAATAAAATGACACATAAAGAATTTACATAGATAGATGATACTCAGTCTTGTCTTCAGTTATACACCAGATTAGAGAATAGCGAAGTTACAGTGATACGATTCGTCACGAACCTCATGGCTCAGAAGTTGCTGACTTTAGACTGTATAAATTAGTTCAGCTTTCAGGTGCTCCGGTGGGCTGGAAAAGATGGATACAGTCCCAGGAGACTCTCTCCCAGGACTGTATCCACCTTTTCCAGCCCACCAGAGCACCTGAAAGCTGAACTAATTTATAAAGGCTAAAGTTAGCAACTACCGAGCCGAGAGGTTCTTGACAAATCAAATCACTGAAACTTCCCTCATCTCTACACCAGATTATAAACTATTTACAAGATGCAAATTAAAAAAAACAGCGATGAACACTTTTGTTGGTGGATCCATCTCTATAGAATACACATCAATGCTTAAATCCAGAGTTTGTATTAATTGGTATTTGTGCTATGAAAGCAATGTAATATGCTTCACCGATTGGAACTATAAAGAAAAAGGGGCTATTGATCATAAGGTCTCATGCACACAGCAGAGCCTGTCCAGTGGTACACATGTCTCTGTATGGCATAGTATATTTCTCTTGAAGCATTCCTTTTAGGAGATAATGTCTGTAATATGTTATCTTATGGAACATAGCTATATATCTTTTGTCCATTGTCTTTTACATGGATTAGAAAGAAAAAATATTGTTTTTTTTGTTAAATGGTTTGTTTAAGTGAAGTTAAAGGGAGTAAGCAAAGAAAAAAACTGTATACGATGTGTCTAAAATGCCATGACACTTAATTACCCTCATTAGGTGCAAAAAAAACTATAAATGACATAGCACAGTAACAAGTCACAAAAATTGCTCAATTTCTTGATTCTCAAAGTCAAAACCAGAAAAAAATTGTGCAAACTATTCCAGAAAGTGAAGGCTGTGTCCCTGTGAGTCTTAAGATTTTAATAAACTAATGAAGTCTTTCGAAACTAAAGCACAAGTTACATCTGATTATTATCATTCCATTGAATGATGTTAATGAAACAAAAGAATTAAATATAAATATACACTTTATTTTTAGGGGTCAGATACACTGCTCAAAAAAACAAGTCAATCACACATCTGTGAAATCACATTGTCCACTCAGGAAGCAACACTGATTGACAATCAATTTCACATGCTGTTGTGCAAATGGAACAGACAACAGGTGGAAATTATAGGCAATTATCAAGACACCCGATAAAGAAGTGATTCCACAGGTGGTGACCACAGACCACTTCTCATTTCCTATGCTTCTTGGCTGACATTTTGGTCACTTTTGAATGCTGGCAGTGCTTTCATTCTAGTGGTAGCATGAGACGAAATCTACATCCTAAGTGGCTTAGGTAGTGCAAGAAGGTTTGCTGTGTCTGTGAGTGTAGTGTCCAGAGCATGGAGGCGCTACCAGGAGACAGGCCAGTACATCAGGAGACGTGGAGTAGGCCGTAGGAGGGCAACAACCAGGCAGCAGGACCGCTACCTCCCCTTTGTGCAAGGAGGAGCAGGAGGAGCACTGTCAGAGCCCTGCAAAATTACCTCCAGCAGGCCACAAATGTGCAGGTGTCCACTCAAACAGTCAGAAACAGACTCTATGAGGGAGGTATGAGGGCCCGACGTCCACAGGTGGGGGTTGTGCTAACAGCCCAACACCATGCAGGATGTTTGGCATTTTCCAGAGAACACCAAGATTGGCAAATTCGCCACTGGTGCCCTGTGCTCTTTACAGATAAAAGCAGGTTCACACTGAGCACATGTGACAGACGTGACAGAGTCTGGAGACACCGTGTAGAACGTTCTGCTGCCTGCAACATCCTACAGCATAAGTGGTTTGGCGGTTGGTCAGTAATTGTGTGGAGTGGCATTTATTTGGGGGGCTGCACAGCCCTCTAAGTGCTTGCCAGAGGTAGTCTGACTGCCATTAGGTACCGAGATGAGATCCTCAGACCCCTTGTGAGACCATATGCTGGTGCAGTTGGCTCTGGATTCCTCCTAATGCAAGACAATGCTAGACTTCATATGGCTGGAGTGTGTCAGCACTTCCTGCAAGAGGAAGGCATTGATGCCATGGACTGGCCCGCCCGTTCCCCAGACCTGAATCCAATTGAGCACATCTAGGACATCATGTCTCGCTCCATCCATGAATGCCACATTGCACCACAAACTGCCCAGGAATTGGCAGATGCTTTAGTCCAGGTCTGGGAGGTCATCCCTCAGGAGGAGACCATCTACCACCTCATCAGGAGAATGCCCAACCATTGTAGGGCAGTCATACGGGCACGTGGAGGCCACACACACTACTGAGCCTCATTTTGACTTGTTTTAAGGACATTACATCAAAGTTGGATCAGCCTGTAGTGTGGTTTTTCATTTTGATTTTGAGTGTGACTCCATATCCAGACCTCCATGAGTTGATACATTTTTTTTATTGATAATTTTTGTGGGATTTTGTTGTCAGCACATTCAACTATGTAAAGACAAAAGTATTTCATATGATTAGTTCATTAATTCAGATTTAGGATGTGTTATCTTAGTGTTTCCTTTATTTTTTTGAGCAGTGTAATTTGTTTTTGCAGTTCATTAAAAATGTGCCCCAATAGAAAGTAAGGCTGATCAGAGCCATAACCTGCGAAACACTTGCACTTGTTATTTCCATGACTTGACTCTCTGTTCTCGCCTTCCTTTTCTTGTCTCTTTCCCATCTGTCAAGTCAGTAATTATCCCATGAAAGTCATTCTTCCAGCAGTCCCAGTATATAAGCCTTGTGCCGAGTGCAAAGAGCTGCAGTGGCACATATTTACTGAGTTTCTGAAATAAATATAATAAGTTGAGTAATAATTTTCTGAGATAATTTTTGGCTAGCCTTCAGCGTTCTTTATCTCTGCTGTTATAATGAAAAAGCCTGCAGTAGAATTACTAGTTGGCTGCTGTGTTTAAACAAAAATGCTAAATTGTACTGGATGCCTTAAGGGCAATGCACATCAGATGCAGCAATATTGACATTCACTGTCTACATAACTGCACTCCAGACTAAGTCCAAAAAGGATTGCAGCTTAAAAGGGCAGTGAACTCTCTTCTATACTCTTCTCTGCCTTATCATTAAAGAAAATCTGTTCGCTGTATTTCCTGATTTGAGCTGCAGACACCATTGGATAGCTGTTAGGGTATAAAAGCAAACTGTATTTTTCCTGGAAATTAGGGTGTTTGCCAAACTGATAAAATTCCTTTTTATGTATTTGCCAAGTGCCAATGAGGTGGAGCTAAGCTTTTTAAGTGTCACAGCCTGGCACGTCTCCCTGTTTGATTAATGTAGAAGGCTCACATCATTCAAGTAGGTGCTGGGAGATGAGGGTAAGGGGAGAGGTGTTCTAGACTGTGACACAACCTTCTTGGCACTTGCCTAAGACATAAAAACAATTTTATGTGGTTTAGCAACCACCCTCAGTTCCAGGAAAGGTGCAGTTTTCTTTTATATCCAATGGTGTCTGCAGTTCTTAGCATCTTAGCAAATACAGCAACAGATTCCCTTTAATGGCATCAATAAAAAAGTGCACATTCTTCAAAATGTAATGATTCCCAAAGCTACAAATAATATCCAGACATTTTCTGTGTTATCTGCAGAGTCTTTAATAATATAGGAAGGTTAAGTGTCAACCACGGACTGTTACCTACTTTAACTCTTTGACTTTTACAAGTGTTCATGAAATATTTGACAAAATCCGATATGTCATACTCTCCTTCAAGGCACGTCCTTGACACAAAAAAAAGTTAAAGACTGGAAGGCACGCTTCTAGATTTGAAGAGAAAAGGTAACCGTTCTCTAGTAAGATCCTTGTATATGTAGTGTATGGGAGCTTAATGTGTATAATGATTCAGATATATTACTTGTATATAGAATATAAACCTCAAACACATATAGGGGTTCAAATATTACCCCAAGTGTAATAATAATAGTTATACTGGATACCAAGCCCTAGTATAGAATAAATTAAACTAATATGTACCACCAATATATACTGCTACCATGAACTCACACTTATCACCATACTACTAGCAAAAATTGAGTCATTTACTCAAAATACAAGAAACCATAATGTTTGTTTATACATTTAAAAACACATGGAAAAATTGTACAAGAGTGGGGGAAAAAACAAAAAGTGTCACACTGGACCCTGGTAATACACCTCACAAGATTACAGCATGTCAAAACATATATAAACTGCATATATCCTGTGCATATAAATCATGCTACATATAGATCAAATAAAGGTATCCATCAAGCTGTGCCAGTACCTACGTAAAAACATAGAGCAGCGGGTCCCAGAGAGCAGCGTGACACCACCCCAACGCGGCGTTTAGGAATCAGCCTAAGGGGTAACATCCACCAGACTGGGCATAGTATTTATACATCTGTACACCAATGAGTGCCTACTGATAATTACCTAAAACATCCCACCTGCAGGCGCCCGGCTTGTATCGGCGTATGTGAGACAGGCTCCTGCGGGTTTTGCTCACTTCCGGCGATGCATCACAGAGAGCTGGCCAGCTGACTGGACCAGCATCAGCTGACCAAGCCAGGCAACCCGCCCCCCTAAGGTGACGGCAGCCCGCACATGCGTACTAGCCAAAAAATGGGTCTTTGTCTGCATAGCACTGTAAAGTGCTGCGTGCATATATACCTTTTTTCCCAGGGCCGGCCCTCTTCATATAAAGTGCATACAATAAAGTTTGTAATTATTTAAAAATACATACAGTAAAGTTTGTTATTATTTAAAAGTGCATACAGTATCATAGCAGCATAACAGATAATTACTAAAAATACAAAAATGATTACATGATACGAATTTCATTGTGTGGCTAGACATAGGACATACAAATTATCCATAATGAAAATATTAAAATAAATTACCACCACTAGGGGTCGCCTGTCTTTTAGCCAGACAGACTAGTCTAGTCTAGATTTTACAGCATACTGGATACCGGCCGTAAAGCATACCGGTATCCAGTATAGGAGATTTCTATTGTGTATGCAAAACTAAAGATAAAGGATGTGTGGACATGCTGGGAGCTGTAGTTTTAAAACAGCTGGAGGCAACACTGCTCTAACACAGTTCTTTACAAACACTGCAGCTTCAGTTGTTACTAAACTACAACTCCCAGCATGCTGAAATAGTCAAAGCCTTCTCGGACTCCTGAATGACAAAGAAGTTGATCAGACATTCAGGAGTCTGTGAAAGATGAATGACACACACAGTGACAGCTATGCTGATTAGCATCCAGCTTTACTAGGAGAAGATAAAACAGATAGAACATGTATTCATAAAAATGCTGTACTTTTATCTAAAAAATCCTTGCACTAATTTTATAAAGATCTATTCTTATATTTATACATTTTATCCTGTAATGAATTCACCATAATGTCTTCTGATTACTGCAGGCAAGCTCCAAGTATCTTTCTCTGTGTAACATGACACAGCATAAAACCAGAGAGGAAAGGGTTACAGAGTAGAGAGTACTGATTGGCTGACTGCACAGGCTTGCTCCTGTGAGGGAGACAGACTGACACGCCCCCTCCAGCCTGCACAATGAAAAAGTAACTCACCAGCAGATAAATGCTTATATCTCTGGATATATAGGTCTGAGACACATAAAAATTATATGCACATAATCAGGATTGGGTCCTGAGTAACATATCACTTTTTTTTTTGCACTATGACAGGTACGCTTTAATAATATATAATATATAAGTAATGCAGAAAGAGCAGAAACATTGTGTCATATAGTAATAATTAATTAATTAACTAATTGATGTTGCAAAAGTGAAAAAGAAAATCCTAATGATTTATACAAGTGCAGTTATATACTATTGGTGGTGGTATAAAAAATATATAATATAAAGTGGCAAGTGCAAAATATATATATTCAGACATATATATGTTTATTGCACACATGATATATGCATACACATATATGACCACAATATAACAAGTGCATAACAAGTGTGGGGACATGACATAATACTAAGTAAAGTGTTAGTGCGAAGTGAATGTAAATGAAACACATAATTGAAAATCATATGGTGATGGAAAACAATATATATATATATATATATATATATATATATGTATATGTATATATATATATATATATATATATATATATATATATATATATATATGAAAATAAATATAAAATATGAAACAATGTACCTATAACGACCACCTATGAATTTTGGTGGAGTGCATTACATATGCGCATACCACTATACACTAAAATACTTTGAAAATAATAAAAATGAGGGGGAAAGGAAGGGAGGGGAAAGGGGAAGGGGGTGGGGGAAGGTTAATTGATTCAAGATGGAAGATGGCAGAAGGTCGCTGAAGGTCTTAGTAGATGACATCCATGACACCGGATATTCAACAGAGATGTGGACTATACGTAACACTCATTGGAGTAACTATGAAAAAAAAATATAAAAGACAAATTAAAATCAAGGGAATGTTAAAACAATAAAAGCAACCTACTAGAGGACTAAACGGTCAAAGAAACGGGGCAAAAGGCAATTTGTTATTTAAACCTCAAGGGCAGTGAGTGTCTAAAGTCCAGATCCACTGACAATATTTTACCTATATTGCCCCCACATAGGCCAAGTTCAACACTATCGATACCTCTAACTTTCAAGAGATATGGGTCACTACTATGATGCTTACGAAAATGACGTGGTACAGATTTAAGATTATCTATATCTTCAGAGGATGCAGCCATCCTTATATCCTGGACATGCTCTCTTACTCGTACCTTCAGAGCTCTTGTAGTAAGTCCCACATACATTTTTGGACAAGGTCAGGTTGCATAATAGATTACAGCTTTGGTTTCACAGTTAATAGCTTTCCGGATGGTGAAGGTTCTAGTACCTGAGGAGTTAGAGAATGTGTCAGTTTATACAATGTTTGGTCATGCAAAGCAATGCCCACATGGTGTACATCCTTTTTTGGGGCCTTTTGACCCCAAAATACCAGGGGTGCACAGTGTTTTGTACTCACTCTTCACGAGTAGATCTTTAAGATTTCCTGACCTCCTGACCAGAAAGTTATTAACTGTGAAACCAAAGCCGTAATCTATCATGCAACCTGCCCTTGGCCAAAAATCCACGTTGGACACTACAAGAGCTCTGAAGGAACGAGTAAGAGAGCATGTCCTGGATATAAGGATGGCTAAATCCTCTGAGGATATAGGTAATCTTAAATCTGTACCATGTCATTTTTGTAAGCATCACATTAGTAACCCATCTCTCTTGAAAGTTAGAGGCATCGATAGTGTTGAACTTGGCCTATGTGGGGGCAATATAGGTAAAATATTGTCCCAGAGGGAGAGCCAGTGGATCTGGACTTTGGACATTCACTGCCCTTCTTTGACCGTTTAGACCGTTTTGTTTTTGTTATTTTAACATTCCCTTGATTTTAATTTGTCTTTTATATTTTTTTTATAGTTACGCCAATGAGTGTTACGTATAGTCCACATCTTCTCTGTTGAATATCCGGTGCCATGAATGTCATCTACTGAGACCTTCAGCGACTTTCTGCCATCTTCCATTGCGTCGAATAACCTCCGCCCCCTTCCCAACCCCTTCCCCCCCCTGCGACCCCCGCGATCATACATCTTATCCCCTATCCTTTTGATAGGGGATAAGATGTATTAGGACCGGAGTACTCCTTTAAAGCTGATGTTACAATTAGATGTTGTGGATCTGTTGGTGGTATAGTGGAATCCTGTAGTGGAAAAAAGGTAATAGGTGCTATGCACCATACTGTAGATGGTATGTTCTATTTGATATTGTATATCCGTTGGTGGTACAATGGTAACCTATGCAGGAAACCTGTAAGGGAAAACGGTACATGCTGTGCACTGCTTACCGATCCTGATGTTCGGTCTTGCGGCACTCTCACACTTCTCCGACTATGGTTCCAGCCGTATAGTGGTATCGCCTGTAATGGTTAGTGATCCACTGTCACCGGCAAGCCTAGAGAGAAGAGATCGCTGTGTGAGCGAATCGAGTGACGAAACTGAATGTGTTACGAATTTCAGGAAAAATTCCATTCACAACTAATGCGAATATCACTGTGATTCGATTACGCAAATCATTTTATTAAACTCCATTTAGTGTGGTTCAGCCTCCAGGGCATCTAAAATGGCAGATCCACATGTGAGGACATGGGGCAAGGAACGCTGGGAAGGCGGGAAGAAGGGTAGACAGGATGACCCTGTTTCACACGCAGCATGCAGCATGCAGCATGCGGCCAGTCACATCAGTGTTCTATTACAGAGAGAGGGGGACAGAAAGCAGTGTGTGTTGCACAGAAAGCATTTTTACAGCAGCAATTCACCTCCCAGTCACATCAGTGTCCTATTGCAGAGAGAGAGGGACAGAGAGCAGTATGTGTTGCAAAGAAAAGCATTTTTACAGCAGCGATTCACCTCAAGCCCAAATCCAGCCTAGAACAACTGATAGGGAAGGGAGTGAGATTGAGAGAGAAGGGCAATGGTGTAGTACACAGTGACTGTGTGCTGCAGCACTGGAGTGTACAACAATTGAAAAGCTAATAGTAGCCAGCCAGTTAGGGAGAGCAGAGCACTAAAAGCATATTGTCCTCTATTAAGTGTAACCTGTTCGTACATCTAAGTGGTGAACCATTTTGTTCCTGTTAAAGTCATAATGGCCTAGATACTGTGAAAAGCCAGGCAAAAGTACACACCTGCTGGTGTTGTAGACAAATACAGTTTTAAGCATACTGGAGCGCATTGTCCTCCCCTCATAAGTGCATACCACATTCGTACATCTACGTTTTGTACCATTTTCTTCCTGGTAAAGTGTTGAGGGCCTAGATATTGTGAAAGGCCAGCCAAAAGTGCACACCTGCTGATGTTGTAGACAAATACTGCTTTAAGTGTACT
This sequence comes from Hyla sarda, assembly GCF_029499605.1. Lineage (NCBI taxonomy): Eukaryota > Metazoa > Chordata > Amphibia > Anura > Hylidae > Hyla > Hyla sarda. Next base: position 260,647,273 of record NC_079192.1, on the reverse strand, counting down.
GGAGTGCATTGTCCTCCCCTCATAAGTGCATACCACATACGTACATCTAAGTGGTGTACCATTTTGTTCCTGTTAAAGTCTTAAGGGCTGAGATACTGTGAAAGGCCAGCCTAAAGTACACACCTGCTGGTGTTGTAGATAAATACTGTTTGTCCTATTTTCTCCTATTGTAGAGCTACCTTATTTATTTTGTCTATTTACGCTTCTAGATTTAATGAAATTATTTTTTGCAATCTACTGCTTCACTTCCACCAAATGCTGATATTTCCATGCACTTTGAAAAGTGATTCTAAGATTCTAAATCTAACAGCCATTCATTTTTCAAATATTTACATGTTCAGAAATATGAATGCCTTTCAAAGTAATGCATGTATGAAATATTCTTCATTGCGTGCAATCTCCAGTATTAAAGCCAAAGCCAAAAAATCCAAAAAGGCCAAAAAAACATTGTATCCAACTGATGTAGAATTTTGCTCCTGCACCAAATCCCCTGTCCGGTGCCCTCCAGCGTGTCCAACCATCTGGTGTCAAAATTGAGATGCTGGATCATTGTGAACTGTCCCATTGAAATGAATGGGATCAGTTCTAGCATCAGTTTCCCTCCGGTGCACGCCATTTGAATCCAGCCAAAGACAATCCTGTGGCATGGTTGAAAATACAGTTTGTATCACACAAGTAACAAACAAGTAACACTATTGATAAATGACCCTTACTATCTCTCAAGCAAGTCATGGACACTGTTCACACCATGCTTTGTATACACAAGGTGGCAGGGGATTTACTAAGACCAGCGTTTTACACAATGGTATTTAGCAAAATCTTGCTGCTATTGTAGCTGTGGCATGTAGGAATTTATGCTAGCTCTAAACTAGTGTAGATTTCCGCTTTAGTTCATGCAAATTACTCGTGTGAACTATAATAAACCTTCTAGGCTATGGAGGCTCTGCCCTCTTGAAGTTCTGTCATGGCTTCAACCCCTAAAAAAGTTGCATATTTTTGCACTAATGCGAAATTTGCAGCATTTTAACACAAAAATTCCCTCAAATATATAAGTATGGGGTAATGCTCCTGGCACCTATACAAAGTGTAGTTCAGTGTTTTTTTTAAAACTATAATAGACTGCACATATGCCAATTAAGGAAGCTTTTGGCATGCATCTATTTTTTCCAATCTTCTGGAAATAGAGATTTTTCATGATGTCGACAGAGCCTTAGGCTTTTAGCAGGAGAATTTGCACAGTGATGATTCCGTAAGCCTTTTTCATAATATCAGAAATGTAGCAGAATTTCTACTATGACAAGCTAAAAATAACCAGTGATATGCATTACTTTTTCTTCAAAGATTAATGTTTCTCCAATAAAAGACTTCCACCATTTTATAGTTAATAACCATAATGAATCAGATTGCATAGAATAGTTTATAAACTTTGGTGACTATGGTGTTTTTAATGAAATCTTGGCGTTTCTGTTATTTTTTTATTTTATTTTTTTAATAAAGAGTAAAAAAAAGAGGTGGACATAGGGACAGGAAAAACTGCCAAAGGAGAAAAAATGCTATTTCCACACAAAGGAAAAAAAAAGAAAAAGCAAAAACGCAGAAAAGACACTATGTGAATCCGGTCTTACACTTTCTAGATTGTCAAGTGGCAGATAAAAGCAATTTCCCCGCAGTATATTATAGACTGTATGTCTGTCACGATTCGGCTGGCTGGAGGTGGATCCTCTGTGCCAGAGAGGGATTGGCGTGGACCGTGTTGGTGGACCGGTTCTAAGTTGCTACTGGTATTCACCAGAGCCCACCGCAAAGCGGCATGGTCTTGCAGCGGCGGTAGCAACCAGGTCGTATCCATCAGCAACGGCTCAACCTCTCTGACTGCTGAAGATAGGCGCGGTACAAGGGAGTAGACAAGAGCAAGGTTGGACGTAGCAGAAGGTCAGGGCAGGCAGCAAGGATCGTAGTCAGGGGCAACGGCAGGAGGTCTGGAACACAGGCTAGGAACACACAAGGAAACGCTTTCACTGGCACAATGGCAACAAGATCCGGCGAGGGAGTGCAGGGGAAGTGAGGTATAAGTAGGGAGTGCACAGGTGAACACACTGATTAAGCCTGCTGCGCCAATCAGTGGCGCAGTGGCCCTTTAAATTGCAGAGACCCGGCGCGCGCGCGCCCTAAGGAGCGGGGCCGCGCGCGCCGGGACAAGACAGACGGGAAACGAGTCAGGTATGGGAGCCGGGATGCGCATCGCGAGCGGGCGCCTCCCGCATCGCGAATCGCATCCCGGCTGAGAGAGATATTGCAGCGCACCCGGTCAGCAGGTCTGACCGGGGCGCTGCAATTGCGAGGATGCTGCGAGCGCTCCGGGGAGGAGCGGGGACCCGGAGCGCTCGGCGTAACAATGTCATTTTGTTGTATCAATTCAGATTCAGAAATACCTGCAGCCATAAAGCATGGACGATCCGTTGAAGTTATTTATTTAAAGATACGACACATCAGGTTGTCCCCATATTGTCTGGACTGATTACCACTTATGAAACACATTGAAAGGTCAAGATCATCGACTATACGGACGTGCTCTAAATTAACAGGGGTTTCCAGCCAATTATTTTCAAAATATGTATTGAAAACAAAGATGTTTTTCCACAAATATTTTAGGATTTAGTGCTCATTATTTAAAAGACATCCGTTTTGACACTGACATTTAGCTTTTTCCACACAAAAAGAATGACCAGCAATCCACTGACTGTTCAAAAGGTCAACTAATGTCTGCCTATTCTAGCAGACAATTTGTAATTCACTACTTGGCTGCATATAGCACAGGAATATTTAGCTGAGAGTTGAAATTTAGTATCAGATTATCTAATTAACAAATAATGGTTACATGTCAGTCAGACTTCAGGATTCCACTGCTTTGTGGCCTGGAAAGGACCTGAAGTCTTTTTTGGTTACAGATAAAGTGAAATTATCTAGTATATTTACTCTTTCTAGACAGTTCACAAACAGATGAGTGAACCAAACCCATAGAACCCCAGTTTTGTCAGAACTAATAGTTCAGTTAAAACTTTGGGGCTGTTAAGTTCTGCAGAACCTGTTTAAATAACATCAGTCACACAGCAAAAAGAAAAAGAAGGAATAATGACATGTCCTCATAGAATACCATAATCCCATTATAAGAATACTATAATTTTAAACAAATTCTCCCAGCCAATCGGGAGGTAGTAAAGGGGTGATGTGGAAGCCACTAGAAAATCCGATATACATAACTTCAGCAGCAGAGATAGAGGTGTTAGGTGAAGATCTCTGTGAGGGACACACGAGTAATAAAGCATTATATTTGAAAATATAGATAATTTTTGGAGCACATGAAAAAAGTCATTGCTTCTTTCGATACCTCTGTATGCATATAAACACCAGCAGACATCTGTTTTTCAAAAAGGGAAAAGCATAAAAGTACATCTAGTGCATCGTGTTTTTATTCAACCTGTTAGTTACCACCAGGTACCATCCGTTTACCCATCGCTACACATGTTTCCATAATGTTGAAAATATCTTTGCTTTAAAAACAGCTTAGAAGTACCTAGATATACTCCTAGATTATCTACCAGTGTTTACAGGGCCTTCGTGGCCAAAGCCAGTGTTACATACAAGCTTTTTGCTATTGGTAAAGTATAGGATCGGAAAGAACTTTTAAGAACCAGAACTTTTTGCCTTAGTTCGACCAGCAGACCCAAACTTTTAAAAATGTTGCTCATCTTCATTCACAAGTAATAGTTTGGTCATTAGTAAGTCAATTTTTTTTTTTATCCAAAAGACAGGAAAAGGTTATATTTTGTTTCCAAAATACGTAAATGTGAAGTATCCTTTCAGTGTTGTATATTACAAGTGTTCATTCAGACAAATACTCAGGTTTTCAGTCTGCAAGAGATACATGGAGGACAGCCAAAAAACAACAAAGCAGCATAAATACAAATAATAGAAGATTATTATTAGATTCTCCGTTTAGAGATGAGTCATCCCAAATGAGTCATTCCATTAGCTGCAATGATATCATAACATATGGTGCAATCAACATTAACAGCATTTCCTAATTTATATGCACATTTCAGGACATAAACCGATGTAAGCTAAACATGAACACCATTTAACTACAAAACTCAATCTCAAATAAAGCAACACCACCCGTGAAGGCTTTTAAATAGAAGTTCCTGCCTCATACAATCCAGTGTACACAAAGTGGAAGTTATCATTTAGTTTACCAATGCAGAATGGCAAGAGATTTGTGCAAACTCGGTTTTGTGCAAAAGTTTTGAGGCCAAGTGAGAGTTTGAGCAACATGAAGTTTGTGTAAAACATTTGCAATATTTTTCCGCTCTTCACTGACAAAGGAAATTGTAGATTAGGCCAAGACCTCAAGGGTTCCAGCATTTTCAATAGCAAGCAAGAAATACTGCACCGCCAAATCTTCAAATGCAGAAAATGCTAAGTAGTGCTTTATTGTTCACTAAACTGTTCGAATGTTTTGACAGTACCAGCTCTATGTAGCTGTTTCTGCTTTTGAAGATACGGTGGCGCTACAGTATTTCTTGCTTGCTATGTATATACGAAATTCCCTGTCTTCAATAGAATAAATATTTAATAAACAACTGTGTGACTAATGAAATTCAGAACGATAAAGCAGGCTTAGAAAAGTGACCTAAATATCTAATAATGGGATAGAAAAGTGTCACATAAGTTCAAACGGACGAATTTATCAGCTAAGCACGCCAATGTTTTGGTGTCAAAAAGTTGCACCTTTTTGTCCAAGCCCTATTTCGCACAAAAATTTGCATCTTTTTTGCAGCTTTAGGGTACGTTAACATGGTGGATTTATTTGCGGGTTTCCCGCTGCGTATCTAAAAGGGGCGGGCTCTTTTCTGCTGCGAAAAATCCGCCGCAAGCCCCGTTGAAGTCAATAGAATCTGCTGCAGACAGCCACAAAGAGACTGCCCCCTTTCAAATACGCAGCGGGAAACTTGCAAATAAATCCACCCATGTGAACGTACCCTTATACTGTGCTTGCCAAGTGGGTGGAGCTTAGCAAAGAGTAAGAGGCACTTAGCGAAAGGGAATGTAGCCTCCCATTGTTACATGGATTCACTAAAACTTTAGTTGAAATCTACTTGAAGACAAGTATATGAAACTTTAGTTTCATATACTTGTCTTAAAGGGGTACTCTATTGCCCCAGCGCAGGCCGAACGCTGGGGCAATAGAGTACTCCTTTAAGACAAGTATATGAAATTCCATTCTCAGTAAAATTTCCACATTCATGTTACTTAAACCTTGGTCTGCAAGAAACAGAGACAAGCTCTGAAACAGCACAAGGCTCTGAGTCACAAGGGCAATCCAGGGTATCTTCTCTATACCCTGCTTAATAAATAGATCTTTTCTTGTACACAAACAGGCACTCTTTGTCCTCCATCCAGCCTCTGTATACATGCCATTTGCATGAGGCCATAAACCTATCTTCCTATCTATGGAATGAAACATTCCCACCTGCCTTTTAATCTCTATAAATTACACTGGGTAACATGGAAAAGAAAAATAATAAAAATTATGTGTCCAATGTATACAAATCTGCTTGAAATGGTATCTTGGCTTTTATGAGAATATCTTACCAGTATTCTAGAAAACATTCATATCCTAATAAAAACAGCAAATATTTAGTATTGCTATAGAATAGTAATCTCCAGCACAATTGGGAAGAGATTTGAATCCCATTAGAACTGGATGTGAAGAACTTGGAACTAAATATAACAGACACATATACAGTATAGCTGCACGACCAATTTTCTGTCATAAAAGTGCATTTTTAAAACCATTATGCAAGCCGTACCTCAGTAAGGTGCCCTAGCAATATTTCTTATGGCCAGATAACCTCAAGGATTACAAAAAATCCAAGTAATTTGGCTAAATAAATTGTATTATTTTCCTCAGCATTGTTGTCAGTGCTGAAGCTTTGATCATGTTTGCTTTAAACATTTTTGCATACAAATAAGCTTCACCGAAGTCACCTCTATCGCTGACTTTGACACTGCAAAAGCAATGTAATTATGTATGGTAATTGATTAAAGCTGCAAATGTATGAAATAAACAATGTGTTTTTTCCAAGTTAAAAACAAGGTAAAATGCCAAGGTTCTCTGCAGTCCAGAATCAGGTCATTCCCAAAACTCAATATATATTGTGCATTCATCAGGGACATCATTTTTTTTTTATTATAAAATTTGGATTGCATTTTGAAAGGTAGCCAAACCAGCTTATCTAGTGTGTGCAAAGGCTTTTATCTAAAAAAATATAGTTTAAAGTGGGCTTAGAAGATGTAAATGTAAGCCTGGATATAGCTGAAATAATAAAATGTTATCATATTAGACAGAGCTAGACACTTCATGTGGATACCCAACTGTGGATGAAGCCTGTCCTGCCAAGAACCTCATTAGACAATCTCTCTCTATGGTCCTGTTGGTTGCACCTCCAGTAATCTACTACTGGGGAAATGACAGAGAAGATCATTTTCCTGCAGCAATACATAACTTAATAAATGAATAGGTGTCTATGTAATTTCTAGTCCCTCAAACCTTACCATGTCAATGTATCATGGAAAACAGGAAATAAATTAAACTAACACCTTACTTATCACATTTAGTTTAAAGGGGTACTCTGGTGGAAAACTTTTCAACTGGTGCCAGAAAGTTAAACAGATTTGTAAATTACTTCTATTAAAAAATCTTAATCCTTCCAGTACTTTAGCGGCTGTATACTACAGAGGAAATTCTTTTCTTTTTGGATTTCTTTTCTGTCACGACCACAGTGCTCTCTGCTGACACCACTGTCCATGTCAGGAACTGTCTAGAGCAGGAGAAAATCCCCACAGCAAACATATGCTGCTCTGGACAGTTCCTAAAATGGACAGAGGAGTCAGCAGAGAGCACTGTGGTAATGACAGAAAAGAAATCCGAAAATAATTTCCTCTGTAGTATACAGCTGCTAATAAGTACTGGAAGGATTAAGAATTTTTAATAGAAGTAATTTACAAGTCTATTTAACTTTCTGACACCAGTTGATTTTAGGGGAAAAAAAAGTTTTCCATCGGAGTACCCCTTTAACCCCTTAAGGACGCAGGGCGTAAATGTACGTCCTGGTGAGGTGGTACTTAACGCACCAGGACGTACATTTACGTCCTGTGCATAACCGCGGGCATCGGAGCGATGCCCTTGTCATGCGCGGCTGATCCCGGCTGCTGATCGCAGCCAGGGACCCGCCGGCAATGGCCGACGCCCGCGATCTCGCGGGCGTCCGCCATTAACCCCTCAGGTGCCGGGATCAATACAGATCCCGGCATCTGCGGCAGTGCGCGATTTGAATGAATGATCGGATCGCCCGTAGCGCTGCTGCGGGGATCTGGTCATTCATAACGCCGCACGGAGGTCCCCTCTCCTTCCTCCGTTCGGCTCCCGGCGTCTCCTGCTCTGGTCTGTGATCGAGCAGACCAGAGCAGAAGATCACCGAAAACACTGATCTGTTCTATGTCCTATATATAGAACAGATCAGTATTAGCAAATTGAATAGTCCCTATAGGGACTATTCAAGTGTAAAAAAAAAATGTAAAAGTAAAAGTTAAAAAAAAGTGAAAAATCCCCTCCCCCAATAAAAAAGTTAAACGTCCGTTTTTTCCTATTTTACCCCCAAAAAGCGTAAACATTTTTTTATAGACATATTTGGTATTGCCGCGTGCGTAAATGTCCGAACTATTAAAATAAAATGCTAATGATCCCGTACGGTGAACGGCGTGAACGAAAAAAAAAAAAATTCCTACTTTTTTAATACATTTTATTAAAAAAAAAAATTATAAAAAATTAATTACAAGTTTTTTAATATGCAAATGTGGTATCAAAAAAAAGTACAGATCATGCCGCAAAAAATGAGCCCCCATACCACCGCTTATACGGAAAAATAAAAAAGTTAGAGGTCATCAAAATAAAGGGATTATAAACGTACTAATTTGGTTAAAAAGTTTGTGATTTTTTTTAAGCGCAACAATAATATAAAAGTATGTAATAATGGGTATCATTTTAATCGTATTGACCCTCAGAATAAAGAACACATGTCATTTTTACCATACATTGTACGGCGTGAAAACAAAACCTTCCAAAATTAGCAAAATTGCGTTTTTCGTTTTAATTTCCCCACAAAAATAGTGTTTTTTGGTTGCGCCATACATTTTATAATATAATGAGTTATGTCATTACAAAGGAAAACTGGTTGCGCAAAAAACAAGCCCTCTTTTTAGAAGGCGAGGAGGAAAAAATGAAAACGTAAAAATTAAATTGTCTGAGTCCTTAAGGCCAAAATGGGCTGAGTCCTTAAGGGGTTAACCACTTGGTATGCCCTGCATCCCCAGTCCTTAAGGACCCAGGCATACAGGTACGCCGGTGTGAATTTTGGTCCCTGCCTCTCGCTGGGCGGGGACCAGACCGGTCATTCACCTGAAATCATTCAGCAGGCATCCCATGACAACGCCTCGGGGGGCCAGATTAGACCAGTGATTCACGAGTCTCCGTGGACCCAGAAAATAAGGGGGAATGGGGCTGTCCAAGACACCCCCAACCCCCCTGAAGGGATAGGATTAAGGTGGCAGGGGTGCCACCTCTCCTTTCTCTGCTATTGGTCGATCAGAAGCAACTGACCAATAGCAGATCTGGGGCGAGGGGTTAAAGTTCATTTGCCCCGCCCTGCCCACCCGTGGTAGTCCGGGGGCGGAGCGGGGGAACTGTCCTGCAAAAGGTGCCTGCGGAGGTCCCTTACCATCGGTGGCAGGAGGTCCCTGGTGCAGTGGTGGTAGGTCTCGTGGTGCGGCAGCAGCGGCGATGTTGCCTAGCAACTTCTGGAGGGCCAGTTTTCCAACCAGTGTGCCTCCAGCTATTGCAAAACTACAACTCCCAGCATGCACATTCTGTCAGTGCAGGGGTGTAGTTTCCAAAACGGGGTCACATGTGGGGGGGGGACCACTGTTCTGGCACCATTGGGGCTTTGTAAATGCACATGGCCCCCGACTTCCATTCCAAACAAATTCTCTCTCCAAAAGCTCAATGGCGCATCTTCTCTTCTGAGCATTGTAGTTCACCCGCAGGGCACTTTACATCCACATATGGAGTATTTCCATACTCAGAACAAATGGGGTTACAAATTTTGGGTGGCTTTTTCTCCTATTACCCCTATTTCATTTACACATCCGACTTTAATGAAAAGTCGTCAAACACCTAAGGGGGTGTAAAGGGTCACTGTATCCCTTGTTACGTTCCTTGAGGGGTGTAGTTTCCAAAATAGTGTGCCATGAGTTTTTTTGATGCTGTTCTGGCACCATAGGGGCTTCCTAAATGCAATATGCCCCCCAAAAATCATTACAGCAAAATTCACTCTCCAAAATCCCATTGTCGCTCCTTCCCTTCTGAGCCCTCTAGTGCACCTACAGAGCACTTTACGTTAACACATGAGGTATTTCCTTACTCAAGAGAAATTGGGTTACACATTTTGGTATGATTTCTCTCCTTTTATCCCTTGTAAAAATTAGAAAAATGGCTCTACAAGAACATGCGAGTGTAAAAAATGAAGATTTTGAATTTTCTCCTTTACTTTGCTGCTATTCCTGTGAAACACCTAAAGGGTTCATAAACGTTTTGAATGTAATTTTGAATACTTTGAGGGGTAGAGTTTCAATAATGGGGTCATTTATGGGGTATTTCTAATATGAAGGCCACTCAAATCCACTTCAAACTGAACTGGTCCCAGAAAAATTCAGATTTTGAAATTTACGTGAAAAATTGGAAAAAGTCCTCTAATGTCTTCAAAAAGTAAAAGCATATCAACCTTATGATGCCAACATAAAGTAGACATATTGCATATGTGAATCAATATATAATTTATTTGGGGCATCCATTTTCCTTATAAGCAGAGAGTTTCGAAGTAAAAAAAAAATTCAACATTTTCAAATTTTTCATCAAATTTTTGAATTTTTCACCAAGAAATGATGCATGTATTGGTGAAAATTTACCACTAACATAAAGTAGAATATGTCATGGAAAAAAAAAATTGGAATCAGAATGAAAAGTGAAAGCATCCCAGAGTTATTAATGCATTAAGTGACAGTGGTCAGAATTGAAAAAAAAAGGGCTGAGTCCTTAAGGTGAAAATGGGCTGCGTCCCTAAGGGGTTAAGCTCTGATAAGGTGTTTATCTTATCTATATCATCTATAGATCAAAATTAGTTAAGGCAATGCGTGTAATTGAACTTTTCATATACATTTCTGATAATCAAGCAAAGAAAGTATCGTTTTAATGGTATTACATTCTCTTGTATCAAAGCTAGGAGAATAAGCTTTGATACAAAAGCTAGAATAGTCTGTTTCAATGACGTATACCAAAATCTATTGGTAGATTCATATACGCATTTATTCTGAAGAGAAATTCAGTAGTTACAAGGTCACCATCTACTCCATGTGATAGCCTATGTGATTTCTAAAATTTTTGAAGACCACCTAATTTACCAAAAATTTCTTCTTACAACAGAAGAGAAGACCTTTAGTCTTGGTCACTATATGTCTCACTACCCTTCACTACCCTTCACAATCTGCCATCCACTTGTCTGTTGCTAGGGCCTAAAAAAAGTATTTCAAGGCTTCCCGCTCATCTCTGAACCCCTGTTCTGGGCAGCTGTTCCTTGTGTAAATACTACTGTATGTCCATAGTAATGCCTCCTGAGTATTATTTCTCCCTTGCTTTAGTCTGCAGGCTTGTCATCACCATCAGCAACAGTTCAGTGCTTAGTGTAACCCCTACTTTTATGTGCTGCTGCTTTTTATTTCCTTTCTGCTCACATACCATCTAAACCACTGTACTGTGTAAATCATACCCAGCACATTGCCCATCTGTTCAGTTCAGTGCACTTTAATAAACACTATGTCCTGGCATAACAGGGGGAGTAGGTGCTGTTCTGTAATTAGCAAAAAAAAAAAAGGGTTTGCTCACCTCTCCCATGAATGTGAATATGGTACTCTGTAACCATTAGCTGGCAGAATCCAAAAGCAAAAAAAAGGGAAATCACAGCACTGGCAGTTAAAAAAAATCACCTTTATTCCATCTTCTTTTAAAATCATGATACAAAATCAAAGCGTGGTGCAGCAAACATAGGGCAAGACCATGGTGAGTTGTTCCTCCTACGGATCTGACATGTTACTGATCTACCAGGCCTTAGTCATAGCCCTAATTTATTACTAAGGCCCAGTAGGGCAGAAACATGTCAGATCAGTAGGAGGAACAACTCACCATGGTCTTCCCCCTTGGTTGCTGCACCGCACAATGATTTTGTATCATGTTTTTAAAAGAAGATGGAATAAAGGTGATTTTTTTAAACTGCCAGTGCTGTGATTTCTCCTTTCTACTTCTGTTCTGTGATTAGCCAGACAAGTAAGAGAAATAATGGCTGCTAAACAGTCTAGCTCTGGTACCATTCCCTAAAATGGAGAGAATGCAATATAGCTATATACCATGGAGGGGGTGCTCTGGTGATTGATAACAGCAATGAGAGCACTAAAATTACCTAGCTACCACTCTGAAGGGTTCAACTGACAAAACCAAGTTTTTAAAAACCTTCTGAATGCAGATATGCATTAAAGAGATTGTTAAATCTGAACACCCCCTTATTCGAATGATAGGCTGATTACGGGTGATCCAGGGTTCATTATACATATTTATTTACAATATATTTCCAATGTTTCTGCTTTCTTACAGGTGCCCTATGCAGAGTTAGGTGGGAAGACATTAGTGTTGACTGTCTATGATTTTGATCGATTCTCTAAGCATGACGTTATCGGAGAGGTGAAGGTGCCCATGAACACTGTTGACTTTGGTCATGTAACAGAAGAGTGGCGAGATCTTATTAGTGCTGAAAAAGAAGAGGTAAGACAACTTCAATTATTTTGATGTGAGTAAGCAAATGTTCACACAGAGCAGATTATAGATTCTAAAAATCTGTGTTTTTTTAACATTGTTTTGACATGATTTTAGAAAAATGTTTTTTGGTGTTAATATTCTACATTTCTGTAAATGAGAAAAAAAAATAATTAAGGCTGGGTTCAGACAATATAACATTTTCAGCGCTTATTGTTTTTTACATTGACTCGTAAAAAAAAATATGCACCAACATTTATATAGTGTGAACCCAGCCTAAGAATAAACATGTCAGTTCTTGATGCAAATTTCAAATTCACTTGAAAAAATCTGCATAAAAAGTGTAAACTTTGCAGTAGATTTCCCATGAAGATCAGTAGAACATGGACTTCATGCGGTTTTCAAGAATATTTCAATACAGAATCTGCAGCAGAATCAACATTAAATTCCTCAGCGTGGAGAAAGCCTAACACACACTTAAAATTTAAAGGGGTTAGCCACCTTTTTTTTTTTTTTACAGAAATGTGCCCGGGCTGTGTTAGAACATGAATAAGCCAATACCTGCCTCCCTCGCAGCCTCATTATCATGCTGCATGGTCTCTGGTGAACTTTGCTTCCCAGAGCTGCAGACAACATGTCACATTGCTGCTCAGTCAGTCACTGACTACAGCGGTGTCTCACCTCGCTGCAATGTGATGGGCCATCAGCAGCTCTGGAAAAGTTCACCAGAAACCAGGTGCCAACGGAGGTAAGTATAGGCTTTTTATGTTGTCACACAGCCTGGGCACATGTAAAAAACATCTTTGTTGTAAACCCTCAGGCAGCATTTCAATAATTCTGCAATAGAAGAAACATTGTACACCACTTCTTATTACCGTACTTCTTGTGATCTCATGTGTCATCTGTTCTAAGGCTATTGATAGTATTTGTATTTTCTTCATTCATTATTGTTTGCTAATGAGAAATTAATTGACATAGAAACACCACAGTTAAATCAAAAATCTAAAAGCTTTTTTGGCTTACGGATTTTCCTTTAATTTTTTTCACCCAGTAATGTTTTTTTCCAACTCCAATATCTTTTTGTTTGCTTTTGCTATATTGGTTAAACAAAAAGACATCCTTTAGTGTAAATTAATCATAAGGTGATATTTCTGCTGTTTGAGAAACTAAGACTTCACACTGTGTTATTTTATTTATGGACTTGCTTCATCAAACTGCCCAGATATTCAACTGTTTGACAAATCAGACTCTTAGAATAATGTTTTATATTATATTTTTCTCCTGTAAAGTATGTCAACCTAGTTCCATCATTTCCCTCTTGTTTTAATTGGCTTTATAGTTTCTGATCAATACTCAAAGAAAAGGGATGGAAAAAGAAATAACTATTTACCCTTAACAACCTTATGATTCATTTACAAGACAACCAAAGCCCTGGTAAATGTAACAGTTAAAAAAAAAATATATATATATATATATATATATATATATATATATATATATATATACCGGTATATATATATATATATATATATATATTAATAATAATAATAATCAGCATAACAAAAACTAAAACAATAATAGCTACTTTATATAGGAAATAATGGATTGCTTTCTTTTCTGTTTTGACTTCTAATGTCAGTCATTCACATTTAATAATGTTGGCTGAAGCTGCTGATTTTGGCGGGACTGGCTAACCATATAGGGGGACAATAGGTAAAGAGGAGAGACTGCACCGATCCAATCAGCGTGTGCAAGTAATCATCCGGGAATGCCAACCCGGAAAGGCATGCAAAAGTCCAAAGTGGATACAGCACCAAATAGCTGAGGACTCAAGCTAGTAGATGGAATGAGACTTTATTTGCTATCCATGTGCAACGTTTCGGCAACAAACTGCCTTTTTTAAGCTTGAAAAAGGCAGTTTATTGCCGAAACGTTGCACATGGATAGCAAATAAAGTCTCATTCCATCTACTAGCTTGAGTCCTCAGCTATTTGGTGCTGTATCCACTTTGGACTTTTGCATATAGGGGGACATTTAGCAAGGGATTTAGAGCTCTTTTTTTGGCTTACAAAAGTCGCACAAAAAGTCACATAAGCACCTAAGCAAATTTGTGTGTGATTTTTTGCTGTAAGCAAAAAGCTGCAAATGAGCTTACGAAAGTGAATTTCATTTTTCACTTTGCAGTGGTCAGGATTTTATCAAGTGTGAAAGTCGCACAAAAAGTCACAGCCCTTCCAAAACAGTGTAAATGTAAGCCAGCCTGGACCTGGCTTACAAAACGGCTTTGGAGAGCAAATTTTATATTTCCCGCTGGCAGCTGTGATCACAGCTCCGACGGGAAATATGATATTACAACCCTATAATGGAGCCCATGGCTGGCATCACTCAGCAGCCAACTAAGCTTCGTCTCATTTTCTCCCCGCTACCCTTACAAAGACGGGGACACTGCTTTACATACCCACGCTGCACATCTCCCATTTGTCTTTTACCTGTTGCAAGACTACAACTCCCAGCATGCCCATACATGCATGCTGGGAGTTGAAGTCTTGTAGCAGGCATGAGATGTGCGGCATGAGATGTGCAGTGTGGGCGGGTGGGAGACAAGCGGGAGGATGTAAATCAGTGTACCCATCATTAGAAGCAAGGGTAGTGGGAAGAAAATATGATGGAGCCCGAGTGGCTGCAGAGTGATGACAGCCTGGGCTCCTTTTAAAATACCACAGCGCTGCAGAGTTTTTCTATCCCCTACTGTAAATTCACAATTCCAGCTGGGTCCCGTGATTGGCCGGGACCAAGCAGCCAATCACGGGACCCGGTGGGAGCTTTGATAATACAATAAGGGATTAAAAAACTATGCAGCGGTGGGGGATGACACCTATCATAGCTCTCCCCCTTTCTCCCCGGCTTTTCTTCCCCAATCCTCTTCGGCTTTTCACCCCCTTTCTCCCCAGCTTTTCACCCCCCTTTCTCCCCGGCTTTTCTCCCCCTTTCTCCTCGGCTTTTCACCCCCTTTCTCCCCAGCTTTTCTCCCCCTTCCTCCCCAGCTTTTCTCCCCCTTTCTCTCCTTTCTCCCCTTTCTCCCCCTTTCTCCCTGGCTTTTCTCCCCCCCTTCCTCCCCGGCTTTTCTCCCCCTTTCTCCCCCTTCCTCCCCGGCTTTTCTCCCCCTTTATTCCTGGCTTTTTTCACCCTTTCTCCCCGGCTTTTCTTCCCCTTTCTCCCTGGTTTTCACCCCCTTTCTCCCCGGTGGAGGATCTTCTGGGACTGTGGTGCCTGTAAAGCATTGAAAGCATGCCGAGTTATGATCCCTGCCGGCCCCTCTTCTGTGCGGCGTAAAGGGATATCATTCCCTGCAGCCACAGTGGGTGAAAGTGGCTGTATTGCAGAAGAGAATCAGGGATCGTCACTTGGCATGCTTTCATCGCTTTACAGGCACCGCAGGCCCCCAAGACCTGCAGCCTGAACCTGAGCCTACCAGAGTGCGGCCACGTGAGGTGAAATAAAAATTTTAAAAAACCCGGGGGGGGGAAAGGGGGGGGGGGGCAACATAGCACGGTGATAAGGAGCCCGGGCTGGCATAACTCTGCAGCCTCACAGGACTCCTGCAGCCGGGCCGGGAGATGTTCAGGAGCCGTCCCTGCCATCCTTCAGCGCTGCGGTACTGAGGGATGGCAGGGATGGCTCCTGCACATCTCCGGGCGAGTCCCGGGTGGATGCAATGTTATGTCATCCCGGGCTCCCTTTGCTACGGCGCCGTGGATTTCACAGTAATTTCAAATTTCCCACTGGGTTCCGTGTCACGGGACCTGGCAGGAAATATGAAATTACAGTGATTTTCTTATCACCCCGCCCGCATTACATGACTACAACTCCCAGCATGCCCTTACTGTAAGGACAAGCTGGGAATTGTAGTCCTGCAGCAGGGGCAAGTGACAGGCTTGTCACTCGCCCACACCATACAACTACAACTCCCAGCATGTCCTTACAGTAAGGGCATGCTGGGAGCTGTAGTTGTGCGGTGTGGGCGAGTGACAAGCTTGTCACCTGCCCCCGCTGCAGGACTACAACTCCCAGCATGTCCTTACAGTAAGAACATGCTGGGAGTTGTAGTTGTGCAGGGCAGGCAAGTGACAAGCTTGCTACCTGCCCCTGCTGCAGGACTACAACTCCAAGCATGCCCTTACAGTAAGGACATGCTGGGAGTAGTAGTTATGTGGGGCAGGCAAGTGACAAGCTTGTTACCCGTTCCTGCCGCACAACTACAGCTCTCAGCATGCCCTTACTGTTAGGGCATGCTGAGAGTTGTAGTCCTGATGCGGGGGGCAGGTGACAAGCCAGTCACTCGCCCCCACACTTCCCGTACCGCACATCAACAACTTCCAGCATGTCCTTATTGTAAGGGCATGCTGAAAGTTGTATTCGTGCGGCGTGGGAGATGTTCGGGCGGGTGAACCTAATTTTTGTGTTTTTTTTCTTCTCATTTCAGATCTGTGTATCCTGTGGACTCCTTTGGATTTGGTGGACTATGTCGGTGACCAGCTTTTTTTCTTGGTTTTCTTCCCAGCACCCCTGTGGTGGTGGGTACCGGGGTAATAACTGGTGATTAGCGCTAGCTGTTTTTGTAGCTCACACTAAGCCCAGCTTAGTAATGGACTTCATCTATAAGACGGCTTCCACTACTAAGCCTGTCAAATAAATAAATAAAAACACGTAAAAAAATGTATTCCAAAAAAACACTCCCCTACAAGCCCTCGTTAACCTTTTAATTAACATAAAAAAAGTGGTCACTGTACTCCTCTGAATCTAAAGTAGTCCACAGGAATGACAGATCTGAAATGAGAAGTAAAAAAAATAAAAAAAGAGTAAGTACATTTAGGGGGAAAAAAGTGGTACCATTTTTTTCATAAATACACACATATATATATATATATATATATATATATATATATCACATTTTTTTCAAAGCTGCTTCAAATTGGTGTTCTGAAGTCATTTATTGTTTTTTGCTTATGTGTGCTAAAAAAATGGTATTCAAAAGTGATTTATTGGTTTTTGCTTATGTGAGCCAAATTCATCACCCCCCCCCCCGTGATAGTATGATAAATGTGCCATACATAAGCAAAACTAAAGCAAAAAAAAACAAAATAAAAACAATGCCTACAGAACTTGCTTACCAAAGCAACGATGATAAATGTCCCCTATAATGTGTACAATGGTCCTTAACTTGAACATAACCCACTGGCTATCTAATGTATGGGGGATTGGGAATGTTGGATTTTGACATGCATGATCATTTTGTTTTAAAAGGGATGTAAGACTTGTTACCCTCTTCCCATTTAGAACACATGCATGTCTTATCAGGCTGACTATGCATGTATTTGGAAGTGGTTGGGAGAGAAAGCTGTTGGTCAAATTAACATTCAACTGAACCATGACAGGGGGAATGGTGATGTCTGACTCAATAATCAAATTCAAAGGGGGACCTGGATGTTTTTCTAGAAAACAATAATATTACAGGTTATGGACACGAGATTAATGGGGATAGAACATTGATCCAGGGATTTATTTTGATTGACATTTTGGGGTCGGGAAGGGAGGAATTGGCATCAGCCATATGTTTTTTTTTGCCTTCCCCTAGATCAACACAGTAGGGTTTTAGGTTGAACTAGATAGACTCTTGTCTTTTTTTCCAACCTTACAAGCTATGTAACTATGTAAAAGCTGTCTAGCGTGTACAGTCAACGTTCATTCTAGCTTCGAACCTTTTTTGATAAAATAGTTTAAAATTGTTACCATTTACGCTAATATATATGTTTTATGCCATTCATTTTCTACTGATATACATTTAAATGTAATGCCTTCGTATATGAAGCCTTATTTTCTATTATGTGCACTTACACCATTAGGCTTTTACTGTGTTGTATATTATGTTTGACTATTCACGGTAAAGGTCATTTTTTATTCACTCACATTCACTCCATTATCTTTAAGATCGCTTTTCCTGCTCATTTTCCTGCACTGCCAGCTGAGCTAAAGAAAGTCGGCATATGTGAATGCTATGTCCAGTCTATAAAATTGACAAATGGCTGAGAAAAGTATAGATTATTTAACTTTTCATCTATGAAGAGGTCATTTCACCAAGAAAACTCCAGTCCATATGTTCTATTACAGCATATGATCACCATAGAGGGGGGTCCCGCTTGACGCCTCCATGCTCCAGACTGCAAAGCTGTGCCAAATAGGAGAGACACTGTTTAGGAGCATCTCTTGCTCTAGTGGGCCCAGCACTTCCCCACATTACATAGACTACCATGTATAGAAAAACTTGAAGTGAAAGGAGTTAAAGGGGTTCTCCACTGGAAAACATTATTATTATTTTTTTAAATCAAGTTGTGATTGTGACAGAAAGTTAAACAGATTTGTAAATTTCTTCTATTTAAAAATCTTAATCCTCCCAGTACTTATCAGCTGCTGTATACTACAGAGGAAGTTCTTTTCTTTTTGAATTTCCTTTTTGCCTGACCACAGTGCTCTCTGCTGACACCCTGTCCATTTTAGGAACTTTCCAGAGTAGAAGCAAATCCTCATAGCAAATTTCTCTTGCTCTGGACAGTTCCTGACATGGACAGAGGTGTCAGCAGAGAGCGCTGTGGTCAGAGAGAAATTAAATTCAAAAAGAAAAGAACTTCCTCTGTAGTATACAGCAGCTGATAAGTATTGGAAGGATTGGGATTTTTTAATAGAAATAATTTACAAATATGTTTCAATTTCTGGCACCAGCTGATGTAAAAGAATTTTTTTTCTAGCGGAGTACCCCTTTAAGCCTTCATATGACACAAAACCTGAGAACAAGTGTGGTGCTCTTTTTGGAAGAAATTTGCTATGTTTTTCTATTCCTGGATAACCACTTAAGGGGTTAAAAGAAAACATAAGATATTGCACACCTTTCTTTAGCCATAAAATTTGTCAATTATAAAAGTAATTTAAGTATTTTTTAAAGGTGCCATTCCTTTCTTCAAGGATTCATGTGTAGCCTTGAAGAATTACAGCAATCTTAAAGGGGTTCTCCGCTGCTCAGCGTTTGGAACAAACTGTTCTGAATGCTGGAGCCAGGAGCTTGTGACATAATAGCCCTGCCCCCTCATTATGTCACGCCCCACCCCCTCAATGCAAGTCTATGGGAGGGGGTGTGATGGCTGTCACGCCCCCTCCCTTAGACTTGCATTGAGGGGATGGGGCGTGATGTCATGAAGGTGTGGGGCTATGACGTCACAAGCTCCTGGCTCCAGCCTTCGGAACAGTTCGTTCAAAATGCTGAGCAGCGGAGCACCCCTTTAACTTCTTTTTATACATTCCCTCTTTTCATTGGCATATGTGCTGCTGAAAAATGATTATTGCTGGTTATTTTTAGGGCCACACAAAAGAAGCGATGAGCTGATGAGCTAGCATGTTTGCTAATTCATCGAATCATCTCTGAGCCTTTCACATGGGACTATAATCGGCCCTATCAACCAAATAAGTGCTCCAAAGGGCCTTTACGCAACTTTTATCAGTATTTTACTGCTTTGTACTCCATTGTATTCCTTTCTACAATATGTTTTCGTACATGGTAGCAACTGTAATTATTGTATCTACATGACACCCCAGGAAATATGCTGTCTCAAATGAAACATTGATGGCATATCCAGACATCTTTGATTGAAACAGCAGGACATAGTATTGGAAAAATCTTAAAGGATGTGACATCTGAATGTGCTACATTCTGTACTACAATACAATTTTTTCTCATCTTCAGTGTGGGTTTGGAGGAAAACCATAGCAATTTACACTCTGGTCTTCAATATCAAAGCTCAAACAACCTCTTTAACCCTTTAAAGACCAGGCAAATATTTCTTTTTTTTGCACTTTTTCTTTCTTGCCTTTTAATAAGCATAATGCTTGTATTTTTATTTACACACTCATAAAAGGGCTTGTTTTTTACAGAACCGGGGCTACTTTGTAGTAACATATTAACATATATATATATATATATATATATATATATATATAAATATATATATATATATATATATATATATATATATATATATATATATACACAGTTGAAACCAGAAGTTTACATACACTGTATAAAAATACACATATGCCTGTTTTTCTCACTATCTGACATGAAATCAGAATAAACCTTACCCATTTTAGGTCAATTAGGAGTACCAAAATTATTTCTGTTTGCCAAATGTCAGAATATTTAGAGAGATAATTTTTTAAGGCATTTTATTACTTTCTGTAAAGTCAAAAATGTACATACACTAGGATTACTATGCCTTTAAACAATTTGGGACAGCCCATATGATGGTGTCATGTCTTTGGAAGCTTCTGTATATTGACAACATCTGAGTTCATTAGAGACATGCCTGTGGATGTATTTTGATGCACACCAGAAATGGAAAGTCTAAGAAATCAGCCAAGATATCAGGAAAAAGAATTGTGAACTTGCACAAGTCTGGATCATCCTTGTGTGCAATTTCCAGATACCTGCAGGTTCCTCGTTCATCTGTACAAACAATTATATGGAAGTACAAACCAGATGGGAATGTCCAGCCATCAATTCGTTCAGAAAGGAGCTGTATTCTGTGTCTCGGAGGTGAACGTGCTTTGGTCCGACATGTGCATATCAACCCAACAAAAGCAAAAGACCTTGGGAAGATGCTGGCGGAAGCTGGTGAGATTGTGTCATTATCCACAGTGAAACGAGTCCTTATCAACATGGGCTGAAAGGCCACTCTGCCAAGAAGAAGCCATTACTCCAAAAGAAACATAGAAAAGCACACAGGAACAAAGATCTACATTTTTGGAGACATGTCCAGTGGTCTGACGAAACTAAAATTGAACTGCTTTGCCATAATGACCATCGTTACATTTGGGGGGAAAAGGGAGAAGCTTGGAAGCCTAAGAACATCATCCCAACTGTGAAACATGGGGAAGCAGCATTATGTTGTGGCTTTGTTTTGCTGCAGGAGGGACTGGTGCACTTCACAAAATAGATGGTATGATGAGAAAAGAAGATAATGTGGCAATACTGAATCAACAACTCAAGAAATCAGCCAGGAAGTGAAAGCTTGGGCGGACACAGTCATAGCCGGAAATGTCGACACCCCTGAAATTTTTCAAGAAAACTAAGTATTTCTCACAGAAAAGGATTGCAGTAACACATGTTTTGCTGTACAAATGTTTATTCCTTTTGTTTGTATTGGAAATAAACCAAAAAAAGGTAGGAAAAAAGCAAATAGGACATAATGTCACACCAAACTCAAAAAATGGGCTAGAAAAAATTATTGGCACCCTTTCAAAATTGTGGAAAAATAAGATTGTTTCAAACATGTGATGCTCCTTTAAACTCACATGGGGCAAGTAACAGGTATGGACAATATAAAAATCCCACCTGAAAGCATATAAAAATGAGAAAAGTTCACTTATTCTTTGCATTGTGTTTTTGTGTGTGTCACACTAAGCATGGACAACAGAAAGAGAAGAGAACTGTCTGAGGACATGAGGACCAAAAATGTGGGAAAATATCAACAATTTCAAGGTTACAAGGCCATCTCCAGAGATCTAGGATTCCCTTTTTCCACAGTGCGCAACATTATCAAGAAGTTTGCAACCCATGGCACTATAGCTAATCTCCCTAGGTGTGGACGGAAGAGAAAAATTGATGAAAGCTGTCAACACAGGATAGTCCAGATGGTGGATAAGCAGCCCCAAACAAGTTCCAAAAATATTCAAGCTGTCCTGCAGGCTCAGTGAACATTAGTGTCAGCGCGAACTATCCGTAGACATTTAAATGAAATGAAACAATATTGCAGGAGACCCAGGAGGACTCCACTGCTGACACAGACATAAAAAAGCAAGACTACATGGCAAAATGAACTTGAGTAAGCCAAAATCCTGAATTTTTTTAAGAAAATGAAGTATTTCTCACAGAAAAGGGATGCAGTTTTGGTATACACATGTTTGTTCCCTCTGTGTGTATTGGAATTAAACCAAAAAAAGGGAAGAAAAAAAAAACAAATCGGACTTAATGTCACACCAAACTCCAAAAATGGTCTGGACAAAATTATTGGCACCCTTAACGTAATATTTGGTTGCACACCTTTTGGAAAAAATAACTGAAATAAGTTGCTTTCTATAACCATCAATAAGCTTCTTACACCCCTCAGCCAGAATGTTGGACCACTCTTCCTTGGCAAACTGCTCCAGGTCTCTCTTATTGTAAGGGCGCCTTTTCCCAACAGCAATTTTAAGATCTCTCCTTAGGTGTTCAATGGGATTTAGATCTGGACTCATTGCTGGCCACTTCACAACTCTCCAGCGCTTTGTTGTCATCCATTTCTGGGTGCTATTTGATGTATGTTTGGGGTCATTGTCCTGCCTGAAAACCCAAGATCTCGGACACAAACCCAGCTTTCTGACACTGTGCTGTACAGTGCCACCCAAAATCCGTTTGTAATCCTCAGATTTCATGATGCCTTGCACACATTCAAGGCACCCAGTGCAGGAGGCAGCAAAACAACCCCAAAACATAATTGAACCTCCACCATATTTCACTGTAGGTACTGTGTTCTTTTCTTTGTAGGCCTCATTCTGTTTTCGGTAAACAGTAGAATGATGTGCTTTACCAAAAAGCTTTATCTTGGTCTCATCTGTCCACAAGACGTTTTCCCAGAAGGATTTTAGTTTACTCAAGTTCATTTTGGCAAAATGTAGTCTTGTTTTTTTTGTCTCTGTGTCAGCAGTGGGGTCCTCCTGGGTCTCCTGCCATAGCGTTTCATTTCATTTAAATGTCGACGGATAGTTCACGCTGACACTGATGCTCCCTGAGCCTGCAGGACAGCTTGAATATCTTTGGAACTCATTTGAGGCTGTTTATCCACCATCTGGACTATCCTGCGTTGACACCTTTCATCAATTTTTCTCTTCCTTCCACGCCCTGGGAGATTAACTACAGTGCCTTGGGTTGCAAACTTCTTGGTAACGTTGCCCACTGTGGACAAAGGCAAATCTAGATCTCTGGAGATGGACTTGTAACCTTGAAATTGTTATATTTTTTTCACAATTTTTGTTCTCAAGTCCTCAAACAGTTATCTTCTCCTCCTCCTGTTGTCCATGCTTAATGTGGCATACACAGACACACAATGCAAAAAATACATTAACTTACATCCTTTTTATCTGCTTTCAGGTGTGATTTTTATATTGCCCACACCTGTTACTTGCCCCAGGGGAGTTTAAAGGAGCATCACATGCTTGAAACAATCTTATTTTTCCACAATTTTGAAAGGTTGCCAATAATTTTGTCCAGCCCATTTTGGGAATTTGGTGCAACATTATGTCCAATTTGCTTTTTCTCCTCCCTTTTTTAGTTTAGTTCCAATACACACAAAGGGAATAAACATGTGTATAGCAAAACATGTGTTACTGCAATCCTTTTCTGTGAGAAATACTTAGTTTTCTTGAAAAATTTCAGGGGTGCCTGCTAATTGCTAATTTGAGGGCTTCCTTTTAACGCTTTTCCCCTTGTGGTCAAGCTGAGATCTTATCTTGATTCAAGTCAGTAAGATTACAATATCCAATTTGTATAGTTTCTGTCATGTTTTATTACTTTAATCCCCATAGGGGATCATACAGATCAGTGCAATACCTATGTACTGCATTGATCCATGAAATATGCAGTCTATTAGTAGAGCTTGACCCAGGAAGGCTTTATCAATAATGAAGATAAGATCAGAATCCAAGAAGGATTAGATTAGCCATCTGGCTGCTGGAACAATGACTCTCCAGGCCACTGCACCACCAACGATAACGCTAACATGTATTTAAATGTCTTTGTCAACTTTAAAGGGCATTTAAGGTAGTAATAGCTGCATTAATGGTGGCCCCCAGTGACGGCCCTAAGCTATCTTTAATGGCACCATGATATATGTATGCACATAAACAGACCCGTAGATGAGATACCTTGTGTAAGCACTTAAAGGGGAAATGCGAAATCAACAGATCCGTTAGTATAGATGAAAAATAAAGATTTTACAAAATATATTTATTTATTTACAGACACAACCATTAACTTCTATATAAAAAATGTCATAGTGAGAACCACAGGCCCACAGGCATAATGTATTATGTGGCCTAAATCAAATAACAAGCAAGGATTTTTTTCATCCCATTTTACATTTTTTAAGCTTGATCTTCAGCGGTGTCATAGGAATTTAATTTAGTCAAGTGCTACAATAACTGGAGTTTGCCTTTAAACCTATTGAACTTAGTTTTCTTGACTACTTGAGTTACAATTGTTTTTGTTAAAAACTGAGGCCTTGCTTGCAAAAATACTTTACTAGACTACATTTCTAAGAGGCACATTTTGTTAACCTAGAAGTGCATCTCTGTTAGATCTATCTCCTCCTAATAGAAGAAAAGCAAAGCAAAGCAAAGTTCTAGCCATTATATATATATATATATATATATATATATATATATATATATATATATATATGAAATGCTCCATTTTAAAGTATGCTTTGAAGAGATGGTGCACTGGAGCTAGCTACATGATCAAGAGTCTCCTGAGACAAAGGGCAGAAAAAGTAAGTACTGTGACAGAGACACAATCAATAAAGACATCAAACATTACAGCATGCAATAAAAATGCACAGTGGAAAATGCCATCAGAGGCAATGATGGGTTAGGCAAAATGTAAAAACCTTGAACATTTCAAAAATTCTGACACCTGAAAAATACCATCCTTTATGTAACAGACATGAAATAAAGATATGAACATTCTGAGTGTAATATAAAAGCCATTACAGTCAGGTATTTAAGTATTGGCTAAACTCCGGTGGAAAAAATGTTTTTAAATCAACTGGTGCCAGAAAGTTAAACAGATTAGTAAATTACTTCTATTAAAAATTCTATATCCTTCCAGTGTTTATCAGCTGCTGTTTGCTCCACAGGAAGTTCTTTTCTTTTTGAATTTCCTTTCTGTCTGACCACAGTGCTCTCTGCTGACACCTCTGTCCATGTCAGGAACTGTCCAGCGCAGGATAGGTTTGCTATGGGGATTCTCTCCTGTTCTGGACAGTTCCTGAAATAGACAGAGGTGTCAGCAGAGAGGTCTGTGGTCGGACAGAAAATAAATTCAAAAAGAAAATAACTTCCTGTGAAGCATACAGCAGCTGATAAGTACTGAAAGGATTAAGATTTTTTAATAGAAGTCATTTACAAATCTTTTTTACTTTCTGGCACCAGTTGACTTAAAAAAAAGTTGTCTTCCACTGAAGTATCCCTTTAAGGATGCAGCAAATTTTGGCCATAAAAGAGTATTCCGGTGGAAAACTTTTTTTTTTAAATCAACTGATGCCAGAAAGTTAAACAGATTTGTAAATTACTTCTATAAAAAAAATCTTAATCCTTCCAGTACTTATTAGCGGCTGTATACTACAGCAGGAGAAAATCCTCATAGCAAACATATGTTGCTCTGGAGAGGTCCTAAAATGGACAGAAGTGTCAGCAGAGAGCACTGTGGTCCTTACAGAAAAGAAATACAAAATAAAATAATTTCCTCTGTAGTATTTTTATTTTCAGACGGATACCAACCAGGCAGCAACAGCCTGATGTTACCAGGGTGGGCTAGGACCATTGTTTCTGGCCCTCCCCAGCCCAAATAATGCCAGGCTGTTACCACCTAGTCCTAGGAGCGCCATTTTTGATGCTCCGGGCCTGTTGGTACTGGCTCTTAATAATTGGGGTTAGCGCTAGCTGTTTTTGGGGCTAATGCTAAGCCCTGGCTTAGTAATGGATTCCGTCAATAAGATGGCTTCCACTACTAAGCCTGAAAATGCAATTTTAAAAAAACACGACACATTGTAAAAATTATTTTATTTTAAAAAACACTCCCCCACAGCTCTCGTTATCCATTTTATTAAAAGGAAAAAAAATCCAGTTCATCCGCAGTAGTCCTCTGAATCCGCCGTAATCCTCGGCATACACGGATCTGAAACGAGAAGAAAAAAGAAACACAAAAAATGGGTTATAACATTTTTGGCACTCTCCGCTGGGGAGAGCGCCTATAATGCAATATCTTCCCAAAAAAAGAGCCTCCAATTGTTGCAAAACTACAACTCCCAGCATGCCCAGACAGCCTTTGACTGTCTGGGCATGCTGGGAGTTGTAGTTTAGCAATAGCTGGAGTCTCCCTGTCTGGGAAGACACTGGCAGAAGGGTCTGTTCTCATTATACAAAACGTACAATGTGAACAGAGCCTCACACCCTTACCAGCCTGGCTCCCGTCTGTAGCTCTGCCCCCTAATGACATCATCACTAGGGGGCAGAGCTACACGGACCTGGCAGGGACAGAGAGCGAGGGAGGTAAGCGGGCCTCGTCTTCTGTATACACTATATGCAGCTATCTATAGATAGCTGTATGTTCTGTATACCGCCCAAAGGGGCTATAGGAGCAGGGAGTCCTGTCAGTCTGGTGATGGGATTCCTGTTTCCTGTATAGTATACATGGGTACACTATGCCCCCCTGTATACTATACTGCCGGGGTAGGTGTGTAGTGCTGCTATACACCACTCCTTACCTCCTTACACTCCATGGACTGGGCGCTCAGCATCCGACCCACTGAGTGGTACCTGAAGATTTCCACACACCAGGAAAAAACACCAGAAAAACTGCCAAATTGCAGGAAAAAGCTGTGGGAATTTTTCTGGCATTTTTGCTCACTTTTTTTTGGGTGTAAAAAAAAAAAAGTGGAAACCTAGCCTTAGGGAGGTGAGAAACATAAAATTTTCCCTAATAAGATAAATTACAAAGTTTCATGTAGCCGCATGTACAAATGTTTTATGCAAAAACAAACAAAGAGGATAGGTATACTTCCTTTTATTTCTAATGAACAGATGAATGTATGTCCTTTCTCTCTCTCTCTCTCTCTATATATATAAATATATATAAAAATTGAAATAGAAAATTAAAAAGAACATTTCCGCCCGGAGATTCCGAGGGTGGCCAGTGCCGATTGAATCAGTTGGCGCTGGGACTGCACGGACACTGCAGTCTCCAATAGACTGCAATGTGTTCCACGAGTATTTCCGCTGAAGAATGAGCAAGCAGATTTTTCGTTTACAAATTCCGCTTCACAAATTCCAAAGTGGGAATTTGTGAAC
Source organism: Hyla sarda (assembly GCF_029499605.1). NCBI lineage: Eukaryota > Metazoa > Chordata > Amphibia > Anura > Hylidae > Hyla > Hyla sarda. The sequence continues at coordinate 260,620,086 of NC_079192.1, read as the reverse complement.
GGAAACCCATTCACGTCAGTAAGCGGAATTTCTTCCTGCAATTTCAAAGCGGAATTGTAGGCAGAAATTCCGTAGTGTGAACCTAGCTTTATAATTCTGAGAGATATCTAGCTACAAGTAAGAAAACAAATTCCAATTCCCAGATCCCTGGTGCTAAAAAGGACAACCCTACATTAAAGTCTATTGGAAGAACACTTCTAGAATTCCATAGACATGGGCTAAGAGCTTTATTTAGATAAAAATGTTCATCCCGGTATAGAGATAACAGCATGAAAATAAGCTGTCATAAATGTATTCCCAAATTTCAGATGAACCCCAAGTTTATGCTAGTTTTAGAGCAGATTTAATGGAAGTAATAAACTTGTTAATGTGGATGTTTCACATTTTAATAACTTATTAATGTAATAGATATAAAATAAGTCAGAATGCACATTCTCTATAGTTTAAGCAGTCGCTCAGGAGATTGTCCGTCTATTATACCACGTTCATAAATTACAGCATGCTTTGAACCTTTATCTTATGCTCCTTGATGGTAGGTTTAGAAAATAATAAAGAAATTCTTCTGAGCTCTACTTCAGTGTTCACCGCAAGGTTTGTATTTCAAAGCTTGGAAACTTACAGTGGGAAACAATGTTATTGAGGCATGAAAGACAGTATTTTATATTCATATTTCTGGCAGCAACCTCTACAGGCACTAACACAAAAATAACCAAATAAATTGTGCGTCCTGTTGTTAACCCAGTGCCTTTGCAAATTATAGTATGTAAAATATATATATCTGTCAATAAAATTCTAAGTACTTTATGTGAACTTTAAACACAGAATAGCACATCTTTTTCACTGTGATGTAAAATCAGACTCCAAGTTAATGTAAAGAGTGATCCTTTAACTTGCAATGGCCTTAAAGGGTTATTCCAGGCAAAAACATTGTATCCCCTATCCAAAGGATAGGGGATAAGATGTTTGATCGCAGGGGGCCCGCTGCTGAGACCCCCCTGCAACCCCCTGCAGCAACCGCATTCTATGTGGGTACTGAATTTCCAGTAGACATGAATGGAGGGGGCGTGGCGTGACATCACGTCCCCAGTCCCGGAAACCCGGAGGTTTCCGAAACTGGAGATTCAGCACCCGCATTTTAAGGGAGATTGTGGGGGGTCTCAGCAGTGGGCCCCCTGCGATCAGACATCTTATCCCCTATCCTTTGGATAGGGGATAAAATGTTTTTGCCCCGAATACCCCTTTAAGTTACAATATCCATACTCAACATACAATGCTATAGGCATTACAAAACGTGTCAATGGCTGGAAGAATTGACTAATCAGAATGGGAATGTCACTGGTAAAACACTTGTATTACTAAAGTGAATTAACTGAAGGGCTTTCTGGTTGCGCCTCCCTACAGTACAAGTAGTACTGTTCTGTACTACTCTTCACCTATAGTTCAAGGGGCATCCGGTGAAAAAAAAAAATTCAAATCCCCTGGTGCCAGAAAGTTCAACAGATTTGTAAATTACTTCTATTTAAAAATCTTAACCCTTACAGTAATTGTCAGCTGCTGTATGCTCCACAGGAAGTTGTGTAGTTTTTTCCTGTCTGACCACAGTGCTCTCGGCTGACACCACTGTCCATGTCAGAAACTGTCCAGAGTAGAAGTAAATCTCCATAGTAAACCTCTCCTGCTCTGCACAGTTATTACTGATAGGTGTATTACTGGATCGTCTGCATATATTGATGTTATGTCCCCTCTCCCCCCCCCCCCCCATACCCCAAGCCAAATATACCTTGGTCTTGCCTAGTTGTGGCTACTTGATATGCTAAGAATAGGAGAATATTAAATGGAAGAGAGTATTTTTTTTTTCCTAACCCTAGCAGCTACAGAGAAAGTTTAAGCTTTTTCCCATAAACAAAATTCTTGCATTCAGGTTTTTGCAAAATAACTAGTGTTGAGTGGCATAGGCCATATTCGAATTCGCGAATATTCGCGAATATATGGACGAATATTCGTCATATTCGCGAATATTCGCATATTCGTAATATTCCCGTTTTATTTTCGCATATGCTAATATTCGCGTGTGCGAAAATAAACATATGCGAAAATTTGCATATAAAAAATTAACATAAGCGAAATTCGCATATGCGCAAATTAGCATATGCAAATGTTCGCATATGCGAAAATTCGCACACCAGTCTCACACAGTAGTATTAGAGCCTTCTTACACCACATAAGCTGGAAGCAGAGAGGGATGATCACTGTGATGTGTACTGTGAAAAAAAAAAAAAACGAATATTCGTAATTACGAATATATAGCGCTATATTCGCGAATATTCGCAATTCGAATTTTATTCGCGAATATCGCATATTCGCGAATAAAATTCGAATTGCGAATATTCGCGAACAACACTAAAAATAACCACTCCATTAAACACTTGTACTCTATCTAGATACAGAATATAGTGTCCCAAAGTCCCCCTCTCCATTTCTGAGTAAAAATGTACTCTTGTTGTTGTGAAAGTGGGGGTAACCTTATTGCCCTTAAATACTGTACCATCTGGGACTTGTTGCCCCCATAGTCCGACCTATAATGTTAGGTAGAACTCCAGACTGATTTTATCTCTTTGATTAATTATTTCACGTCTCTATAATGATTGCTGCAGTCACCGTTTGGCCTCTTTTGCTTGAAAGTTGTTGGCATTGTTTGCTAAAAGCGAAGCCTTAATGGTATGTCTAGACATCAGAAGGACTTTAAGACCAAAATGAATCACATAACGTTCTTAGATTTTTACTTTAAAAGGATTATGCCGGAACTTGCATTTTCTGTACCTCTTTTAAGTTGGTTTCCTTTTGTAAAAGAAATGCAGCAGTCTTAAGCTCAGTCCAAGCTATATGTAGGATTTGAGGTAGATTATGCCACTCCTTACTGGTGCTGTATATCTCCTCTTCTGACCAAATATACAATTGCCAATAATAAACACAGAGATGTGAAATCCTGTCACCTGTTCACATGGAGTTGCTTTGAAACATGTAAACCCCTACAGCTAATCAACATTTAAATATGATTATGAATATAGCAGATCACTAATTACTAAGTTCACACAGGCAAAAAACACACAGGAGCCTTTATCATTAAAATACTGCCAGAATTTTTTTTTTTTTAAATCATATTTTATGGCACAAGGAGGGTTATGTGACTTTTTGACCATCACCGTTACATCCAACGAGTGGGTGGAGCTTGCTGAAGAGGAGTATGTCATCCCACAAAGGGGGCGTGACCACCGTTGTTCACCAAATTCTACATGCTTTATGCTTGCTAGTTCAGAGCTGGGGAAGATTTCATGGAGAACACACAGGCAGCTTGACACACCACTACATAAATCCTGCAATCCTGTGTGCTGGCAGGACATTTTTGTAGACTGGTATCAAAGATACCTGTCTTGATAAATGCCCCCATAATTTCTGACATATTTTCATTAACCCCTTAACGACCATGGACGTAAATGTACGTCCTGGTTTGGCGGGACTTCGCGCACCAGGACGTACATTTATGTCCTGTGTATGACCGCGAGCATTGGAAGGGTGCTCGCATCATACACGGCAGGTTCTGACTGCTAGCGATCGCGCGGTTTTCTGCCATTAACCCCTCAGATGCTGTGATCAATACAGATCACGACATCTGCGGCAGTGCAGTACTTTGTATGGATGATCGAATCACCCGCAGCGCTGCCGTGGCGATCTGATCATCCAGCATGGCGGCCTGAGGTCCCCTCACCTGGCTCCACCCATCTCCCAGCATCTCCTGCTCTGGTCTGAGATCGAGCAGACCAGAGCAGAAGATGACCGATAAAACTGAGCAGTGCTGTGTCCCATACATAGCACTGAACAGTATTAGCAATCAAACGATTGCTATAGATAGTCCCCTATGGGGACTATTAAAGTGTAAAAGTGAAAGTAAAAAAAGTTTGAAAAAAAAGTAAAAAACATGTGAAAAATCCCCTCCCCCAATAAAAATGTTAAATGTCTTTTTTTCCCATTGTACCCCCATAAAGTGTAAAAAAAAATGTTAATACACATATTTGGTATTGCCGCGTGCGTAAATGTCCAAACTATTAAAATATAATGTTAAACAGCGTGAACATAAAAATAAAGAAAAACGCAAAATTGCTACTTTTTGTCACATTTTATTCAATAAAAAAAATAATAAAAAATGAATAAAAGTTTTATAAACATAAATGTGGTATCAATAAAAAAGTACTGATTATGGCGCAAAAAATGAGCCCTTATAGCGCTGCTTATAAGGAAAAATGAAAAAGTTATAGGTCGTCAAAATAGAAGGATTTTAAACACACTAATTTGGTTAAAAAGTTTGCGATTTTTTTTAAGTGCAACAATAATAGAAAAGTATATAATCATTTTCATCGTATTGACCCACAGAATTAAGAACATATGTCCTTTTTACCGTAAATTGTACGGCGTGAAAACAAAACCTTCCAAAATTAGCAAAATTGTGGTTTTCTTTTAAATTTGCCCACACAAATATAATTTTTTGGGTCGCGCCATACATTTTATGGTAAAATGAGTGATGTCATTATGCAGGACAACTGATCACGCAAAAGACAAGCCCTCATACTAGTCTGTGGATTAAAATATAAAAGAGTTACTATTTTTTGAAGACGAGGAGGAAAAAACGAAAATGCAAAAATATAATTAGCCTGGTCCTTAAGGTCAAAATGGGCTTGGTCCTTAAGGGGTTAAGAAAGTGCGGATTTAGAAAAAAAATGTTTGTTTATTTCCCCCATGATAGGTCACTTTTCAGTCCAGTTTCACAGTTCCCGAAGCAGTTAAAGGGAGTAGAGATGAGCGAACTTACAGTAAATTCGATTTGTCACGAACTTCTCGGCTCGGTAGTTGATGACTTATCCTGCATAAATTAGTTCAGCTTTCAGGTGCTCTGGTGGGCTGGAAAAGGTGGATACAATCCTAGGAGACTCTTTCCTAGGATTGTATCCACCTTTTCCAGCCCACCGGAGCACCTGAAAGCTGAACTCATTTATGCAGGATAAGCAATCAACTGCCGAGCCGAGAAGTTCGTGACGAATCGAATTTACTGTAAGTTCGCTCATTTCTAAAAGGGAGCTTTAAAAAAAAAAAAAAAAAAAAACATGAAAGCCACATGACAAACCACATCCAGCATCAAAATCCACACAGCAGATTTTGAGGTTTGGAGAGATATTTAAAGTCTCCACTAATTATAAAGAAATAAGCTAATTTTTAGACAAGTTTTAAACAAGAGTATTATGGTATTTTTGCTCTGTGGGAGAGCCGAGTGTCCCAACTTAACTGCAGGTTTAGTGACCCGAACTAAAAGCTTCTTAGGGATATACAATGGGAACATAAAAAAGTGTCAGTAATATGATTATAGGAAAAATTGCCTTTCTATTCTATTTCATGTAATGTCATTACATTTTATATACATGAATTCGGGGGCATCTGCTACAAACATCAGTTTCGTGGATTTGCTTTACAGCATGCACTTGGACATGCCGTATATACTTGAGAATAAGCCGACCCGAATATAAGCCGAGGCCCCTAATTTCACCTCAAAAACCCAGGAAAAGTTATTGACTCGACTATAAGCCTAGGGTGGGAAATATATCATCCCCCATGTCATCATCCCCCCGTCATCATCCAGACCCCCATCATTAACACCCCCTTCATCATCCCCACCCTTCATCATCACCGCCTGTCATCATCCCCGGTGGGGAGGGTTAGTCGTTCCGGGCTGTCCATCTTCACAGTGAGGCCTCTTCTCCGCTCCGGGCCGGCCCCGGCCTAGTGACATTGCCTTGACGATGACGCACAGGGACGTTCATGTGCAGGGACTGACGTCCCTGTGCGTCGTCGTCAAGGCAACGTCACTAGTTCGGGGCCGGGCCCTGAGCGGAGAAGAGGGCCTTCCGGTGAAGATGGACAGCCCGGTACAACTAACCCTCCCTACCGGACGGTCCCTGCAGCATAGATGGCCCGGACCAGCTCACCCTTCCTTCCCACCGAGGGGAGGTGAGTAGAAAATTAAAGGAGGGGTCTGGATGATGACGAAAGCCATAGTGGTCTGCAACCTGCGGACCTCCAGATGTTTCAAAACTACAACTCCGAGCATTGGCTGTCCGGGCATGCAGGGAGTTTTAGTTTTGCAACATCTGGAGGTCCGCAGGTTGAAGACTACTGAAAGGGATTGACAGGCGGAGAGTTCATTAGAGTATAAGCCGAGGGGGCTGAAAAACTCGGCTTATACTTGAGTATATACGGTAAGAATGCTCAATTCAAAAGTGCTCATTGCTCATGCTTACATGTCACATGTGCCAGGAAGGGGGTTGCTCCCCCGAAACGCGTCATCTGTGTACTTCATTGTCCTCTTATGCTCTAATAAACCACTCTGGTGTTTTACCAATACCTCTGGTTGGCTTCTACATTACTTTGGAACTAGCAGCGCCTCTGTAAGGGTCATATTTTCCTTCTCCGCCTCCACATGTGCCAGGAGGGGAAGGAAGTGAGCTCCAACCCACATCTATTGTTAGTGGTGTGATTTTGCGCTAGTTGACTTAAAGGGGTATTCTGCCCTTGGACATCTTATCCCCTGTTGGATAGGGGACAAGATACTTGGGACAGAGTACCCCTATAAATAATAGGTCATTTTCTGCTCAGTGAATTTAATTGGAAACACTCAATAAAATATAATGTTACAACCTTATATTGATGCTGGAGACAAATATGCCTCTCCTCTCCTAGTTTAAATGTTATACTGCTGCTTGAAAACAATCTAAAAAATGTGATATTAAAATCAACAGCTGTCAGCACCACTGCAAGACAAGAAAGCACATGTATTTCTCAATTGATTTATTGAAAGGAGCGGTATTATAATTCTGCCAACATGGTAGAACTGATCATCACGCATGTGATTTCCATATAATAGAGTCTGCTGCCAGTAGAAGATGGATTAAAAAAAACTGAAATATGTGATATAAGATATCAAAACTTCCTAACATTCACACGACGGAGTCACAAAGGCACATTCTCATGTTGAGTTTCCATCTAAATGGCATTGCAACTCTACTCAAGCTGGCTTACTTTCCATGCAAGCAATCACATTGCGAATTCCTATTTCCCATTATAATAGAACAAAGATTACCTCTCCACACCATACAATGGCCACATTATTTCACCGTAATTATAGAAGAGCGGCGCAGTTTAATGTCCAGCAATGTCTCGTAATCTATAAAAGAAAACCGCTTCAGCATATATTATGTTTCCACTCAATGTTTAATTCATTCGTGGAAAAGCTTTTTGACAAGCTATAGTTAATAAGTTTTCCATGCTGTCAAAAGTAATAATATTAAGATTCTGTTCTGAGTTAAATTAATTTTGTTTTGTGCAATGGCCCACATAAACGTGAGTGACATTTAGAAATATGATCCGGCAGAAGCTAAGACGAAGCCAAGTTGCAAAACGGAATGAGATGCAATCATTAAAGCATTGCGGCCAGCTGTAGGCATTAGTGGGAAAGTGCACCAAAATGTCATTCCTGAGAGATTTGCCTTTTTTGGTTTCCTTTCAAAGAAAAATTCTTCCTACCTTTTTTCTTGTTTCCCCTTCCTTTTTTAGTTCTAACATTTCTCTTGAACTAGTACACGTGATATTTGACATCATGACCCCTATTTTGAAATAAAAGAACATTTTCCGGTGTCTACGTTCTGATTTAAAGTGCTTCCAACCTCAGCCTTTTATAGGTGTGTGAAGAACATATGATTGCATGGGCATTTCAGCTGGTAATGACATTGAAGTAGCATTTTCATAAAACCCAAATTATAGTGTTTATTTGTCAAGCACCATCATTTTTTTTTCTTTCTCCAACACAGTTCTCGTATATAGTTCAAAAATACACCGAATTGCTAAAGTCATTGGGAAGAATTGTGTAGCTTGTCACTTGTAGTTTTCATGTTGTTTCCAGCAATAAAAGGCTGAATCGTTGCTAAAAGCAGATGACAGTAGGATATAGCAAACAGATGATGATTTTTCAGGTAGAGGCACTACATTTTCTAACTTCAGCTAAATACTCCCACTCATCTTAAAAGGTTTGTTTGTTAAAAATGCATCACGCATATTAGTCTAATCCTAAAGTTATTAATGTTATAGTATCCCACTGTTCTAAAATAATGATACTGCTGGGGCTGGTGAAAAAAAGGAAAATAAAGATACTTACCTATCCCCCAGTCCCTTGCAGCTCCTGCTATACATGTTCTATTCCACTTTCGCTCATCTCTTTTGCCTGCTCTAAATAAAATAAATCAGAGCAGGACCTGCCTCCTCTGCCAAGCACTGAGGAGAGACTGTTGTGGCCAGTGATTTCCTGAGTGGGCAGGTCCTACTCGAAGAGTAGGCAGAAAGAAGCGAGCATTGGGAGAGTAGAAGAAGCCAGATGGAAGCTGCCAGGGACCAGGGTAAGTAAATATGTAGAATTGTTTCCTTATTTCACTAGCCTCAGCAAGATAATAATTATTTTAGAACACTGGAATACTCCTTTAATAATTATAATAAAACACCTGAATCCAAGTTGTTATAAATTCTTAATCCTTCCAATAATTATCAGCTGCTGAAGTTGAGTTGTTCTTTTCTGTCTGGCAACAGTGCTCTCTGCTGACATCTCTGCTTGTCTCAGGAACTGCACAGAATACAAGTGGTTTGCTATGGGGATTTGCTTCTACTCTGGACAGTTCCCCAGACAGGTGTCATAAGAGAGCACTTAGACAGAAAAGAACAACTCAACTTTAGCAGCTGATAAGTACTGAAAGGATTAAGATTTTTTAATAGAAGTAATTTACTAATCTGTTTCACTTTCTGGAGCCAGTTGATATATAAAAAAAAATTCCTGGATAACCCCTTTAATAGGAAAAAATATAAAAAAAAACTTTTATGGTTTGTTTTACATGAGTGTATTCATAAATGCCAGTAAACGTCTGTAAATCCTCAGAATGTAGATTTTACTGATGACTAATTCTGATGAGCTGTCTTCTAGGCAGAAATTTGAATTACATTAAACAGCCACTTTTAAAATAGAAGCAATACCAATAAAATTCTACTGACATACTAATGCTATATGTGTCAAATACACAACATACACAAATAGGTCAGTATTTTAATCACTCTTCATAGAACTAAATGGGCATTAATCATCTGTAAAACGTATCAAAATTGCAATGTCCCCTTTAAGTCAGACTGAGCATTTATAAATCATTCTGCCTTACCATACAGGAAACTGTGCAGCCATACAGTCACAGCTGCACAGTCTTCTTTATCCCCTCACTGCATTTATCATTATATACAGTTGTCAATGACAACAAGAATCTGTATCTAAAGGCGCAATAGCCCTTAGAGGGGAGTAATCTATGGAACCCCAGGCATGAAATTGACTTTAAATTCTTGCACTTTCCTAAACCACATACTTGGTGTAATTAACCCTTGTCTATCTGAAATGATCATGGATGTTAATAATAATCTCCCTTCTCTGCCCTAAACAATATGACATTATGGGGATTAACCCTTTCTCTGATATAAACCATCAGAGACATAGATATTAACTTCTTCTCCTAACTTAGACCTAAGGGATGTTACTATAAACTACCATTGCTATAGAGATGAGCTAATTTTAGAAAAATTTGATTCGCCGATTTGCGGATCTGAATTTATTCACGGCGAATCTGTATTAAAAATGGCAATTTCCAACAGAGAACCTCAATAGGGGTGTAGAACACTTTGCCTTGCTGAAACACCTATAGGGCGTGTGCTGGGTTAGTGAAATAATACTGTTATTCGGTATGACATGCAGATTAGAGGCGTCGCTATTTGAATCACTGTCGCAGAGTGGCACAATGACAGATCCTGTAGGTGGCACTAATATGAGAAGACCATATAGTGGCTGAATGACACAGCGTTGACGTGGCGGTAGCATGAGGAGACCATATGGTGCCTGAATGACACAGTGTGGAGGTGGCAGCAGCATGAGCAGACCATATAGTGGCTGAATGACAGCATGGAGGTGGAGACAGCATGAGGAGACCATAAAGTGGCTGAATTACGCAGCCTGGAGTTGGCGGCAGCATGAAGAGACCATTTAGTGGCTGAATAACACAGCGTGGAGGTGGCGGCAGCATGAGGAGGCCATATAGTGGCCGAACGACCCAGCCTGGAGGTGGCAACAGCCTTACGAGACCATAGGGCCTCACAATTTAAATAATTAAAGATATTTTTAACATTTAAATTGAAGATTTCAAATCGATGAACCTAAAAAGTTTTATTTAATGTGCCAGCAGCATGAGGAGAGCACATGGTGGTACAGTGACATAGCCTGGATGTGGCGGAAGAATGAGGAGAGACCATATAGTGGCTGAATGACACAGCCTGTACTTGGCGGCGGCATGAGGAGACCATATAGTGGCTGAATGACACAGCCTGGAGTTGGCGGCAACATGAGGAGACCATATAGTGGCAGAAAGTCACAGCCTGGAGTTGGCAGCAGCATGAAGAGACCATATAGTGGCTGAATGACACAGCGTGGAGGTGGCGGAAGCATGAGGAGACCATATGGTGGCAGTATGAGACAGCCTGGAGGTGGCAGCATCAGGAGTCCTGAAAGTGACCCGGTGGCAATACCAGTACCCCGTGACAAAGGTGGGTGAAAAAAGGAAAACTTGACATCAGATGTGTGGCATCAGGCAGGTGGCAGGATCAGAATTGTAGCTGAGGCAGGTAGGCATAAGAAAACAGTCTCTTTTGTAAAAGTGTTAGTGTGCACAAAACTTAACTTTTAATAATATTCTTAGGATAAAATATATGTACCGAGTGTTTCCACACAGGATACTCTCCCTATTTCCACCTAAAAACCCTATGAAATGGCAGTGTTTGTAGGTGGAAATTGTGAGAGGTTCCTGTGGGGTGCCGCCCTTTTTAGAGCAAGTAACACTTACCAAGAAGGGATTTAATAATGCGAGAGTAGGGCCTAACAGGGGAAGTTTTTACCCCCATCGGTTGCAATGAACCATACGTTGTTCCCTTCCACCTTTTAGAGGTCTTAGCATCATATCAATACTTGGTGGTGTAGGTGGCACATGATGTTTTTTGCACACCCTTCCTTTTATTTGATTTCCCAATTTTGGGTACATATATTTTATCCTAAGAAAAGTTAAGTTTTAGCTAATGCATATCCTCAATACTTACTTGTGGTCTGATGCAGGGGAATGTTTGTAACTGGGGAGCAGCACCTTAAATATGTTTTGCACTATCCATATTTATGAAGTGTTGGTGTGGAACCATGGTCAATCTACTCTGATGCATCAGGCATTGGTGGGTGGAAATCCTGCCTGATACATGCCTGATTCATATTCACAAGGGTCAGTCTCTCCACATTTTTCGTGGACAGACGAGTTCTCCTTGGAGTTATTATGGCCCTCCGCCGCACTAAACTCCCGCTCTGATGGCACACTGCCGGCCGGGCAGGACAGTTTTCCCAGGCCAAACTCTGCTAGTTGCGGCCACAAATCAAGTTTGGCTGCCCAGAAGACCAGCGGATCTTCAAGGTGCATTGGCATGGTCATGACAAGGTATGCCACCACCTGCTGGTTTAGGTCCTGCTCCAGGTCTACCTGCTGCTGATGAGTTGCTTCACTATGCGGGTGAAAAAAGCTACTCATCAGTGACTGTAGACTCAGGCTGCTGCTGATGGAGCTTGTACTGCTCCTGCCATCCCAACCCTCCCAGCAGTCATGGCAGTGGAAGGTGAGCGCAGAGGGCCCCCTGAGTCAGGCCTGCGAGAGGATGGACGATGGTGCAGACTGCACTGGCAAACTGACTACGTAGTTTGTCCTCCCTCTCAGCGGGTTTAAAAAAGTCCCTGTTTTGTGCCAGTAGCGAGGGTCCAATAAGGTAGAGAGCCAGACATCATCCCGTTGCCGAATGGTGACAAATCGGTGGTCACTACTCAAACAAGTGAGCATGCATCGTGCCATTTGTGCAAGTGACTCGGAGGGACTCCCTGCCTCCATCTCCACTGTATACTGCCACGGTGTGTCTGGGTTCTCTGTCTCACCTTCCTCATAATCCTCTAGCTCTTCTGGCTGCTCCTGCTCCTCCTCTCCTGTCAGATGACTAGAAAAACTGCACATCTCACGAAACCTAAACTGTGCTTCACTGTGCCCTTCCCCCTCATCTTCCTCCTCCAGTTCAGCCCCCACAGGGCTCATGTGGCTGTGAGATGTAGGCACCACTACACCAGTGCCCTGACCAGCCATCATTTCCGACAAGTGTTGTAGTAAATGAATCTGTGGAATGACATTTTTCATCCTGTAATCCTGGCAAATAACTAATAAGGGGGCTTCTTCAAAGGGCCTGAGCAAACGGTAGGCATCACGTATGAGCTTCCACTGGTTGACATTGAAGTTACACAGGGGAATACCCCTATCCGCTTGGATCATCAAGAAATCGGTGATGGCTTTTCTCTGTTTGTATAGTCGGTCCAACATATGGAGGGTGGAATTACAACATGTGGAAACGTCGAAAATCAAACTATGTTGGGGGATACTGTTCTGACACTGCAGCTCAAGGAGGGTGTGCTTTGCGGTGGCTGAAGTGCATGAAAAGTTTCCTTCCCATTGTTAGGATGTCTTGCAAATGGGGGGAACACTTCCGGAACCACTTGACAACCAGATTGAACAAGTGTGCCATACAGGGCGCATGCCACAGTCTTCCTTGTCGCAGTGCAGACAAGATGTTCTTCCCTTTGTTGGTCACCATAGTTCCCATTGCCATTTTTGTGGAGTAAGCCATGATTCGATTTCTTGATGAATGACTTTTAGCAGTTCCTCTCCTGTGTGACTCCATTCGCCAAGGCAAACCATGTGAAGAACAGCTTGACACCGCCATGCCCTGCACATATGGTATGCTGGAGGGCCACTGAGACTTGTCCGTGCAGTGGAGGCTGAGGACATGGTGGAGGATGAGGAGGCAGAGTTTCTGAAAGGTGCAGAGTCCACCACTTGAAAAGGGAGGGACTGCAGCACCAGCAACTTGAACAGGAGCACATTCAGCTTCTGTGCCATTGAATGAGTGGGCGCATACTGTTGGCTCTTGGACATGGCTTCGCCAATGGATTGCTGGCGGAATGACTGACTCGAAGAAGGAGGAGCAGGAGCATCTGGAGCGAAGAAGATGGGTATGACACACAGCTCCCAGCTGAGGTGGTGGAGCCTTGGCTGGCTGAAACCCGGAGCGGTGTGCCACTGGGTGATGCAGCAGGCTGGACCACCACATTGGAGCCACGGTTCTCCTAGGCCGCTTTATGGTGACGCTGCATATGTTGGCGCAAGGATCCTGGCCATGCTTCACCTTCTGCCGACACATCTTGCATGTGGCCTGGTTAACATCCTCCGGATGCTTGATGAAAAACTGCCAGACCTTTGAGTAGCTGATTTTCCCATCAAGAACTCCACACTGATTGATTGCTAATGCCGCCGACTCCAGGTACTCCTGTTCCACTACCTCCGGGAAAGTAGGCTGCCATGAAGCAGGTTGTCTACCCTGGGCACGTTTGGCTCCAGAATTTCCACTTCTGCCACCATGCTGCCTGCCAAACATGCTACCGCCTTGCTGGCTCAGCTGCTGCCTCACAGGCAACCTGCAACCCTCTTCTCCTGATGATGATGAAGCCCTTTCTGCACCAGGCTCCCAAGTGTGATCGGCTTCATCATCATCGAGTTGTGTCTGCACGTAACTGATGTCCTCCTTTGGTTCCTAAACAGTGTCTTCTTCAGGAGCCTGAACGCTCGCAACACCACCTCCCATGCCTTCCTAGCAGAGGAAGCGGCGGATGTCTCCTTCACTTCTTGGCTGGGCAGTAGCTGCTGACTGTCCTCTAGTAGATTGTCCTCACGAAATAGTGGAGCTGAACCGACAGCATATGATACTCCTGTGGGGAAGCAAACAGGACAGAGGTAATGGGAGGACAGGGACTGTTCCCGGGCCATGCCAACTGAGGGTTGTGTCTGAGGAACCCACCCTCTGTTGACTGGGGGTGTCAGATGTCACTTGTGATGAAGTGGATGACCGTGTTACCCAATCGATGACGGCAGATGGGTTGCCGGACGAGACACGACCGCTAGCTCATACCGGCAGCTCAGGCCTCTCGCTGTGACTCCTGCTGCCACTTGCCCCTAGTCTGCTGCAACCTCTGCCTGATGAATTTAGGGGTCTGCCACCCCACTGTGCACGTTCTGGCACTTCTCTCCCTGACATACTTATATGAGGGGAGTACAATACGCTCCACTACGCTTAAAACAGTATTTCTCTACAACACCAGCAGGTGTGTACTTTTGGCTTTCCTTTCACAGTATCTAGACCCTTAAGACTTTAACAGGAACAAAATGGTACACCACTTAGATGTAAGCATGTTGTATGCACTTATGAGGGGAGGACAAGGTGCTCCAGTACGCTTAAAACTGTATTTGTCTACAATACCAGCAGGTTTGTACTTTTGCCTGGCCTTTCACAGCATCTAGGCCCTTAAGACTTTAACAAGAACAAGATGGTACACCACTTAGATGTACGCACAGGTTACACTTACTTGAGGACAATACACTTTTAGTGCTCTGCTCACCCTAACTACTACTATTAGCTTTTCAGTTGTTGTACACACCAGTGCTGCAGCACACAGTCACTGTGTACTACACCCAAAATTGAACTTTCTCTCTCAATCTCACCCCCTTCTCTATCAGTGCTTTTAGGCAGGATTTGGGCTTGAGGTTAACCACTGCTGTAAAAAAAGCTTTTCTGTGCAACACACTGCTCTCTGTCCCTCTATCTCTGCAATAGAATGCTGAAGTGACTGGGAGGTGAATCGCCACTTTAAAAATGCTTTTCTGTGCAACACACACTGCTGTCTGTCCCTCATGCTGAAGTGACTGGCCACAAGATGGCTGCCTATTATATAGGGCTGTGACATCACAGGGCAGGGGTTGCTGGCTGCTGATAAGGCTGCATGTGATTCAGGGTCATCCCACTGACCCATATTCCCGCCTTCCCAGGATTCCTTTCCCAATGTCCCCACATGTGGATCCACCATTTTAGATGCCCTGGAGCCTGGACCACACTAAATGGAGTTTAATGAAGCGATTTGCGCGATCGAATCGCGGTGGTATTCGCATTCGTTGCAAATCAAATTTTTCCTGAAATTCGTAACAAATTCGGATTCGTCAGATTCGATTCACTCATCCCTACTAATTATAGCAAATTATCTGGCGCTAAACAGCAGAATTTATACACGCATAACTATTCCCTCAGGAGCCTGTTGTCAAGATTGTGGGGGCCCCAGCTGTTGGACCCTGGCAGTCATACACTTGTCCTCCTAGTCTGTGGATAGAGGATTAGTCTTTATGGTGGGACAGCCCCTTTAACTGCAGTTTGCTTTGAATCAAAACTGTGGTAAAAAATCACTATGTATTTAAATGTGGTTTTGGATTGACACTGCTGCAACATTACCTACTGGTGTAAGAGTAAAGGGATGTGCCGATGAAAAAACATTTCCCAAACAATTTTATCTATTTCTTGATATCTGCACTATCTCTGCTAGACAATATGCATAAACACTACAGGATGTGATTTTTTTTCCCTTTAGCAGGTCTTAAATGAGATTCTCATTGAGTTAATCAAGCAGCTAATCTGAATGTACTTAATCATGCAAATTATCTCCCTGCTCTCAAAATGTCACGATAGAAACTTTACAGGAATTAATGGTATTCATTTAGGAAAGCAAAAGAAAAGTTTGTTTTAGCCTTTTTGCACACACAACGTCGTGCCTAGTCAACCAAAGATTTCATGTTATATCAATGTCTGCCCTAATAAGCAGATCAGAGCAAACATGGGCACATTCTAAACAAAGGAGACATTTAATGGGGGAGATTTATCAAAACCTGTTCAGAGGAAAAGTTGCTGAGTTGTTCACAGCAACCAATCAGTGTAACGTTGCTGGATGTGGATCCACTGACCTGAGTGGCTGATGACACGGGCTGTATCAGGAAGCGAAGTCTAAGGTGCCGCTGGTCTTTAGCAGAGCCTGCCGCAAGGCAGGATGAATTTGCTGCAGCAGGCGGCACCCAGGTCGCTACCCCCCCGATATGACTGTACCACACAGGTAGCTGGGCAAGGGACTTAGCAGCAGGTCAAGGCAGGCAGCAAAGGTGCGTAGTCAAATAACTTAGCGGAAGGGTCAGAACACGGGCAAGGCAAACAGACAGTATGGAACACTTAATTTCAGGCAAATGGCACTGAAGATCCGGGAGGGAAGTGTGGGAGGTGCAGGGACTTATAATGTGGTGTTGGGTGCAAACACTAATTATGGGCGCACTGGCCCTTTAAATTTCAGAGCTCTGGTGCAAAGCTGAAACATAAAGGCAGCAGAGCATGGTGAGTGACGGGCTGGGATTCGCATGCGGGCGGGTCCCGCGATGCAAATCCCAGCCCTGCCGGCAGACGAGGACAAGGGGATGGAGCTTGAGGCCGGAGTGCACAGTGTAACAAGGCGGACAGTACACTCACGGCCAGGGGAAGTGGCCGGAGCGCAAGGTGTGACAATCAGCTTGCTTTTTTCATTTTTGAAAAGGCCTTTTAAAAATGAAAGAAGTAATCTGATTGGTTGCTATGGGCAACTCAGCAACTTTTCTACGGGACAAGTTTTGATAATCCAGTAAGTAAAGATTAAATAAATACACCTTAAGGGTCTGGTCACTGCTGCACAGTGGGAAATATGCTGTGTATTCTCCTATGGGCAGACACACAGGGCTACCCTCAGCAGCCCTGTGTGTGTAGTGAGGTTTGGAGGCAGACCCGCATGTCATTGTCATGTCGGTGCACTGGCCCCGCCTCCTGTGCATTTGAATATTATTTTTATAAAGATTTTAAAAAGGGGTGGACACAAGAACAGGAAAAACTGGCAAAAAAACAATTATCACATAGAGGTAAATATGCCAGGAAAAACTGCAAAAAAGAAGGAAAAGTGCAGTAGTCTTTTTCAGAGTTTTTATTTTTTGGCCAAAGAAAGTTGACAAAAGAAAAACAAGTAGAAACCTAGCCGAAGGGTGCATTCACACCATGTTATGGCGATACAGCAGCTGGAACCAGCCACTGCCGTATTCCCAACTAGTGTTGAGCGGCATAGGCCATATTCGAATTCGCGAATATTAGCGAATATATGGACGAATATTCGTCATATATTCGCGAATATTCGTGTTTTAATTTCGCATATTCAAATATTTGCGTATGCAAAAACTAACATATGCAAAAATTTGCATATACGGAAACCTGCACAAGCAAAAATTTGCATATGCGAAAATTTGCGCACCAGTCTCACACAGTAGTATTAGAGCCTTCTTTACACCACACAAGCTGGAAGCAGAGAGGGATGATCACTGTTATGTGTACTGTGAAAAAAAAAACAAAAAAAAAATAAAACGAATATTCGTAATTACGAATATATAGTGCTATATTCGCGAATATTCGCGAATTCGCGAATATGCGATATTTGCAAATAAAATTCGTATTGCGAATATTCGCGAGCAACACTATTCCCAATGGACCCACACCACATTCCATTCATTTGAATCGGCTGAATGGAGTCAAATAGTGACTCCAGTCGGCTCAATTTTGGACCGTATTCGATTTTGTTACCATGGTCTGCAACGGTTTTTCAGTCCGGCAATAATACTGATATGGTTCAAAAATGAGATGACAGTTAAAAAATTAGCCCCTTTACTCAGTATTAAGTTAAAAGACAACTGCAGCAGAAAACGCTTATCCCTTATCCACGTGATAGGAGATAACTGTTTGATCGCGGCGGGTCCGGCCGCTGGGACCCTCCACAATCTCCTCAACCGGAGCACTCAGTTTGAGCACTAATGTGCGTAGCGTAGACCTGAGAGGTCAACGGTTTGGCCCCCTCCCTGGCCCCATACAGTTCCATGGGAGAGGCGGGGAGGCACGAACGCTGCCTCTCCCATAGAGTTACATGGAGGAGGCATGTCGGCTGCCACGTCATGCTGCGGCCGGCACACCTCCTGCACCGGATAGTGGCGGTAGAGCGATGGCCACGTGCAGGAGATCGCAGAGGGTCCCCGAGATCAAAAACTTATCCCCTATCCTGTAGATAGGGGATAAGTGTTTTCTGTTGCAGATGTCCTTCAAAGCACCTTTGTCAGAGATCACAGCCTTCAGTCTTCTTGGGTATGAGGCCATAAGGTTTCCACACCTGGATTTGGAGACTTTTTTGCCATTCTTCTCTGGAGAGAAGCTCTTTCAGGTCTGATGGGGACAATCAGTAGACAGCCATTTTCAGGTCTCTCTAGAGATGTTTAAATGGGTTCAAGTCAGGGCACTGGTTGGGCCACTCAAGAACGTTCACAGAGGTGTTCCTTAGCCCCTTCTGTGTTGTACAGTATGCTTGGGGTCATTGGAGGAGATTTATTACAATCTGTGCAGAGGAAAAGGTGCCCATAGCAATTAATCAGATTGCTTCTTTAATTCTTAAAATGGCCTCATACTTGAAAGAAGCAACCTGATCCATTTCTATAGGCAACTGGTCAACCTTTTCTCTTTTCAGGTTTTGATAAACCTTCTAAATGCAATGTATGCACAAAGTGAGCAATATTTAAGGACAATACCATATTTTTTCCCTCAATAAATGTATCTACTCTATACTATGCTGCATGTTGTTAGTATACTTTTCTGTGCAGTAGGATTGCTTTAAGAGGTCATTTATTTTATATCATCCAAGAAACTTGTGTGGGATTCACTGGGGAAAATTTGATGTCCATAGTCTGATGTACTAGGGTCAAAGGCATACATATAATAAAGTCAGGCTAGGTGGCTGCTATGGGCTCTGTGGAGCAATAAAACTCAGGTTGTTCTATCTTGGTGGGGAGCAGGGATGTACAACTAAGTACCTAATCCCTGTATTGTTATCAAAAAAAGGATTGGGAAATGGTCTAAGGCTAATTTAAATGGCAAGGTAATGAAAATAAACACCATTATGGACATTTATCAACGGGTTTAGTCAGGTTTTTTTTACTACAATTGTCGCAACTGCGACTACGCGATTTTTCGTGCAACATTTTGACTGGAAAGCGAGAAAAGCAAGTTTTCCAAAAATTAACTACGTAGTAATAATTTTAAAATGGACTACGGGTAGTCAGGTATTTATTAACTGCGACAGTCGCAACAGAGTTAAAAATTGACTAAATTTACTCCAGCTCAAACATGGAGCAGAAAAAGCTACTACCAAAGTAAAAAAGGAAAAATTGCTTACGTGAAAGAAAATTATCAACAGGCTGAAACCAGTTGATAAATAAGTCAAGAAAAGTAAAAAGAAAAAAGTCAAATAAAAGTAAAGAAAAAATTACTAAAAAAAAAGAATACATAAGCAAACATTGATAAATGTCCCTCCATGTTCCTCTCCCTTGGTTGGCACACCTAAGGGGCCCAGTTTAACTTTTGGGCTTTCGCTGTTCTATGTTCGCTATTGACTGAAATCAAAAAAAAAAAAAAAATACATACTTAGTCATACTAAATCAACTGTGCCAATTTACTTGGATGTTAAGGACTATATATTGCATAAAGCATTTGTGCCAAGCAAAATAAAGGGGTTATCCACCATAAGGTAACTTTAGTACTTTCCTGCCAGACACCAAGGATCTGTGCTTGTCTTGGGGCTAAATGACTGTGTTGTAAGTCCACTATAAAGCTGCTGCTTTCTTTTTGTGAGATGAATATTTCCTGTTGGAGTTCCCTCTCTATAACTACAAGACCCAGGATTTCTTGTTTTTAAGTGTGAGTTCACTTTTCTCCCTCCCACACATCAGTCACCCCACCCTTTGCAACACACCTGAGGCTATGCATGCTGTTCATGAAACTGCAGTTCCCTACAAGTCCTGTGGGCCATAATCTCCTTCCAACCCAGCAGTTGCTCCACCCCTGATATTGAATGAATTATAATATTATTAATAATAATAACAATAATAGCTTTATTATTATTTTTTTATTATTATTATTATTATTATTATTATTATTATTATTATTTTTATATCAGGATACTTATCAGTATAATATTCAACATAAGTTTTATTTAATCTTAACTTTTTTTTTTTTAAAGATCACCCTTTAACCCCTTAAGGACCAAGCCCATTTTCACCATAAGCACCAGAGCGTTTTTTGCAAATCTGACCACTGTCACTTTAAGCATGAATAACTCTGGAATGCTTTTACTTTTTATTCTGATTCCTTCCAAGATTGTTTTTTCGTGACATATTCTACTTAATGTTAGTGGTAAATTTTCGTCGATACTTGCATAATTCCAAAATGTGATGAAAAATTGAAAATTAAGCTTTTTTTCTTTTTTTACTTTGAAACTCTCTGCTTATAAGGAAAATGAACATCCCAAATAAATTGGGAAACTACACCCCTCAAGGAACGTAACAAGGGGTACAGTGAGCCTTAACACCCCACAGGTGTTTGACGACTTTTCTGATTTTACATGAGGTAATAGGAGAAAATGCCCCCAAAAATTGTAACCCCATTATTTCTGAGTATTGAAATACCCAATGTGTGTACATAAAGTGCTCTGCAGGCTGATTACAATGTTCAGAAAAGAAGGAGCGCCATTGAGCTTTTTGAAAGCAAATTTTGCTGAAATGGTTTTTGGGGGGCATGTCACATTTAGAAAGCCCCTATGATGCCAGAACAGCAAAAAAATCCCAACATTGCACACTATTTTGGACACAACACCCCTTAAGGCACATAACAAAGGGTACAATGAGCCTTTGCACCCCACAGGTGTTTGACAAATTTCCGCTAGAGTGGGAGGTGAAAATAAAAATTCTATTTTTTTTTTCACTAAAATGCTGGTTTTACCCCAAATATTTCATTTTCACAAGGGGTAATAGGAGAAAAAGCCTCCCAAAATTTGTAACCCCATTTCTTCTGAGTATGGAAATACCCCATATGTGGATGTAAAGTGCTCTGCGGGCGAACTACAATGCTCAGAAGAGAAAGTAGCGCCATTGAGCTTTTGGAGAGAGAGAATTTGGTTGGAATTGAAGTCGGGGGCCATGTGCGTTTACAAAGCCCCCGTGGTGCCAGAACAGTGGACCCTATCCTCCACATGTGACCCCCGTTTTGGAAACTACACCCCTCACAGAATTTAATAAGGGGTGCAGTGAGCCTTTACACCCCACTGGTGTTGGACAGATCTTTGGAACAGTGGGCTGTGCAAATGACAAATTACATTTTTCGTTTTCACAGACCACTTTTCCAAAAATCTGTCAGACATCTGTTGGGTGTAAATGCTCACTGCACCAGTTATTACATTCCGTGAGGGTGTAGTTTCCAAAATGAGGTCACATGGGGGAGGGGTCCACTGTTCTGGAACCATTGGGGCTTTGTAAACACACATGGCCTTCAATTTCGGACACAATCACTTTCCAAAAGCCAAATGGCGCTCTTACTCTTCTGAGCATTGTAGTTCGCCCGCAGAGCACTTTACATCCACGTATGGGGTATTTCCATACTCAGAAGAAATGGGGCTACAAATTTTGGGGGGCTCTTTTCCTATTTTCCCTTCTGAAAACTTAAAATGTAGGGTAACACCAGCATTTTAGTGAAAAACCTTTTTTTATTTTTCATTTTCTCATCAAACTTTAAGGAAAATGTGTCAAACACTTGTGGGGTGTTAAGGCTCACTATACCTCTTGTTACGTTCCATGAGGGGTTTAGTTTCCAAAATGGGGTCACATGTGGGTATTTATTGTATTGTGTTTATATCAGAACCACTGTAAAATCAGCCACCCTTGTGCAAATCACCAATTTAGACCTCAAATGTGCATGGTGCGCTCTCACTCCTGAGCCTTGTTGTGCGCCCACAGAGCACTTTTCATCTACATATGGGGTATTTCCGTACTCAGGAGAAATTGTGTTACAAATTATATATGTTTTTTCTTCCTTTTACCACTTGTGAAAATTAAAAGTATGGGGCAACACCAGCATGTTAGTGTAAAAAAATTAATTTTTTACACTAACATGCTTATATAGACCTCAACTTTACGGAAATACCCCATTTGGGGACACTAAACTGTTGCCTTGAAATACGACAGGGCTACAAAGCGAGAGAGCGCCATGCGCATTTGAGACCTAAATTGAAGATTTGCATCCGCCACCAAGATACCCTACGGCAGTGTTTCCCAAACAGGGTGTCTCCAGCTGTTGCAAAACTCCCAGTATGCCTTGACAATCAATGGCTGTCCAGCAATACTGGGAGTTGCTGTTTTTCAACAGCATGAGGCTCCGTTTTTTTTATTGTGGGGGGGGGGACTGTGTAAGGGTATATGTATATATAGTGTTTTACTTTTTATTTTGTGTAGGTATAGTGTAGTGTTTTTAGGGTACATTCACATGGGTGAGGGTTTACAGTGAGTTTCTCGCTGGGAGTTTGAGCTACTGCGGAAAATTTGCCCCATCTCAAATTTGCAGCAGATTGCTCGCTGTAAACCCCCGTCCATGTGAGTGTACCCTGTACATTCACATGGGGGGGGCAAACCTTCAGCTGTTGCAAAACTACAACTCCCAGCATGCACTGACAGACAATACATGATGGCAGTTGTAGTTATGCAACAGCTGGCGGCACATTGGTTGCAAAACACTGAGTTTTTTTTTTTCTTAACTCAGTGTTTTACAACCAATGTGCCTCCAGCTGTTGCAAAACTAGAACTCCCAGCATGTACGGTCTCTCAGTGCATGCTGGGAGTTATATTTTTGCAGCAGCAGGAGGCACACTGGTTGCGAAAAACTGAGTTAGAACACAAACTCTGTTTCACAATCAGTGTGCCTTTACACTGCATTGACAGCTGAAGGGCATACTGAGAGTTGTAGTTTTGCAACAGCTGTAGGCAAACTGCTACAACTCCCAGCATGCCCCTCGGCTGACCGTGCATGCTGGGAGTTTTAGTTATGCTATAGCTGGAGGCACACTTTTTCATAGAAAAAATGTGCCTCCAGCCGTTGCATAACTACAACCCCCAGCATGCCTTTGGCTGTGCATGCTGAGGGTTGTTGCTAAGCAACAGCCGGAGGTGAACAGGCCTAACCTCCTGCTGTATCCTGCTGCCTGAACAGCCGGGACCGCCGCTGCTGCTGCCACCGCTCCTGCTTCTCCTGTCCGCCACCACTGCTCCTGAGGGGACCCCCGACAGGCTAGGCAAAGGTAGGAGACCCCCACCGGCCCTGATCACTGCCCGAATCACCGCCCTGCAGGGTAGTGATTGGTCGGTCAATCCGACTTGGGTAAGGGTCAGTGGGGCTGTCTCAGACAGCCCCATTCACCCTTTATTTCCGGGTCACCGGAGACCCGATTGACCCGGAATCGCCGCTAATCGCCAGTCTGAATTGAGACATGGGGGGTCTCAGGACCCCCCAGGGGTTTGCATGGAGTGCTTGCTGAATGATTTCAGCAGGCATCCCTGTCCCCACGAATTCCAACTGGCGTACAGGTACGCCCTTGGTCCTTAAGTACCAGGACATGAGGGCATACCTGTACACCCTTGGTCTTTAAGTGGTTAAGATAAGAATTTATGATGATGTAAAGATTGCTGCCAGTTCTGCAAAAAATAATAATAATAATAATCACAATTTTAAGTCTTGGTTCCGAGGGAAAATTATACATTTATGTAGGGTTAAGTTCACACTGGGCATTTTGGTATAATTTTAGATTTTTTTTTCCTACCAAAACTTTAAATGGATTTCAAAAGACAGAAGTCTGTAAAAGAAATTCTTCTACATCTGCTCTTTTTTTTTTTTTTTATTCAACAGAAGGGATGATTAATCCAGCTGCACGTAATCCAGATTAAGTTAAAATCTTTAATAGAACTTCATATTACATGGTTACATGGTATACATGGTTATGACAACACAAAAAAAAAAAAAAATGGTGCTCAATTGAGTTAAAACCCCACACGTCAAAGCATTTCAAACTTTACAGTTCTTAATCATGGCTATGGCTTGTCTGAACTGCACAAACAATGATTCGTATATACCTTAATCTTGCCTGTGAACACATTCACAAGAATGCCCTCTTCGCACACCATAGGCAATCAAGAACCAGAAAAGAACATACTGAACCACACTTTTTTACTTCTTAACCCCATAAGTGCCAATCAAAGAAAACCATGGTAAGGAAAAAAATCTTAATAACCAAACTACATGTCAATATATATGTGCCAAATCATTTCTATAATTCATACCTTTGGGGAAACGTGTGTCGAGGCAATGTATTCAAAGAGCCTCTCACATAAACATCAACCTGGACCAATCACCACCTCTTCTAGGGGGGTGTACCCGATCAATACCTGTGACTTCCTGTGTAGTCTTGTCTCCTCCATGTGCTTCCTTGATATGACTAGTTAAACCAGAGGTAGATCGCGACAATAATAACGCATCATCTGAACTGTGCATATGTTCATAGATTGGCCTTTTCAGTTTTCTTGTAGTACAACCGACATACTGAACAATGCATGTTTTACAGGTTACCAGATACACAATGTGAGTAGAGTCACAATTAATGAAAAAATAAATAGGAAACACTTTTCCATTGGACGTTGAAGTGAATGTGTTGGTTTTCATCATGTGTCAACATTTAAAGCAATCCTTGGTACGTAGCCAATTTGAGTTGCTATCTTTAAGTCAAAAGTCACTAGCTGAAAGCCAATTACACAGTGAGCGACCTCTCTATGCTACAATGTGAGCACAATCTTGCAAAATGTTACTCAGTGTCTCATTTTCATATAGCACAGGTAAATGTTTAAAAACTACAGATTTTTTATGAACAAACTCTGTGCTATATTTGTTTCTTAGTTGTCATTTTTTATTCACTGCTTGCCTGGGATAAAAAGATTCATCAAAGATTTCACTGACCTTTCCTATATGATTCTAGCCCTATATGGTACCGAACACTTGTGGTCACACAATTTCAGTTCCATGTTAAAGGGGTATTCCAGGCAAAACCTTTTTTATATATATCAACTGGCTCTGGAAAGTTAAACAGATTTGTAAATTACTTCTATTAAAAAATCTTAATCCTTCCAATAGTTATTAGCTTCTGAAGTTTTCTGTCTAACTGCTCAATGATGATGTCACGTCCCGGTAGCTGTGCATGATGGGAGAATATCCCCATAGGAACTGCACAGCTCCCGGGACGTGGGTCATCAGAGAGCAGTTAGACAGAAAACAACAACTCAACTTCAGAAGCTAATAACTATTGGAAGGATTAAGATTTTTTAATAGAAGTGATTTACAAATCTGTTTAACTTTCCGGAGCCAGTTGATATATAAAAAAAAAAAGTTTTGGCCTGGAATACCCCTTTAATGTTCTCTATTATATAAATAGATTTTACCTGGTTTATATAGAAGCTCATACTGTATTTCCATGTGTCTCTGATTTTTTATGTAGCCACATGGGTGCATAGAGCTTAAAGGGGTACTCCACTGGAAAACATGTTTTCAAAAATCAACTGGTGCCAGAAAGTTAAACAGATTTGTAAATTACTTCTATTAAAAAATCTTAATTCTTCCAGTACTTATCAGCTGCTGTATGATCTAAAGGAAGTACTTTTCTTTTTGCATTTCCTTTCTGTCTGACTACAGTGCTCTCTGCTGACACCTCTGTCCATATCAGGAACTGTCCAGAGCAGGATAGGTTTGCTATGGGGATTTGTTTCTACTCTGGACAGTTCCTGACATAGACAGAGGTGTCATCAGTGAGCACGGTGGACAGACAGAAAATAAATTCAAAAGGAAAAGAACTTCCTCTATATTTTATAGCAGCTGATAAGTATTAGAAGGATAAAGATGTTTTAATAGAAGTAATTTACAAATCTGTTTAACTCTATGGCACCAGTTGATTTAAATAAAAAAAAATTCCACCAGAGTACCCCTTTAACCTTCTGGCACCAGTTGATTTAGAAAATGTATTTTTCCAGTGGATTAATAGAGGCATATTATTTACCCTATCACATTTATTTTCCTAAAATCACAATACACTAGCTAAATACTTGCATAATACTATAACCTGGCTTCACAATTAATCCATATTTAGACAAATAAGATTTTTCATTTTCAATTATGACATTATAAGTGAGTGGGATGAGTTTGGTGCCATTAAGATCTGTTGTCTGACAACCCCAAGTTTTTTAAATTGGGCATGGTTTTTATTGCCATACGGGCAGGTCTGAGTATTTCAAAAACTGCGATTCAACTGGGATTTTAATTAACAAACATATCTAGGGTTTACAGAGATTGGTCTGAAAAAGAAATATAAAAAAAATCCAGCGTAAGTTGCATGGACAAAAATGCCATGTTGATGTCAGAGCAAACTGGTTCAAGATGGCTGAAAGGCAACAGAACTCAAATAACCACATATGACAAGCAAGGTATGCAGAATACCATCTCTGAATGCAAAATACATTGAACCTTAAAGCAGATGGGCTACAGCAGCAGAAGACCGCATAGGGTGAGAATCATCTAAGAATCTTAGTTTTTAGTGTCATCTAAGAACAGGAAACAGGTTATAATTCACACAGGCTCACCAAAACTGGACACTAAAAGACTAGACTGATAATCTCGATCCCAGCTGTAACATTGAGCTGGCAAGCTCAGAATATAGCATAAACAACATGAAAGCATGCATCCATCCTGCCTTGTATCAACAGTTTAAACTGGTGATGGTGTAATGTGTGGGGGACATTTTCTTGATTTACTTTTGGCCACTTAGTACCAATTAAGCATGGTTTAAATGTGACAGCCAACCTGAATATTGTTGCTGACCATGTCCATCCCTTTATGAACACAGTGTATCTATCTTCTGATGGCTAGTTCCAGCAGAATAATGCACCATGTCACAAATGCGCTCACTAGCCTCCATAGTCACCAGATCTCAATGCAATAGAGCTCCTTTGGGTGGAATAGGAGATTGGTATCATAGATGAGCAGCCAACAAATCTACAG
Source organism: Hyla sarda (assembly GCF_029499605.1). Classification (NCBI taxonomy): domain Eukaryota; kingdom Metazoa; phylum Chordata; class Amphibia; order Anura; family Hylidae; genus Hyla; species Hyla sarda. The sequence goes on along the minus strand of NC_079192.1, from coordinate 260,592,954 downwards.
CAATTGTATGATGCCATCGTGTTCATATGGACCAAAATCTCTGAGGAATGTTTCCAGCATATTGTAAAGAGTCTGCCATAAAGAATGAAGGCCAAAGAGGGTCTAAACCGCTACTAGCAAAGTATACCTATCAAAGTGGCTAGTGAGTATACAGTACATCTTCTATGCCTTGTGGCCAACAAAAGAACAATTATTAGCCAAATAGATGAAAGTGCCTCTTTGCTCTGAAAATGCAATCCTTTTGCCACACATATTTAAATTAAGAGTGATGGGTAAAAAAGCTCAGAGAGTAAAACTTGCTTGCTGTCAAATAGTGTTCTAAAGAAGAAGGTTAATGCTGTTTCTGCAAGTCACGCAGTAGACACCACTAACTGTACCTTGCACATATCATGTAATGATCAAAGCAATTATTTCTAATAAATTATGTATTTGGGGGAAAAAAATCTCACAACTGTATCCATGTAATCCCTATGTAAGATAATTAGGCCACTGGAGACCCCTTCTGCACATCATAACATTTTATTGTCTGGAGGGGATTCTAACTTTTCATATGAAAGCTAAATGAATACTTTATCCTGCAAAAAATGTGAAGAAGTCCATTTTGATTCTTGAAAACATGTCTTAGGCCACAACCAGGAGTGGATCCTAAACAGAAAAGTGCAAACTTACATGTGTAAGCTGTAAAACAATGCATAGCTTATAGGCAGTACAAATAATGAAGGGAATTTACATTTAAATACCCTTTTGCATCTAAGCTTCGGAATGCCCCTGCAACAGAAACAATTTGATAAATGACCTTTTAAGGAATTTAATTATCTAATATTTTTAAAATTCAAATGGCCTCCCTAGCTAAAGCATGTGGTAGTGAAATGGTTTACATACTAAAATGAGAAAAAGAAAAAGATGAATGCCTAAAGCTCAGACTAAGGCATACATGATTTAATATATGTATTGTGTGCAGAAGACATGGTTTTCATTTGAAGTGGATGTGCCAACTTCCAATTAGTGTACCTGTCAAAAATGCTGTTATTGCCCATCTGCTAGAGAGAATTGGAGGCCTGCTGGATTAAAATATAAGCAAGAAAGCTAAATGCTGTTGCCACAAATATGCTTTGATAGCAGCTATTATATGTGGGCATATAAATCATCAGTATTATATTTATAGATATTTCCATTATTACTATAAAAATGTGTTGGTTATGTAAAGAAGCATAATAACAATATTTACTGTTAGTCATATTATTGTTGCTGGGTGCTGTGCTGATGGGTTTCAATGGCATCTAAGGGCCTTATGAAGGTCCCTAGATGTGTCATGTAGATGACTGCATTCAGCTGCAGTGAAGGCATGGCTGAATAGATTGGCTGTAGGCTGTAAAATTATGGTATATGTAAAAGTCCACTTATGGGACTAGTAAAAAGTTGAAAATGTATTAAGATAAATAAAAAAAAATTCATTCAACCCATTCAAATTAATTAATCAAGGTTTTTTTTTTTTAAAGTGCTTCTATTCTGTTAAAGTAAAAATGTGTTATATACCTCATTTAGTATCTGTTATCAAACTGTCCTACAGAATAAAATGATAATGCTATATCTGTACAACACAAATAGAGAAACATAGCCGCACATCCACCATTTGTATTTTGATCTACTTGCTTCTCAGGATAATTTAAAAAACAAACAGGTTGTTAGTATACATTTTGATCAAAAGGTACAAGCCCACTCGTCACGTCAAGACCACCTATTCAGAGTGGGTCCCTAACCTAACAGTGGCGTAACACTGAGCGGCGACCACTGCCTCCGAGACACCATGCCAACAGGGGGAACGACCCAGTGGCCAGGCAGCCCCACTGCTGCCCGACCGAGCCCCTGGGCCGTACCACCCAACAGACAAAGCATCACAGAAACAATGGCCCCCACAGAGAACCACACCAGTGTGAAGTGGAGTGCTGGCTATGTTTCTCTATTTGTGTTGTAAATTTGTAGTCTCTCCCTTCTTTCATGGCCAGCACTTCAAACCAACCATTCGGCGCAGGTGTTTTTAATTAGCAGGAGACTGCATAAGGGTTCCCTCCTAACATTCTCCCAGCCCTCTGGTAGGGAGCACATGGTAAGTGTTCACACTGGTGTGTTTCTCTGTGGCTGCAGATGTTTAAGTGATACTTTGTGTGTGGGGTGGTGCAGCCCAAAGCCAGGTGCTTGGTCCGGCAGCAGTGAGGCTGCCTTACCACTTAGTTGTTCCCCCTATGGGCATGGTGACTCGGAGGCAGTGGTCACCGCCCGGTGCTACGCCAGTGTTGGGTTAAGGACCCACTCTGACTAGGTGGTCTTGGCATGGCAACTGGGCTTGTAATTTTTGATCAAAATGTATACTAACAACCTGTTAGTTTTTTAAATTATGCTGAAAAGCAAATAGATCAAAATACAAATGGTGGATGTGCGGCTGTGTTTCCCTATTTGTGTTGTACATAATGCTTTTCTCCTTTATAGTAAATGGAGTAAATTTTTAATGCAAAAAAATAAATAAATAAAAATAAATATCACATTTTGTCAATTATGTCCCAAAAAGAGTAAATAAAAATGAATCAATAGCATATAAGAACACCAAAAAATGCCATTAAGAAGTAAAATTTTTCCCACAAATATAAAGACTATGTCAATGAAAAAATGTTTTTATTTGTGACGGGAGAAAAAACGTTACAAGCACAAATTTTTCTCCCGTCACAAATAACATCCTTTATTCATAACGGGCTATAACGGGTGATAACGGATAATCAAAAAATCCCATAGACTTGAATGGGATTTTGTAACAGGCGTTAAACGCCGTTTTTAAGGGTTTTGTTAACGGGACATTGTTACGGGTCTTTAAAACGGAGCAACATATAGTGTGAAAGGAGCCTTAGAATACAATAATGGAAAAAGTTAAAATTAAATAATCATGTAGACGACAAGGACCAAATTGACTTGGTCACTAATGGGTTAATAATAATGATACAATCCTGTAATATTTCATAAGGATATTTTCTGCATCTTGTGTCTATGTGCTGTGTGGCCTTGTGCACAAAGTCATATCACACCTCTTTACAACCTCTGAATGTACAGCAGGAGCTCACACTTGAATTGCTGACACTGTATGGAATACTTCATAAATTAAAATCTCTAGATAACTGAAACACCAGTTTTGCTGACTCTGCTTATATCAAAACTATTTATAGTCTTTTAATGGTTTTTATGTCCTTTGTGTAAAGCTTTTCTATCCTGATTTGACATGCTTGCAATCTTTAGGGATTTTGTTTGGAATAACATTTTGGTATCTTTTTGGTGATAGTAATAAGAATAACAATAATAATCTATATATAGTGCTACATATCCCGAGCACTAAGCAATTCAAACTGTACATGTACAAATCAGAAATTTTTTTAGTGAGAAACTAATAAACAATTAAAGCAAAAGTAGTGAGGACCTGCTCACAAGAGCTAGGGTATTGTATATAAAGGTTGATGAGTCTCTAAGGGCAGGACTGGCAGCACAATGAGGAGAGACCTGGAAAGGCAGTGATGGGAGAGAAGCAGCTGGCTCAGCAGCTTTCAGAAAGTGTTGTGCGCTGTGCCAGTAGGGTTGTGCTACTATTGTATCCCGTGGCCACTAGATTTTATTTACAACTACAAGTGCATACTGTATGAGTACATAGAGTGTGAGGACACTGTTATATGAAGGCGTTAGGCTCTGTGGGATTATGTAGACTGGTTTGAAGAACCTAAAAGGAAAGAGAGGTGAGTAAGGAATGTAGAGTTGAGCACATTTTTAGAAAATTCGATTGGGGCGATTCGCTGAATTTCCCCCCAAAATTTGGTTTGGTCCTAATTTATTCGCAGCGAATCACTATTAAAATGGCTATTTCTGGGCTACAGAGAGCCTCAATAGGGGTATTGAACACTTTGCCTTGTCGTAACATGCATAGGGAGTGTGCTGTGTTAGTGAAATAATACTGTAATTCAGTTTGACATGCAGAGCAGAGGCGCCACTATTAGAATCACTGCTGCAGAGCATCTGGATGTGGCAGCAGGGTTGGGAGACATATGGCGTCACAATTGAAGAGATTAAAGACATTTTTTTATTTAATTTTTATTTAATTTAATTTTCATTTATTTACATTTTTATTAATCCTTTTTTGAGGACCCATTCTGGTGAGCATTGAGCTGGCGGTCCGCCGTGAGGTGAGCTACCGCCTGTCCCAGCCCCTGCCGCTTGGTACACCCCCATGCTCTGAGTGTCCATTTGAAAAGGGAGGGACTGCAGTATCAGGAACTTGGACAGGAGCACATTCCGCTTCTGTGCCTTTGGAAAAGTGGGCGTACACTGCTGTAAGTTGCTGCAGTGAAAAAGCTTGTACTTGTATGTTAAAATTGAGCTGGCGGTCCTCCGCAAGGCGAGCTACCTCCTGTTCCAGCCCCTGACCCCCCCCCCCCCCCTCCCCACTGCGAAACTGCGATTGTTTCATTTAATCAGTTATGGTTCATTGCTATTTCTCCAACCTTTTTCATTGGATTCTTATGGTAATTTCACAGGTAATGTATGACGACGACCATAGGGCCTCAAAATTGAAAACATTGAAGAGATTTTTTTTTATTTTAATTTAAAATTTTGATTAGATTCACAAGTTTAATGTCCCAGGTGCCTGAAGCATTTACTTTAAACTAATACTGTATGACCACAAAACCCAATATAACAAGTTGTCACATAGCGGCACAATGACAGAGCCTAGAGGTGACAAAAGCCCAACGAGACCATAGGGCCTCACAACTGAAAAGATTTTTACATTTATTTTACACTTTTTTAGTCCCCATAGGGGACTACTTATAGCTATCATTAGATTGTTAATACTGTTCAGAGCTATGCATAGGGCATAGCACTGATCAGTATTATCGGCTATCTTCTGCTCTGGTCTGATGGAAGGCAGATCAGTGCAGAAGACCCCGGGAGACAGACGGAGGCAGGTGAGGGGACCACCGTCCACCATCTTGGCTGATCTGATCCCCGCATCAGTGCCACGGGCGATCAGATCAGCCATTATAAGTGCCACAGATGCTGTGATCTGTATTGATCATGGCACCTGAGGGGTTAATGGAAGACATCAGCGCAATCGCTGATATCTGACATTACCGGCAGGTCCGCGGCTGACAGACGCTGGGACCCGCCAGGAATGAAGAGAGTGCAGCTCCTGCGCTCGTGTCACAGCTGCGACATGAATGTACGGCCCTATGCTCTAAGTGACGCTATGCAGCACCGTCCATTTATGGTGCATGTCCTTAAGGGGTTAATGTGCCAACAGCATGAGGAGACCATATGGTGGCACAATGAGAGAGCTTGGAGGTGGCAGCATCAGCATGAGGAGACCATATGGCGGCACAATGAGAGAGCCTGGAGTTGGCAGCATCAGTATGAGGAGACCATATGGCGGCACAATGACAGACCCTGGAGGTGGCAGCAGCAGCATGAGAAAGACCATATGGAGGCACAATGAGAGAACCGGGAGGTGGCAGCATCAGTATGAGGAGACAATATGGCGGCACACTGACAGAGCCTGGAGGTGGCAGCAGCAGCATGAGGGCCATGCCAACTGAGGGTTGAGTCTGAGTAACCCACCGACTGTTGACTGTTCACTTGGGATGAAGTGGATGACTGAGTGAACCAATCAATCACGTCTGCTGGGTTTCTTGTCGAGACACGACTGCTAGCTGACATCGGGAGCTCAGACCTCTCGCTGCCCCATGCCCCTACTCTGCTGCGACTTTTGCCTGCGCCTGATGAATTTATGACTATGCCACTCCTATGCACATGTCCTGGCACTTCTCTGCTTGACTTATACACCAGCTGAGTACATATATATTACAGCTATGAGAGGAGGACAATATGCTCCACTATGCTTAGAACTGTATTTGGCTACAAAAGCAGGTGTGTAGTTTTGGCTGGCCTTTCAGAGTAACTAGGCACTTATGACTTTAACAGGAACAAAATCATACTCCACGTAGGTGTACATACAGTAAACACATATGAAAGGAGGACTATGCGCTCCAATACACTTAAAACTGTTTTAGACTACAGAAGCAAGTGTGGAGCTTTGGCTGGCCTTTCACAGTAACCAGGCCCAAATTATTTTAACAGGGAAAATACAAAGGACACCACGTACGTGTACGTACAGTTTACATTTTTGAGAGGAGTATTATACGCTCCTCTACAAACTGTATAAGGCTACAAAAGCAAGTGTGTAGCTTTGGCTGGTCTTTTACAGTAGCTAGGCCCAAATTATTTTAACAGGAAAAATATAAAGGACACGACATAAGTGTACGTACAGTTTACACTTATGAGAGGTGGACAATACGCTCCACTTAAAACTGTATTAGGCTACAAAAACAAATGTGTAGCTTTGGCTGGCCTTTCACAGTAAGTAGGCCCAAATTAGTTTGACAGGGGGAAAAAAACGTACACCACCTATGTATGCACAGGTTACACTTATAAGCTTTAAAATTGCTGTACACCACACTGCAGCAGTACGGAGTCGCTGTATAGTACACCCAATAGTGTACTTTCTCTCTCTCTCCCTTCCCTGTCAGTGCTTTTCTGCAGTGATTTGGGCTTGTGGTGAATCGCTGCTGTGAAGCTGTTTTTCTGTGCAACACACACACTGCTCTATCTCTGTCTGCAATAAAACACTCTCTCTGAAATACAACAATGGAAAGACTGGCCGCAAGATAGCTGCCGATTATATAGGGCTGTGACATCACAGGGCTGGCTGGCTGCTGATACATGTGATTCAGGGTCATCCCGCCTACCTGCCTTCCTAGAGTTCCTTGCCCAATGTCCTCACCTGTGGATCTGCCATTTTAGATGCCCTGGAGCCTGGACTGCACTAAATGGAGTTTAATGAAGCGATTTGTTTCATCGAATTCGATGATATTCGGATTCGTTGCAAAGCTAATTTTTCCTGAAATTCGTAACGAATTTGTATTCGTCAGATTCGATTCGCTCATCCCTAAGTGGGCCTAACTAAAAAGATATGTGGTTGTTTGGAATTATTGGTGAGAGATGGAGCAACATAAGAAAAGTCTTGAAGACAGGGGTGGGAGGTTTAGATTATTGAGGAAGTTAGTGACCCATTGCAAAATGTAGAGCATCAGCATGGTAGTGGACTTTGGCTAGGGACTTTGGCTAGGGAGAAGATATCGGGTGGCATATCGGGTGGCACAGCCCTGTTAGAGCATTTTGGGTGGAAGTCATAAAATGTATTTGTATTGTAAAGTAAAAAGTTAACCAGTGCAGTGGCAGCAGTTTAGCGGTTGAATATACACTTGTTTATATGTGCCTATTCATAAATACTTAACATTTTATAACAGTCCTTACAGACATACTGTTAAAATATCAGAAAATTCTGACTCTAATCTCAAGGGGCTGTTTACAAGAAACTGAAGCACATACCATCATTGGAAGTTTAGCATGCGCAACAAAGCCAAGGATATACACGGAAAAAAAAACCTCTCTGAACAAGCTATTAACACATTATGATATTTTAGTTTGGCCCATATTTCAATAAATTCCATTAGGTATTCCCATGACCATATGAAATATTGCTTTGCTGCTGCATAGCTCATAAGAGGTTATAAATGGCTATAATTGGTAGATCGGCTAAATACTACAGTAATTCTCAAGAAATCTAATTTTTGTTTTCACTTTTTGTAATAATCAGATGACATATAAACAAAGATGTGGAATAAAAAACATTACCTGAAGTGGAAGTAATGTAACTGGATGAATGTAATGATGTCAAAATTTCCTAATGACTGTACGCTATAGAATTATTTCCTAGCTATGCTACATATTAGTGCTATAAATCTGCATAAATACAAACAGATTTGGCTGATTTATTGCATGAACTGTTTTTACAGCAAGAGAAACTTGGTGACATCTGCTTCTCCCTCCGCTATGTACCCACGGCTGGCAAACTAACGGTTGTTATTCTGGAAGCGAAGAACCTAAAAAAGATGGATGTTGGTGGTTTATCAGGTAAGTGACAAACAGATACAAATAAATAAATGTGCATGCCTTTATTTCTATAAGTGAACTGAATATTAATATCATTAATTATAATTAAGCTTCCAACAAAACTATTAGGGCAAGAATATTATGAGAAGAGTAACTTTAAAAAATGGGTATTATTTTTCAGAATCGCTCTATTTTAGTCACCAGAGCATTTCGAAAATAGCATTGAGGTTTCTCCGGTTGCTCAGCTAGTGCATCAGCAGAACACAGGCTATTATTTATTGCATTCACCAAACCAATGGAAAGTGAAATAAGGAAATACATCCTCAAGGTTCACTGACAGTAATGTTGACCTGGTTTCATATACTTGCCTTCAAACCCTGTCCACATCTCATTGTCTCTTTTGTATCGAACCATAATTAGATCTATGGCTGCAGTTATTGCTTGTTGCAAGTCACACTTGGTTGGATTCATATATCAAGTGTTCGTAGATCTGCATAGAGTAGCTGTAGAACTTCAAAGGGAGCATAAAAACAATAGTGCAACACTGCATTTTAAACATATGTAAGGAGTAATTCCCATTATGGTTGGATCAAACAAAGACTATAAGACATGAACAAGATATTATGCCTGTATGAGTAAACCTTTGGGTTCAATTTCCTTATTTCATTTCCACTCCTTTGGTGAGTGATACATTTCATGTATTTTGGATAACACGGAAGGTAGTATTGAAAAACATTATATATTCGACTATGAAAGGACTGATTGATAATGTTTAGTGGTACAGTAGGTTATCCATTTATACTTGTGCATTTTTTATGACATCCTATACTCTGTCAGTAAATGCAAGACTTAGGTCTGTTTTCACTGTAATGCATGTCTATGTTGTTAAAATCTTCCTATTCTTGTTGATATAGTTGATATTTATTCTTTGACTTTTTGAGGGCATGCATGAAAGGGGCACTTTGCCTTCGGATAGGGGATATAATGTCTGATCACGGGGGTCCCGCCACTGGGAACCCACGCAATCTCCGGGCCGATAGCAGCATCACCCGGATCATGGAAGCTTGGAGCTTCCGTGTTCGTGATGTCACACCACGCCCCCTCCATTCATGTCTATAGGAGGGGGCATGACGGTTACTCACCGTCACGCCTCCTCCCATAGACATGAATGGAAGTGGCGTGGTGGCTGTAGTAGCCAGTCATCCGGCATGGAGTGGAGTTCGCTCCGTGCACAGATGACTAGGGTGCTGCACTGGAGATCTAGGGGGACCCCAGCAACAGGACCTCCGCGATCAGACATCTTATTCCCTATCCTTTGCATAGGGGATAATATGTTTTTCTGTGGAGTATGTGTAGCAAAATATAACCAAATCATAATGATATACATCTTTTCACTTAAATTATAAATGATAGAAGTGCCAATTGGATTCATCCCCATGCTAACCTAAGCTACAGAACTTATGTCATATGACCCTTCTTGGCTTTCTGGCTCAAAGTAGTCGACTTCATGCTATCCTATAGTCTTCCGGAATAACTAAATTCTGTGAGAAAACTCATGTTACTGAAAACTCAAACTTTACTGAAACTTTCATCCACAAACAATCATGGGGAAAATAAGTGTTCCTTGTTATTTCAGTGGTTTAGCCCTGTAGACATTCTGTTGACCTCTGGCAATGTCCTCCAAACATATCACATGGGAAAATTTGAAAAGATTGTGCTGGAAAACATAAAATAATGATTAAACTGTAAGAATAGCATACAAATGGAACCTGGCAACAGAAACATATTGATTTGTACTGTCACAGCAGATGAGTATATATTCCCAAGACCAATAGTGGCACGAGGAAGGTTGCTGTTTAGAAACTGGATTTTAATGCAACCAGCATCAGCAAGCTAGAGAAAGGGTTTATTTAGGTTGAGAGGTGTTTACAACAACCTACTGTATGAGCCAAAATGGCCTTTTTTATTATCTACTGTATACGATCCAATGGTCTCCAACAGAGATTCATATAATAATCAGTTGTTCATTGTTATAGATCTATACATACATTTAACAACAAAATGTCTCCTAGTTTGTGTGTGTATGTGCTGTAATGCAGAAAACCTCCTTTTGGTGAAGTCACTTTTTTAAGCTTTTTTTTTTTTTTAAATCAACTGGCTCCAGAAAGTTAAACAGATTTGCAAATTACTTCTATAAAAAAATATTAATCCTTCCAATAATTATCAGCTGCTGAAATTGAGTTGATCTTTTCTGTCTAGCAGCAGTGCTCTCTGCTGACATCTCTGCTTGTCTCAGGTACTGCACAGAGCAGAATAGGTTTGCTATGGGGATTTGCTTCTACTCTGGACAGTTCCTGAGACACGTGTCATCAGAGAGCACTTAGTCAGAAAAGAACAACTCAACTTCAACAGCTCATAAGTACTGAAAGGATTAAGAAATTTTTATAGAAGTAATTTACAAATCTGTAAAAAACTGGGGATGTGCAGCTCACAATTAACTAGCCGAGGTAAGAGGGCTGTACACCTACACCTGGTGTTGTGATAAGGGAAACAAAACTAAAAAAGTAGCCAACCCCTCTAGGCAAGCATCAGTTGCCTGATACAGTGATGTAATGGTAAAAATGATGACTGGATCGTGCTTCAATTATAATATGAAAGTGCAAATTTATTACACAATAAAATACATATAAAATATAATCAATAACTCCTCGAAACACAAGGGCCCCTGTGCCAAGGAAAAATTACAATATAAAACTTATAAAACTTATACACACACCAATAGCTAGCATTGAGAATTTTTTGAGAATTTTTTAACAATGCAATAATACTTTAAATCCGGCCTCCGATATTTCAAATGGGTTAAATGTCCCTTAAAGGTATGGATTCCAATTATACGTAAGGTAAAGTCCCATATAGGATATAGATTCCAAATTTTAAACGTAGAATGGGTAAATTATAGTTACCAGTCTGCAATACATCCCGATAGAAAGTCACCTTGAGTTGAAATGTGGAGTCCGCACGATTAGGTGGTACCAGACGCTGGCATGCGTCCTCACGGCGGTCTGCCTGCCACAGACCAGCTGTAATAATAACCGCTTGCTGATGTTTCGCTGCAGATGGTAACCACACGACGAAGCAGGTGCGGACTTCTAGGTAACTCGATGGTGGGTGACGTCACAGGCGCTTGGGCAATGCTGCCTGGAAGATGATTCCGGGAATGGTGTACTGCTTAGCAGAACTGGATCGGAGTTCGCCTTTGAACAGTCAGGTAGCGGTGATGTATAATAATCTTATACCTAGACGCGTTTCTGGGCTCACATGTGCTTTATACACGGCCCTTTCCTCAGTAGGTTTGCATCATGCAAACCTACTGAGGAAAGGGCCGTGTATAAAGCACATGTGAGCCCAGAAACGCGTCTAGGTATAAGATTATTATACATCACCGCTACCTGACTGTTCAAAGGCGAACTCCGATCCAGTTCTGCTAAGCAGTACACCATTCCCGGAATTCTCAATGCTAGCTATTGGTGTGTGTATAAGTTTTATAAGTTTTATATTGTAATTTTTCCTCGGCACAGGGGCCCTTGTGTTTCGAGGAGTTATTGATTATATTTTATATGTATTTTATTGTGTAATAAATTTGCACTTTCATATTATAATTGAAGCACGATCCAGTCATCATTTTTACCATTACATCACTGTATCAGGCAACTGATGCTAGCCTAGAGGGGTTGGCTACTTTTTTAGTTTAATTTACAAATCTGTTTAACTTTCTGGAGCCAGTTGATATATAAAAAAGTTTTTTAATAGAAATCTTATTTATAACATGCAGAGCAAATATTTCCATTACTAGTCATAGAACCTTACAGAGAAGGAAATAAGTTCTATCCATAATAAGATGTCTTCTTTCCTTACAGTAATTCTAATTCAAATAATTGACTAGAAGTTTGTGTTTATTCCAATATATGACTGTTTTTCATTTCTAAAATAATGAAAATAGGGTATGTGAATAGTATCTGGAAGGAGTATGACTCTGCATTGTTCTTATCTACGGATAGATCATGATTAGTTTTCTATTTTCTAGTAGACCGGGTACACGGCATGGGGCTTGGTATAGAGAGATGTATTTCCCAGGGGATAAGGAAGAATGTTATATAAGATAATGAGTATAGAAGTACATATGAGATTTCAAGACTTGTATTATGGTAGGTAAATATAGAGCATTCATGTGGCCTTATGGATATATACCATTTAATATAGAACACTGAAAGCAGTCAGAATCTGAGTTTTACCATGTAATGTATTTAACATAGATATAGTATCTCATATAAGTGAGTATACCCCTCACATTTTTGTAATTATTTTCTTATATCTTCCATGTGACAACACTGAAGAAATGACAGACTGCTGTAATGTAAAGTAGTGAGTGCACAGCCTGTATAACAGTGTTTAATGTTGTGTCCCCTCAAAATAGCTCGACACACAGCCATTAATATCTAAACCTTGACAATAAAAGTGAGTACACACCTACGTGGAAATGTCCAAATTGGGCCCAGAGTGTCAACATTTTGTGTGGCCACTATTATTTTCCAGCACCGCCTTAAAGGGGTACTCCGGTGCTTACACATCTTATCCCCTATCCAAAGGATAGGGGATAAGATGCCTGATCGCGGGACCCCGATCATGCACGCGGCACCCCGTTTGTAATCACTCCCCGGAGCGTGTTCGCTCCGGGTCTGATTACGCTCGACCGCAGGGCCGGCAGCGTGTGACGTCATGCCTCCGCCCCCGTGGGACGTCACGCTCCGCCCCTCAATGCAAGCCTCCGGGGACTGATTACAAACGGGGTGCCGCGTGCATGATCGCGGGCGTCCCCAGCTGCGGGACTCCCGCGATCAGGCATCTTATCCCCTATCCTTTGGATAGGGGATAAGATGTGTAAGCACTGGAGTACCCCTTTAAGCTTCTTTGCCATTGAGTTCAGTAGAGCTTCACAGGTTGTCGCTGGAGTCCTCTTCTACTCCATGATGACATTATGGAGCTGATGGATGCCAGAGACCTTGCACTCCTCCACCTTCTATTTGAGGACATCCCACAGATGCTTAGTAGGGTTTAGGTCTGAAGACATGCTTGGCGAGTACCTTTACCCACAGCTTCTTAAGCATGGCAGTGCTCATCTTTGAGATATATTTGGGGTCATTATCATGTTGGAATTCTGCCCTGCATCCCAGTCTCCAAAGGGAGAAACCATGCTCTGCTTCAGTATGTCAAAGTGCATGTTGGTATTCATGGTTGCCTCTCATGCAGCTCCAGACTATGACACTCCCACCACCATGCTTGACTGTAGGCAAGTCACAATTGTCTTAGTACCCCTCACCTGGTTGCAGCCACACATGTTTGACACTATCTAAACCAAATAAGTTTATCTTGGTCTCATCGGATCACAGAACAAAGGTTCCATGTCCTGCAGTCTTTCTTGTTCTTCATCTTTAGAAGAGGCTTTTCTGAGCAATGGCCATCAACTTCTTTAGTGGCGAGGCCTGTTCTGAGCGGAACCTGTCTTGTGAAATCACTGTATGATCTTGCCCACCGTGCTGCTGCTGAGTTTCAGGGTTTTGGCAATCTTCTTATAGCCTAGGCCATCTTTTGGTAGAACAACAATTCTTTTTTTTTTTTTTTTATCCACATTCTTTGCCATGAGGTGCCATGTTAAACTTCCAGTAATCAGTACAAGAGAGTTTGAGAGTGATAACACCAAATTTAAGACACCTGTTCCCCATTCACAACTAAGACCTTGTACTGCTAATGAATCACATGACACCGGAGAGGGAAAATGACTAATTTGGTCCAATTTGGACATTTCCACTTGAGGGTGTACATAGGGGTGGCAGAAACATTAAACACTGTTATACAGGCTGTGCACTGACTATTTTACATTGTAGTAGAGTGTCATTTCTTCAGTGTTTTCATATGAGAAAATATAATAAAAATATTTGCAAACATGTGAGGGGTAGACTCATATATTTTGCATAATACATGTCAATTTTACAGTTTTCCAAACATATCATGTTATTACAACCTCCTCAGGTCCATATCGTATTTTATGCAGCCAAAAGACAGAGTCATCTACTGCAACAATAATGATATATATATATATATATATATATATATATATATATATACATTCTGGAATATAATTGCGTGCACTTCATTTCAATCTGTTTGCAAACTACTTCTGGAATAACAATTGCCGAAATTTGGTTCCTCATCTGCTGGTAAAATAATTTGTGCTTCAGGGAGTCCTTTTAAATGCTTAATATTAGCATGCAAATAAGCAAACATATCTTTTAGCTTTATTGCTCTTTGTTAAGGAATGCATCCATGATAACAAGTTATACTATTTATACACTCTATAAACCTTTAGGAAATCAGGCATGGTTAGCATTCATGAAGCAACTGTGACTCCAAATAATGTTGTTATTTTTGAATATTAAAATATTATTATATTTTTTGGAATTTTAATTCTGATAAAAGGGAAAATGTGTGGGATTTTATGTGTATTATTGTGACACATAGAGCTGTTAGCTACATTTTAAAGGGGTACTCCATTAGCCAGCATTCTGGCTGTGTGTGCACGCTGCAGGGGTCGGCCACACCCCCTTGTAATGTCATGCCACGCTCCATCAATGCAAGTCTATGGAAGGGGGTGTGGTGGCTGTTGCGCCCCCTCCCATAGACTTGTATTGGGGGACGTGGTATGATGTCATGAGGGGGTGTGGTCAACCCCCGCAGCGTGCGCACAGCATTTGGAACTAAATGTTCCGAACTCAGCCGAAAGGAAAGTGCATGAAGGCTCTGATATTACTCTGCAAATTGTACATGAAGGCAATTACCAGTACAAGATGCATGCTGCTCTCAGAATTTACTCGAAAGGGTATAATGGATTCAGCAAATCCAAAGTATAAAATGAAATATTATCCAAGTTTCTAATATACTTTGTGGTTCCTTTCCTCCCAGTTTTCAGGATATCTGCTTGCTTTCATTGTACAGGATCCTTCATTGATTACTCCCAGAGGGTGAGATTCTGTGCTGGTCATTTGATCATGCAGGTGAATGGCTTGTTAAAGCTTCCGTACTATTATCAGAGCTCTTTGTTATGAACCATACACCTGCATGATCCTTACATAACAGGGATACTTTTTTTTATCTTTTAGACATAAACAATAAAGGATCCCAGACCACTGCAGCAGATATAGTAAAAGCTATAAGGCATTGAACCAGAGAATACACTAGAACATTGCGAAACATTTTATTGCAAAATGAATAAAGACAGTATTCTTTGATCAAACTTAAAAACCCAAGGATGAACTGCATTTACACCTAATCTCTAAAATGGCCATACATTTCATTTACCGTATGTCTACTGATGGCTCTTACTTCCTGCTCTTGCAAGCAAGCAGGGGCTGGGAGGTAAGGGTAAGCATAAAGACATCGTAGGCTTTGACACATAAGCAGCACAGCGCCACCTCTTTGACACAAAGCTAGAAAATAAAAGGGTGATTTTATAACTTTGGCAACCACCATCAGACTCCAGGGAAGGTACAGATTACTTTTGTACCCTAACAGCCATCCAACAGTGTCTGCAGCTCTTAGCAGTAAATACAGCTGACAGAATGCCTATGAACATTTGAATCAAGGTTCCCCACAGACTACAACTGACAAGAACAGAAGGAGATTTACCAAGCATCTAATTTTTTATTAGAATTTTGCTACCAGCTTAGTATTTTAAAACTCTTGGACAGCCCCTTTAATTAAAAATAAAGATTCTAAAAATTAATGGGGGTCTCCTCATCAGGATAACCTGTATAAGGCTTATTGTCGGTGGAGCCTTCATAGAAGTAAGAGTTTGTCTAAAGCAGCCACCCCTTTAATGTTGTTTTCTAAATATTTAACTGTTTACAATTATACATCCTGGTATTACAGGGGTTGTTAAAAATTTTTTAAAATTTAAACAAAGGTTAAACACCTTTCTTCCCCGGTGCCGATGCTCTTATGACTTTTTTATTTTCCTTAAAGGGTAGCTCCCACCATCCATTTTTTTTTCTGTCCCTGCCTATTGCCCATCTATCCCTAACCCCCTTCCTGCCTTTACATTTTTTTTTTACTATATTAAAATGGCTTTTTGTCTGCCTGGTAGTGTGCTCACTACCAGGCAGACTTCCCCAGCAGGCGTGACGTCACTGATGCCTGCTGGGGCCGACACTTCCGCCCTTAGTTCACTATACAGGGTGCCTCCAGCTGTTTCACCACTACAACTCTCAGCTGGCTCTGCTGGCTGTCAGGGCATTCTGGGAGTTGTAGTGGTGAAACAGCTGGAGGCACCCTGTGGTGAAAACAATAACTTTGTTAGCAGAGCAGTGCTATTCCGCTCCTGCTCCCCCCACCCCCCTCCCCCCACCCCCCCAGCCTCTAGTGCTGAGCAGCAGCGGTGGTGCTCCCCCGAACCCCGCTTCCTCCACCCCATTCCTCTAGTGCAGAGAGCAGATTTTCCCATCCGAAGGATCAGCACAGCAATGAGTGCGCGCGCTGCCTCCGGACAGGGTAACGGGGTTGGGCAGGGCAACGCGCAAGGCCAGTGGAGCTGGGCAATGCGCGCAGCCCCAGCTATCAGCGTGTTCGCTCTCGCCTGTTTGATTGACAGGCGGGAGCGAGCACCGCAGTGACTGAATTTCGACTCATTGCCAGGCTTAAATGAGTCAAAATTCTGTAGTGACATCACTGCCGAATGCATTCGGCCACTAGGAGGGCAACCCCTAGTGGCCAAATTTAAAAGTGATTTTAAACTGGTTTAAAATCACTTTTTTTAATTAAAGTATATTAGAGATATGTTGTAGTACTTAAGTACTACAACATATTAATTTTTTTTATTTCATGACAGTGCCCATTTAAGCAATTATATTCCAAACATTAACTTGTCTTAGAAGTGATGCTATCATGTACACCATATGACCTCTGAGGCTAGTGACTGGCTGCACAAGTCATTTGGATGTAAGAAACAAAGGCCATTGTTGCATCTCACTTGAGCGTTGGGTAAATTCACAAGTATTTTTTTATATTATTTCCTGCAGTTTTTTTTTTTTTTTTTAGTTTTTCAGTTCAAGGACAACCTTGTCAATATAAAAAAATATATACAAATTTTAATAAAGAGGCTTGAACCTCAGGGTAGATTTTTAAAGTAGTTTACCAGCAGTTTCTAATCACTGGATTTGACAGGTTTCTTGTAAAAAATTTTATTTGGTTTGTTGGCCATTCCACAGAGACTAGTCCTCCAGACATGTTAAGGTTTGAAGGCTGATGTATAATTTAAAAATTTTGAATAATATACATTTCATTGCTCTGGGCCCAAATCTATATGAAGCTACTGTAGTTAATATTGAATATTTTGCCTTGGTATTTTATTTAAACTCTGCAAATGGATGTGTGTAGTGTTGTCTAAGTACTCCTGTGTAGATCGAGTCTCGCATGTAATAAGATAAGTCTGCAGTTTTCATAAAAGAAACACTACAAGTTCAGCTAATTCTGTCTTAGAGATTTATATTGCAGAATCTAAGAGGTCTCTTGGTGTGATTCCAGCATCCTGGTGAGAGAAGCATAATGAAACGGTTTGGCCTGTATCGCCTAAATTATCTGAGCTTGTAGAAAATGTTGCAGCAGATTATATTAGCTTTTGAAGAGAAAACACTACTTTCCAATGAAGGCCAGTATGCTTACTCTTTGCACAGAAGTTTGCTTGCTCTTGGGCATTAATGTAAAGTTTTTTATGTTTACCATCATTTGTTTGCTTCAATATTTGCAGCTCTGGCATCTCTCCAGATGCCAATAGTTTAGGTAAAGAAATAATATTCTGACCCCACCATACAGTTACCCGAGCTTTCCTGAGTCCTAGCAGAGAGTTCCCTGGAGGCCATTTCTACTCTGGCATCTCTCCATTTTTGAATTATCACTTGCAAGAGACATTTTGTCTGAGGGAACAGATTGCTGGTTCAGTGTAAGATCTAAAGCTGTCGTACATTGCCATGAAATCTTTAAATGTAAAGCGCCCCTGGGAAATATACATTTTTGTTCCATAGCAGGCTGTGCTGACATGAGTAATGGAAATATGACATGCTTTACGCAAATCAATGCTTTTGTGCAAGCTAATATTTACCTCCAGTATAGTACTTAGTCACTAGACAAAGTAAATAGGGAGGCAGGGATATTGCAGAGCAGATGGGTACCATTCTGTCACAGGGCATCTGAGGTCTGATGGGCTTGACCTGTGATCTTGAGTTCACACATGGTTTACCATTCTCTGAAGTCCAGGTGACATTTAGATTTTGATTTATTTTGCTTGTTTCCTAATTATCCTATGTGAATGAGCACATGAAATATTTTTTTTAGATTACCTGGAATTAATTCGCTATAACTTAAATCTAGTCCTTGCTGCTTTACTTAAAATTTGTGAGCTGCCAATATTACATGTGCAGTCATTTATATTCCAATAGAATATTCATGATCGTGCCACATACAACAATGTTGTCAAGTAAAGGACAGCAAGAAATAAAAATCTACCAAATACGAAGAGGTGTATAACAGTGGCAATATATATATATATATATATATATATATATATATATATATATATATATATATATATATACATACAGTCATGGCCGTAAATGTTGGCACCCCTGAAATTTTTCTAGAAAATTAAGTATACTCACAGAAAAGGATTGCAGTAACACATGTTCTGCTATACACATATTTTTTCACTTTGTGTGTATTGGAATTAAACCAAAAAAGGGAGGGGAAAAAAGCAAATTGGACATAATGTCACACCAAACTCCAAAAATGGGCTGGACGAGATTATTGGCACCCTTTCAAAATTGTGGAAAAATAAGATTGTTTTAAGCATGTGATGCTCCTTTAAACTCACCTGGGGCAAGTAGCAGGTGTGGGCAATATAAAAATCACATCTGAAAGCAGATAAAAAGGAGAGAAGTTCACTTAGTCTTTGCATTGTGTGTCTGTATGTGCCACACTAAGCATGGACAACAGAAAGAGGGGAAGAGAACTGTCTGAGGACTTGAGAACCAAAATTGTGGGGAAATTAGTGTTGAGCGGTATTCGAATTTGCGATATTTCGCGAATATATGGACGAATATTCGTTATATATTCGCTAAATTCGCATATTCGTAATATTCGCATTTATTTTCGCATATGCGAAAATTCGCGTATGCAAAAATTAGCATATACAAACATTTGCATAACCAAAAATTCGCATATGCTAATTTTCGCATATGCGAAAATTCGCACGCCAGTCTCACACAGTAGTATTAGAGCCTTCTTACACCACACAAGCTGGAAGCAGAGAGGGGTGATCACTGTGATGTGTACTGTGAAAAAAACAAAAAACAAAAACAAATATTCGTAATTGCGAATATATAGTGCTATATTCGCGAATATTCGCAAATTCGCGAATATGCGATATTCGCAAATAAAATTTCAATTGCGAATATTCGCGAGCAACACTAGGGGAAATATAAAAAAGTTAAAGGTTACAAGCTATCCGTCAACATTTAAATTAAATGAAATGCTTTGGCAGGAGACCCAGGAGGACCCCACTGCTGACACAGAGACATAAAAAAACAAGACTACATTTTGCCAAAATGAACTTGAGTAAGCCAAAATCCTTCTGGGAAAACGCCTTGTGGACAGATAAGACCAAGACAGAGCTTTTTGGTAAAGCACATCATTCTACTGTTTACCAAAAACGGAATTAGGCCTACAAAGAACACAGTACCTACAGTGAAATATGGTGGAGGTTCAATAAAGTTTTCTGGTTGTTTTGCTGCCTCTGGCACTGGGTGCCTTGAATGTGTGCAAGGCATCATCAAATCTGAGGATTACCAACGGATTTGCGTCGGTTTGTGTCCGAGATCTTGAGTCTTCCAGCAGGACAATGACCCCAAACTTGGATGGCAACAAAGCGCTGGAGAGTTCTGAAGTGGCCAGCAATGAGTCCAGATCTAAATCCCATTGAACACCTGTGGAGAGATCTTAAAAATGATGTTGGGAATAAGAGAGAATAAGAGAATGAGAGTAAGAGAATAAGAATAAGAGAATATGAGAGCAGTTTGCAAAGGAAGAGTGGTCCAACATCCCGGCTGAGAGGTTTAAGAAGCCTATTGATGGTTATAGGAAGCAACTGATTTCAGTTATTTTTTTCTAAAGGGTGTGCAACCAAATATTAAGTTAAGGGTGGCAATAATTTTGTCCAGCCCATTTTTGGAATTAGGTGTGACATTATGTCCAACTTGCTTTTTTTCCTTCCTTTTTTGGTTTAGTTCCAATACACACAAAGGGAATAAACGTGTGTTACTGCAATCCTTTTCTGTGAGACTGAGATGGCCATGACTGTATATATATCTATATATATATATATATATATATATATATATATATATGGTATGGGGTGTTATGCAAAGGGAAGATGGAATTACCCTAGGGGCAGATTTCACTGACCCCTTGTATTCGTGACGCCAGGGCATGGTTTATCCTCAATACCACCCGAAGATATACCGCTGAATCCTGGGCTAGGCACGGCGGGCAATACTGACTCCGATGCCAAGTTACGGACAACAGTAGCTTGCGACTGATGACTGACAAGACTGTGACTGTGGCTTACTTGCAGGTTTGTAGCTTGTGGCCCCCTATTACTCTGGACACACACTTAGGCACAACTTGACTGAACCTCAGCAGGAAGCAAGAGAGAGAGAGAGCAGAGGCTCCACTTAGGGGATTTATGGGGGAGGCTCTGGGGGGATCCCATTGGTCACTGTTGACCTGGTCACTGATACTTCCTGGGTAACAGTCACATGACAACTCACATGGTAAGCAGTCTTAAAGTGACAATGCTTTCTTCACACATTACACAGTATAATACATAATAAACATATTTACACGGGGGAAAGATGCAAGGGGGGCTTAGGGGACACTGAAGGGAGGCTGTCTGACAGGGCAGCAAAGGTACCGGGTAACACCTTCTGTACTGGGCCACCAAAACTCCCCCTCTTAAACACAGCCATGCTTGGTGCCAGTCCTCGAGGGTGGATGACTGGAAGTGGCCACTGGGGCCTAGACTGATAGTTCCTGGGGCATTATTGCTGAATGTCCTTCACAGGTCTGTATAGTTAACAACAACAAGGGACGAGTCCATGTAGCACTTTGGTGAAAATGTCCATACATGCTCCTTCGGGAAATAAACTGGTAAACACACGGGATTCATTATACTCTAGACACTGAAAAACATTATTTGCCGATTGGGCTGCCAGAGGCTATCTACCCAATGCCTTAGCTGCTGGGGACGCTCAGTACTAAACACTTCTCCCCAGAACTCCATACGTACTTTATACAACATATCCTTGTTACCTCTATAAACAGCATTTCTGTCTCTCTACGTGCTTTACTTAAGTTGCAGGGGAACCCTCTGGCCAGGAGAACACCCTGTACATGGGGACAAAATGTTAGATACATAAACACTTTGACAATATGGACTGGGAATATACATTTTAGATATAGTCCTAACTAAGCATTTTGACTAGATTATATACTACATTATGTAGACTGACTAAATTAATTGGACTATGTGTAATACTGTCAATTTTATGCAGGTATTATTTTTATTCCCTATATCTAGCGGGTAACTGTCATGGTGGTGAGGCAATGGCTACGCTTCTCCCGACCGGGTCAGGATACCTCCTATATAAATCGCCATATATAAAAGACACTGTACACTTGAACATTTTTGTACAAACATTATATTCATTTTATATACAGCATACCATAAACATTATAGTACACTGGTTAGGCCAAATCTCCTCGACCTAAGGAGTAGGCCTGGGCACATTCACAGCCGACTGTGGTAGATACTTTGGTGCCATGACAGTCACTTTGGGCATGTAGATCTCTTCCTTCTGGATGGTACTTTTGGCTTTAGGGGGCAGCACGCCAAAGGGATCTGCATCCCAGTCGTCGGATGGGAGCAATGATGGGGAAGATTGTCTCTCTGTAGTGCCCGATAATTGACCAAGATAGTCCCTCCATGACAATAGCCCATGAGAGTGCCAAACCCCCGCACTTTGTCAAATTTTATGACCGTGGCTCTGCGACGTTCCAGGGGTGGCTCTCCCTCTCGGGGATGTTCTAGCTTAATGTGCAGGGCCTCCAATGATTTTGTATCCTGGTGCTGCACTTCTCGCACCTCATATGGTAGCAGCTTCGGCCCATATCTTTCCATTCTCTGTGCCCTCAGCCCCTCTACAATCTCGGCCACCTGAGCTTCTCTTCTGGCCCTCTCGGTCTGGGCCGGTGGGACTGAGGGATGGGACTTCCCTGGCAGGGGAAGAAGGTTCTCCCTCATATATTATATTATTCCAGGCTCATCGCTAAACAACCACTATGGTAAAGGTGGGGACCGGGGACGTGCTGCAGACTTCTGGACCTGTGGGGTTTGCTCTGAGCTAGGGGTAGAAGGGGGCGGAGAGAAGGCAGCCTCAGTCGGGGTACTCACTTCTGACTCCTTGGTGTGGATTTCGGGCTAGGACCCCCAGGTCCGGTGGTGAGTGGACAGCCTCACCGGCGATGATCCGTGGGAAGATGCCTGCATGCCCTTTGCCGGGGTTGCTTGCCAGTCTCCATCGTCCCTCTTTAACCCTTGCAGGTACAGGCAATACTTGCTTCTGATCTGATCTGATCTTGCACATGGTTGACACAGTACTTAAACGTTTCACAATAGCGGACAACAGTCTTTTCTTCACCTCCCCCAATATTTCACAAGCGCCTCGGATAAAACACCTTACACCGACAAAGTCCTGTACACTTTCTGGTGCTAATTTTATTCGCTTCGGCATGTGATTTTCACTGACAATACTGGACACAGTTCAGACTGTGGGGGAGGATTTGTCGGATAAGGCGCACACCCGCATCCTGTTCATGATGCCAAAAGTTGGGGTATGGGGTGTGATGCAAAGGGCAAATGGAATTACCCTAGGGGCAGATGGCATTAACCCCTTGTATGCATGACGGCAGGGCGTGGTTTATCCTCAACACCACCCGAAGGTATACTGCTGGATTCTGGGCTAGGCACGGGGGGGGGCAATAATGACTCCGATGCCAAGTTACATACAACGGTAGCTTTACTAAGGTTAGACAGGTGGAAAAGTCTATACAGTTCAGCCATGCCCTCGGAGGATTATCAGTGACTCAGAGATCTTAAGGGCTTGCTGGGACATGTAGTAGATGGGGTCAATTTAATGCAAGCCACATTGACTTGACAAATTACTGTGACTGACGATTTGTGACTGATGACTGACAAGACTGGGACTGTGACTGTGGCTTACTTGCAGGTTTGTAGCTTGTAGCTGCAGACTGGACTTGAGGCCTCCTATCACTCTGGACACATACTTAGGCACAACTTGACTGGACCTCTGCAGGAAGCAAGGGAGAGAGCAGAGGCTCCACCCAGGGCTTTTATGGCGGAGGCTCTGGGGGTTCCCATTGGTCACCCTTAAGTCACCTGGTCACTGATACCTCCTGGGTAACAATCACATGACAACTCACATGGTAAACAGTCTTAAAGTGACAACGCTTTCTTCACACATTACACAGTATAATACATAATAAACATATTTACATAGGGGACAGATGCAAGGGGGGGGGGTCCAGGGGACACTGAAGGGAGGCTGCCTGACAGGGCAGCAAGAAGACAGGGTAACACCTTCCATACTGGGCCACTATATATATATATATATATATATATATATATAGAAAGGAGAAGACTGTAGCACTCCAATAAGATGAAAAGTGAATGTGGCTTTATTCCAATTCAAACATCAAGGCAACGTTTCAGCTGCACGCAGGCAGCCTTTGTCAAGCGGCTTGACAAAGGCTGCCTGCGTGCAGCTGAAACGTTGCCTTGATGTTTGAATTGGAATAAAGCCACATTCACTTTTCATCTTATTGGAGTGCTACAGTCTTCTCCTTTCTACATCGTGAAGTGTCTCCCGTGACCTGGGATTCCGGCCGTGTGCACCCACCTTCGACCTATATCTTACAGAGTGCTGCTCCTTACCCCTTGTTTTTTTTTATATATATATATATATATATATATATATATATATATATACATATAAGATTCTGACTCTACACAGACTCTGAAGACCATATAAGTGATTATGGTGCACTTACCTTTAGTGGCTCACAGGGGGCATCTTCTCAGAGTGGATCACAAGTAACATCTTCTCTGATTAAAGACATTAACTTTTCTTCTTCTTCTACATCTGGCCCAGTCCATTATGAAGAAACTTCTGAACAAACATTTTTGACTCCCTCCAGCATCCTCTTCACTTTTATACCAACTCCCAATTTCTATTGCCTCATATGGTAATAGTACCCACTTGGTGCCCTCATATAGTAGTTAGGCCCACTCTTTACCCATATGGTAGTTAGGCCCCACACTATGCCTCTATACAGTAGTTAGGCCCCACATACAGTAATTAGCCTCCTATGTAGTAGTTATCCCCTCATATATTAGCCCACCCCATATATTAGTTAGACCTTCTCTGTGTCCCATATAGTGTTAGGCCCCCCTCTGTACCCTCATATTGTGGCCCTCTCCATTCCCCAAAATAGTATGAAGCCCCAACAGGAAAAGGAAGATCACATTCAACTGTCACACTGCTCCTCCACAGCTGCTCTGAGACTTTCTTAATAAATTTGTAAATGTTAAGCCTCAAGGCAATGTATTCTTATTTGAAACAACATTTCCTGATTTACTGTGATGAATACATACATAAAATGTATGTGTGGGCAAATTTTAAGTAGAAGATATATCATTTTTTTAGATACATGTTTGTGGCATGTAATGGACATAGATGACACATCAATGAACCCTGATTGTTATCAATGTCAGGTAAGCATGGTGGTTTTTAATTTCAGGAAAAAGTTAATCATATGTGTGTGGGCTCCTTCTAATTGAAGCATTGTTAGTTACAGAATATAACACTACTCTTCATAGGTTTCCTATATATGTAATAAAAGTTGGAATCGCATTAAAGTTTGGACATTAACATAAAATTATAATAGAAATGTACTGTTACCATATACATTGTGCATTATGCAATAATATCATGTACCATGACAATGAAGAAAAATTGATAAGCTAATTCCTTGTTTTCATTATGTTATTTTTAAACAATTACAAATTCAATTGTCAAATTACTTTTGTTAAACATAGGCGTAAACCCACTTTATTATAATTCAGGTTTCATAAAATACATTTTAGCCAGACTATAACATAAAAAAAAAAAAAAAGTTAATTAGAGTTTTTAATCCTGGCATAGCTAAAATGAAGGATTACAGAGGGTAATGATATGCAAATTACCAGGTAGCTGATAAGACTTTGTAAAAGACCTATACAAATTGTCAGCCAAATCTAAACCACATAGTGTGATGTTAATTATGAGCAAAACACAGATAGTAGACGGCAATCACCCATTGGTACTTATTAGCTGCCTTACAATAAAAGCTCCAAGGTCAGTATGGCAATATATGAAAGTTTTATGATAATCATTGAAATGAAAAGTTTTACTGAATTTACAAAACCAGGATGATTGTTTTTATGCACCCTCTCAGCATTTGTATTGCATTTTAAACAGAAAAGTAAAATGCCTTTTACATGGGGGGATTATCAGTAAAATAGAATGATTTCTGCGCCCTGATCACTGGGATCGGATGGCACATAAATTGGTTTGCCGGCTGCACATCTGACGTGTAATTGGGATGTGCAGCTGACAGTGATGTAAGTGCATTTCATTAAAATTGTTTAGTGTAATACAGAGCTAATGTTGATCCATGGGCATATATAAATTTACAAATGATTTTTTTTAAAGAATGCAGCATGTGCTACATCACTCCTATAGATAGGTTTGAGTTAAAGGGGTTAAAGACTACTTCCGCAATTTAATAATATATGTTCCAATGACAATATGACACTTACACTCACTCAAAATACAGTTCTGGCTCATTCTGCAAAATGAGGAACCTCCGTCCCTTGTTCCTCTGTCCTTTCGATCCCACCATACCATGGTGCCATATGGAAGAATATGTAGATTGTAAGCCCTTGCGAGCAGGGCCCTCTCCACCTCTTTGTCAGTCGGCAAGTTGACCTGTGTAACATTCATCTGTGTAATGTACTGATACCATTATCATATGTAAAGTGCCCCGGAATCAAGGGTGCTATATAAGTAAATATAATATTGGCCTGAGATAAATATGCATTGTTTTTTTAAGATCTGGTCATCTGAGGTAAATTGCCAGCTAAAACAACAAATTCAGAGAGCTTAAGATTTGAACTCGTGTATTGAACATTTCAACTGTAAACCAAGGAATAGAAACCAATGACTCAGAAAATAGAGAGAGGACAAATAATTTAAGGTTCTTTGCAAGGAACAGAATATATAGATCTTGCAGATTCTGTAAAGTGGCGACACAGTTTGAAATGTTCTGTTGCAATGAAAGAAAGTAATTTCGCTAAGCACAGTACAGACAATAGGTCATTATCTTAAAGCCGACTCAGACGGGCCAGCAAAAACTGACTGCAGAAGTAATCATAGCACAAATAGCTCATTCCATGCAGCGTAATGACAATATATGCATGAATGTGACATAACCGCTATTGCTGCAGGAAGGTAAAATACATGAGACAGAAATAGATGCAGTAAAGGGATAGTGCTTTTAGAACATTTTGTCTTGTTTCAAAAGAAATAGAAAAAAACTTTTGCAACAAAGTTAACATGGATAAGTTATTCTTTTTGACTCTTGAAAGGTTTCCTGGCTTTATCTCATGGAGGCTTCATTTGTTGCAATACTTAGTTTTACATCTGTCACAGATATATTGATAAATCTGCGCCATTGTTTGTATATATATATATATATATATATATATATATATATATATATATGTTGTTCTACCTCTTTTTTGCTATTTCATTGAGACCTGTCTCCTAGCAAGTTTGTATTAGTAATTTTGTTCTACAAATTCTGCATTGTATCCTTCTTCATCTGTTCCCAATAGGCAAGGGTAATGGTGGCACTCAATAAATTCAATGAACTCCTACAGGGGCACATTTCGGAATTCTAAGGAAAGAGACTTAATAACTGTTATTTTATGAGACATGCTAGTATATACTGAAAAGACTGCAGAGAGGGAGCTGAATTTTGTATTATTACCAATAACATAGATGGAAAGTCCAGCAGACCAACACCACCCACACATTGATGTATGGAGGTTTTGCAACACACCAAAAAGCAAATAGTAGGCAATATTTAACTCTTCCTTCCATGGTGCTCAATGCCAGAAAACAAAAAACAGCTATATTAAAAAATAGAAGGATAAAACTTGACACACAAAAATATTTTTATTACGATTCTGCTCAAAAGATACAGACAGCAAACATAAACAATGGTGGTTTCCTGGCTCACTGATGTTTTGTCACGACCAGAAAACCGGCTATCCCCCATGTTTACTGTCTGCATCCTATGACCAGAATTACAATAAAATAATATTTGTCCTGTTGGTTAGTGCCACGCTTTATCCTTCTTTGCTCTACTTTGATTTATGACAGGCACCTTGCAGAATACATGTTGACTTTATTCTGAGGGTCAGTATGCTTGTAACAGTACTAAATATATATAGGTTTATTGCTTAATTGCTTTTGCACAATACAACATTTTTTTAAGAAAATATGTATATTGTGTCACCACATTCAAGGAACCATGACCTGTTTGTCAATTCTGCCTTTTTTGTTGTTTTTTGTTGTTTACAGGTTGAAAAACTAAATAATGTTATATTATGTATATATATTTACAATTATGTATATATATTTAGAAAAAAACGCAAGAAGAAAGGGAAGAAGTGATTCACATATTCATAATTTTTTTTTCTTTTTTTAGTCCCACAAGGGGCTTGACCATTTGATCTTCTGGGGTGACTATTGACCACTACATCTGAGGGGTTAAACTGCCAGCATTCTGGTATGTGAGGCAAGAGCTTGGTCATGTATTTCAGCTGTGCTCCTGCTGCTGGTCTTACGGGGACCTTAGCAGTACTGGAGATAAGTATGATATATATATCCATCAAATAGCGCACAGTAGCTCTTGCTCATGATGGATATATATGTCATAAAGTATTAAGAGGTTAATACTGAAAGGTAATTTTAAGAATGACAGGGAGAGGAAAGTCTGGGACTTGAAACTGGTAGCAACATTCCAGTCATTGACACAAGGACTAACTCTAATACTTGGACTTATGAGCCATAACATAGACACATTTCACACCTCTGGACCAGACTTATTCCCTATGTTTACACACCGAGATTACCGCTTGTTATCCTTTTCACTTTTTTATAATGCCTTTATGTAACATGTACAATGCTTTTTGTGTGACATATTGCTAATTTGTTAACATCCCATGTTCACCGAATGCTTGCAAATAACTTTGACACAAAAGTAGTTTACATCACATCTGGTTACATTCACATGTAAATCGGCACTACATTAGTAGTATCAGAAGAACTATATGGAGACCTCTATGGTGGTGTATAGATGATAAAAGTCTTGGATTTTATGAGCTCATGCTGAGGACTTTATTCTTTTGCATCCATGTGGACTATACATTTGAGCCAACACTTTATCAGGGATCCCAGCACCAATGCATGATCACGAGAACAAGCAGATGTGTTTGAGGGCAGCACATTGTATTTTGTTAGAGCCCCTATATAAATTGTAGAAGCAATCTGATTGATTGCTATGGCAACTAATCATCTTTTCCTCTTCACAGTTTTTGATATTTCTCCCCGATAGTCACTACTAGACTATGTTCAGTCCATTGACATCATTAGATCAGGTGTGGTTATGCTGCAGAACACACCAATGCACTGCTCTTCCGGTTTGATGATGTAAACGAAATGTAGGCTTTTTTTCATATGTGAACATAGCTTATCACAGTTTAATACTATTGTTGATGTACACCAGTGTTAATAGAAATGCCATCATTTTGGGTAGGTATCTTGGACAAGCGGCATGCAGCTTTTTTTTAAAGGGGTTATCCCCTATCTCCAGAACAGGCCCCAACTCTCTCTGTTGAACACTCTGGCTCCCACCTTCCAAGACATACTCGTCTCAGCAGTGATGGCCCGCTCAGCCAATCACTGGCTGCAATGGTGTCCCGCTTCGGTGATTGGTTGAGCGGGTCGTCACTGCTTAAATGAGTATGTCTCAGCAAGTGGGGCCGGAGGGTTAGCCGGGGAGAGTTAAGCCCTGTCATGTGGATAGGGGTAGCATTTTAAATAGGTGGATAACCCCTTTAGGGTGAGGTCACACGTGCCATAATTTGCTGCATATTTGCTGCTGTGTATTTTCCTACCCGTTAAAGGCAATGGGTAGGAAAATGCGCAGCGAAAATACGCAGCCAAATACGGCATGTGTGACCCTACCCTTAATGTCTATAGACCTCTGGCATTTTGACTTACATTCAGACATTTTGTTTAACAAAAGATTCTGAAGCTCGAAAATTGTGTCTTTTTCTTGGCCTAGAATAAAATCTTGGTATTGTAAGCAAAGCACATTTTTCTTGTTGCGGCGCAATTATCATAATGACAGAATCACTTTTAGTTGATGAATGTGTCAGGTGGCATTCCACTTCACAGCTTGACTAGAGAACTGTTAACACTCACATTCATAATGTACGCAGTGGGTGGCACCTTCACATAATACATCTAGTTTATTTGGAATACTGTGGACTCTCTGTTCTGCATTGCCAAAAACAAGGTTCTTTTAGTCTCAATTTATTTTTTATTTGTCATAAAAATTCCCTACAATGTGTTTATTTCCAATCAGGAGTTAAGAACAGTCCCAGTAAATGATGAGACTATTAATAGTTTGTGACAATTAGTAGTGGCACGCTTTAGATGAACCCAAGCATGGCATGCACTGCTGCTGTATTTAACAACTACTTATGGTTTGATTATATTAGAATTGCTCTGGTGGTTTTGCCAGTACTCAGAACACTTAGCATGGTTGTGTTCTGCCTATTAATGAGCTTGTGTCACTTCGCCCCTATTTCATATAGCAAAGTCTTTCTGAAGTATTATTGCATTTCAATGCTTATAGCACATTTTCTGCTAATAAGTGTCAATGAAGTAGGATTTATTTTAATAATCAGCAGCTGTTTAGTATGGGAGTTTCTTTAAGCAATAGGATACTGTATAAATGAAAGGATGCTTTGTTGTTGTTTTTTTTTTTTTTTTTGTTTCGTTTTGTTTTTTAAATAAGTGAGCGTGACCCGCACCTTCATGCAAAATGATGTACATTTTTGTCATGCAGTGCGATCTGAGGGAGCTGTGATCACTTCATAGTGAGTAGCGGCTACAGGATTCCATATACTGCTCACTTTGTATAAATTGGAGATAAGGGGGCACCTTCATTCTGCAATTGTGGGGTCTCAGCACCAAGACCCCACTGATACAAATTTCTTACATGTCATTTTAACATTTAAACATTTTAAAATTAAAGGAACTCTTTAGCTCTTGTACAAATGCATTATTTGCAATTTAATATATTATCCGTCATACAACACTGTATTTCAAATGACCAGAAAATGTATCTCACATTCTGTAAGCACCAGAAGAGGCTGAAATTAGATTTGATTTCCATCCTATTTTATAATGTGACAGTTCTCCTCAAATGAAGATAATTGAAAATCGTTAATTCAGTGAAATGCCTGCACATAGAGCGTCCTCCCAGTCCTTCTGGGAAACCATAAAAGAGCTTAATGGATGTGGAGACACACATCTTATGTCTGTGTCTTGGTAAGAAATGTGCTATTTAGAGTCTTCAATAAATAAAAAATATAATATGTTTTTTTACATAGCATGATTTAAGCTAGTGCAGTACTACAAGTGTAATTCTAAAAAAAAATATATGAGTTTGTTATTTAAAAATATAATTTTGGGGATTTTTATTCTTTCTGAAGCCCTTTCCTCCCAGGTCAACAGTGTTACAAAGGAATTCGTTTAACTTTTAAAAAAAAACATATTTATGATCAACTGACCACCACTCACAGAACGTTGGTCAGTTGATCATAAATATGCACAGAACGGTGGTTGCCATGCCCCCTCCATGCATCTCTATGGGAGTGCTAGATATACAGGAGTGCTGTTCTCTGCAGCTCTCCTACAGAGATACATGGAGGGGGTGTGTTGTTCACCACTATGTGCGGTGATCGACTCCGCTCCATGCACAGAGCAGTGGTCGCATTGTGCATGAAGAGAGCCAGGTTGTGGCTAACCCCCCCCCATCAGACTCCCTGTGTATAAGGGGTGAAGAAGTTAAGTACTGGACTTCCTCTTTAAGTCAAACAATGCCAGAGTGAACTAAGCCAACTTTGGCTGTCAATGTGCCTTTAGACTGAAATCTACAGGGTGGGCTATTTATATGGATACACCTTAATAAAATGGGAATGGTTGGTGATATTAACTTCCTGTTTGTGGCACATTGGTATATGTGAGGGGGGAAACTTTTAAAGATGGGTGGTGACCATGGTGGCCATTTTGAAGTCGGCCATTTTGAATCCAACTTTTGTTTTTTCAATAGGAAGAGGGTCATGTGACACATCAAACTTATTGGGAATTTCACAAGAAAAACAATGATGTGCTTGGTTTTAACGTAATTTACTTACGTATTCTTTCATTAGTTATTTACAAGTTTCTGATCACTTATAAAATGTGTTCAACAAGAATTCAGTATAAGAAAGTGCCCATAGTGTATTAAGGATGCCAGACCATACCTACCATGGTCTGGCATCCTTAATACACTCTGGGCACTTTCTTATACTGAATTCTTGTTTATACTTACCCAGTTCTGCTTAGCAGTTTACTGTCCTGTGGTCCTCTCTGTGTATGCTCAGGCACTGTTAGTGATAACTATATGTTATCCTTCTTTTGCTGCTATTTCCAGTTCATCCATTGATCCATAACTATCTATCTATAGTATTCCAGTGTCTTATAGTGATGTCTGTGTTTTCATTATGTTCTATGTATGTTTTTTAACTTGATACCTAATAAAGTATAATCATGTTTTATTATTTCTTCTTGGTTCTTGTGCACTAATTTATAAAAATTTTCGGTGGTATAATTTTAAGAGTGCACACTCACTTACTAGCAGTAGTAAGGTGTTTAGTTTTGGTAAGGTGTATCCATATAAATGGCCAACCCTGTATATCAGATATGAGCTTGAAGTCGATATTTGGCATTAGGTAAAAAGTCACAAATTTTTGCACAAAATTAGGCATGTGTAAAAATGTGCAACTGTTGTGCTTATTAGAGCCTTGTTTACTTCCTGCCATAGTGTTTATTAAAGGGGTTAGCCACCATAAGGTGATTTTAGTACGTACCTGGCAGGCAGTAATGGACATGTTCATGAAGGATCTGCACTTGTCTTAGGGCTAAATGACTATGTTGTGAGATTACCATTACATTGTGGCTAGCTTTTTGTGAACTGGTTTTACCTGTTTGAGTTTTCTTTTTTGCCTACAAATCCCATAATTCCATTTTTCTCCCTCCCACACATCAGCCACCCCACCTATTGAAACATAAATGAGCTGCATCCATTCAAAACACCTGTGGTTTTCAATCAGGGTGCCTACAGCTGTTACATTAGTTGCAGATTGATCTCTCTCCCACCAAGCGATCTCTCCACCCATTGAAGTAGACAGACTCCCTGTCATCAGCTGACTAGTGAGTCAGGTCTCGGCCGCATTGCAACCTGGGAAAAATCGGAGACAGCAGTCATTTTGTATGCTGGTATAAATAAATATTGGGGTGAAAATCACAGAAGAATTGTGAGAAAACTGTCACACACAGGTACAGACACTATATTATGAACTACACTAACTTTACAGCCCCTGTAGCATAGACAAATAAAAAAAAGATCCTGGAATACCCCTTTAAGTGCAGAGTGATTGGACTAATGCTGGTGCTAAAATGTATTCATGTAAAATACTATAACACAGCAAAATTGGAAATGTAAAATTCGCTTCATCGGGCGATATGCAGCTCTTCAATGAAAATAAGCATCAATTCTATATATTTTAGAGTATACTGACCTAATTTACTATTTATAAAAATCAATTAAATGTTTATGAGCGAACAACATTCCTTGCTTTATTAAAAATAATCTAATAATTATCCCTCTATATATTTGGCTATATAGCTAAACTAATTATTATTGATAGCCTGGGGAATGAACTCTAATTTCTCTTCACATGGTTTGTATGATGCCCATTAGCATTTTAATTGTGACCTATTTCTATCCAGTTATGTAGTCTATTGCTTTATTTTTTTCTATATAAAATGTCTGAACACAATTTATGAACTTTCCTCATAGTACATAGTACAATTTGAGTGTCTCATCTGAAAATAAATTTTTACTGTATTAAAGTTGGGAAGTGGAAAATTTATCCACAAACCCTGGTGTTTAAAGCTTCCAGAAATAACAGAAAAACAGGAAAAATTGGTAGTGCCTAAAACTTAAAGGAGTACTCCAGTGAAAAACAAGTTTTCTCATGGCTCCAGAAAGTTAAACAGATTTGTAAATTACTTTTATTTAAAAAAAAATCGTAATCCTTGCAGTACTTATCAGCTGCTGTATACCACAGAAGAAGTTGAGTAGTTCTTTTCTGTCTGACCACAGTGCTCTCTGCTGACACCTCTGTGCATGTCAGGAACTGTCCATGTCACTGTACTATCATGTACTATCATGGACAGAGGTGTCAGCAGAGGGCACTGTGGGCAGACTGAAAAGAACAACTCAACTTCCTCTGAAGTATACGGCAGCTGATAAGTAGTGGAAGGATTAAGATTTTTTTTTTTTATATAGATGTAATTTACAAATCTGTTTAACTTTCTGGCACCAGCTTGATTTAAAAAAAAAAAATGTTTTCCACCGGAGTACCCCTTTAATAAGGTACTAAGTAAAATACAACAATCTTTACCTGTGTATACTAGATTCTTTTATTAGGGATTAATTCCAGAGTCACCTAGTTCTAAAGTCCAACAAAACATTTCCCTTGAAATGGTTATTTTGGTCAGTATTTTAAGCCAAAACCAGGAGGGGAACTGGCACAGAGAAATTTTGGAAAGATTTGCAACTTTTTCTGTGTTTTGGACCCATTCCTGGTTTTACCTAAAAATACTGTCCAAAATACTGTGTACTCCACTGGCAAACATTTTTTTTTTTTTTAATCAACTGATGTCAGAAAGTTAAACAGATTTGTAAATTACTTCTATTAAAAAATCTTAATTCTGCTAGTACTTATAAGCTTCAGTACGCTCCACAGGAAGGTCTTTTCTTTTTGAATTCCCTTTCTGTCTGACCACAGTGCCCTCTACTGACACCTCTGTCCATTTTTGGAACTGTCCAGAGTAGCAGCAAATCCCCATAACAAACCTATCCTGCTCTGGACAGTTCAGAGGTGTCAGCAGAGAGCACTCTGGTCAGACAGAAAGGACATTCAAAAAGAAAAGAGCTTCCTTAGGAGCATACAGCAGCTGAGTACTGGAAGGATTAAGATTTTTTAATAAAAGTAATTTTCAAATCTATTTAAATTTCTGTCATCAGTTGATCATTTTTTTTTCCAGTGGAGTACCCCTTTAAGGCAAAAGCAGTTTCCAGCAAGTCCTGACATGGTTATATCCAAGGTGTTCTGTTAGTACCTGAATATAAACACTAAGCTAAATGCTACACAGAAATTGCAATGTTTACTTAAAAAAAAATAAGTTTAACATTTTTACTTCATAGCCAAGACATAAATCAGTGCTGTGGCACAAAACAATTGTGTTTGATTAATAATTGAACATTTTGGTTTTGTACAACACATCTAAAAAATATAAAAATAAAAGATAATTATTTAAGACTTTTAGCCTAGTGTGTATTTCAGAATGTACATGACAAGATAATTCCATATGTCTTTCTTTTACTTGGAATGGAAAAACATATGTCCTTAATTAAAAATGTTAGCCTTTCATTTGTTTGCGGTATGATTTACAAAGCCACAATGTTCAGCTATTAAATAAACATTGTTTTGTGTCATATCAGTGATTTTTGTGTTTGCTACACACTTGGGGATGAATAAAACAAAGAAGAAGGCTCTATTTTACAATTATGGCGGTTCTGCAATTTTTAAAGCCTTTTGGTCCTCATCTGAAGACAATGAAGGTCAATCATATCTGCTTAACCTTAAAAGGGTACTCTCCCCCTTAACATCTTATCCGCTATCCAAAGGATAGGGGATATCATGTCTGATCACGGCTGCTGGGACCCCTCGCAATCTCCAGGCCGGCACCACAGCATTCTGAACACAGAAGCTTGGAGCTTCCGCATTTGTGACATCACGCCACGCCCCTCTATTCATGTCTATGGGAAGGGGCATGACAGCTGTGGAGTAGAAGTACACAGCTGTCATGCCCCCTCCCTTAGACATGAATGGAGGGTGCCCGTGGTCACCTGTCATCCGGTGCAGAGCGAAGTTTGCTCCATGCATGGGATGACTGGGGTGTTGCAACGGAGATTGCGAGGGTCCCAGCAGCCGGTCCCACCGCAATGAGACATCTTATCCCCTATCCTTTGGATAGTGCTAAGATGTGTAGGGGTGGTGTACCCCTTTAACCCTCATATAGAATCCGAACAGCTTCACACCTAAGAAACATATTCTAGCAACCAGTGGTGTACGTGGAAGAAAGGGGACCCACAGCAAATACTTACTGTTAAAATGGAGCAAATACTAACCTGTATAATGTGGGTATTCAATAATGGCCTCTTATTTTTCCCACACAGACAGAGAAGCCTGGTGCTTATTTCCAGTCCTTTTCACGACCCATTGGTCAATACTCCCTTCCATAAATTTGCTGACAATGCAGTTCCCCGGAGAGAGTCCTGCACAGTTTCTTACAAATAAAAAAAAGTAATGGGTCCAACCAGGAATGGGCCTTCACTCTCAAATGGCCCCATAGCAGTTGCATGGTCTCCCACTTGCCCTTGCTAGTAACCATTCTTATAACTGTAACCCAATTGTAAATTTCTCTTTTTTGGAAATTTAAAGATTCAAATGAAATTAGCTCACAGGGAGAGGGATCAGTTTTAAGTGCCTCGAAACATGTAAAATCTGAAGAGGATATAGAAAAGCATGATACTCAAACCTACTTTAACATACTCTATGCACTCCCACAAAACTCTGATACTTATCTTCACTTCCTATTATATTCATAAATATAAGCTTCTGAATCGTTGTTAACAAATATATGTTATGTTATCTTTCTCCACTCAAACTTTCTCCATGCCTGGGGAATGTCATGATACTTCTTATTGGTGGTATCTACCAAACTTGAGGTTCTGCCTTTTGTTTTATTGTCTCTATGTTCATTATGCAATAAAAAATTATTAAGGTAAAAAGCTTGGTAACAATCCTCTTATAACTGGCTGGGATCACAACAATTGGATTTGCACAAATTAAACAATGATGTAAAATAAAAGTCATATACAGTGAGACTTCTTTTGAGACAAACACCCAAAATTGTGCAACAAGATTTTCTAGGGGGTGGTCTTCTCGAAGAAGTGCAACTGAAACTTGGGCACAAAAAATATGGTATAACCGGTTGCCGTCTAAGGACTAGCCGGCTCGTCCTGAGATAGCAACTGTTGTATGGCGCGGGCTACCGCCTCGAACCCACCCAATACCGGCCAGACCCCAGCTGATTCCTGTAGCTTGGGCCAGCGTAAATAGCCGACATGCGGTGATTGCCATGGCCGGCTATTAACCCTTTAAATCGCCACTGTCAAAGTTGACAGCGGCATCTAAAGGGACATTAAACCATCCCTGGTGGTCCAGTGAGGTGGATCACCCCACCACAGCTCGATTGTGGGGGCCAATCCACTGCTGAGGTAGCCGGAGAGGTTACCTCTCCTCCTGTGATGGCTGCCGCTCTGAAAATGATAAAGCCTGTCAGGACCAGGCTTTATCAATCGAGCGCACAGCACACAGATCAATATGGTTCTATGAAACCACATTGATCTGTATGTAGAAGGGGTGGTCTTCTCCAAGAGGTGGTATTTTGGAGAGTTTTTACTGTATTACCAATGTCTCTCAAGAGAGAACTTCAAAATTAATCATTTATAAATTAATGAAATATATTAAAAATCTTAATCCCCCCAAAAAACTTGAGATTTTATCTATTTCAAATCAAAACTATGCTTTTTTAAATAACCAAGCGACTTATAGTAGTCTTGATGGACAATATTAGTTGCCTTTGCCTCTTTATCTTTCACAAATAATTCATCATTCTATTCCAGTTTGGTTATTCAAGTTATTGCTTTTCCTCTCTATCTGCCTATATCCCTGTTCTTAAGTAAGCCATAATAAGAGTTTTGCTGTGTGTAACGTATGGCAATTTTTTATATAATATAGACAAAAGCAGAAGCTCACTGTGTATGTAATAAAAAGAAGGCAGACACCCTAAGGAAAAACAGGTTCTTTTTATTGCAAACAATGGGCTATGTTTTGTGATTTCTTTTCTGTATTTCTTTTAGGAATGCTGTTATCCTTTTATTCTAAAAAGAAATGTTTTGGAGTTAATTTTTATGACTAAGCATGTTTAAAAAAAAAAAAAAAGCCAAACTTTTTTATACATCATAACTGTTGAGCTATTCCCCAAATAATCTTGCTTTGATCCACTTTGAGATAAATTTAATGGTATTATGCTTGTGAGCAAATAGTACATAGATTAATAAGATCCTGGCTCCCCATGGAAAACAACTAGGACGGAAATGTTATATTTAATTATGAGAAGGAAAGCTGCATCCAATCATGTAGAATAAAAGAACAAGAGGCAATATACAA
Source organism: Hyla sarda (assembly GCF_029499605.1). Classification (NCBI taxonomy): domain Eukaryota; kingdom Metazoa; phylum Chordata; class Amphibia; order Anura; family Hylidae; genus Hyla; species Hyla sarda. The sequence continues at coordinate 260,554,868 of NC_079192.1, read as the reverse complement.
TGCATTAGGAAAGTTTTCACACCCTTATTCTTTTTTTTTTTTACATTTTGTTATGTTGCGGACATGTACTAAAATAAAAAAATCATAATAATTAAAAAAAAAACGGATTTTTTTTTATCACACACCAATCTACAGGAATCTACTGCCTGTGTAGAATGTATGAAGAGGTGTACGCCTCTTGATTCAGGTGCATGTGAGGCAGGCTGAGAAATCTCCTCCTGCACTGAGCTGGTGGAGATTTCTGGTACAAGTTTGTGCATGGAGCAGGCACGCCCCCTTTGAGGGTAGCTACACATTTCCTGATCAAAAGCCACTCCCACTCGGTGAATCGCAACATTTTTTAGCACAGCTGGATCTTGCGCAAAAATATGTGTTTTTTGACAAAAGCTAAATCACACTTGATAAATACCTCAGAATGTTAGAAATTTTTGCTAGTTTATTGAAAAGGAAAAAGTTAAATATTGCATTAGTATTCAGACCCCTTAGGATATGTTCAAACAGTGTATTTTCAGGTATGTTTTATAGTAAAGAAAATGTGTCAATAAAAAGTGTTATTTGTAAGTCTACAAGTGGCTGTCTGTGCACACAGTATATAAAAAATAAGTGACTAGTCACTGTCACTTACAGATGACTTCTCTGATTGGAGTCATTTCCTTTCCCTTTTCTATTTTATTTGGCACCATAGAGCACAAACACTGTGCAACCCTTATCCTTTTATGGCCAGTGCTCAACTATTCCATTATATGTGTCTTAACACCTTAAGGACACATCCCATTTTGGCCATTTTCATCTGTGTGCTTTTGTTTTTTCCTCCTCACTTTTTAACCCCTTAAATGGAGGGCGTACCTATACACCCTCAGCCCGTTCCCTGTCTATAACGCAGGGCCCCGCCGTGGCCCCGCATCATAGCGGGTAGGGCCCGCTATGGTACCCGTGGCTAATAGCACGTGGCATTGATCGCCGCTTCTAAAGTAAAAGTAAAGCACTGCCGGTTAGCTCAGGGAGCTGTTTGGGATCGCCACAATGAAAAAGCTGTAAAGACAGCAGAAGGGTCCCTACCTTCCTCCATGCTGTCCGATCACCGAATGACTGCTCAGTGCCTGAGATCCAGGCATGAGCAGTCAAGCGGCAGAATCATTGATCAATGGTTTCCTATGAGAAACCGTTGATCAATGTAAAAGATCAGTGTGTGCAGTGTTATAGCCCCTTATGGGAGCTATAACATTGCAAAAAAAAAAAAAGTGAACAAAGATCATTTAACCCCTTCCCTAATAAAAGTTTGAATCACCCCCCTTTTCCCATTTAAAGCAAAACTGTGTAAATAAAAATAAAATTAAACATATGTGGTATCGCCGCGTTCGTAAATGTCCGAATTATAAAAATATATAATGAATTAAACCGCATGGTCAATGAATGAAAAGATGAATGAAAAGATTAATAAAAAGGGAGGAAAAAGTCGGATCAATACATAAATGGTACTGCTAAAAACTTCAGATCACGGCGCAAAAAAATAGCCCTCAAACCACCCCATACGCAGAAAAATAAAAAAGTTATAGGGGTCAGAAAATGACAATTTTCAGCATGTACATTTTCCTGCATGTAGTTATGACAAAATGAAACCTATGTATGTAGGGTATCATTTTAATAGTATGGACCTAAAGAATAAAGATAAGGTGTCTTTTTTACCGAAAAATGTACTGCGTAGAAACGGAAGCCCCCAAATTTTGTTGCACAATGATTTTATTTTTCCATTTTGCCATTGATTTTTGGGTAAAATGACTGATGTCATTACAAAGTAGAATTCGTGGCGCAAAAAATAAGCCATCATATGGATTTTTAGCTGCAAAATTGAAAGGGTTATGATTTTTAAAAGGTAAGGAGAAAAAAACGAAAGTGCAAAAACTGGAAAACCCTCCATCCCCAAGGGGTTTCCTTCTAAAATTCATATCGCTTTCAATGTTGCACCTACAGATCCATATAAGGGCTTGTTTTTTGCATCACCAATTTTGCTTTGTAATGACATCAATCATTTAATAACAAAATCTACTGCAAAACCCAAAAATATATACTTGCGTGGTGAAATTGAAAAAAAACGCCATTATGTAACTTTTGGGGGCTTCCGTTTCTATACCAAAAATGACACCTTATCTTTGTTTTGTAGGTCCATACGGTTATAAGGTTACAGGTTACAGGATACCCAATTTATGAAGGTTTTATTACTTTAAAAAAATCTTAACTACATACACCAAAATTAGTATGTTTAAAATTGTGATCTTCTGATCACCTATAACGTTATATGAGGGGCAAATAGGGCTATATGAGGGCTCATTTCTTGCGCTGTGGTCTGTTGTTTTTATCAGCACCATTTTTGTTTTGATGGGACTTTTTGATTACTTTTAATTAATATTTTTATGGTATATAAAGTGACCAAAAATGCACAATTTTAGACTTTAGTTTTTTTTTTTTTTACATGTATGCCATCGACCGTGCGGTTTAGCTAACCTTAAATTTTAATAGTTTGGACATTTACACACGCAGCGGTACTACATATCTTTATTTTTATTTTTTATTACATTATTCATTTTTTTATTATTTATTAAAAAATTGGGGTGATTTCAACTTTTAAAAAGGAAGGAATTAATTTACTTTTATTAACTTTTTTTTTAGCCCCAATAGGGGGCTACAGCATGCAATCTTCTGTGTTGATCAGTGTTACCGGCGCTCTGCTGCGCAGGCTTGGAGCAGCAGATCGCCGAACAGATGACAGAGAGGCAGGTGAGGACCCTCTCGTCCCCCGGTAAGCTGATTGTGTTGCGATGTTTCACTTTCATACAAGTACGCCCTCGGTCCTAAAGGGGTTATCCACCATAAGGTGATTTTAGTATGTACCTGGCAGACAGTAATGGACATGCTTAGGAAGGATCTGCGCTTGCCTTGGGGCTAAATTGCTATGTTGTGAGATTACCATAAAACTGTGGCTAGCTTTTTGTGAATTGGTATTTCCTGTTTGAGTTTTCTTCTTTTGTCTACAAATCACATAATTCCATTTTCCTTCCTCTCACACATCAGCCACCACACCCATTGAAACATAAATGAGCTGCATCCATTCAAAAGACCTGTGGTTTTCAATCAGGGTGCCTACAGCTGTTGAATTAGTTGAGAATTGATCTCTCCCACCAAGCGATCTCTCCACCCATTGAAGCAGACAGACTCCCTGTCATCAGCTGACTAGTGAGGTCAGGTCTCAGACGCAGAGCAACCTGGGAAAAAACCTGAGACAGCAGTCATTTTGTATGCTGTTAAAAATAAATATTGGGGTGAAAATCATATAAGAATTGTGAGAAAACCATCACATACAGGTTCAGACTCTATATTATGAACTATATTAACTTTACAGCCCCTGTAGCATAGTCAAATAAAAAAAAATCTAAGTATTGGGACATCAGGGTGTACCTGTATGCCCCGTGTCCTTGACAGGTTAAGAGCCATTAAAGTTTTGCTTTTCCATCTACAGACCCATAAGAGGGCTTGTTTTTTGCATGACAAATTATACTTTGTAATGACTCCTTTTATTTTACCATAAAATTTACACTAAAACAAAAAAAAAATTTTTTAATTGTGTAGGGAAATGTAAAACATAACTAACTTATTAATATTTTTTTCGATTATTGTATTACTTTAAAAAAAAAAGTCAAACTCTTTTTTTTTTTTTAACAAAATCAGCATGCATAAAGTTGTCTTATTCTGACCCCGAAAACTTTTTTATTTTATTTTACTCTATAGAGGACTTAGAGGGCTAAGTTTTTGCACTGTGATCTGTGTAGTTTTTATCTGTATCATTTTTGTTTTCATGGGACTTTTTGATCACTTGTTATTTATTCTTTCTGATATATGATGTGACCAAAAACCTGCATTTTTGGCTTTTAGTATTTATAATTATAAACATTATATTTTATTAGTTCAGGAAATTCTGCATACGGCAATACCAAATATGTTTAAATTTTATGCTTTAAACTTTTAAGTCTCCATAGGGAAATATAACATGCATTCATTGTATTTCAATAACTGTATAATATTATGCTTATTACATAGCATTATTCAGTGTCAGCGGTGCTCCACTGATACCGCCTAGCTCAGCATTGGAACATTGATCCAGTGGCTAGGGGAAAATAACAGGACCCTTCACCGCCATTTTAGCTCATTGGAACTCCATGATCACGTTGCAGGGGTCCAATGAGCACCCTGAGCTAACTGGCATCTATCATTTATACCTTTAGATGCCGTGATCGGCATTGACTGTGGCATTTAAAGGGTTAAGAATGCTTCTTGTCATAAGCAGTGAGTGCCATCACTTACTACCTAGGAAACAAGCACATCTCCTATGCTGACTTAATTCCAGGACGTACTAGCTTAAAAATATTACAAATAAAAGTAATACAAAAAAACTTTAATTAATAAATAAACACAAAGACTAGTTAAAAAAAACTGTTATTTAAATATATAGTGAAATCTCATTGATACAATGACCCAAAATTACATCAAAAGTAGTAATCTAGGGTGAGGCAGTCTTCTCAAGAAGATGGCCAGAATGCATAATATATGGTGGACTTAAAATCCATCACACTCACACAAAATCTGGTCTGGGTGGGGAGGAAAGTCTACTCAAAGACGTTTTGCTTTATTATATACAGCCATAACTGTAACAACCCATACAATAATTTGTGAATATTGGTGCAGGGCTTTATGTTAATTAAAGGGGTACTCCGGTTGAAAACTTTTGTTTTTTAAATCAACTGGTGCCAGAAAGTTAAACAAATTTGTAAATTACTTCTATTAAAAAATATTAATCCTTCCAGTACTTATTAGCTGCTGAATACTATAGAGGAAATTCTTTTCTTTTTGGAACACAGAGCTCCCTACTGAATAACGAGCAGAGTGCTCTCTGCTGACATCTCTGTCCATTTTAAGAACTGTTCAGTGTAGGAGAAAATCTCCATAGCAAACGTATGCTGCTCTGAACAGTTCATAAAATGGACAGAGATGTCAGCAGAGAGCACTGTGGCCGTGATGTCAGCAGAGAGCACTGTGTTCCAAAAAGAAAAGAATTTCCTCTGTAGTATTCAGCAGCTAATAAGTACTGGAAGGATTAAAATTAAAAAAAAATTCCACTGGAGTATCCCTTTAACCCCTTAAGAACCCAGCCATTTTACACCTTAGGAACCAGCCATTTTTTGAACATCTGACCACTGTCACTTTAAACATTAATAACTCTGGAATGCTTTTAGTTATCATTCTGATTCCGAGATTGTTTTTTCGTGACATATTCTACTTTAACATAGTGGTAAAATTTTGTGGTAACTTGCATCCTTTCTTGGTGAAAAATCCCCAAATTTGATGAAAAATTTGAAAATTTTGAATTTTTCTAACTTTGAAGCTCTCTGCTCTTTATGTTTGAATCATAAAATTGACATGTTTTTACTTTTGGAAGATACCAGAAGGCTTCAAAGTTCAGCAGCAATTTTCCAATTTTTCGCAAAAGTTTCAAACTCACTATTTTTCAGGGACCAGTTCAGGTTTAAAGTGGATTTGAAGGGTCTTCATATTAGAAATACCCCACAAATGACCCCATTATAAAAACTGCACCCCCCAAAGTATTCAAAATGACATTCAGTCAGCATTTTAACCCTTTAGGTGTTTTACAGGAATAGCAGCAAAGTGAAGGAGAAAATTCTTAATCTTCATTTCTTACACTCGCATGTTCTTGTAAACCCAATTTTTGAATTTTACAAGGGGTAAAAGTAGAAAATGTATACTTATATTTGTAGCCCAATTTCTATCGAGTAAGGACATACCTCATATGTCTATGTAAATTGTTCGGAGGGCGCAGTAGAGGGCTCAGAAGCAACGGAGCGACAAGGGGATTTTGGAGAGTACGTTTTTCTGAAATGGTTTTTGTGGGGCATGTTGCATTTAGGAAGCCCCTATGGTGCCAGAACAACAAAAAAAAAAACACATGGCATACCATTTTGGAAACTAGACCCCTTGAGGAACGTAACAAGGAATAAAGTGAGCCTTAATATCCCACAGGGGTTTCACGACTTTTGCATACGTAAAAAAAAAATGTCACTAAAATGTGTGTTTCCCCCCAAATTTCAAATTTTTGCAAGGATTAAAAGCAGAAAATACCCCCCCAAAATTTGTAACTCCATCTCTTCTGAGTATGGAGGTACCCCATACGTTGAACTGAAGTGCACTACGGGGGAACTACAATGCTCAGAAGAGAAGGAGTCATATTTGGCTTTTTGAGAGCAAATTTTGCTCGGGGGGTATGTTGCATTTAAGAAGCCCCTATGGTGCCAGGAAAGCAAAAAAAAAAACACATGGCATACCATTTTGGAAACTAGACCCCTTGAGGAACATAACAAGGAATAAAGTGAGCCTAAATACCCCACAGGGGTTTCACGACTTTTGCATATGTAAAAAAAAAAAAAAAAACATTTTTGCAAGGGTTAATAGCAGAAAAGACCCCCCCCCCCCCCCCAAATTTGTAACCCCATCTCTTCTGAGTATGGAAGTACCCCATAAGTGGACCTGAAGTGTACTGCAGGGGCGCTTCAATGCTCAGAAGAGAAGGAGTCACAGGAGTGAAATGGGGGGGGGGGACATGTCGCATTTAGGAAGCCCCTATGGTGCCAGGACAGCAAAAAAAAAAAACATGGCATACCATTTTGGAAACTAGACCCCTTGAGGAACGTAACAAGGGGTAAAGTAAGACTTAATACCCCACAGGGGTTTCACAACTTTTGCATATGTAAAAAAAAAAATTCACTAAAATGTGAGTTTTCCCCAAAATTTCCCATTTTTACAAGGGTTAATAATAGAAAAGACCCTTCACAATATGTAAATACATTTCTTTGGAGTAAGGACATACCATATTTTTTGATGATAATGGCTCGGCGGATGCACAGCAGGTCTTGCTGGAGTGGGAGGGCAGTCAGGGGCCTTGAGCTTCATATGGAGCCAGGATATGGGACACCCCCTCAAGCAGCATTAATGGGGGAGCACTGAGCCCTAAAATAGGGGAACACTATGGGGGACAACGGGCCATAACTGGGGTATACAGGTGGGGTACAGAGGCCCGTAATATGGGGTACAGTGGGCCAGAAAATTATAATAAAAAAGGATATATTCCCAGAATGAAGACCCAGAGCATAGCCAAAACTAAAAAAAATATGCCCACCCCAAGCCCTATGCTCTGAATTATCATTCTGGGAATGTGATGTGTGTGGCCGTCCCTAACCTGTTGCCTCAAATGCGCACCCGCTCAGGTGGAGAGAGAGCGCTGTGCATTTGAGGAAACATAAAAAAGTCCCCGATGATAGTAACTCAGTGACCTATGACCCATTTTTGAAAAAAAAACACCCCCAGAGGTCTTATCAGGTTTTTTTTTATTTTATTTTTTAGGTTTTTGGGGCAATTTAGAGATTTATGGGGTTAAAAATTTGGAATGTACTCTGGACTTGGTACATTGGTCAAATTATGTAAAATTAACATAAAAAGGGAAAATTTAGGGCTCCATGGAAGTGTGATACTCCCTGAAGCAGTTTATGCAGAGGCCCGGATTATCTGGGCAAGTGTCACATTGATATGTGGTGTCCTTCCGAATCCCCTTCCTGAAACACACTCTGCATTTTTTCTGGGTTCGTCCCTTCTTTCCAGTGGGGGGGATCACACCTGGAAAGTTTTGGCCTGGGACGATCCTGGCGCCTATAACTCCAGACCCTTGGGAAGTCCGGCCTGATCTTTCCCGGTCAGCAAAGATCAGGAACCTTAGGACTTCTTGGTACTGGAGGAATGTCCCTGTGTTGCCAATGTACTGGGATAGTACAAAAGCGTTGTACATGGCAACCTGTACCATGTAGACCGCAACTTTTTTGTACCATGCCCGTGTTTTCCGCATGGCGTTATATGGCTTGAGGACTTGATCTGAGAGATCAACTCCCCCCATATACCGATTGTAGTCCAGAATACAATCGGGTTTGAGGACCGGTCCCACGGTACCTCGCACAGGGACAGGGATCCTGCCGTTCTCATGAATAGTGGTGAGTATAAGGACATCCCTCTTATCCTTATACCTGACCAACAACAGGTTATCATGGGTCAGGGCACGGGACTCACCCTTGGGGATAGGCATCTGGACCAAATTTAGAGGGAGGCCTCTCTGGGTCCTCCGCACGGTCCTACAAGCGGACATGGATCTGGCGGAAAGGGATTTGAACAGAGGGATGCTGGTATAAAAGTTATTCACGTACTTGTGGAAACCCTTATCCAGCAATGGGTGCATAAAGTCCCAAATTATTTTCCCGCTAGCACCCAGTGTGGGGGGACATTCTGGGGGTTCAATACGGGAATCTCGTCCCTCATATACTCTAAACTTGCCCGGAGGTACTCTCGCAAAGTTTGTAGAGTTTCACGCCATGCCGTGCCCGCTTCGAGGGAATATACTGGCGGAAGATGAGTCTCCCCTTAAAACTGATGAGAGACTCATCTATAGAGTGGTCCCTGAGCGGTACGTGGGCCTCCAAAAATTTGGCCCCAAAGTGATCGATGACCGGCCTCACTTTGTAAAGCCGGTCATGGGCGGGATCACCTTGGGGCGGACATGCCGCATTATCTGCATAATGCAGACATTTCCGAATCGCCTCGAACCACTTCCGTGTCATCACCACACTGTAAAGCGGGTCTGATAGAGGACGTCCCCGCTCCAGTACTGACGAGCACTTGGTTTTTTGACCAGGCCCATATGCAGTGAGGTCCCAAAATATCCCCATTTCCGCTGCATCAATGGCTTACCATTCATTGGACCTGGCCAAAAACGAATTGGGGTGGTGGGCAATGAACTGCTGGGCATACAAGTTCGTTTGCTCCACCATGTGATTGACCAGGCTGTCACTGAAAAAAACTTTAAAAAGTCTAGATCAGTGAATCCAGCATGGTCAATCCAGATTCCTGAGTCGCCAACAAACTCATGAATCCGTGGCTGATAACCTTCTGGGGGGCTCCAGACAGGGTTATCGGAAGGGGACTCCGGTGCACTTGTCTGGGGGGCCGGACTCCTATGACGAGCGGCATTGCCACTCGTACTAGTGTCAGCCACTGGGTCACTCTCATGGGCGGTGCGTGGCCTCGCCTGGTGGTGTCTCCGCCGCCTTACAGGGGACTCATCATCACTGCTAGATGATGAGGAGGATGAGGAAGAACACAAAAAAGTAGGATCTTCCTCGTCCTCACTGGAAGATTCGGAGTCGGAGGCTAAAAAAGCGTAAGCCTCCGCTGCCAAAAATGGCCAGAGGGCCATCACCTTTTTTCTATGGTGGCGGGGGTGGGGCGGTGGCGGGGGGAGGGTGTGTGTGCGGGGGGGGGGGGTCAGGGAAGTGTGTAGTGTGTGGTGCTTGGTGTAAACTTACAGGAAAAAAAAAAAAGCTGTGGCCCGAAAAAAAAATGGGTGGCACTTGCAGCACCCTGAACCCCTAATAGGGCCCGGGGTCACACGGATCAGGTGACCGCGGACCTTTGGGGACCTATTAGGGGGTCAGGGAGGGGTTGTTTACTTTTTTTTTTTTTTTTTTTTTACTGTTTTTTCACTTTTACTTTCGTTTTGATTCCCTACCTGTCCCTGGAAAAAGCTCACCCTGATCTAATGGGGTCCTCTTCTTCCTGAGGGTCTCCGATGCTCTGAGGGGGGATCCCGAATCTTATCTTCCCGCTCTGCCCGCTGACTGAACTCAGTAAGCGCGCAGAGCGGGGAGAAGGAGCCGTTAACCCCTCCTCTGCCGCACTGCTATTGGCCGGACGATCGGGGCCAATAGCAGCGTTGCTGGGGAGGTGACAGTATTGTCACCTCTCCCCAGCAACGGCAGGTGATTGGCAGCGTATCGTACACTGCCGATCACCATTTATTACCGGGTCATTGGGTCACAATTGACCCGAATGACCAGAATCGGCGCAGATCGCTGGCGTGAATTCGCTTGCGATCTGCGCCGATCGCCGACATCAGGGGGTCCCGGGACCCCCTTGGCATTTGCGCGGCATGCCTGCTGAACAATTTCAGCAGGCATGCCGTTCCGATCTCCACCTGGCGAGCGGCGGAGACCGGAATGACTCAGGACGTATGCAGACGTCTTGGGTCCTGAACAGGTTAAAGAACTAAAACAACTTTATTTTAATATTTTTAGATTTATCTATGTTTGTAAAGGGTTAAAATTTATCTTTAAAAAAAATTTGGTGGAAGGCTGCAGATTCTACAGTAACAAAATGAATGCTTCATTTGTATGACTTGAATAATATATGTAAAACCTCCTTCCTTATTAGAACCCTTTGTTCAGAGAAATGGTTTGCATTCAGTTAGAAAAAAAGAAATCACCAAAGACTTTATTTCCTCCAAAGTCATCAAGACAATAGTTTTCTACTGGGGATTTAAGGCACTGTTGAAAATGATAAGACTTGAGGCAGATTCTGGTAAATTTCAATTTAGTTCCATTGTATTGTCTAAATAATGTGCAAGGTGTAAATGAACAGCATTTTGTACTGTGGCGAAAGTGATTAGATTGTGGTTCATTTGTATTATGTTTTCTATTATATAGCTGCAAGTTTTTATCATTTCATGCAATGTTACCATATTGTGAGGCTCTCTCAAGACAGCAATGTAAATATGTGTTCATTATTTGTTATTATGCTACATAAGCTGTGATATTGCATGTTTATCTACTCAGTGCACATTGTTTCAGAAATGATTGTGTTATGATACTTTAGAACAACAGTTGCCAGAAATATGGTGTTGCAATGACAAAGCAGGAAATTGTTTTTTTTTAGTTGTGATTATTGGACAGAATTTTAATTTATTACATTTTTGCTATCAGCTTCCTTTATTGTATGTCATAATTTCAAGAGAATTTCTAGCAGTCTAAATAATGATATGAGAATTTACTGAATCAGAAAATGAAGGAGCAAGGGCTCTTAAAACTTACTTCTTAAATAAAAACCATGTTATAAATGTAAATTACAAGTTTACTTTTAAACAAGTTGGGTCCACTAGCTATACATCACTTTATAACATACCTTCTTTACCTACTTTACCTCTATATAGTCTTTTTGACTATGGGATGTATTTACTACTTCTTTACATCATCCTGTAGCTACCTAGTGATTCCTGACTACAAAAAGTCTCCTCTGTAGTCTTTCAGTAGATCTAAACTTGTGGCTCTCAAAAACACACACACTGGCTCAGATTTTCAAAAACAGTGAAAATACTAAGGTTAATACTAATAGACCAGAAAAAGACCATTTGTTCTTTTTTTCAGCAGTTTTTCTTGCTTGTTTGTATTTTCTTTTCTTGCTTTTGGTCTTTTTTGGTCTTTGTTTCAACTGATTTTGGACCATTCTTTTGAGGTCCAAAATACTGTGTGTATACATAATCCTAAACAGTGTGAACTTAGCTTAGACAATCTTAATATGTGCAAAACTTAACTCAGTGGGTCTAATTACTGATAATTAATACATTTAATTTACACCAACTTATACCCCCTCCCCGTCTGCCCTATTATGGAAAAAAGATAGTGGAGTGATGTCAGTGTTGTGTAAGTTAACATTGCCGGCATAACTGGTGATATTGGAAAATCTAGAAAATAACAAAGACACTAGACCAGTGAAATATGTAATACAAGTATCAGTAATAAATACATACACAAGGAAACATAGAAGTACTACAAATCCCAGTACTCTCACCCAGACTATAATGCGCATGCACACAAGTGTGAGTGCCTCCTCTATGCCGAACCAGCAGAGACTAGCATTGAGGAAAAGCTTGCATGATTTCAGCACTCCTGACACTTTCCCACACAACATGTAGCAGACAAATGTTCTTCTGCAATACAGGAAAGACTGGTGCCAGGACATGGTACCCTAGGCAGATAAGACAAATCAAATGGTGCTCAAACACCCCTCTATATGCTTGACTGTTGCCCTTTAGGTTACATGGTTGATTAGTAGAATCAGATAACATAGTGAGATAGCAAGTCCTTAACACTGCCATTAGACAAACAGTATTTCAGTAGCTGGGATTGATATTAATGCCACCAGTTTTTACATAAAAATTAGACATACTTTACTATTTAATATGAAAAAAAACTTAAATTCTCCTACCACTTATTTATGAAGGCAGTTTACTCCTATTATTGTCTACATTGAAGGAAATATTAAAGGAGTAGTGTACGGGAAGATGTTATTATTCCATTGTGCCCGAGCTGGAAAAAAGTTAAAAAACTAATCTTAACTCACCTTCCTCCATTCCCCATTGCGCCAATATTCTTCTTCGGTCCTCTGATTCCGGTCTCCTTCCTGCTTCCGTGTGCAGGGATCGTCACACCGGCCAGTGATAGGCTGAGTGCAGTGTCATGTAACAGGCCCGAGTAGCAGGGAAAAGATAGGGTGCAGGCTCCTTACTAGGGTTGAGCGGCATAGGCCACATTCGAGTTTGCGATATTTTGCGAATATATGGACGAATATTCGTCATATATTCGCTAAATTCGTATAAATTCGAATATTTGTAATATTCGCATTTTATTTTCGCACATGCGAAAATTTGCATATGTGAAAATTCGTATGCCAGTCTCACACAGTAGTATAAGAGCCTTCTTTACACCACACAAGCTGGAAGCAGAGAGGGATGATCACTGTGATGTGTACTGGAAAAAAAAAAACGAATATTCGTAATTACGAATATATAGTGCGATATTCGCGAATAAAATTTGCATTGCGAATATTCGCGAGCAACACTACTCCTTACATGACACTGCGTTCAACCTATCCCCGGCTGAGCCGAGGACATCGCTGTGGCCGGTGATACGCTGATCACAGAGTGGCGATCCATGCATTTTATTATTATTATATATTATATTATCAAATAAGGTTACTTCTGGATGTAAAAGAGTTGTCTAGTTAAGCTAGAGTAGAGAATGGTGCCTCCGCACCAAAGGATCTGGCACATTGGCATAGTAAATAGAAAGTTCATTGAATTAAAGGGGTATTCCCATCTAATGAAACTGATTTGTGGGGTTGGACTTCTACTGATCCCAAATACAGGAACAAAATTGTTCCCAGAATATATGGTACACACCGCAGCCAGGGCTCCACTCTTTCATTATGGGGCTGCCGAATGTTGCTCTTGTGTGCTTTCCTATCCCAAGTATGTACAGTCGCAACTCTACCACTTCTTTGATACACCAATAAGGTACCCACAATAAATGTCTCAAATTATGGGTGGATAAAAACTACCAAGATATATATATACACCTACAAAATTATACCACTCAATAAACAATGCAGAGAAATAACAAGTAGTATAAAATATATAAATCTTTATTTCAATGTCCAATAAAAATTGTGATAGAACAAATATATGTGCAGGTTAAAACCACAAAACACAGAGACACAAGAATAAACATGGTGCTGGATTGAGCCTGCAGGAGATAAAAGATATAAGAGATAAAAGATATAAAAGAGTGAAAAAACATTTCCCATGTGTAGTGATATAACTCTCAGATAACAGGAGAGCACTAAATAAAGTGCTTAGTGTCTATACAGACATGAAATTCATGTCTCAGCAACAGGTGGCCACAGAATACAATGCATATGTATATTGAGGTCCATACACCACCTACCAGGACCCACTCCAGCACCTCATCAATCCTCCAACGCGTTTCACTGGAATGGCTTTATCCTTTATCACTCTTTTATATGTAGATTTTTACTCTCCCATATCTATATATTTTCCTTATTTCAATTACTTTGTCAGTGGTCATATTGGTGAGGCATACAGGTTATCTCCTGCAGGCTCACCCCAGTGCCATGTTTATTCTTCTCTCTCTGTGTTTTGTGGTTTTAACCTGCACATGCAGTGGGGATCAAAAGTTTGGGCACCCCAGGTAAAAATGTGTATCAATGTGCATAAAGAAGCCAAGGAAAGATCGAAAAATCTCCGAAAGGCATCAAATTATAGATTAGAAATTCTTATAATATGTCGACAAAAGTTAGATTTTATTTCCATAATTTACACTTTCAAAATAACAGAAAACAAAAAAATGGCGTCTGCAAAAGTTTGGGCATCCTGCAGAGTTGATATCTTGTACTGCTCCCTTTGGCAAGTATCACAGCTTGTAAACACTTTTTAGCCAGCCAAGAGTTTTTCAATTCTTGTTTGAGATATCTTTGCCCATTCTTCCTTACAAAAGTCTTCCAGTTCTTTGAGATTTCTGGTCTGTCTGTCACGCACTGCTCTTTTAAGGTCTATCCATAGATTTTCAATTATGTTGAGGTCAGGAGATTGTGAAGGCCATGGCAAAAACTTCAGTTTACGCCTCTTGATGTAATCCCCCGTGGATTTCGAGGTGTGTTTAGGATCATTATCCATTTGTAGAAGCCATCCTCTCGTTAACTTCAGCTTTTTCACAGATGGCATCAAGTTAGCATCCAAAATTTGGTGAAATTTTATTGAATCCATTTTTCCTTCTACTCGTGAGATGTTGATCCCTGTGCCACTGGCTGCAATACAACCCCAAAGCATGATTGATCCACCCCCATGCTTAACAGTTGGACAGAGGTTCTTTTCGTTAAATTCTGTTCCCCTTCTTTTCCAAACGTACCTTTGCTCATTCCGGCCAAAAAGTTAAATTTTAACCTCCTCGGTCCACAGAACTTGTTTCCAAAATGCATCAGGCTTGTCTATATGTTAATTTGCAAAGTTCAAACACTGATTTTTGTGGTGAGGACGTAGAAGAGGTTTTCTTCTGATGACTCTGCCATGAAGACCATATTTGTACAAGTATCTCTTTATAGTGTCACAACTCCAGTGTCTGCCAGATCTTTCTGGAGGGATTGTGCAGTCAAACGTTGGTTTTGAATTGTTTTTCTCACAATCCTGCGAGCTGTTCTGTCTGATATTTTTCTTGGTCTTCCAAATCTTGCTTTAACTTCCACTGTTCCTGATGACTGCCATTTCTTAATTACATTCCGAACAGAGGATATTGACATCTGAAAACGTTTTGCTATCTTCTTATAGCCTTCTCCAGCTTTGTGAGCGTCAACTATTTTCAGTTTCAGATTTCTAGACAACTACTTATAAGAACCCAAGGTGCTGATTGTTGGGGCAAGGTCGGATGAGTCTGGTCATTTAAAATCTTTGAGATTGACATCACCTGGTCTTCCCAGATGAACAATCCATGACACTGGCAGGTCTCAGCTTTGCAAAGGGGGCAGTAAATGCTATAAATTCTGCAGGTGGTCCAAACTTTTGCAGACGCCATTTTTTTTGTTTTCTTTTATTTTGAAAGTGTAAATGATGGAAATAAAATCTAACTTTTGTTGACATATTATAAAAATGTCTAATTTGTAATTTGATGCCATTTGGAGATTTTTCCATCTTTCCTTGGCTTCTTTATGCAAATTAATAAAATTTTTTACCTGGGGTGCCCAAACTTTTGATCCCCACTGTATATTTGGTCTATCATTATTTTTATTGGACATTGAAATAAAGAGTCATATATTTTATACTGCTTGTTATTTCTCTGCATTGTTTATTGGGTGGTATAATTATGTTGGGGTATATCTACCACTTCTTTATGTCAGCCTTCTCTGTTTTTCATTTGTGTGCCAGTTCAATGTATAATGCCAAAATGAACAAAAGAAAATTGAGTCTTTTATAATGTATGTGTTTGTGAGCTAAGGCTTCATATATTGAATACTGAGGCTGGATTCCCACAGTCAGGTCCCAGTGCATTTGTTGTAGGCAGGATTTTAGTTTTAGTCTTTCTCTTTGTGCATCTACCTTTAAAATTCAAAGTCAGTTTTGACAAAAAAAAAAAAAAATGACAACCACATCTGAATTTGCATCTGAGGATGTATGCATATGATATTGAGAAATATACACAAGAATGTAATACACAATAATGTTTTAACCCCTTAAGGACGCAGAACGTAAATGTACGTCCTGGTGCGGTGGTACTTAACGCACCAGGACGTACATTTACGTCCTGTGCATAACCGCGGGCATCGGAGCGATGCCCGTGTCATGCGCGGCTGATCCCGGATACTGATCACAGCCAGGGACCCGCCGACAATGGCCAACGCCCGCAATTTCACGGGTGTCCGCCATTAACCCCTCAGATGCCGGGATCAATACAGATCCCAGCATCTGCGGCAGTACGCGATTTCAATGAATGATCGGATCGCCCGCAGCGCTGCTGCGGGGATCCGATTATTCAGAACACAGCACGGAGGTCCCCTCACCTTCCTCCTTCCGGCTCCCGGCGTCTTCTGCTCTGGTCTGAGATCGAGCAGACCAGAGCAGAAGAAGACCGATAACACTGATCTGTTCTATGTCCTATACATAGAACAGATCAGTATTAGCAATCATGGTATTGCTATGAATATTCCCCTATGGGGACTATTCAAGTGTAAAAAAAAATGTTAAAAAAAAGTAAAAGTAAAAGTAAAAAAAAAGTGAAAAATCCCCTCCCCCAATAAAAAAGTAAAACGTCAGTTTTTTCCTATTTTACCCCCAAAAAGCGTAAAAAATTACTTTAATAGACATATTTGGTATCGCCGCGTGGTAAATGTCCGAAATATTAAAATAAAATGTTAATGATCCCGTATGGTGAACGGCGTGAACGCAAAAAAAAAAGTCCAAAATTGCTACTTTTTTAATACATTTTATAAAAAAAATTATAAAAAATGTATTAAAAATTTTTTATATGCAAATGTGGTATAAAAAAAAAGTACAGATCATGGCGCAAAAAATTAGCCCTCATACCGCCGCTTATACGGAAAAATAAAAAAGTTATAGGTCCTCAAAATATAGGGATTATAAACGTACTAATTTGGTTAAAACGTTTGTGATTTTTTTTAAGCACAACAATAATATAAAATTATGTAATAATGGGTATCATTTTAATTGTATTGACCCTCAGAATAAAGAACACTTGTCATTTTTACCGTAAATTGTACGACATAAAAACGAAACCTTCCAAAATTAGCAAAATTGCGTTTTTCTTTTTAATTTCCCCACAAAAATAGTGTTTTTTGGTTGCGCCATACATTTTATGATATAATGAGTGATTTCATTACAAAGGACAACTGGTCATGCAAAAAACAAGCCCTCATACTAGTCTGGCGATGAAAATATAAAAGAGTTATGATTTTTAGAAGGTGAGGAGGAAAAACGAAAACGTAAAAATTTAATTGTCTGAGTCCTTAAGGCCAAAATGGGCTGAGTCCTTAAGGGGTTAATTTCACTTTCGTGATTGTTCTTGAATGTTGGTTTTGGTTCAGAAGGTCATCTCCTACAACAAGTATCCTACTGGTTGAAGCTTTGCTCAGACTTAAAGATCAATGGTGGAGATTCATCAAAACCTGTGCAGAGGAAAAGTGGAGCAGTTGCCTAAAGCAACCAGATAGTTTTTTTTTTCAACAGTCTGATTGGTTGCTATGGGCAACAGCTCCTTTGTTCCTCTGTACAGGTTTTGATAAATCACTCCCAATGTTTTTAGATCTCTGTAAATAGACTACAAATATGAAAGGATACTTACAGTCTTTGAATCAGATGTAAGCTGCATTCTGGATAAACTTGTTCATGTGCTTTTTCCTCATACAGTTATATATGAGTTTTTATGTCTAAATAAGATAATTTCTTCAGTACGTATAAACTTCAGAAGATGTACAATGAACCTAACATTTTCTACATCATAAAATAATTAAATGAATTATGATACTATAAAAAATTTCTGGTAACGCACTTAAAACAATGAGCTGGGATGTAGCTGGGAAGTTACCCACTTGTCCATTTCTTTTTAAAAAAAAAAAGTTGTAACAGCTTATAGGATAATGCTCTACTGTGATTTTTGATTACACTTAACCTCTTAAGGACTATGGACGTGTATACACGTCCAATGGCCGTTAACGGGATATGACGCGGGCTCCCGACTCGAGCCCATGTCATACCGGCCGGTTGCGGTGGCTCCGGTGCTCAGAATGATAAAATCTGGCAGGGCCAAGCTTTATCAATTGAGCTCAGAACACACTAATCAATGTGGTTTTATACAACCACATTGATCTGTATGAGGGATCAAATGATTCCTCCTAAAAGTCCCCTAAGGGGACTAAAAGTGTAAAAAAAAAAAAATTTAAAAACACACACATTAACCTTCCTTATTAAAAGTTTAAATCACCCCCCTTTTCCCAAATTCCATATAAAAAAGATATAAACATAATTAAAATAAACATATGTGGTATTGCCACGTGCGTAAATGTCTGAACTATAAAAAATATATTGTTAATTAAACTGTTTATGACGTATGCGCAAAAAAATTCCAAAGTCCAAAATAGCGTATTTTTGCTCACTATTTATACTATAAAAAAAGGAATAAAAAGCGATCAAAAAGTCCGATCAAAACAAAAATGGTACTGATGAAAACTTCAGATCACGGCGCAAAATCATACCACCCCATAAGCGGAAAAATTAAAAAGTTATAGGGGTCAGAAGAGGACAATTTTAAATGTATTAATTTTCGTGCATGTAGTTATGATTTTTTCCAAAAGTACGACAAAATAAAAAATATATAAGTAGGGTATCATTTTAATCTTATGGTCCTACAGAATAAAAATAAAGTATAATTTTACCAAAAAATGTACTGCGTAGAAACAAAAGCTCCCAAAATTTACAAAATTGTGTTTTTTCTTCAATTTTGTTGCACAATGATTTTTTTACCTGTTTCGCCGTAGATTTTTGGGTAAAATGACTGATGCCATTACAAAGTAGAATTGGTGAAGCAAAAAATAAGCCCTCATATAGATTTTTAGGTGCAAAATTGAAAGGGTTATGATTCTTAAAAGGTAAGGAAAAAACGAAAGTGCAAAAACTTTGTCCTTAAATGGGCACTGTCATAATTTTTTTTTGTATGTTGTAGTACATATGTACTACAACATATCTCTAATAAATTTTCATTATTTTTTTTTTTTTTTATTAAAATGCTTTAATTAACGTTTGAAAACCAGCTGCTAGGGGTGTCCCTCCTCGTGGCCAGCTGCAGGCTCACGCCTGAATTTGGACTGATTCCGGACGGGCATCAGTCCTAATTCATTCAGCCTGCGCTCGCTCCCTGCCTGTCAATCAGACAGGCAGGGAGCGAGCGCATTGGCTCCCTGGCTGGCTGGCCATTCCTCCTGCACATGACGCCGCCGCTGCTGCTGCCCCTGCACGCTGGACTGTCTGGCAGTATGTATGGATCTGTTTTAGGGGATAGCGGGGGTTGGGGGAGAGCAGGGATCGGGGGTTGGGGGAGAGCGGGGATCGGGGGTTGGGGGAGAGTGGGGTTTGGCATTTTAACACGGGGGGATCGGTGAACAGACGGAGGGAACGGGGTAGCGCCGCGCCCATGGCCCTAGTTGTTTTCTGCACAGGGTGCCTCCAGCTGTTTCAACACTACAACTCCCAGCTTTCTCTGACAGCCAATAGATGTCAGGGCAAGCTGGGAGTTGTAGTGGTGAAACTGCTGAAGGCACCCTATATAGATGAACTAAGGGCGGAAGTCCCTCAGTGACGTGGTGCCTGCTGGGGAAGTCTGCCTAGTAATGAGCACACTACCAGGCAGACAAAAATTCATTTTTAACATAGTAAAAATTTTTAAGCAGGGAGGGGGTTAGGGATAGATGGGTAATAGGCAGGGATAGAAAAGAAAGGATGGTGGGAGCTACCCTTTAAGGGGTTAAATCATAGTCTGCAAACTCTCACAAGCTGGTCCCTCACTCCTTTTGTTTGGAATCTGTTGGCGCTGTATACATACATATTATTATTATTAGTTACTATAGTTTCTCCAACTTCAATAATTCACTATAGGGAACTTGCAATTCTAAACATGTTAATCCACTCTACAATATTCGCTGAATCTACAATCTTATGATGTCTGTCAAGTGGTTACCAGTCTTAACCTTATTGACAGTTTAAGTTTTATTATTAAATAATAGATGTTAAAGGGGTACTCCAGTGGAAAAACATTTTTTTTAATCAACTGGTGCCAGAAAGTTAAACAGATTTGTCAATTACTTCTATTAAAAAATATTAATCATTTTAGTACTTATCAGCTGCTGTATGCTCCAGAGGAAGTTATTTTCTTTCTGGAATTCTTTTCAGTCTGACCACAGTGCTCTCTGCTGACACCTCTGTCCATGTCAGGAACTGGACAGTTCCTGACGTGGACAGAGGTGTCAGCAGAGAGCACTGCATACAGAAAGTACTCAGGTTTTCCTTGGTTGCAGTGCATCGAGACATGACATCACTAGTCAGGTGTGAAAAAGGAGCCTATCCTGCTTTAATGGATGGAGCGACCGTTGGGTGGGAGAGAGATCATTTTGCAACAGCTGTAGGCACTCTGGTTAGAAAATACTGGTCTTTTGAATGGAATGCAACTCATTTGTGTTTCAGTGGGTGGGGTGGCTGATGTGTGGGAGGGAGAAAAGGGACCTCCCACTTATAAACAAGGAACTTTGGGATGTGTTGTTTGAGAACGAAATCAAACAGGAAATACTCAGTTCACATAAAGATAGCCAAAGCATTAGGGTAATCTCACAACATATTCATTTAGCCCCCAGACAAGCAGAGATCCTTCCTAAGCATGTCCATTACTGTCTGGCAGGTACACACTAAAATCACCTTATGGTGGATAACTTCTTTAACAAAGGACCTATGTAGTTTTTAATACACATGTGTTAAAAATATCACTAACATATGTATCTTGACCATAAATAAGTGTAGTCTATCCATGGACTAACTGAATAGAATTTAACTTAGTGCCAGTCATGTGACCCCCATGTTCCATCTAACACTATGTATTTCATTAGCAACATAGTTATTCAACTTAATAAAGGTGATAATACTGCACTGTTAAATAGTATCTAGTGATAATAGACTGATATCTGCAGCTTGATCCACAGCTTTAAAATTAACAACCATAGAATGAATTCAGCAGGATTGTTGAAGCAGCATCTTTCTACTTGAAGACAGAAAGTATATGTAATGTCATGAGGCTTCTATAATTCATCCATGTAGCGGTAGTATATATTGTTCTAAGAGATAAGCAAGACACTCTTAAGTAAATTATAACCTATATTGGCAGCAAGTGTAATGAGGCAAGAAGAGGTATGACGTGGAAGGTACAAGGCTGGTTAGTTATTAGGCTAATTGGTATATTCAGCACCATCTGTTAATGGTACAATCCCATGTCTGTAAATGTTGAGCATTACACTAATCCAGCCAAAAGGAAAGAAGTATGAATTACTGTAGACCTTCTGGAGTTTCAAGATGCTTATTAAGAGATTTTTACAATGTTAAGAAAACAACATGACTTACTATGTTAAGAATAATATTAGTTAAAGTTGTAATTCCAGGAATAGGCTTCTAATAAAATTCCCTAATACAATGTAAACTTATAAAATCATTGCTACTATTTCTTCCCTTTCTCTTTAATAGGCACTGTCAGATTCAAAAACTTTTTATATGTTGTACATCTCGGCAAAAATGTATTTCCTTTTTATAGAAATCATGGAGGGAGCAAAGAGGGAGACTATCAGACAGGAGGGAGCACAGAGGAGTGCTATCAGACAGGAGAGAACACAGGAGAGTACTATCAGACAGGAGAGAGCACAGAGGAGTACTATCAGACAGAAGAGAGCACAGAGGAGTCCTATCAGACAGGAGAGAGAACAGAGGGGTGCTACCAGACAGGAAAGAGCACAGAGGAGTCATTTCAGACAGGAGATAGCACAGAGGGGTACTATCAGACAGGAGAGAACACAGAGGAGTACTAGCAGACAGGAGAGAGCACAGAGGAGTCCTATCAGACAGGAGAGAGCACAGAGGGGTGCTATCAGACAGGAGAGAACACAGAGGAGTCCTTTCAGACAGGAGATAGCACAGAGGGGTAATATCAGACAGGAGAGAACACAGAGGCGTACTATTAGAAAGGAGAGAACACAGAGAAGTGCTATTAGACAGGAGATAGCACAGGGGTTTCCTATCAGACAGGAGGGAGCACAGCTGAGTACTATCAGACAAGAGAGAGCACAGAGGAGTCCTATCAGACAAGAGAGAACACAGAGGAGTACTATCAGAAAGGAGAGAACACAGAGGAGTGCTATCAGGCAGGAGATAGCACAGGGGAGTCCTATCAGACAGGAGAGAGCACAGAGGAGTACTATCAGACAGGAGAGAGCACAGAGGAGTCCTATCAAACAGGAGAGGGCACAGAGGAGTCCTATCAGACAGGAGAGAGCACAGAGGAGAGCTATCAGACAGGAGAGTGCACAGAGGAGAGCTATCAGACAGGAGAGAGCACAGAAGAGTGCTATCAGACAGGAGAGAACACAGGGGAGTCCTATCAGACAGGAGGAAGCACAGAGGAGTACTATCAGAAAGGAGAGAACACAGAGGAGTGCTATCAGGCAGGAGATAGCACAGGGGAGTACTATCA
Organism: Hyla sarda; assembly: GCF_029499605.1. Classification (NCBI taxonomy): domain Eukaryota; kingdom Metazoa; phylum Chordata; class Amphibia; order Anura; family Hylidae; genus Hyla; species Hyla sarda. The sequence continues at coordinate 260,532,294 of NC_079192.1, read as the reverse complement.
GACAGGAGAGAGCACAGAGGAGAGCTATCAGACAGGCGAGAGCACAGAGGAATGCTACCAGACATGAGACAGCACAGAGGAGAACCATCAGACAGGAGAGAGCACAGAGGAATACTATCAGACAGCAGAGAGCACAGATGAGTGCTATCAGACAGGAAAGAGCACAGAGGAGTCCTATCAGACAGGAGAGGGCACAGAGGAGTCTTATCAGACAGGAGAAAGCACAGAGGAGAGCTATCAGACAGGAGAGTGCACAGAGGAGTACTATCAGACAGGAGAGAGCACAGAGGAGAGCTATCAGACAAGAGAGAGCACAGAAGAGTGCTATCAGACTGGAGGGTGCACAGAGGAGTACTATTAGGCAGGAGGGAGCACAGAGGAGTGCTATAAGACAGGAGAGAACACAGGTGAGTCCTTTCAGACAGGAGAGAGCACAGAGGAGTACTATGAGACAGGAGAGAGCACAGAGGAGAGCTATCAGACAGGAGAGAGCACAGAGGAATGCTATCAGACAGGAGAGAGCACAGCAGAGTACAGAGTACTGTCAGACAGGAAAGAGCACAGAGGAGTCCTATCAGATAGGAGAGAGGACAGAGGAGTCCTATCAGACAGGAGAGACCCCAGATACAATATGAATTAGGCAGGTGGCTGTCAAGTTATGGCTGTTGTAAATAAGTTCTTTATAAAGAATTGTGTAATCTCTAGTAAACTTCCTTCCAGCTATCATTTTAAAGCATTTTCCTATGGTATTAATCTTAAAAGAGTTTTCTGATCTTTTACCATTGTGTTCAAATCTTTAACTGCAGTTAAGATTTGTTACTTACTAATATACCATCTGTAGCTAAAACATCTCTTTAGGCATGTCTTACATGCGGTCATATGACCAAGCTCCTGGTATTTATCTTCTGTGATGTTTTATACTCTGAACAAGTGGTTATCTCCATGATCTTCCCATCAAAAAAGTACCTGAAACAATCATCACATGCCTTTTACTTCCACTGCTCTTTCCCTTCCTCTATTTCTACTGGGGGATCATGTCTCCCATGCTGGGCAACAGTGTCATTATCAGATCTGTAATTACAGTAATAACTTACACTATGTAATAAAGAGACATGTTTAAAGCTGTTAGGAATCATTGGAACCATAGTCCTTTATACTGATAATCCTGTCCATAGCAACCCCTGGAAAATTAAAACACTGGTAAACAGGACTGGAAAACATAATTCAAATGGGAAATGGCATCTAGCCAGCATTCACATACTTATAGGCATTTGATTCGTGCTTAACCCTTCAAACCTGTATTAAATTATTGCAAGGGGGAAGACATGCCTTTGTAAAAGCCCAACCTATAAGAGAGTAAAAAGGATGCTTACGAGTGGATTTATTAGATCCTGATACTAATGTCTGGCAAACTTCCACAGCGGCCTGTGCTCCTTTATTAATATTTATTGAAACAGGCAGCAGCAAGGTTATATTCCCTAATAATAACTCAATGAAGTAAAATCGAATGCTTATTAAGCATTAAGGCGTGCCTAAGTGAACTTCACCATATTAATTGAATATGTATTACAAGCATAGGGCTCATTTCCAAACTGACCAATGAAAATTCAGAAAACATGCCGCAATTTTTCTTTATTGTTACAGACATCTATGCTAAACATTCAAATCTGAAAATACTTCTTATGACACTTTGCAAAGGTTTTCATTGCATTTTATGTGGCTGTGACAGATGTATGATTTTGCAGATGAAAATGTAATCAGAAGGAAAGGATTGCTTTATTCTGTCTCCTGCTTCCTTAACTATGGAATATGGGACTTCTATGATTGAAGTGCTCAGTACTAAAACGATTTCATCAAATCAGAAGCTCTTTTGCTATTCACCCTTTAAGTCTACCATATCTGATAACTTTTTCAGTGTCTATTTGCTATTTTCCTTTTACTAGTCAAAAAAGGGCAAAATGAAATGTAAAATAAACTTGATTCAGTCTGGAAAATTATAATCACTTTTCATGCTCAGAACTTTCAGAGTATTGTCCTATGCTCTGTATTGCAAATCAAGCATGTCATGTTCATCCTAATGAAATCCTTGCTGTTTTTTTTAGAGAAAGATGAGTCATTTAATGAGGTATACACTGATCAGGCATAACACTAAAAGTTTCCTTAAGACAGCTGAGGCGAATAACTTTGATTTCCTTGTGACAAAGGCACCTGTCAAGGATGGGGGAAAGTGAACGGTCGTTTCTTTGAGTTGATGTGTTGGAACATTAAAGCATCAGTATCCTTTGAGTAAAGTTTTGACATGTCATCAAGGCATGTCAAAAATTTTGATTGCACTAGGTCTTACTTCTGGGACCTGCTGCGACTGCAAGTTATATCTGGGTGAAGTGGGTATCAGTGTGCTCTTCACTCCCCAGCTGTTGCTCAAACCTGACCCTTTACTGCATAAGGGTCAGATGGAGCAACCAGCCCGCACACTTTCTGCTCCCGCACACTTCACAGAGTTGCGCCCCCTCCCATAGACATGAAGGGAGGGGGCATGACATGACGTCACGAGGGGGGCAAGGTGTTACATCACGTCTATAGTCCCGGAAACATTCAGTTTCCGAGCCTGGAGACGTAGCTCCCCACATAATGCGGGTGCTACAGGAAGATCTTGCTTGTGTAGTGACCGCCGAATTGTCACCATTCGGCAATGGGATGACTTCTGGCTCTCCACCTTATTGGACCACTGCTACCGCCTCAAAATGGGGGCCTTTTTTACACCCACTGAGAGGGAGGACAAACTGACCTACTACAGAGACATCCTACGTAGTCAGTTGGCCGATGCCTATCTGCGCCATCGTCCAATCTCTCCCATGTCTGACTCGGGGGGCCCTCTGCGCTCACCTTCCACTGCCATGGCTGCTGGAGAGGGGTGGGTTGGCAGGAGCAGTACCAGCTCCATCAGCAGCAGCCTGAGTCTACAGTCCCTGATAAATACCTTTCTTCACCTGCATAGTGAAGCAACTCATCAGCAGCACATAGACCTGGTGCATACCTTGTCATGGCCATGCCAACATACCTTAAAGATCCGCTGGACTTTTAGGCAGCCAATCTTGATTTGTGGCCGCAACTAGCAGAGTTTGCCCTGGAAAAGCTGTCCAGTAGTGTGCCATCAGAGCGGGGGCCATAGTAACCCCAAGGAGAACTCGTCTGTCCATGAAAAATGTTGAGAGACTAACCTTTATGAAGATGAATCAGGCATGGATCAGCCAGGATTTCCACCCACCAATGCCTGATGCATCAGAGTAGATTGACCATGGTGCCACACCAACACTTCACAAATATGGATAGTGAAAAAATATTAAGGGCGCTGCTCCCAAGTTACAGACATTTCTCCACATGAGACCACAAGTAAGTTTTGATGATATGCATGAGCTAAAATTTTACTTTTCTTAGTAGAAAATATATGTACCCAAATTTTTTTTTTAAATCAAACAAAAGGAAAGGTGTGCAAAAAACACCATGTGCCACCTACACCACCAAGTATTGATGTGATGCAAAGACCTCTAAAAGGTGTGTCACTCAGCCACTATATGCTGCCGCATACGCCAAGCTGTGTCATTCAGCTTCTATGTGTTCTCCTCATGCTGCCGCCAACTCCAGGCTGTGTCATTCAGTCAATAAATGTTCTCCTCATGCTTCTGCCACATCCACGCTGTGTCATTCAGCCACTGTATGGTCTACTGATACTGATGCCACCTCCAGGCTTTGTCATTGTGCCGCTCTGCGACAGTGATTCTGATAGCGATGCCTCTGATCTGCATGTCATACTGAATAACAGTATTATTTCACTAACCCAGCACACACCCTATGCGTGTTACAGCAATGCAAAGTGTATTACACCCCTATCGAGGCTCTCTATAGGTCAGAAATTGCTGTTTTTAATAGTGATTCACCGCAAATAAATTCTGACCAAAACAAGTTTTTGTGGAAAATTCGGCAAATCGGCCAAATCAATTTTTTCAAAAAATTTGCTCATCTCTAGTGATTTCATTTATATCTTCCATCTAAGATTCTTTAAAAAAAAATGGCAAACACATTGTGCAGCATGTAAAAGATCTGGCACTGCTATTTTTTCTGCTCCTATGATGATAGAAATCCCTAATTCAGATGAAAACAGGACCTAAATGCTGCCCCTTACCAATGCACAGTGTAGTGTAAATATCGCCACCAGTCAGTCCACAGTCCAATGTATATGCTGCACCCAGTAAGTTAACTGTCTAGTGTAGTAAACACTGCCCTGTTAATCCACAATCCATTATCTATTGTGAATGCTGCCAATAGTCAGTGCATAGTCTGGTTAAAATTCTTCCCCTGGTTTGTCCTCAGTCTAAGGGTGCGTTCACACGCTAGTAACTAGCAGCAGGTTTCCCGCTGCAGCAAATGTGAATGGGTCCACAGACAGTCTGCAAATCTGACACTATTGCGGACTGTCTGTGGACCCAGTTAAATCAATGGTAGCATAACTCGCAGCAGGATTCCTGCAGCGGGAAACCCGCTGCTAGTTACTAGCGTGTGAGCGCACTCTAAAGCAAAGATCTCTAAAGAAAGTGGGTGGAAGGAACACAAAGAGACAGTGGGAGAAAATTACTGTGGGGGACAAGACAAAGATAACACTTGACATGGGGGATATAGTAGCAAGACTGGGGCTCTAGGTAAGTGGGGGAAGACAGTGTGTAGCAGTGTATCTGTAAAGGAGCTGGCAGGCAAGTACTATTAAGAACTTTTGGTTTTAAATCAGATATAATTTTTATTAACATTTTCAATTGTTTACAGCAAAGTGCAAATTTAGAAGCATATGATGACAGAAGCATAGTATCTCAGTATATAAAAAAATGAAGCAATAAAAAATGCATACCACATTACCCACTCACCTCATACTTACTTGTAAGTGATTGAGGCCCCGGGGGCATGCCTTTGGTGCCCTCCCTTTTAACCCATCTCTCTACACAATATTAGGTAGGTGATTCTAATGTTATAGCCAATTGGTTTTGAACATTCACCAGAAAGCAATTAGGCTGGGTTCACACTATGGTTTGTATTTACGGTTCCCGTATAAGGCTGGGAGGAGGGGGGCGGGGTTAATCGCGGCGCCCGCACTTAGCCGTATTCAGGAACCGTATTTAATGCATGTCTATGAGCCGACCGGAGTGAACCGCAGCCTCCGGTCGGCTGCTTTTTCGGCCGTGTGCGGTTTCCCGACCACAGGCAAAAACGTTGTTGACCGCGTTTTTTCCTATGGTCGGGAAACCGCATACGGCCGAAACGCAGCCGACCGGAGGCTGCAGTTCACTCCGGTCGGCTCATAGACATGCATTAAATACGGTTCCCGGATATGGCTGAGTGCGGGCGCCGCAATTAAGCACCGCCCCCCCTCCTCCCAGCCGTATACGGGAACCGTAAATACAAACCGTAGTGTGAACCCAGCCTTATATGTTTTAGTGTCATATGCCTTAGCAACAGTGCCTCCCTGACAATACTGCAGTTTTCAGTAATAATGTTAAATGTGTGATTAAATAACATATGTAACCCCTACAGGTTAAGAAGTCAGTTTGGAAATGGAGTGGGATGATATGGATATCAAAGCTGACAGGGCAGCCAAAGACCTTCTGTAAAACCTTTGTAGATAGATCTCTTGTTACATTCTGCCAGTACACTCTATTGTACAGGGTGGTCCATTTATATGGATACACCTTAATGAAATGGGAATGGTTGGTGATATTAACTTCCTGTGTGTGGCACATTAGTATATGTGAGGGGGGAAACTTTTCAAGATGGGTGGTGATGACCATGGTGGCCATTTTGAATCCAACTTTAGTTTTTCCAATAGGAAGAGGGTCATGTGACACATCAAACTTATTGGGAATTTCACAAGAAAAACAATGGTGTGCTTGGTTTTAACGTAACTTTATTCTTTCATGAGTTATTTACAAGTTTCTCACCACTTATAAGATGTGTTCAATGTGCTGCCCATTGTGTTGGATTGCTAGCACAGGCTTCTGCGAGTATTTCCGCCTGAAGAATGAGCAACGCCATTCTTCATGCGGAAATTTTCGAGAGGATTTTCCGTTCACAATACAGTACATTTTAGTAAGCAGAATTTTTGCCTGCAATTTCAAGGCGGAATTGCAGGCAGAAATTCCATAGTGTGAACCTAGCCTTATTGTACACCTACTACTGGTCAGTAGGTATTAAAGAGTGTCATATGAGGTTCATTTTACACTAGATTTTAGTTAAGAACAGCATTTCAAGTATCCTTTGTCTTTTCACATAAAAGAGGAATTTAATAATGTTAATAGGATGACCATATTCATATTGTAATGCCACCTGTTTGGACTCTGGATCATAACATTGGGATGAAGGATTTATTGAAAATATCTGAATAAAGTACCAAAACTGCAAGCATTCAACAAACGTCATGTTATTCTTAGCTAGTCATCTTTTTACTTGCTTTATTCCCATATATATCTTATGGTTTTGAAGCTCAGAAATACAGAGTCATACTTGAACTGCGGGCTCTCATGCTAAGCTTATAAAAGACTTAACCTCTGGCCAGTAGACCTGAACTCATTTCCCTTGAGGGAAGACATCAATAATGCCTCCCATATATTTATATAACTATGGCCTTTAAGGTTAGTACAAGGTGACTTTGTTGTACGGGGAACAAAACGGAAATAATTTGATCTCAAAGGAATTGTGTTATTCTGAAGCTGTAATAATTGTTCTTTTTATTAATAAATACAGACATCATTTTACTCTAATTTCTGTAATAACAGTGGGTCTCTCTGTAACATTTTGTTGAAGGCAGATTTGTACAAGAATTAGTTGTTTAACAGTCGATTTTCCCTTGCCTACGTGATTGATTTCTGTAGAGGTAAAAGTGTAGCATAAAAATAGCACATAAGGAATAATTTAGGCATGTTCAATGCCACCTATTGACAAACACTCTGATATTTTACATGGAAAAAAGAGGTACATGTTTAACACTTTTAAAAAGAATTCCATAATAGTAAAGCATGGGGCTAGGTTAATGACCTGTGCATCCGAGGCATGAATACATCAGGAAGCTGTCAAATTGACAGAACATAGTCACTACCTCACTACGCCCGGGCCATTGAAAGGAATGGGGCCAGGGCCTGTCTGAGCAAGGATACACCAACATGTCATTTTGGCAGTTTTCCAGTGTGTCTGTTACTCGGAATGTGAACCTATCCTAAAAAGCTGATAGTTTCCATACCACAATGTAGTATTATAGATAAAAACAGTGTAGATCATCTCAGCTTTCTCCTCTGCAAGAACATATTGCACAAATGGCTGCCGAGAAGCAGCACACAGAGAAATGGCATCCATAAGAGAAATTGTAACAGTAGAAAAATTATCTAGCACTAAAGCTGAATAAGCCAAAAGGTGTTAGTACATTTTCGAACTTTTATTGTTTTTTTTATGGATGTTGTTTCAAGAGTTTAAATAAACCACTTAAAAAGCAAGAACAGAGGATCCCTCTGCGTGTGCTTTACAATGTACTATTATGCTGCAGAGAATGTGAACTGTAACACATAGCCAAGCCAAGTTGGCTTGCAACCCCCCCTCATCATCATCACTTGCAACCCCCCCTCATCATCATCACTTGCAACCCCCCCTCATCATCATCACTTGCATCCCCCCTCATCATCGTCATCATCACTTGCACCCCTCTCATAATCATCACCTCATCATCATCATTTGCACGATCCCCTATCATCACTTGCGAGAACCTCCCACCCTCATCATCAAGACCTTGCACGACCCCCCCTTATCATCACTTGTACAAACCCCCCCACCTCATCATCATAATCATTTGCATCCCCCCTTCCCCCGTCACCTTCCCTCCTCTGCTCTGCTGATGCCAGGATGAATAAAAAAAAAATAACTTTTACTCACCTATTTCCTATGCAGGGATCTTCTGGGCAGCTGCGTTTTTCTCCGGCTACAGTGCAGGCGCCGATGAGTGACGTCATTGGCGCCTGCACTGCGTGGGGACAGAGTTCACAGGTCTCCTCTCAGCTTAAAGCGGCTCTCGCTTGCCTGACGATCCGGGACAAGTGTACCAGATCCCTATTAGTGGAGTGAGTTCCTCTCCGCCGGGAGCCAGCCTCGCGTTCCACTCAAAAGCACCCCGCGTGCCATGAGTGGCACACGTGCCAGGGGTTGCCGACCTCTACTCTAAATCAATTTAGGCAGTCTGTCAGGGCATGCTGGGAGTTGTAGTTTTGTAAAAATTTCAGAGCCACAGGTTTGAACACTGCTTTAACTAATAGGATTATAGGTAAAATGAAATTGCTTCATCTCAGTATATGACATCTTTACCACAATCCAAGCTTGGGTCAGCACATACATACCAGAAAAAAAATCGTTAATTAAAATTGTGGTTAAAAAGTCAAAAACATCCTGGCTACTTCATGAGACATACATACTAAAATAAAGAAAGGAAAAAGCACCTCTTGCACACTTATGCGTTTTGAATCAAAGATCCTTACTCTTAGATATAGCTACATTGCAGAATGTTTGATTTAAAACATACTTTTGTATGTCCCATGAAGCTACCAGGATGTTTTTGTAACCAGTATTTAAATAAAGGCTGGGTTGTTTTATGCTTATGTGCCAGCCCAAACCTATTTTGATGGAATCTACTGGATGACTGCTGTGCATCGCATGTTTGAGGGGAGCTGATATACAATATACCAAGTCACCAACCCATGAATACAAAGTTCTGTATAACTGGTCCCAAAGTTATTGTCCTTTGACCCTAATTAGCGCACCATCCCTTTAAATTATATACAGTCAAGATAGTGTATTCTTTTTTCCTGCATGTCTTTTGAATTCACAAGACAAAATACCCTGGACAATTTGCTTTTCAGTCACTGCGATTCAGATATAAGCACAGCGGATAGGATAGAAATGGTGATAGAAAATATTTCAAAACACCCAATAAATGTATGAGTGGTTACATCCCCAGCATTTTAAGCAGAGCTTCCCAGCTATTATATTTATCCCTAAATGAATCTGTTAAGCTAAAAAGAAATGGCAATGTGCTGTTTATATAATGCTCCTTCTATTTTTATTCCCATGATAAGCAGGACAATTGCTCAGCTTCAGATAATTGGCTGATATCTTGCTCTAATTCTACGTGAAATAGAAGCTTTCAAATTAGTACCTTCACATAATTATGGACCTATTCAGCAACCATGGTTAGAATGTTAACTTGAATTTACATTTTGCTAATGTTAGAATTGCTGCTGCATTTATCCGGAAAAACATTGCTTGTTCGTGCTGTCAGCGCTCAGGCGGGAAGACAACACAAATCCTCAATTTAGAGTTTTAAAAGTAAAGTATAAAACATAAAATAACTTTGCAGAGGCTTGGGATGACCCAGGAGATCACAAAAGCATTTTACTCATTATTAGTTCTCTAGACATCAATCACGATTACATACTGTATTGAGTGTATGAGTGTATTTTCCATTGGTATTACATTCATTTTTTGCAGACCGTAGTATTGAGCTAATCTATTTTGAGCTGTTCAGATGGGCATATAAAAAAGGTGTCCATTTTGAAACTGCAGCATATGCTACTTTCATGTTGTCATGATGTTGGAAAATGCCCATTGAAGTCTATGGAAAGAGATTCAAATTCAGATGCATGCATATGTGTTTTTTGTATTTGATATGTATAACATCAAAATGTCATTAGTATTTCATTTATATTGGTTCAATTATTCAAAGTGTACTAAAGTAGCTACTGCCAAGCATATGGCGATGGCGTGACATCTCGGGACACAGAACACTAGTACAGTGACCACTCGACCTACGATGGCCCCGACATACGATAATTTCAACATGCGATGGCCTCTCAGAGGCAATCGCATGTTGAAGACAGCATCAACATACGATGCTTTTTATGTCAGGGCCATCGCATAAACGGCTATCCGGCAGCGCTGACTGCTTCAGCTGCCGCCGGATAGCCGTTTACGGTGCCCCGTGAGCTCCGGTGATGTCTCTTACCTGTCCTCGGTGCTCCGGCGCGTCCTCTTCAGGATCCCCTGCATCGTCGACGCTCTCCATTGACGTCATCACGTCGCTGCGCACTCCATCCTGTCATCCAATAGGAGCAGCGTGCGTAGCGACGTGATGGCGGCGATGGAGCGCGTGGATGCCGGGGAAGCAGAGGCCTTGCCAGAGCGTCAGGGACACCTCGGGGACGCGGCGACAGCGATGGACGGCGACATCCCGGGCAGCGGTGACGAGCGGTGACGGTCCGAACCGGCGGGGAAAGGTGAGTACAACTTCCTCTAACAGTGGTCTTCAACCTGCGGACCTCCAGATGTTGCAAAACTGGGTGTTGTAGTTTAGCAACATCTGGAGGTCCACAGGTTGTAGACCACTGTCCTATACTTTACATTGCACGGATCCCTCAACATGCGATGGTTTTAACAAACGATGGTCCGTTTGGAACGAATTACCATCGTATGTTGAGGGACCACTGTACATTGCAGCCTTTACACAGTTTGCATAGTGCTTTGTATGTCACTTACACTATAGTTTCTGTGGTGCCTATTGTACCTGCATAGAGCACCACCAGAAAATCCTGCCAAACAGACAGAAGCCTCAGCTCTTTGTACTACACAGTAAGCCAGCGACACTTTATGCATCACTGGCTTACTGTCAATAGATGTGCTGATGCAGGCACTCTGTCTGGAAAAAATTGTCCATCAGGCCTGTAGCATACTACTCTGTCCCTGGTCCTTTTTACATAATGCCCTACATTGCTAGCATATGGCGTCGCAGAAAGCATTTAAAGAAGCTTCAAATCCTGTCAAAGAACGCAATTGTTCACTTTCTTGCACTTTTACTTTCTTGCCTAGAAGACAGCCCATCAGTATTTATTGTAAAGAAATACAGATGCAATGCTGATCAAATATTGATGCTCTTTCATCCGTAATACATCCGTATTTTATATCTATTTTAAAGAAGTTTACTAATAGGCTCATAAAACCGTAGCCTGTACTTTAGAGCAATAATGTGCTGACACCATCATATAAACTCACTTTTTTCAGAAGTCCTGTGGAGCACACCATGGCACAGTGTTCATCATGTGACTTAAAAAACATACATGATTAAAACTCATTTAATGTAGGTTTAATATAAGGAGTAGACATGTAGAATCCAAACAGATGTGAAACCATCTTTGCATTTATACATATGATGCTAGTAATGGAGGTGACATGGGAAGCTAGCTGGGAAGTAGTCCTCACAAAATGATATATGTAGGCATGAGAAAGTGCCAGATGATCCATATCTATAGTGTATTTGTGATAAGTAAAAAGCCTAATTGGCTGCATTTGTGGGAGTGGCGTGGGGTATATAAACTCCCCTCTCCCTCAGGTAGGGGCGTATGACTCGTGGGCGGTATTTCTCTTGCAGGATACCGTGTTAGGGCGTACATCTCGGAGGTGTCAGTTGTTATTTTCGTGTTTCGTGTTTCAGGTCGGTGAGTATCACTCCTGCCGCAGGCCCAGGCCCCTGTACCGGTTACCCGCCTGCTACCTGCTCGCTGCCGCTCTGGGGGAGCGCTGCTCCTGCGGGTCGCGCGGCCCGTCCTCTCCTGCCGGCTGTCAGCACTCGCTCGGCTGGCCGGGGGGGGGAACGGGTTGTCGGGCCCTGCACTGCGGCGTTCTCCGGTGTTTGCGCTTCCGGGTGTGGGTGGGGGACCTCCCTGGTTCAGCCGCGCCGCCGCCGCTCGGCGGCCCAGCCGCTCCGTCCGGGCCTGGTGCCCCGCTTCCACGCCATCTCCTGCCTCGTGCGCTGGCTGGGCGGGGCTTCTGGCCCGGGGGGGGCGGGGTTAGTGACGGCGTCATCCGGCGCTGCCATTGCTCAGCCGGAGGACGCTGCCGCTGACGGCCTCCCCACAAACGGCCCCGGCCAAAGGGGAGGGGTTTCCCAGGACCCGCAACACAGTCCCGCTCCCCTTCGCCGCTCGGCTGGGGGGGGGTCGATTCGGTTTCAGTTAGAGCCACGCACGGAGGCCACAGCTTCCCTCCAGGGCACGTAGGCCCTACTAATCACGCCGGATTTCTCCAGGGGACAGCGACTCTTTCCCACCACTGCTCCAGCCCCCCCCCCCCATTTCACATACAAGGTGGGCACATGGCAGGAGTCGCCAGGCCCAGCCGGTCCTGGTTGCCAGAGGGAGGGGGAGGGGGTGTCAAGGGAGCGGGGTTGGGAGCTGCTTGTCACCACTACGGCACGGAACTTGTTTGCTTGATGTCACTGTATACATATATGTAGCTTGACGGCCGGTGGCTCGTCAACGTTGGCAGTTACGGTCAGTCAGGGTGCTTCCTGCCTCATCACGTTTTGCTTGCTCCACAGGGTACCAGGTGGTCGGATTGTGTCCGTATTCCCGTATACATCTCATACAGCTTTCAGTTGAGGTACTTACAGAATCAATATTAGAGAGGAGAACCGTATGTTCTCCCCCCGTCTATCATTCCATACTCATCCCGTACATTTACGCAGTCACAAGCACTACTGCCACCGGTTAGGACGCTGCTACTGACACGTCTTCAGAGCCACGTGCGTCACCACACTCACGTCAATCGGCCCCAGCCTGACTCAATTTCAGTTGGGGCTTGACGACATGGTTATTTCTGACTCTTCTTCAGAACGACTCGACATCACTCATAGGCAGAGGATCACCTGCGTCTGACTCATCTTCAGTGGGGTCCTCTGCGTATGCTGTTCTGACTCTTCTTCAGCGCAACAGCATACATTTAGCCTCAGTTTCAGTATCACACTTTCCTCCATCACGCCTTTTCGGTCGGTCACATTCATGTGTAGTTAATCTTTTCCTTAAATATCCACAGCTGGAAGCCATTACCGTGCGGTCAGTACTCCCGGTGTTGGAAGCTTTTCAGGAAATTCAGCAGGTCAGTTCCCTCCTGTAGCCAGGAGAACGGAAGAAAAAAAAAAAAATTTGAAAAAAAAAAAAAAAACCTGTGTACAGAGAGTATATATACATATATATAGGGAGGGTATATATATATTTTTTTTTCACTAGTCATTTTTTATTGTTCTCTTTTCCTCTTATTCTTGCCAGCACCCTTCTATGGCCCGGACAGGTTGCCAGCAGCATGTCTCAGCCAGCGGATATCGAGGAGGCACTCTCGGTTCCTGAGACTCCTGCCAGGGCCTCGGACCGAGGCAGCTTGCCCTCATACAGGTCCTGGACCATCCCCAGGCTAATGGAAGAGTTGAGAAGGAGGGGTGTCCCCTTTCCGGCCTCAGCTAGGAAGGGCGAGTTATTCAACTTGCTGAATGCTGACCAAGCCCCCCGGGGTAGCCAGGCTGCGGCCCAGGATCAAGTTTCAAGCGCCTCCTTGCCTCAGCTTCACACTATGATGACTGAGGTGCTTACGACGGTGTCAGGTTTCAAGGCTAGGCTAGACCTAATGGAACTCTCCAGGAGCGACGAAGCAGTCCCGACCGCAGCGTCACCCACGGCTTCTACCTCTCAGGCCACGCCTTCAGGTATGCCACATCCTCCACCGATCATCACGCCCGCACATTTCATCCCGGCAGCCACAAAAAAGGACATCCTTGAGGGAAAAGAGGTCAACCTCGCCTCTCTGCTAATTGCCACCACGGACGTACATGATACCAAAACCGTTGCCTGCGGGGAGCTGGCGGTCACGTTCAAAAGCAAGGACGCTAGGCTCAGCAGGAAGTTGAGTGTCACTGAGTTTGTGCTGGCATTTGGACTATTCAGGGACGTACTCTGTTCAGTCAGCCCTGGCCGCAGGGAGGAGTTGGACCTGTATTTACACAGGGTTGTGCAGATGGCGTACAAATACGGGGGTACCACGTTCTACGAGTACCACAAGTCTTTTTCAGCAAAAGTAGCAGCCGCATACGCGCAGTTCGGCTACGTCACCAACTGGGGGTCCATAGACACGGAGCTATACTGCGAACATTTCGCGGGTCTGAAAGCCCCCTCCTGCACCGCATGCGGGGTGACCACGCATTCCTCCAGCTGGTGCCCGCAGGTCAGCAACCCAGGGGAACCCAGCACCAGTAGGAGCCTGAACGCATTCACCCCTCCAGCTCCAAGGAACGTGGCCGCCCTAGATAGGTTCGGTAGACCAGTGAGGTACCTGGGCAAGACCCAGATCTGCAATAACTTCAATCTTTCCTCCTGCGTGTACAGCAATTGCGGACTACTACATGTGTGTTTCATTTGTTTCAGGGCTCACCCCAGCTCTATCTGCTCCCAGAAGGGCCCTCAGGCATGACTAGGCGTGGTACAGGTCCAGGTCCTCGCCCAGGTCCTAGCTGGTCATCCTGAGCCCGACTGGGTGAGATGGCTGGTGGCGGGTTTTCTGCGATGGGTTCCACACAGGTTTGGTCGCTTTGCCGCAAAGCACGTATGAATGTGGTAACCTGTCATCAGCCCTTTCCGAGCCAGAGATCGTGTCCGGGCTAATCCAGCAGGAACTGGCAAAAGGTTTCATGATAGGTCCCTTTGATGTGCCCCCTTTTTCATGTTGGAGAGTCAGCCCTCTGGGGCTTGCCACAGGCAAATATTCCAATAAAAGAAGATTAATCTATGACCTCTCAGCGCCTTATTCCTCCATCATTCCCAGCATCAATGCTTTAATCCCCTCCGACGAGTTCTCCATGAAATATGCTACTATTGACCGAGCCATACAGATCATCCTACAGTTAGGGAGAAACACTTGGTTGTCCAAAGCGGACATAACGGACGCTTTCAAACTACTCCCGATCAGACAAGACCTCTGGCGATGGCACGGTGTCAGGTGGCTGGACAAGTATTATTTCGCAGTTAAGCTCACGTTCGGGGCAAAGAGCAGCCCCTGGCTCTTTGACCAACTAGCCACAGCACTGCATTGGGCACTCCAGAACGTGGCTGACTGCCAGCACGTCATACATTACCTGGATGACTTCTTACTACTCGAACATCCTAGTCTCACTCCTCTCAACCTCACTTCACTACTGTCTCTGTTCAAGGAAATCGGGGTCCCAGTGGCACCTAACAAGACGGAGGGCCCCGTCAGGCAACTGGTGTTCTTGGGCGTCATCCTAGACACTGTAAACATGCAGGCTAGGCTTCCCCAGGAGAAACTAGTCAGAACCCGGGAGATGATACACAACCTATCCAGGAGTCGCACAGTAACCAGGGTCGAACTCCAGAGCCTCCTGGGCATGATGGCTTTCGCTATGAGGATCATCCCGCAGGGGAGAGCCTTCATATCCAGACTTTTGGACCTTCTCCCTTCAGTATCGGGTCAGAGGCAGGTCATCCACATCAACAATGAGGCGATGGCTGACCTACTCATGTGGGATCCCTTCTTGGAGAGCTGGAACGGTGTCTCTTTCTTCGTTCCCCCTTTATCAGAAGGGTCCCCGACTATAGTGTCCGATGCCTCATCGGTTGGCTTCGCAGCCATTTTCGGGAACAAATGGTTAGCCGGCCCCTGGCCAGCTGAGATCCGCAACATTCCTGACTTCACAGTAACTTCAGCCCTGTTTGAAACATTTCCCATCGTAGCCGCCGCTGCTGTCTGGGGAAATTCCTGGGCTAACTCCACAGTTCGATTTCTGTGTGATAATTCCGCTACAGTCGACATTCTCAACAGAGGACGCTCTAGGTCCCCCCACATAATGCGTTTTGTCAGGAGGTTCATTCTATTGTCTCTCCAGCACAATTTCCATTTTTTGATCGAGCACATAGAAGGTAGGAAGAACTTGGCGGCTGATGCACTCTTTCGGGCTAAATTCGGTGTGTTTTTTCAGGTACAACCAGGCGCAGACCGGGTCGGAGTCCCGGTGCCTCCGTTCCAACAACTGCTGACGGACTAGCCAGATACGTCTCCATTGCCAACACTCTAATCAAGAAGTCTTTAGCTCCCAGCACGATCCGGGCTTATGATACCGCTTTGGCGGTTTTCTCCTCCTTCATGCAGGGCTTAGGGCTTTCCCCCACAATCACTTTACACTCTGCCCTAGCTTTTGTTGGTTTTTGCCATTCTTCTTTACACTTATCCCAGAACACCATCAAACTTCACTTAACAGGTCTTCAACACCACAGGTCACTCTCGCACCCTCACGCCTCTTCTCTACTCTCTGCTCATCCGATCAAAGCAGCACTCAAGGGCATTTCAGTCTTGTCACACCCCAAATCTCTTTCTCGCGCACCGGTCACGGGGGATCTTTTGCGGGCTATGTCTTCCTTACTGGACACGCACCCTTTTGGTTTTCACCTCAGCACGGTCATCAAAGCTGCCATACACCTTGCTTTTTACGGCTTCCTTAGACCGGGGGAGTTCACGCGCACTGGCTGCCGAGCACCCGGGCCAACCCTGAGCCAGCTATCATCCAACAGGCTAGGTTTCACTTTCACCCTTCCGTCCACCAAAACCTGCAGATGGGGAGCATCCATCAGATATTTCCCCACCTCACATCAGTGGTGCCCAGTCTCGTCTCTCACCGACCTCCTCTCAATGCTGTCCGGGCAAGCAGCGGACAGTCCGCTCCTCCCGGTGGCTGGGCATGCTCTGTCTTCCTCCCAGTTTATCAGATACGTCCGCTCCCTAGTCATCATGCTAGGTCATGATCCCGCTGTCATCTCAGGACACTCATTCAGGATCGGGGCGGCCTCTGCAGCCTCCAAACATGATGTCCCAGCTCACATCATTAAGAAGCTAGGCCGCTGGAACTCCAGCTGTTTTGACCGGTACATTCCGGATCCCTCTACCGAAATGGCTAATGTGTTTAAAGTTTTGGCGTTGTGATACAAATAAAATAGAGTTACACCCTACTCTTGACTCTTTGCCCTCTATAGGCGTGCCCTCGGTCGCGGTTATTGGGCACACCTCATCCGCTGTTTGTATTTCTTAATTCTGTACTAGGTCTACCGGGGTTCCAAGGCTCAGGACGGTAAGTACTCTCGTTCTCCTTTTTTCGTATACTTGCTCGTTCGGCCTTTCGAGCCATGACCACAAGTAAAAAGCCTAATTGGCTGCATTTGTGGGAGTGGCGTGGGGTATATAAACTCCCCTCTCCCTCAGGTAGGGGCGTATGACTCGTGGGCGTCACCCACCCAACCCTCCCTTTTTCTATCATAATCCATACATAGGGCATGCCCTCTATAGGCGTGCCCTCGGTCGCGGTTATTGGGCACACCTCATCCGCTGTTTGTATTTCTTAATTCTGTACTAGGTCTACCGGGGTTCCAAGGCTCAGGACGGTAAGTACTCTCGTTCTCCTTTTTTCGTATACTTGCTCGTTCAGCCTTTCGAGCCATGACCACAAGTAAAAAGCCTAATTGGCTGCATTTGTGGGAGTGGCGTGGGGTATATAAACTCCCCTCTCCCTCAGGTAGGGGCGTATGACTCGTGGGCGTCACCCACCCAACCCTCCCTTTTTCTATCATAATCCATACATAGGGCATGCCCTCTATAGGCGTGCCCTCGGTCGCGGTTATTGGGCACACCTCATCCGCTGTTTGTATTTCTTAATTCTGTACTAGGTCTACCGGGGTTCCAAGGCTCAGGACGGTAAGTACTCTCGTTCTCCTTTTTTCGTATACTTGCTCGTTCGGCCTTTCGAGCCATGACCACAAATGTAATATATGCAGATCATGCTACTTTATTTTTTATCTAGAGTTTTTTCTTAATACACCTGAATAATTTGTTACCTACGGTCTAAATGTACTTGTTGGCGAGAGTCCACGTTTCCTATAACAGAAAACCTAGGAAAGAAAACCTATTTACTTTGATTGTTACTTTTGTGTAGCAGTTGTTCTTACATTCATTGCTATATTTCTGCATTTTGTGATAATGGTTGTCAATGCCATTTTACAGATACATATACTGCACCATTGTTGTCACCATTATTGTTAGCTAGACCCATCCCTACTATACATCATTGAATCTAAAATAAATAGTGACTTGAAATAAAGTTCTAGTTTGGCATAATATTCCTGGCTTACCGCTATATTTTTCATAACCACAACATTTAAGAGTGTATCCGGGGCCAGTTCAAGGATTTTTGTCTACAGAAACAAAGGTGCATTTTGGTGCCAGCCCCCCCCCCCCCCCCCCCCCAAATCACTGAAATAGCATTGGTTGGAATTGCTACATTCTGCCTTAGGTCTGGTCCTGATCCTAATAAGAACAGCTCTGGACCGGAACCTACCATGGAGGGTTTAGGTTCCAGTGTGGAACTTACCTTATTAGTATCAGAGCCTAGCCTAGGGTAGAGTATAGGGACTCATTGGTCCCATGCCCACCCCCAGTTGTTGGGGTGGGGAGCATAGGACCATTTGTTCTGATATACTAGGCCTAATACTTACAAGTTTTTCTTTTTATTTTAACTGGCAAACTTTTTGGTATGGTTTGGTAGTGTTATTGATCATTTTTTGTGAATTGTTTGTCCTGTGGCATGGTAAACCAAATATTAATTTCAAGGTAATAATTAAAAGATAAGTTTTTGTCTTTGTAATATGATGCCATACAAAGGCACCATACACCAGTACATGGAGTGCCCACAGCTTTTGTCTCTAGGTCATAGAGAAGCATAGTTGCCGCATATGCCATCATAAAAGTCTATGAACACTCCTATGCCATGTGCATGATTCTAGTTCGGGATGAGCGAATCGAATCTGACAAAATCGTAATTTGTTACGAATTTCAGGAAAAATATGCTTTGCAACGAATCCGAATATGACCGCAATTTGATCTCACAAATCGCTTCATTAAACTCCATTTAGTGCGGTCCAGGCTCCAGGGCATCTTATATGGCGGCTCCACATGTCAGGACATGGGGCAAGGAACGCTGGGAAGGCGGGTACATAGACAAGCAGGATGACCTTGGATCACATGCAGCATGCAGCCTATCAGCAGCCAGCAACCCCTGTGATGTCACAGCCCTATATAATCGGCAGCCATCTTGCGGCCAGTCACTTCAGCATTCTATTGCAGAGAGAGAGAGGGAGAGAGCAGTGTGTGTTGCACATAAAAGCATTTTTACAGAAATTCACCTCAAGCCCAAATCCAGCCTAGAAGCACTGATAGGGAAGGAAGAAAGATTGAGAGAGAGAGTGCAACTTTCTGCAATTTTGTGCTCCGACCAAGTGGCTGGTACTGCAGTTCCTCCCTTTTCAAGTGAACACTAAGAGAATGGGGGGGGGGCGCTGAAAGGCAGGGGCTGGGACAGGTGGTAGCTGGCCTAGTGGCAGACCGCCGGCTCGATTATAGGATACAAGTATGAGCTTTTTCACTACAGAAAATTATATACTGCAGCAATTATACACTATTGGAGCTGGAATTACTGGCACCAAACTTGCCCTCCAATGGGTCCTCAATAGAGATGAGCGAATCAAATTGGATGAATCAAATTAGTAAAATAATTCACTCCTCTCTAGTCGTCGTCATATATTACCTCTGGAATTACAACAAGAATCCAATGAAACAGGTTAGAGCGATAAAAATGAACCATACTTCTACTGTTGAAAAAAAAAAAAAAATGAACCATAACTGATTAAATGAAACATTTGCAATTCCACACAAAGTAAGACAGTGGGGGGGGGGCAGGGGCGATGAGAGGCAGGGGCTGGAACAGGTAGTAGCTCATCTCGCAGCGGACCGCCAGCTCGATGCTTACCAGAGCTGGTCCTCAAAAAAGGATTTTAAAAATGACATAAAAATATCTCTTTAATCTCTTCAATTGAGACGCCATATGGTCTCCTGACCCTGCTGCCACATCCAGACGCTCTGCAGCAGTGATTCTAACAACAATGCCTGGAAAACTGCATGTCATACTGAATAACAGTATTATTTCACTAACACAGCACACTCCCTATGCGTGTTACGACAAGGCAAAGTGTTCTACACCCCTATTGAGGCTCTCTGTAGTCCAGAAATAGACGTTTTTAATAGAGATTTACCGCAAATAAATTTGGACCGAAACAAATTTTTGGGGAAATTCGCTTATCTCCAATTCTAGTCACATTAGTACAAATAGTGAACAAAGAGGAGATCAAGACATGGTATCAATGTGGTGGTACTAAAGGGGAAGGGTCTAGATAATGTAGAGTGGTTTGGGAGAAATAAGCAAATTAGGGGTATGTAGACAGGACCCACTAACAGCAGTACTCACGAAACCCCAATCTTACCAGGTCTTTTATGAATAGATTATATAGTGTAATATCTTATTTCAGACAATATTTTAAACTTAAAGCTTGAATAAAATAAACTAGGAAGATTTACATATCGCAAATATTTAAATGTTTAAGATTGAGATCTGTTGAAGTTATTGCTTTATTTTCTAATTTTGGATAGTGATTTGTCAGATTATGATAAAAGCATGTTATGTGGCTGCAGATCTAGTGAGCCTTCCATTTCTCTCTCTTGGCGTCCATTAAGACAGTAGGCCATCTGCTCCTCTGTGTATTTGTGCTTGCTTAGTCTCTGGAGTGCAACGTCTGCTGGGATGTTTTATGTCATGCACCTGAGAGACTCCCTCATGCTACATTGCTTATGAAGATGGGCAGCATTCTCCACAGGGCTATCAAGTGCTTCGTTATTTTTTTTTATTTTTTTTTGCGTGGTGTATTCTTTCAGGTGTCTGAACAATCAAACACAATTTAAAATCCATCTTTTTTTTCCAATCTTCCTTCTCTGATTGAAAGTGTCTTTGGCAGCATTTTGTATACAAAGCCTGTAAAGCTGTCAGCAGCAGTAGGAATAATTCCTTTATCAACACAAAAAGTATTATTGTATACTGCCTGAATCACAAAGTATGTCTCTTTTCTATTTCAACCTGAAATAACTTCATTTATGTCAAACAAACACTAAATAAATCTTTTCCATATTCGCACAATATATTTGTGAATTCTCAGCTATGGTGACACGTCCTAGTGAGTGTAAAATTTTGTTGGATTGCATAATGTTATAACATAAACAGTAGTGAGGTAGCAGCATAAACTGTGGAGGCTCAAAGTAATTATTCATGAATGAAAAAAAGCTGCTAATACAAATACATGGTGTCACGGATGGTAATATGGCCAAACCGGGAATACGGAAGTATGGGTGAGCAATAAATTAATATAGCCCAAACTCCAGTATGTTGCTGTCACCATTAAGGCTATCATATGTGTGCCTTAGATAACCTTTTAAAAACCAAAAACTAACAATATATCTAATCAATCTATATATAGAATTAATTTTACAGCAACAGAAGAATGCAGCAGCACACTGCCAGCTCAAGGATATAGGTGAAACATGAATATGCAGATAAAACATGGAGAGCTATACAACTATGGTGTAATAGATGCAAATGTGAAACTATGAAATAGTGAGGCACTTAGCTCACAAATTTGTCTCCGCCGACGGTCAAATAGCTTGGACCGTCCCACCGCTTATTCTCTGTCTGACTAATTCTTTGTCTGTATTACAGCGTGCACCTGCAGGCCAGGTCCATGTAATAGTTTGGTATCAACTAAAGTGCTGGCTGACTTATTCTTTGTCTGTATTAAACATATGGGGGAGTGGCTACCTCCATGTTGGCCTTGCACACCACCCACCTCTATCAGGTGTGTATATAAGGTGTCTTGGATGTTCCAGATCCTGCCATGCTTACTGAACTGTTCACACAGAGGCATATTCACAGTGTAGGGTCCGTCCCAATGAGGCCACCTTATTGTGGTGGGACGGTCCAAGCTATTTGACCGCCGACGGAGACAAATTTGCGAGTTAAGTGCCTCACTATTTCATAGTTTCCCATTTGCATCTATTACACCATAGCTGTATAGCTCTCCATGTTTTAACTGCATATTCATGTTTCACCTATATCCTTGTGCTGGCAGTGTGCTGCTGCATTCTTCTGTTGCTGTATATTTAGCCTAGTAGCGTGCACCTGCAGGCCAGGTCCATATAATAGTTTGGTATCGACTAAAGTGCTGGCTGACTTATTCTTTGTTAGAATTAATTTTAGTAATGTGAGCTAAACAAACTATCTCCTGGGCTAAGTATGATGTAGTGAGCAAGAAACAGAACTAGCTAGTTAAACAATATTTAATTTGTGTATATTTAATTACAGTACAACTGTACAAAACATATATACACAAGAGAACATATATGCAAGTACATGGAATCATAAAGAAAATAAAAAGGGAAAACAGGAAATATCAGTGAGACTTTCAGCTATGTAATTTGGCCGGTTTTCAGGTTAAAGAAGACAAAAGATCCCCATGCTTTACCATCACACAATTTTATATCTCTCAAAGCTGCGCACACTGTCTGTTAGCTGTGTTGGGAAGGGAGACCTGGGGAATGAGTTGGGGTGACGTCAGAACAGAGATCAGAAAATGGGCAACAGCATGCTTGCAGCGCCTGGCGCAATTGTTTCACTCAGCTCATCATATTCCTGGATATCAGTCGGTTAAAGATCAAAGATTACTAGTCTGAGACACGTACAATGCCACAACTCAATATTGCCTCGCAACATGTCAGGGCCATCTTATCTGATCTCCCTCAGGAGCTGGGATCCTGCTGATTCTATATATCTTTAAATCAACCCTCTCTGTAATATCTCTCAAGATATTTCATAAACTTAATACCAGATGCTTTCATGCATGCATACAAATGAAATTATTCTGACACCATTTCACCTTTTGGGCAGAGGTGCCGCCTGTGGCTTTGTCACCATTGTGTCTACTGGAGGTGTGAATTTATCCTGTGCTTTGAAGGGATATATCTAGGACATGAAATGCAAGGAGTCTAGGAAGAAGTATATCGAAGAAAGTCACATTTTCACCGCTTTTATAACCCAAAATACACACTACAATTAGGGATGAGCGAATCGAATCTGAGAAATCCGAATTCGTTATGAATTTCAGGAAAATTTTGCTTTGCAAAGAATCTGAATATCGCCGCAATTCGATCGCACAAATCGCTTTATTAAACTCCATTTAGTGCGGTCTAGGCTCCAGGGCATCTCAGATGGCGGCTCCACATGTGAGGACATGAGACAAGGAATGCTGGGAAGGTGGGAACACGGGTAGGCGGGATGACCCTGAATCACATGCAGCCAGTCACACCTGTGATGTCACAGCCCTGTATAATTAGCAGCCATCTTGCGGCCAGTCACTTCAGCGTTCTGTTGGAAAGAGAGAGAGGGGGACAGAGAGCAGTGTGCGTTGCACATAAAAGTATTTTTACAGCAGCGATTAACCTCAATCCCAAATCCAGCCTAGAAGCACTGATAGGGAAGGGAGAGAGATTGAGAGAGAGTGCAATTTTGGGTGTATTACAGCAGCGATTCACCTCAAGGCCAAATCCAGCCTAGAAGCACTGATAGGGAAGGGAGAGAGATTGAGAGAGAAAGTACAATTTTGGGTGCATTACAGCAGCGATTCACCTCAAGCCAAAAATCCAGCCTAAAAGCACTGATAGGTAAAGGAGAGAGATTGAGAGAGTGCATTTTTGGGTGTAGTACACAGCGACTGTGTGCTGCAGCACTGGTGTGTACAACAACTGAAAAGCCACTAGTAGCCAGCCAGTTAGGGTGAGCAGAACACTAAAAGCCATAATCACCTGCTATTAGTGCCTAATACAGGTTGCGTAGTGAAGCGTATTGTTCTCTATTAAGTGTAATCTGTGAGTACATAGGTGGTGTACCATTTTGTTCCTGTTAAAGTCTTAAGGGCCTAGTGACTGTGAAAGGCCAGCAAAAAGTACACACCTGCTCCTTTTGTAGACAAATACTGTTTTAAGTTTAGTGGAGCGTATTGTACTCCCCTCAGAAGTGCATACCACGTGTACATCTACGTGGTGTACCATTTTGTTCCTGTTATAGTCCTAAGGGCCTAGTTACTGTGAAAGGCCAGCCAAAAGTACACACCTGCTGCTGTTCTAGACAAATACTGTTTTGGGCGTAGTGGAGTGTATTGTACTCCCCTCATAAGTTCATACCATGTTCGTACATCTACGTGGTATACCCTTTTGTTCCAGTTTAAGTCCTAAGGACCTAGTTACTGTGAAAGGCCAGCCAAAAGTACACACCTACTGCTCATCTAGACAAATACTGTTTTAAGCGTAGTGGAGCGTATTGTACTCCCCTCATATACGCAAGTATGTAAGGCAGAGAAGCGCCATAACATGTACAGAGGAGTGGCAGAGGCCTAATTTCATCAGGCGCAGGCAGAGGTTGCAGCAGACTAGGGGCGAGTGGCAGCAGGAGTCGCAGCGAGAGGCCTGAGCTCCCAGTATCAGCTAGCGGTCGTGTCTTGACCAGCAACCCATCTGATTTCATTGACTGGTTAACTCGGTCATCCCCTTCATCACAAGTAACATCTGACACCCCCAGTCAACAGTCGGTGGGTTCCTCAGACACAACCATCAGTTGGCATGGCGAACTGGGCAAGTAGTGATGAGGAGAAAGGCGTGATAGGTGGTGTTGGGTGCATTCAGGCTCCTGAAGCACACACTTTTGAGGAACCTGAGGAGGACATCAGTGACGTGAAGACACAACTTGATGATGATGATGAAGCCGATAGCACTTGGGAGCCAGGTGCAGAAGGGGCTTCATCATCATGAGGAGAAGAGGGTGGCAGGTTGCTCGTGAGGCAGCAGTAGAGCCAGCAAGGTGGTAGCATGGTTGGGAGTCAGCATGGGGGCAGCAGTGGGAAGTCTGGAGCCAAACGTGCCCGGGGTAGAACACCTGCTTCGTGGCAGCCTACCTGCCTGGGAGGTAGTGGAACAGGTGTCCCTGGAGTCAGCGGCAGTAGAAATTCGTACACCAGTCTCACACAGTAGTATTAGAGCCTTCTTTACACCACACAAGCTGGAAGCGGGGTGATCACTGTGATCTATACTGTGCAAAAAAAAAAATGAATATTCATAATTACGAATATGCGATATTTGCAAATAAAATTTGTATTGCGAATATTCGCAGGCAACACTAATTATAAATATTGTTCTTAATTTGTGATGCAATTCAGAACCTTTTACCTTATGGATGCAGATAGAAAATTAAAAAAAATATATAATTTTGGTAACAATTATTAGCCTGTTGTATAATTGCAGCGATGAATTTATGGAATTTTGTGTGATTTGGTCAAACAGTTGACTGAATGACTCTTTAACGTGGTAGTATTTTGGTCAGTGGTTGTAAACAAAAACTAAAGGTGCCCATACACTTTAGTGAAAAGTTGCCTGAATCTGCTGACTTCAGCAGAACCAGACAGCTGTCTAAAGTGTATGAGGGCCTCCCGATTCTCCCCTAACAAATGATGTCAGAGGAGAGAAGGAACAGGCATGTTGGTTTTTAGCTGCACAACCTTTTGTTTTCAGAGAGAACCCCTATTCTCTCCATTCAGAACCCACAAATGTTTAGCTAAACATTCATGTGCATGGGTTCAGGTAAAGGTATATAGCCACCTTACAAGGATCATCAAGCAGCAATATTTTTTATAATTGGATAAGGTAGGTGGTAAGTAATAAAAAAATATATATACTTTCCACAGAGGTCTAGTCCCTTCTGAGCAGTGCTTCTGGTTTCAGGGACATGACATCATTGGCAGATTTTTTTATACCAACCTATATGTACCACTGTACAAGGTGCACAAACCACTGCAATTGTGAGCATGCAGCAGCTAAGTGCTGGAACAATTGGGATTTTTAGATTGAGGTAGTTTGCAGATCTCTTTTACTTTCTGGAACCAGTTGATTTAAAAAAAAAAAAATGTTTTCCACAGGAGTACCCCTTTAAAACTAGCCACTGCATCTCAGGCCCTTAAAGGGATACTTCGGCCCTAATACATCTTATCCCCTATCCAAAGGATAGGAGATAAGATATATGATCGTGGGAGTCCCCCCACAATCTGTCATTCCGCACCCATCTTTGTGAACTCTCCACAGCGCTGGAGGCTCCGAGTGTGAAGCATGATGACCACGGTGCCTGAGTATCAGAGCTCACAAAGGTGGGTGCGAAATTACAGATTGTTGGGACAGGACCCCTGCGATCATACAACGTATCCCCTATCCTTTGGATAGGGGATAAGATGTATTAGGGCCGGAGTATCCCTTTCAGAAAAAAAACCCAGCTATAAACGAGCACATATATTTAAGAGTACGAGAACATATCTCCATATAACTAAATATCTAGTTTGAACCTTGCTCCTTGAGCATCCTTCGTGGGTCTTATTGCTATGGATAAACATTATGAGAAATCATCGACCTTATTACACACAACTGCCTACACTAACTGTTTGCCTAGGAATGTTAAACACCATTTTATAGACCTCTTTATTCAGCATGCTTACTTCTAATTACATTTAAATCTTTCCAGATCCCTATGTGAAAATTCATCTCATGCAGAATGGAAAAAGACTGAAGAAAAAGAAGACAACTATTAAGAAGAATACTCTTAATCCCTACTACAATGAGTCATTTAGCTTTGAAGTACCATTTGAGCAAATTCAGGTAATCTCAAACATCACCTTGAAGCATCCAAACATGGTTCCTATCTGCTTCTACTTTTGAATGGATGTAATGAGGACTGTAATTACAGCGTCATCCGAGCTTTCAGACCATATTCACGTTCTATTACTGAGTCTTTTTACATCCTTTATAAAATATTATTATAAGAGCTAGATAGAAATGTAAAGAACAAGATTGTATTACATGGCGCCATCCTTTTCCTACTTTTCACTTACATTTCACTAATGAGATGGTATTTTATCTGCCGCTATGTCCAGAGATAGGTGGCCTAGCATATGGGAACCTGGGCACTGTCTCATTACATAAGTGCTGATGTCTTGAAGTGACATTATGGTTCAATGGCAATGGCTAATAGAAACATCTCTGGCTAAATAGTAAGAGGTTTGCAGACAAATGTTATACAGATAAGAGCAAATGAGATATTACTACTTTTTCCCATCATTTTTGACAGTTACCATACTTTACCTTATCCTGGACTGTCGCAGGGAAGAGATATGTAATGCAGATCCACAGGTGTTCCTTCCAGATATGAAGTCAAAATAACCTACTATTTAGCATAAATATCTATGGTGAAGCAGAAGTCAGAATTCGCTTGTTACTGTAAATAATAAAGCATTTTTAGATTTCCTGTGTTACTTCTTAGTTATATTTGAAGGTTTCCATTCTTTGAATAAAAGAGTATATGCACATAGAAAATAATACTTTGGTGAAAATTATTAGCCTGTTGCATACTTGCAGTAATGAATCTACGGTATTTTATAGAACCTTGTCCCTTTTCAGTTTATATAATATTAGATTTTATACTTGATATCATGTTTCTTTTATATAGAGATGAGTCATTTATTTATGATCGCTTTAGCTGATTCATCTGATTTGTGTGGCATTGAGGCTGCATTGGTGAATTGGTTGAATTTGTTTCATGTTTGCTTTTGAAGAATTTTACTGAACATAAAATAGTTCTCTCCAATTGTATTCTATAAAACAGGGCATCAGCACATCAGTAAAAGGAGACCTCAATCAAAAATGAACTTACCTCCTATCCACAGGATAGGGGATAAGCAGCTGATCGTGGGGTATCCGACCACTTGGACCCCCTGCAATCTCCTGGATGGGACCCGTGTGCTGCTGCCTAAACTAGCTCAATTTATTTCTATGGGAGCACCGAAAAAATCTCAGCACAGCACTCAGGCATCATCTGCGCTCCCATAGAAATGAATGGAGCTTGTGCTGTTTACCGGTAGATGACACACACTCCTCACTGAGAGAGCCAGTGTCCCGTCCTGGAGATCATGGCGGTTCCCAGCGATCGGATCCCCTGCGATCAGCTACTTATCCCCTATCCTGTGCATAGGGGATAAGTTAAAGCGATACATTGCTTCTAGACGTGTTATCCCCTATCGAAAGGATAGAGGATAACATGTCTGATGATGGGGTCCCCAGCGGCTGGAACTCTGCCGCAGCACCCCAGTCATCCGGTGCACGGAGTGAACTCTGTGCAGTGCTGGATGACTGGCAAACATATGTGCCACGCCCCCTTCATTCATGTCTTGGGAGGAGGCATGACGGCTGTACTAGTGGTCATGCCCTCTCCCATAGACATGAATGGAGGGAGCGTGGTGTGATGTCGCGATCATAAAAGCCCCAATCTATTTTACTCAAGTTTCATTTTACAGGATCACCATGTTATTACTTGTCAAAATATTAATTTTTTTTATCTCTTTTCTCTTTTTCAGAAAGTGCAAGTTGTTGTAACTGTTTTGGACTATGACAAGATTGGAAAGAATGATGCTATTGGGAAAGTGTTTGTAGGCTACAACAGTACCGGTGCAGAGCTCCGGCATTGGTCAGATATGCTGGCCAATCCACGACGACCCATTGCACAGTGGCATACTTTAACGCCTGAGGAAGAAGTAGATGCAATGCTTGGCGTGAAAAAATAAGGAGAATCCAATCTGCAGTTGCCCATATAGTGCTCTTTAGCCAGTATATGTAAATACCTCAGTAGTATGGGTCCTTTCATGTCTTTCCATGCATTCCTACTCCAGGTCATTCGTACCTATTCATTTGATTTGCACAAATTTTTATGTCTTTACTTCCCTTGAAAAGAAAAAAAAAACATATTGTGCGCCACACAACTGCCCTCTTACTCTTCTTTTTAAGCAATATGATGTGTAGATAGAGCATGAATCGATTTGTTATCACACTCTTGTACATAACAGTATGCCAACATTTATTTCTAGTCTGTGTATTTGTATGTTGTACGCATTTCTTATTCTGTGTATACTTCGATGTTTTTAATAAGATGTTCTATTTTAAACAATGTAAATTGACTAAATATAGAAGAGCTGATACTATATTACAGGTTAATTATCGTATCGTCCGCATTCCAGGAGAAATTCCAACTTATAAGGCACTAGTAGAGTTGCACTGACATCTTAAAGGACAACTTAAATCTGAGCACGACCAGATCCATGCAATTACTAAATAGGCGTACATTCCATATTTTCTGTGAGCAAATTAGTTCATACGTGTAGATTTTAGTCAGCGGCAACAACTACAATTGGAGGAGAAGTGTAAATGTCCACGACAGGTCTGGCCACTAGATGCCAAGCTATTACTTTGTATATATTTCTGTGTTTAAAAAAAAAAAAAAAAAAAGAAAAAAAAAGTCTAAGCTAAAATTGTGGCATTTTTCAACCTGAGCGATGAGGTAATAACAGGGAATACAGAGATTCTGTATATGTGTATGTATATATAATCTCCAGGACTACTCCTTATATCCCATGAGATTCGCTTGTGCAAACAGCGCCTTTTGCTTGTCAAAGTCCTGTAAATTTTAGCTTTAGATAGAATATACATCTCGTGGTTTATCTGTATGTTTTCACATGCCATATATCATATACTCTGTGTGTATATGTTGTACTCGCATATCCTGTTTCACGGATAGATCGTGAGGCATACTGACCATTGCTGGAAAGCATTCTGCTGAGTACACCGTCACCTACGTTTTCATAGTTAACAATCAGTATTGTGACCCAATATATATATATATAAAGACTAAACTGATTTAGCCATAATTCTGAATGCACTTCAAGTAAGCCAAAACAGCTAGTGACCTTTTTTATATATACTATTTGTATAATGAGTTTTAATTTGTCCTTTAAAAATGGTATAAAACAAAGAACAAGTGCTAGCAAACTGGAGCACCCTCTTGTGTATACTAGATGCTCATTTCAGGAGGAGTTTTTAAATGTTTTCAATGTTATTATGTAGTAAATGGCACTATTATGAAGCTATTAGTCATTCCATAAGAGTCTTAAACGACTGCTCTGTGTATCACTGTGACTGCCGTGTGTGCTTAGATGAAACTTAGTTCTCTCAGTGAATAGCAATCAATTAATTCTATAGTGATATTGTACTGATACTGCCATCTTTTTCTACTGCTGCAGGAGAGCATAGCACAAATAGGTTACTATGGACCAATTTGAAACTGGGAGCTATGCTGGTTCCTGGATACAGAATAGATCACACAGCAATGTATCGAGCACTGTGCAATATTATCCATAAATTATCTATATTTAAATATATATATATATATACATTAAAAAAATATATATCGATAAACATTGCAGTCCAAATCTAGTTATCTTTACAAATATCATTTGGTGAGAAGACGTTGTGAAACAATATATTGTATTTATCTTTATTTTCACTGCACAGATCAGGAATAGGAGATAGTTATTTTATTTAAGTATTTATTGTTTGCTTGCTTTTTTTTTTTTTTTTTTTTTTTTTTTAAGACACTGGATCATGAATACAAAACAGGGCATAATACTCAAATGAATTTGTGTGCAAGATGCATCCGTGATCTCCCTGCCGAGATACAATTAGCCATCTTATCTAGATGCGCAACCAATACTAATCAATGGGATCATTCTTAATGTTGTCCCTCTTATATTACTGATAAGGATTAAGGATAGAACATGTTATTAACTAGACGAGATTTTTACTATTAAACTATCAGAGAATACCCTGTTATCTTGGCTCTAGAGTGGCATTAATAATGTAGAATGGTTTTAGGCCTGAATGCATAATCTGAAATAGTAAGGTGTGTATATATATATATATATATATATATATATATATATATATAAATTCATCATACTATTTTAGTTTATTATTGCTGTTATTATATTCTAATTGTTTTTCTTTTTTTTTCCCCCAAACTCTGTCTATATGTCTAACGGATATGCTCAAAATGCAGGTTCGTACTGCCGAATATATAGATATTATAGATATTAATGCATTTTTACTCATCTTTTTACTCCCGCCTCTTAATATAAGATGGTTAGAAACTTCCTGAACCTGCTCTTTGATCAGAATGGAGTGAAAACCATAAACAGCCACATCTACCTTTTGGACAAAGCTGTGTAAAGTCTTAGAATCTGATGCTGTAGAAATCCTAGTTGCCTTTGTCTATACTTACTGCCTGCTTGAGTGTTTCTATGTGTGAGTTTCTCTCCTGTATCTCGTAGAAATGTTTGGGTGTTTTCTCTTGCCATATTGCTCGTGACCCGCGGGCTAACAAAGTTTGCTGTGTATACCTTCATTTTTGATGAAGTGGTTACAATTTAGTTTCACTTTGTGTAGTGATTCCCACAGTAAAGTTTTCAGATCGTTGTTAAAAACCTTGACATATTCAGCAAATATTCAATAAAAATATTTTATTTCCTGTTCACGTCTCTATTTTTGTTACATAAGACAATATACACGACTATTATACCACAAAAAAGAAGAATTACTTATGTTTGTTGTTGTCTGTGAGACATGGAAGTCATGAGCACAAATAATTACTACTATTATGCTAAAACATAACATTATAAAGGATTCTGAAATATTGAAATACGATTAATCAAAACTTGTGCAAAAGAAAAGTTTCCCAGTTGTACCTAGCAACCAATCAGATCACTTCTTTAATTTTTTATAAGGCCTCTGAAAAATAAAAGAAGCAATCTGACTGGTTGCTATGGCCAACTGGTCAACTTTTCCTCAGCATATAGATCAGCATGTGGAATCACGATTTCCTTCCAGACCAGGTGCTGGCAGTGCGTTGCTGCCGCAAACAAGGTAGATGCAGGAAAAAATTAGGTATGATTTTACCCACTTTGTACCCTCCATATGCTTTTAATGAAGAAAAAATAAAGTTCTTATGCTTTACATACATCGGTGTCCAAAAGTACTGAGGGATCCATGCTCCATAGTGAGCGAAGCCTTTTTCCTTTCCCCAGCAGAGGTCATGATGAATCTTCCCCACCCTGTATATTCAGTAGTTGAGAATTTTAAACAGTATAAGGTTTTTTCTGAAGTGATTCTGTTGAAAAAAAAATTGTATAAAGAAAAAGTATATTATAATAAAAAAACGATACGGTGGGGGTATAAAAAAAAACAGAGATGGCGCCTGATATCGGTGCTGTTATCTTTGATGGGGTAAAAAAAAAAATTTGAAATGCCGCTCACCTTGTAGAATTGTGCAGATTTTCAGGCACAACTCTGGGATTCGCTTTAAATGATGTGCGGCGAGGTTCCGGGAGCCGCTGTCCATCGGCACTGCTGGCAGGCGGTCCTGATACCGGGCAGGTGATGTGCGGCGAAATTCCGGGGCCGTCGGCTATTGGCACCGCTGGAGGGCAGTCCTGATGCTGGCAGGTGGATGGGAGCCGCTTACTGTGAGTGCTGCTGGCAGGCGGTTAGGATGCAGGCAAGTGTGGCAGGGTTCCGGGAGCTACTGCTTGTCAGCACCGATGGCAGGTGGTCTGAATATAGGCTGAAAGTAGGTTGAGGGACAGACCCAAAATCTGACTTTTGTGTGGCACTTCTCCAGGATGGAACAGATGATGTCGGCAAAGATGCTGTGTAAACTTTTTATTTTTCAAATTACAATAGTAACATGGGCAACAAAAGTGACACAGATTCGGGATATGCTGGACAACACGTTTCTAGAGGGGATTCCTCTCTTCATCAGGTCCATTTATTTAGTGTACAGTGTGGGTATTTATACAGTGTGGGAGCTTCAAACTTTTCAAATTTTGGCAGGTAGCTGAGGTCACTGAGCACTGGGCTATGACCTCAGTCCCCGTGAACTCAGCTAGAACTGCCAAGGGCTTCAGCAGGGTTTATTAGTAACATTGAGAAATGTTCTTCATTGAAACCAATAGACCTATTTAGGTCTATGGCAGAGCCAGCTAGCTTCATGTTGCAGGTGAGCAGCTTTGAGTCTGGCTGAGGCTTGGATGGGAGACCAGAAGAGCATGGTGTATGGAGTTGCAATTGAATATTTAACTCTGAGTGACGGCAATAGGTTAAGATTGAGGTAATTAACGTACTCTGTGGTTGCGTTAGAATGCTTGTGGTTACATTAGAACGTTCAGTTAATTGTGATTGACAGATGGGAAAGTTATTCATAAACTTGTGGCAACAATGGATTCAAGCAATACTGGCAGGTTTAGGCATGATAGAGTTGTAGTGATTGTATTTGGCCAGTAGGGGCCACTGTTGTACTGGTTAAATGGTGTGTTGGATGGATTTGTGTTACAATGAGAAGGAGGTGGGTTGTGTGTTCCTTGCCTTGTGTATTTTTTTCCTGTTATTGTTCTTGAGATGATTCTGGGAGGTGGGGGGGGTGGCTTGGTTGTTTCATAATGTTTAATTGGAAGGGTCATAGGCTTTATTGAGACAGCAGAGGTGGGTTGGATTTGTCTGTTTCATGGAATGTGTATTATTTCTTGAGGTGGTTATGAGAGGTGGGGATGGCTGGTTGGTTTGTTGGCAGTGGGAATTAGATTGCTATATTATGAGCTCTGCTGCGTCATTTAAACCGTGTGGTTGAAGTCTTCCTAGCCGGTAAATCCAGTACATTTCTTGTTTTTATAGGGCTGAGAATCTGTAATTTTTGTATGTTGGGATATGGTCGACTGGGCATATGGTGATGGGATTGCTTTTGTCCAGATGTTTTTCTGAGCAGTGTCTGGAGAGGCTGTGGAGGGTGAGTTTTCGTTTGATGTTAATTCTGTGTTGGTTGATGTTGGAGATGTAATTCCTGGGTTGTTCTATATTGTTGGTTGCAGATGCAGGTGATCAGGTAAATAACATAGCTTGATTTGCAGTTGAGGGAGAAATTGATGTTGAATGTGTTTGGTTTTTTATCTGTGGTATTGTTGTGGCAGGTTGCGTGGTGTCTTAGTCTGCTGGGGGCTAGTAGGATTTTTAGTGTTGGTGCTCTCCTTAAGGTTATGCCTGGTTTGTTTGGAAGGGCATTCCATAGGACTGGATCAGATTGGAGTATGTGCCAGTGTTTTTGAATGATAGAGCGGATTGCGTTGTGGGCACGTACTCCACTCTGATCCAGTCCTACAGAATGACCTTCCAAACAAACCAGGCATAACCTTCAGGAGACCACAAACACTAAAAAACCTACTATTCCCCAGCAGACTAAGATGCCACGCAACCTGCTACAACAATACCACGGATAAAAAAACAAAAGGGGCATACAGATGCAAAACAAAAAGATGTCTTTGCTGCAATACCATAAGCCACAAACAAAAAAACATTTTCCAACAAAACCACCAACGAAACATTCAACATCAATTTCTTCCTCAACTGCAAATCAAGCTATGTTATTCACCTGATCACCTCCATCTGCAACCAATACATTGGAAGACCAACCCAAGGATCACATCTCTAACTTAACCAACACCAGAAATAACATCAAATGAAAATTGCCCTCCACAGCCTCTCCAGACACTGCTCAGAAACATATCTGGACATAAGCAATCCCATCACCATATGCCCAATCAACGGCATCCCAACATACAAAAAGAACAGATTCTCAGCCCTAAAAAAAACAAGAAATGTACTGGATTTACTGCCTAAGAACACTTCAGCCGCACGGTTTAAATGATTCCACAGAGCTATAGCAATCGAATTCCCACTACCAACAAACCAACCAGCCATCCCCACCTCTCATAACCATCTCAAGAAATAATACACATTCCATGAAACAGACAAATCCAACCCACCCCTCCCGTCTGAAGCCTATGACCCTACCAATTAAACATTATGAAACCACCAAGCCACCCCCACCTCCCATAATCATCCCAAGAACAATAATAAGAAAAGGAAAATACAAAAGCCAAGTAACACACAACTCACCTCCCATATCCTTCTCTTTATAACCCAAATCCATCAAACACACCAATTAACCAGTAAAACAGCGGACCCTACTGGCCAAATACAACCACTACAACTCTATCACGCCTAAACCTGCCCGCACTGCTTGAATCCACTGTTACCACAACTTTATGAATAACTTCCCCCATCTGTCAATCACAATTAACTGAAACTTCTAATGTAACCACAAGCATTCTAATGCAACCACAGAGTACATTAATTACCTCTATCTTAACCAATTGACCTTTGCTGTCACTCAGAGATAAATGTTCAATCGCAACTCCATACACCATTCAAACACCGTGCTCTTCTGATCACCCATCCAAGCCTCAGCACGACTCAAAGCTGCTCAGCTTCAACATGAAGCCAGCTGGCTCTCCCATAGACCTAAATAGGTCTATTGGTTTCAATGGAGACAAATTCTCAATGTTATTGATAAAACCTGCTGAAGCCCTTAGCAGTTCTAGCTGAGGTCACGGGGACTAACATCATAGCCCAGCCCCCAGTGACCTCAGCTACCCACCAAAATTTGAAAAGTTTGAAGCCCCCACACTGTATAAATACCCGTACTTTACACTAAATAAATGGACCTGACGAAGAATGGAATCCACTCTAGAAATGCGTTGTCCAGAATATCCCGTATCTGTGTAACTTTTGTTGCCCATGTTACTATTGTAATTTGAAAAATAAAAAGTTTACACAGCATCTTTGCTGACATCATCTGTTGCATCCTGGAGAAGCCCCACACAAAAGTCAGATTTTGGGTATTTCCCTCTCCACGGACACCCGCAACCTACTTTCAGCCAAAAAAAAAAAAAAAAAAACTATGTTATAAAGAAGAAAACAATATTGCCAGATATGACGAGCACAGATAGGAAATTCGAATTTAAATATTGTAGTAAATATCAGTTTCACACAGGCTCTGAAGATCATATAATTAATTTCTTTACATCCAGTTATTCATAAGTCATCATGGGGCCATCAGGTTTCCTTTTCTTTTCCATTCAGCCCAAGCCACTATAATGACGTCTTCCATGAGTTTCGCCTAATAACAGTGTAGGAGCCTTGCTTATACAGCACTATTCTTACCTTTTTCTTATCTTTAAACTTTCCTTGCCATCCTCAAGCTCTGAACACCACACCCACTGGTCCCTGACACTTCCAATGTTGTAAGCACCATTCTTTTGCCAGGGTTGCCAGCCTTGTTGTCAGCGGTGCTGGTTAACAAACTACAGGCAAATGATGCTTGGCTTCATTGTCTCATACTCTCACAACCCAGCATCTGCAGAGGCCTGTGGTTGCTTCTACAAGACTTCAAAAGTGTTTGGAAAATATTTTAACCTCCTGTTTATTGACAATCTGCCTGACTTCAGTCTATTTCCCTGTGGATCTTGTACATCCTGACATCCTGGCTTTGCGCTTTTGGCCTTCCGATTTTTCTAATGCATGACCTCCAGATACTTACCTAACTAGTCAACTATATTTTCCCTTATTTGCCCCATTATGTTCTGTCACTTGGGCATAGGAAGGAACCATCTGTGTGGTTGGGGTTGTCCTTATCATGGCAGGTGCTCCAAGAGAAACAGTGGTTTATGGATAGATTAGGGCATAACCCCCCCCACTTTTATTACACTACCCATCCATACTGCCCAAAACAATCCCCCTCTTTAATGCCCCGCAAATTTTAATAGTGCCACCTTTAGGTCCCACACTGTAACAGTGTTCGTATTAGTGTTTCACACAGTAATAGTTCTTCTACATGACAATAGCACCCTATTTGTGCCAATACACATTACTAATGCTCTCCATTGTTCCCTCAGATGGTACTTTGGCCACGTTTTGTGCCTCACACAGTATTATGATTACTCCCTATAAATAGTACCCATTCTATAGAGATGAGCGAACTTACAGTAAATTCGATTCATCACAAACTTCTCGGCTCGGCAGTTGATGACTTTTCCTGCATAAATGAGTTCAGCTTTCAGGTGCTCCGGTGGGCTGGAAAAGGTGGATACAGTCCTAGGAGAGAGAGTCTCCTAGGACTGTATCCACCTTTTCCAGCCCACGGGAGCACCTGAAAGCTGAACTAATTTATGCTGGAAAAGGCATCAACTGCCGAGCCGAGAAGTTCGTGACTAATCGAATTTACTGTAAATTCGCTCATCTCTACCATTCTACATTAAAAATAAAAATGAAACATACTTTCCTCACACAGTAGACGTTTCACCCTGTGTCCTCCACACAGTAATAATCACCCATCTCTACTGTATACAGAATATAGACAACCATAATAGTGACCAAAGTGAATAAGCCTGGCAAATAAAACAGATGCACTTAAATATCCCAAATACATTTCCTAATAAAATTAAGTCTTAGTAAAACAAAGTACACAGCGGTCCCAGACCGATCTTTGACTTGTAACAATGACCTACAGCTCATCTAAGTTGTAAGGCAATCACTGTATATGTGCCAAAAATGTACTTGGAAGTATTAAGCATCGAGTTTGTTAGTTCCATGTCATGTTAAACCAAAAGGGCAAAAACAAAAGGTAGGGGACAATTTCCTTTCCAAATATTTAGATACTTTACATATCTCCTACTAGCGAACATAAATGTCATAGAGGGCAAGACCCTAGAAGGCCTAGATTAATGCTACAGAAGTGCTACAGGAATGGTTGATCTCCTGAAAGCCAGAGCTCAGTCAGAGTGACCATTGAGTTTTTAATCACCTCTGATACCAAGGCCCTTAGACCCCGATTATTTAGTATGATGGGGGTGGTCAATTCTAGAAAAAGTCCTGGTAGTTCTAAACTTCTTCCATTCAAGTCATGTAGCCCACTGTGCTCTTGAGAACTTTTAATGCAGCACAAATTTTTTTAATACTTTCCATGTATTTTAATAATACTTTCCATGTGTTTTAATACCTTTCAATTTCTGTGGCTCTACAAGCCTGTCTCTGAGCTCTACAGGCAGTTCTTTCCACCTCCTGCTCAATCAACTGAATTTAGCACAGGTGGCTCCAATCAAGGTGTAGAAACATCTCAAAGATTATCAAGAGAAATGTGAGACTCCACAACTAAATTTCAAGTTTCACAGCTGTCTGAATACTTATGCCTATGCGAAATGTTAGTTTTTTCTTATTAATCAATTTGAAAAAAAAATGTCTAAATTCTGTTTTTATGGGGTTTTACTGCAGAATAATGTTGAATAAGCAGTTTTTTTTTTTTTTTTAAGCACAAGGCCTCAACGTAAAATATGTAAACTAGTGAAATATTCTGAAAAATTTCTACATGCATTGCTTTTTTATAGCATTTTAAACAAAGAAAATGTGAGGAGTGTAAAAAATTATACTTTATTCATGTATTCATTCATTCATTCATTTTACAGGGAATGTGACGTATCCAAGGGAGCATCCATCAGTTTAATCTGCTGGATTGTATTTATCTCATTCTCAGCTAATTATTTGGCAAATTCAATCTTTTTATGTATGTGGTTCTTACAGTTTACAATGGCTAAAAGTGAGGGGGGCTGGAACAATGGTCCAATATCTGCAAGGTGCAAAGTAAAATTGCATACAGTGAATTCAGGTAGAAGAAACAGGCATGGTCACACATCTACATATTGCATTTTGATCTAATTGCTTATCAGCATAAATTCAAAAACTAACAGGTTGTTAGTATACATTTTGATCAAAAGTTACAAGCCCACTCTCCACGTCAAGGCCACCCAATTTGAGTGGGTCCCTAACGTCCCTAGCATAAAATGGCGTAGCACTGGGCGGCGACCACCAGTGCCCATAGGGGGAACGACCAACTGGCAGAGAGGCTCCAATGTCGCTCAAACCAGTCCATGGGTCGCACCTCCCCACAGATATGGCGCCACGGCAGCAACGGACGCCGCACAGCACCACACCAGTGTGAACAGGGTGTTAAAGCTCACTTACCATGTGCTCCCAGTCAGACTGGGAGGCTGCTAGGAAAGAAAAGGCCCTTGTGTAGCTAACTACTACTTATATAGGGTTGGGCTGAGGGGGTGGGGCAGAGTGCAGACACATGTTAAAACAAAAAAGAGGAGGGGATAGAAAACAAAATGTGAATTCAGGTAGAAGAAACAGGCATGGTCGCATACAGGTACTCCAAATGGTTCTCTAGCTCCTAGTAGTAGTTAAAGTTCACATGTTCTTTTAGAAAACTTTTTATATAATGTAGATAACATTATATGTATATTTGTAATTTACATTAGTTACATTTTTTTTATATTTTTGGGTGAAAAAATGCTGTCTTGTCCTTGCAGCTTTTGCCTGTGTGTCTGTGTGCAAAGACAAAATACAGGAAGTGTGCGCAGAACAAGCATACGAGCTCCTGAATGTCAATCAGCCTGCTGTATGAGCCGGACGCATGTCACAGAGCCTCACAGAGCCCTGCTTTTCCTACCCACACTTCCTGT
The DNA here is from genome assembly GCF_029499605.1 of Hyla sarda. NCBI lineage: Eukaryota > Metazoa > Chordata > Amphibia > Anura > Hylidae > Hyla > Hyla sarda. The sequence continues at coordinate 260,493,025 of NC_079192.1, read as the reverse complement.
ATTTTGTCTCTACACGAGTGATTCCCAACCGGGGTGCCGCGGCACATTGGGGTGCAGTTTGGCACTGCCCGGGGTGCCGCCGGATTTTGCCATCAACATTTTTTTTTCCCTCCCCGGCACCAGAGGGGGGGGGGAGGGAAGTTTGTGTGTGCTTTGCTGTGCGTCCCCCAGTGTCCCCCTCCCCCCTGCAGGCCAGTGAGGGAGTGCCCTGCCAGAGAGGGGAAGAACGCAGAAGCTGCACCAGCCCAGTGTAGTGACCCATGCGCCAGTGGCCCCCTCCCCCTGCGGCACAGTGAATGAGTGCCCTGCCGGAGAGGGGAAGAACGGGGAAGAAAAATGGCTTGCTTAAGGTACTGTACCATGTCCACCCCCCCTGCCCACCCATGTCCATGATGTCCATCCCCCCTGCCCACCCATGTCCATCCCCTCATGCCCACCCATGTCCATGTTTTATCGAAATATGCACTGCGTAGAAACGGATTCTTCGATTTTGTCGCACAATGATTTTTTCTTCTGTTTCGTCGTGGATTTTTGGGTAAAATGACTAATGTCACTGCAAAGTAGAATTGGTGATACAAAAAATAAGCCATAATATGGATTTTTAGGTGGAAAATTGAAAGGGTTATGATTTTTAAAAGGTAAGGAGGAAAAAACGAAAATGCAAAAACGGAAAAACCCTGCGTCCTTAAGGGGTTAAGTGTAAAGTTCGCTTGAGTTTGCCTCAGGGATCACAGTTGCTTTAGGTACTATGGGACTTGTAGTCCCAGCTGACTGACTGGCTTCTTGCTTGCTAAGATTTACTATGAACAGGTCAGAACATGACTGTATAGCTTGTATAAGACTTAGGAGCTGACAAACACTGACCATGTTCTCCACCTAGGAATCCTATATCAGCACTTCACCAGGTTTCAAACAATGGAAAAAGTCTTGGGCTTAACCCCCTAGGGAGCAGCCCTTTACTTGAACACCCCCCCCCCCCCCCCTTAATTAAACTATATTTTGTTAGTACATGTTAAAAAGAAACCCAAACTGATAAGATGACTAAACCGGTTAAAAACACGGTCACTTGCTGAGTGAAATGATAATCAACAGACCATATGTATTGGGTATAGCTCTGTAAAGGTGCCTATAAAACATCATAAAAGTGCTGGTAATATTTTGGCACTTAGCTGAACTTTAACTTTTATCACTCAATTTAGACTGATAATTAATGGGGTATTCCATGAAAAAACTTTTTTATATATATCAACTGGCTCCAGAAAGTTAAACCGATTTGTAAATTACTTCTATTAATAAATCTTAATCCTTTCAGTACTTATGACTGTCACGATGCCGGCTGGCAGGTAGTGGATCCTCTGTGCCAGAGAGGGATTGGCGTGGACCGTGCTAGTGGACCGGTTCTAAGCCACTACTGGTTTTCACCAGAGCCCGCCGCAAAGCGGGATGGTCTTGCTGCGGCGGTAGTGACCAGGTCGTATCCACTAGCAACGGCTCACCTCTCTGGCTGCTGAAGATAGGCGCGGTACAAGGGAGTAGGCAAAAGCAAGGTCGGACGTAGCAGAAGGTCGGGGCAGGCAGCAAGGAACGTAGTCAGGGGCAACGGCAGAAGGTCTGGAAACACAGGCAAGGAACACACAAGGAACGCTTTCACTGGCACTAAGGCAACAAGATCCGGCAAGGGAGTGCAGGGGAAGTGAGGTGATATAGGGAAGTGCACAGGTGAACACACTGATTGAAACCACTGCGCCAATCAGCGGCGCAGTGGCCCTTTAAATCGCAGAGACCCGGCGCGCGCGCGCCCTAGGGAGCGGGGCCGCGCGCGCCGGGACAGAACAGACGGAGAGCGAGTCAGGTAGGGGAGCCGGGGTGAGCATCGCGAGCGGGCGCTACCCGCATCGCGAATCGCATCCCGGCTGGCAGCGGAATCGCAGCGCCCCGGGTCAGAGGACGTGACCGGAGCGCTGCCGCGGGGAGAGTGAAGCGAGCGCTCCGGGGAGGAGCGGGGACCCGGAGCGCTCGGCGTAACAATGAGCTTCTGAAGTTAAGGTTGTTCTTTTCTGTCTAAGTGCTCTCTGATGACACCTGTCTCGGGAAACGCCCAGTTTAGAAGAGGTTTGCTATGGGGATTTGCTTCTAAACTGGGCATTTCCCGAGACAGGTGTCCTCAGAGAGGACTTAGACAGAAAAGAACAACCTTAACTTCATAAGTACTGAAAGGATTAAGATTTTTTTAATAGAAGTAATTTACAAATCTGTTTAACTTTCTGGAGCCAGTTGAGATATAAAAAAATTTTTTTTCCTGGATAACCCCTTTAAGTAACCACCAGGTGTTGACTGTAGACTTATGGACTGGAGTTGCCCGAGGCTTTCTATCTCCTGTTATCTCTTCTTTTATATAGATAATTGAAAAAAGGAGTGGTTTATTTTTATTTGGAGAAAGGCTTATTCACATTTAAAAAATGCTTTATTACTTGTTTTTATTACATCTTACAGGTTGAGTTATAATAATCTATTGATTTTCTATTACTGGCCAGTGTTATGCATTGTCATAACAATGATCAGGGATATCAGTGATCTACTTGTATAGCCTGCCAAATGCAGACGATACAAGAAAAGCACATGATAAGTGAACTTTGTCACCTGGTCACACTGGTGCTGCACTGTGAGGCGTACATTGCTGCTGTGGTGCCATGTCTGTGGGGAGGCGCAGCCCAGGGTCTGGTCAGGTGGCACTGGGGCTGCTCTGCCAGTGGGTCATTGTTGGTGTTTTATGCTGGGGATGTTAGGAAACCTCTATTTACAGGTGTCCATGATGTGGCTAGCGGGCTTGCACTTCATGATCATTAAGTACACTAACAACCTGTTAGTTTAATAAATTTTGCTGAGATAGGATCACTGTGCATGTTGTAGATATGCGACCATGCCTGTTTTTTTTTTCTTTGTTTAAATTCACGTAGAAGAAGAACCTCTGTGAGCAGCACAGAGTATGTAGCAAGAGCTCTGGTTGCCATTTTGACTCATCGGACCCTTGCGATTGTGCTGCAAGTGGGCTGGTGAGTCTCACAAAGCTCACCTAAGGCTTTAGATGCTGTGATCAGTACTGATCACAGCATCTAAAGGGTTACTGCTGATGTCTGACATTAGTGACGTACATGTACTGTGTCCTCCAAGGACTAAATACTAACTTGAGGTAAATTGTGGCAAATAAAAAAGGCTAAACTATAATGATAAATGATAACAATTTTTTTAATAATAGCGCAAACCTTGTTAGTCAAAAAAAAGTGATGCAGGGATGGAAGGCCTGATAATGAATAATAGACATTTAATAAATCTGGCCTGTTATCAGCCTTTAATCCCTGTAGGTGGATGGTTGTTATAGGAAAATTGTGCATGTTGAATCTTGCATATTTTACCACAAAGATTTGCTGCTACAAGTTAAATTCAAATTAATTATTATCCTTTGAAATGTAAAGGTTATCTTTAACATCTCATAGGGTTCTGGACTGTGACCACATCCTTTTGCCTTTATGGGGATTCAGTAGAGATTGGAGGAGCAGATTAAAAATTGTGTAAACACAAAGAATTATATATTTTTATTATTTAAAAAATCCATTGATATTTCACATCTTTCTCTAAGGGTTAGAGACGACTGTATTGCTTTTTTTTTAACTCTAAATAGAAAAGAAGATTTTAATGAGGTTGATGTTGAAAATAGATTGTGGCCTAAGCACCACATTCAATATATGTAGCCTATTGCTGAAACCTACGCCCCATTACCTTCCTGTGCAGGAAACTGTAACCAAATTATTTAATTAGAAATGTGCAGTAAATTACAGTGCATGTTTAATGTGGTTAGTGCCTTAGAGGCTTTTGTCAAGTTTAAAGGAAATGACAGCCATATTGAGGATGATGCATGTGCTTTCTAGCACTACAAAGGGTGTTAGAATGGTTTATTACAGCTCTCAAGATTCACATAAATAAAGTTAGCATCAAATAAAATAAAATCATTTGTCTATGCAATAGTTGCAAGGAAATAAATATTTTGTCCTGTATATATATATATATATATATATATATATATATATATATATATTCTTCTTAACATAGAAATTGTAACACCAAGAAGGCAAAGTCGTGGAAATATTGAAATGGCAAGATCGATAGGCATGTTAACTCTATGAAGATGACAAAAAGGAAAACCGAATATACAAAACAACTCAATCTATTCAGTAGAAATCCTACGAACACACCTTGGCACAGTATCAATGAGGTTATTAATTCATTGAGAGATGTTCTGCCATGCTGAATGCACTTGAGCATGCAAATTATTAAGATATTTTGCTGGCAGTTATCTTTGCAATTGGCAACCAAAAACATCCAAAATGTGCTCAATGAGAGACAAGTTTGGAGACACTACAGGCCATGGTAGCGCATCTAGGCCATGCAGGCTGCTCACAGTAGCATAAACAACATGTGGCCTCGGACACATCAGAGAAATGGCCGTATTACTGGTTCCACCCACCACCAAATCAATGTAACGCTGAACTTTTCACCACTAAACTAAAAAAAAGATTAGTGAAGTAAAATAAAAAATAAAAAACACAACACAATTTTGCACATTTTGGAGGGGTTTCTTTACAGCATTCACGGTGTGTTCAAATTGACATGTTGTCTTCATCTTTCAGGTCAGTATAATTACAACGATACCCAATTTACATTGTTTAAAAAATGAAAACACAAAAAAAGGTAAGGGCTCGTTCGCCGTCGGACTTCGGAGTTTGGTCGGCAATCCGAGCAAGCACTATTTTTTCTCTGCTAAGTTCCTGTGATATTACCGAATCACCAACAAACGTCATGCAAGTGAACGGGGTCCATTGGGACCCGGCAGTAGCCTTTTGCACCTGACCCAATTCAGGGTCTGTTCAGCTCAGGGGAAAAAAAAAGGATGATTGATCCTTAATGGGTCGGATGCAAACGGCAATGTGAACCTAGCCTGAGAAAAAAATGACTATGCTTAAAATTGCTCTGTTCGAATGCCTATAACTTTTTATTTTTTCACCAATGCAGCTCCTTTAAGGACCATTTTTCATGTCATGATTTGTAGTTTTTATCGGTACCAATTTTTGATCAACTTTTAATTTCTTTTTATTCATTTTTTTCTGAGATGGTATATGACCCAAAAAAAAACGATTCTGCTGTTTTGGTTGTTTTATTTTTATTTTTTTCATTTATGGCATTCACTATGCAGGATCAATGATGTAATATTTTTCCTCTTGTTAACAAAGGGCACACATATATGCATACATGAAGCGTGCTTAAGAGCTGAGCATACTCGATGCCTGGTTAGTATCGGTTGCTATTAGCAACCGGGACTCACCGCTGATGCATTAACCCTTTAGATGCCATTGATTGCTTCATCTAAAAGTGTTAAAATATAGGTGCCATTGCATTGGGGGGGGCGCTGATCGGGACCTCTGCAGGGGTTCTAACCAGTTTAGGAGAGGGCCGGAGGTCACTTACCATCTTCCCTGCCATTGGATCCGTGTTCTGAATACACAGGCAGCGTGTGCATAAATGTCCCAAAAAATAATGGGGTAAATGTCATAAACATAAAAAATACCTAAGTCCAGAATTGTTGTTTTTTGGTCTCCTCATATACTAGAAAAAAAATGATCAAAAGTCCCATCCACAAAAAAAAATTAGAATATATATGTATATATATATATATATATATATATATATATATATATAAAATCATGGTGCAAAAAATTAGCCGTCAAACAGCTCAAAGACCGATCTGGCCCATTGCATCACCAATAAAGCTCTTAATTACCATTTAGATGCCATTGTCAGCTTTGGCAGCAGCATCTGAACGGTCAGTAATTGCCCACGGTGATCTCGACGTGCCAGCTATTAAAGGCAGCCCTCAGCTATTATTAACATTGAAATTGCAGTACAAAGAAAGACAAGCTGTAAGGTGATGGTGCAGAGCAAGAAAGCAAAAAAGCCAGAATGTAAGTCTATCCGCTACAGCGATGAGTCCCACTTTTGTCTCTGACGCAATGATAGATGAGATTAGTCTGGAGACCACATGGGAAATTCCATGAAGAGTCTTCACAAAGGAATGTCAAACCAGTCTTACTACTGAAATGATAGTGTGGGATGGTATAATGTTTGATAGCCAGCACCCTCTTGTCCTCATTTCAGGTAAACTACATTTACTAAGAATGGAGTGTAGGTTTCTTTGTGGGTTTTATTTCCCTACAATTTTTTCCCCACGGTATTTACTAAGGTTTCCGTACATTTTGCACTTTTCCCTACACTTTGCTTTTTTTTACATATGCTCTGATCTGTTGGGTTTTCCTCAGCTCTAATCCACCACATTTTCTGTGGAAACCTTAGTAAAAATGTAGGGTTTTTGTGAAAATGCCGGGGACACGCCCTTTTCACTGTGGTCACGCCCCTTTTGGAGTTTTCTCAGTAAAATGGAGAGTTAGTTGGGTTTTTTTCAATTCTGGTGCAAATTCTGGCGCAGATCCTGGTACAGACAGAATTTGTGCCACAATGCGCCAGAATCTGGCACACAACCCGACAAGCCATGTCGGGTTTGCAATCAGAACCAGCATTACATTGATTTGGTCATGGAACCAATGCCACCGGTGTCATTTTTCCAGGCCTCATGTTTCTTGTGCTACTGTGAGCAGCCTGCGTGGCCTAAACCTGGCATCATGGCCTGCAATGTCACTGAACTTGTTTCCCATTGAGCACATCCAGGATGTCATTGTTCCACAATTGCAAAGAGAGCTTCCAGCAGAAAATGTTAATGATTCACATTGCATTGAAGTGCATTTAGCGTGGCAGAACATTCCTCAGACAACCAATAATAACCTTATTGATAGTATGCCAAGGCGTGTAAGTGCCTGACCCTCAAGTTCAATACTGAATATGTGATGTTATGAATATAAAAAAATTTTCAGCATTCGCCTACCATTAACATGTAAATCGAACCTGTGTTTTCTCCAATTCCATGACTTCTTGGTGCTGCAATTTTGTGGTATACCGGCATAGAAATTTTTAGTCTCATAATCATAATTAATGCAGAAAGTGGGCATGTGACTCCATGAACCCGTCCAGGACACAGGGCATACAGGTACCCCCTGACGTCCTGGTACTTAAGGACCCAGGGCATACCTGTATGCCCTGGTCCCATTAACAGGGTTTAAACCGTTCTCACAAGTGGAGAACGGGTTAAACAGCGTGGGTCGCAGTTGCTACGGTCAGCCAGAACCCACAGCAAATGCCAGGCACCGCCGAACGGGCCGATGTCCGGCATTAATCCTTCATACGCCACGATCAAAGTTGATGGCGGCATCTAAAATTTTACTAAAATTATCCTGGCAGCTCAGGGGAGCTGATCGGGACTATCGCCACAAAATCACGATGTCCCGATCAGCTTACTGGACGACCAGTGGGTCCTCACCTGCCTCTTCATTGTAGAGCAGCAGAGCGCTGAGAACACTGATCAATGCTATGCTAGCATTGATCAGTGTAAGCAATCAAAAGATTGCATGTTATAGTCCCCTGTACGGGCTAAAAAAACATAAAATAACAATAAAGTGTTAAAATAAAAGTTAATAAAAGTGAATTAACCCCTTTCCTATTAAAAGTTTAAATCACCCCCTTTTCCCATTTTTTAAATAAAATAATGTAATAAAACTAATCATATGTGGTACCTATGCGTGCATAAATGTCCAAACTATTAAAATATAAGGTTTGCTAAACCGCACGGCCGACGGCGTACACGTAAAAAATACCACTTTTGGTCACTTCATATACCATAAAAAATCTATTAAAAAGCGATCAAAAAGTCCCATCAAAACAAAAATAGTACTGATAAAAACTACAGACCACAGTGCAAAAAATGAGCCATAATATAGCCCAGTTTGCAGAAAAAATAAAAGTTATAGGTGTCAGAAGATGACAATTATACAAATTTTGGTACATGTAGTTATAATTTTTTAGGCAGTAAAATAAAATAAAGCCTACATAAATTGGGTATCCTTGGACCTACAGAATAAAGATAACGTGTCATTTTCACCCAAAATTGCACTGTGTAGAAACAGAAGCCCCCAAAAGTTACAAAATGTCCTTTTTTTTTTTATTTCAATTTCATCCCACAAATATATATTTTTTGATTTTGTAGTAGATTTTGTTATTAAATTATTTATGTCCTTGCAAAGTACAATTGGTGGCACCAAAAACAAGCCCTTATATGGGTCTGTAGGTACAAAATTGAAAGCGGTATGATTTAAGGAAAGGAGGAAATAACGAAAGTGCAAAAACGAAAATTGGCTTGGTCTTTAAGGTCAAAATGGGCTTGTACTTAAGGGTTAATACAATCACCATTGTTCCTGGGAGGTTTATATAAAGGTTGACTTTGGATTTCTTTTGAGCAGTGTGAGTTTAAATGGGCACTCTTATTAACACAAATTTTTTCTATAGCACTTATGGTAAATAAAAAAATCTTTCTAATGTACTTTGTTTAACCCCTTAAGGATCAGGCCAATTTTCACTGTAGAAGCAGAGCGTTTTTTGCACATCTGACCACTTTCACTTTCAGCATTAATAACTCTGGGATGCTTTACCTTTCATTCTGATTATGAAATAGTTTTTTCGTGACATATTCTACTGAAATAAATTATATTTTGATTCACAAATACAACATGTCTACTTTATGTTTGCATCATGAAGTTGACATGTTTTTACTTTTGGAAGACATCAGAGGGCTTCAAAGTTCAGCATCAATTTTCCAATTTTTCACAAAATTTTCAAAATCTGAATTTTTCATGGACCAGTTCAGTTTTGAAGGTGATTTGAAGGGATTTCTTATTAGAAATACCCCACAAATGACCCAATTATAAAAACTGCACCCCACAAAGTATTCAAAATGAAATTCAGTAAGTGTGTTAACCCTTTAGGTGTTTTGCAGGAATAGCAGCAAAATGAAGGAGAAAATTCAAAATCTTCATTTTTTACACTGGCATGTTCTTGTAGACCCAGTTTTTGAGTTTTTACAAGGGGTAAAAGGAGAAAAATCCCATCAAAATGTGTAACCCAATTTCTCTCGAGTAAGGAAATACCTTATATGTGTATGTCAAGTGTACAGCGGGCGCAGTAGAGGGCTCAGAAGGGAAGGAGTGACAATTGGATTTTGGAGAGTGAGTTTTTCTGAAATGGTTTTTAGGGGGCATGTCACATTTAGGAAGCCCCTATGGTGCCAGAACAGCAGAAAAACCCACACATGGCATACCATTTTGGAAATTACACCCCTCAAGGCACGTAACTAGGAGACCAGTGAGCCTTAACACCCCACAGGTGTTTGACGACTTTTCGTTAAAGTCGGATGTTTAAATGAAAAAAAAAAACATTTTTTCACTAAAGTGCAGTTTTTTCCCCAAATTTACCATTTTTATAAAGGGTAATGGGGGAAAAATGCCCCCCCAAAATTTGTAACCCCATCTCTTCTGAGTATGGAAATACCCCATGTTAGGACATCAAATGCACTGCGGGGAACTACAATGCTCAGAAGAGATGGAGTTACATTTGGCTCTTGGAAAGCAAATTTTGCTGAAATGGTTTTTGGGGGGCATGTTGCATTTAGGAAGCCCCTATGGTGCCAGAACAGCAAAAAAAAAACAACATGGCATACTATTTTGGAAACTACACCCCTCAAGGAACGTAAAAAAGGGGTACAGTGAGCCTTATCACCCCACAGGTATTTCACGACTTTTTGTTAAAGTAGGATTTGTAAATTAAAAAAATATATATATTTTCACTAAAATGCTGGTTTTTCCCCAAATTTTACATTTTTACAAGGAGTAATAGGAGAAAATAACCCCCAAAATGTGTAACCCCATTTCTTCTGAGTATGGAAATACCCCATGTGTGGATGTCAAGTGCTCTGCTGGTGCACTACAATGCTCAGAAGAAGAGGAGTGCCATTGAGCTTATGGGAGAGAAAATTTGTTTGGAATGAAAGTGGGGGGCCATGTGCATTTACAAAGCCCCCCATGGTGCCAGAACAGTGACCCCCCCCCCCCCCCCCACATATGACCCCATTTTGGAAACTACATCCCTCACAGAATTTAATAAAGGGTGCAGTGAGCATTTACACCCCACTGGCGTTTAACAGATCTTTGGAACAGTACCCTCTTGTTATGTTCCATGAGGGGTGTAGTTTCCAAAATGGGGTCACATGTGGGTATAAATGTTTTTGCGTTTATGTGTGAGCCACTGTAAAATCAGCCACCCCTGTGCAAATCACCAATTTAGGCCTCAAATGTACATGGTGTGCTCTCACTCCTGAGCCACCTTGTGCGCCTGCAGAGCATTTTACACCCACATATGCAGTATTTCCGTACTGAGGAGAAATTGCGTTACAAATTTTGGGGGTCTTTTTTTCCTTTTACCTCTTGTGAAAATAAAAAGTATGGGACAACAACAGCATGTTAGTGTAAACTTTTTATTTTTTTAAACTAACAGGCTGGTGTAGACCCCAACTTTTCCTTTTCATAAGAGGTAAAAGGAGAAAAAGCCCCCCAAAATTTTTAGTGCAATTTCTCCCGAGTACGGAAAACTGTTTCCTTGAAATACGACAGGGCTCCGAAGTGAGAGAGCGCCATGCGCTTTTGAGTACTAAATCAGGGATTGCATAGGGGTGGATATAGGGGTATTCTACGCCAGTGATTCCCAAACAGGGTGCCTCCAGCTGTTGCTAAACTCGCAGAATGCCTGGACAGTCAGTGGTTTTCCGGAAATGCTGGGAGTTTGTTGTTTTGCAACAGCTGGAGGCTCCGTTTTGGAAACACTGCCGTATAATACGTTTTTCATTTTTATTGGGGGTGGGACAGTGTAAGGGGGTGTATATTTAGTGTTTTACCCTTTATTATGTGTTAGTGTAGTGTTTTTAGGGTACATTCACACGGGCGGAGGTTTACGGTGAGTTTCCCGCTAGGAATTTGTGCTGCGGTGAAAAATTTGAAGCAGGAGACTCACTGCAAACCTGCCCGTGTGAATGTACCCTGTACATTCACATGGTCGGGCAAACCTCCAGCTGTTTCAAAACTACAACTCTCAGCATGTACTGACAGACCGTACATGCTGTACTTTTGCAACAGCTGGAGGCACACTGGTTGGAAAACCTTCAGATAGGTTCTGTTACCTAACTCAGTATTTTCCAATCAGTGTGCCTCCAGCTGTTGCAAAACTACAACTCCCAGCATGTACTGATCACCAAAGGGCATGCTGGTAGATGTAGTTATGCAACAGCTGGAGGTACACAACTACAACTCCCAGCATGCCGAGACAGCTGTTTGGGCATGTTGGGATTTGCAGTTTTGCAACATCTGGTGGGCTACAGTTTAGAGACCACTGCACAGTGATATCAGAACTGTGGCCCTCTAGATGTTGCAAAACTACAAATCCCAGCATGCCCAGACAGCAAACTGCTGTGTGGGGATGCTGGAAGTTGTAGTTTTGCAAGATCTGGAGGGCCACAGTTTAGAGATCACTGCACAGTGATCTCCAAACTGCAGCCCTCCAGCTGTTGCAAAACCACAAATCCCAGCATGCCCACACAGCAAACAGCTGTCTGGGCATGCTGGGAGTTGTAGTTTTGCAACATCTGGAGGGCTACAGTTTAGAGACCACTGACCGGCTTCCGTAGGATCCAGGGAGCCAGCCGCACATCATCGCCGCCCGCCGATCACCATCGCCCGCAGCCTCCGGATGGGTAAGTGGATCTTCTGCCGCCTGTCCTCTGTCGGTTTGCCCGTTCTGCCCCGCCTATTGTGGGTGGGCAGAACGCGGAAACCGAAAGTTAACCCCCCCGCCCCGATCTGATATTGGTCGTCGCTTCTGGCGACCAATAGCAGGGATAGGAGGGGTGGCACCATAGACCCGTATTACCCAGAATCGGCGCAAATCACTGGTGTGAATTCACCAGCGATTTGCAGTGATCACCGACATGGGGGGGTCGGATTTGCACGGGGTGCCTGCTGATAGATATTAGCAGTCACCCCGGTCCCCACCCGGCGCTCGGCGGGGACAGAAGCTCCCACAGGCGTACAGGTACTCCCTTGGTCCTTAAGTACCAGAGAGCAAAGGCTTACCTGTGTGTGCTTGGTCCTCAAGTGGTTAAAACAAATAAAGTTTTCTATGTTTTGTGTTTAAAAAAGCTGCCAATTGTTGTCTCCCTACTTGTCCAGAGAAGATTTCTCCCATCTTTTGAACAGACTTTGAACTCCTGCTGGCCTGGCAGAAATACAAAATCAGGAAATTCAGCCTGGAGCACTGAGGGGAGTGTGTGCAGCCTTAGCCAATCAAAGCTCATCTCAACTGAACTGCTCTGGGATGAGTGTAACAGAGTAAAGGAGGAAGTTCTCCACTGTATGGTTTCAGATGATGTAACAGGCTGCTGGTTAGCGCCCCTTCCCAGTCCGTGAATCTGACTGAGACTGAGCATAAAAGGCAGAGCAATATCAAGGTAGAAAACTAAAAATTAATAAAAAATAAAGAGGGGTGGTTTATCATGATGGGGGCAGTGAACTGGGAGGATTATAAAATGTAAGAAGATCATGACAGGTACTCTTTAATGTCAGGTTTATTTTATTTTTTTGGTCATATATAATAAAGGGCATATGTTTTGCATAATGTGACTGTAAATCCTAGCTAACTTTTGCTATTTTCATGTGAGAAGACCCTTAGTCAAATAACACTCTGAATTAAAATCCAATTGAACGAAGCCAGAGCGACCATTTATACTACATTTGAATAGTACAGTTAAATGTCATTTAAAGACATAGGTAAACTGGAGCCAGAATTATATTGCCCCACCAGTCTTAGATCAGCCAAATGAATTATTCTCATGACACAATTCTGGAAGATTCTTTATGAAAAAGCTGTATTATGGCCAAGAGTCCTTATTATTACAGTAGAAGGATAGGATCAGTAGATGATAACTGTTGCAATACATTACTAATTCACTCCAATTTTCATGCAGATTTTATGTATAAATAAACAGTAAAATGATGCCAGAGCTTTTCCAGTTGAACCTTATTATTCCTTCTTGCCAATACTTTTTTCTTGGTGAGGCAGTCCAGCAGCTCACAGATAATGCCTAATATTCTGATTCTCTTGTACAGCATGTTCTACTTTTAATTTGTATGAAATGTTGCCAGCAGTCTCCTTGGTATCTGCAGTCAACGTCATTTTAATAATTATGTTAATCCTATTTGTCCTTTTTTTTCATGGCTTCTCTGTAGCTTTAACTGTTGTATAAATCAAAATTTTTTCCCCTGCAAGTCACTTGCTTAAATCCAAGTCTATATGACATACAGTGTAGGGGGTCTACTGCCTCTGAAGACAACATCAGCACAGGGTGCTTCACTCCCCAGCTCGGCGCTTAATTAGCCTCATTGCACGAGCCAGACCAATAATAAAGCCTTTCTCCTGCAATATTAAAATAGAAAGAAAAGGATGCGCTCCATGGTGTAATACCTTCGGCACAGTGGGAAACGCTAATGTGAACTGCGCTTACCACAGGTGGTGGTACTGCTGACCAGGTACAACAATGGGATAGCATATATGCCTGAGGAAGCGACTAGTCCATATCATGTCCCTTTGTTGGAAGAATCATTTCTGTTGTATGCTGTCTCCTGCAATGATATGGATTAGGCACCATGCAAAGAAGGGAAGCGCACTGTTGCATGCTTCTCCTGGCTTTATCTAGAGATCTATGGGAGTCTACACTTTGAGACCTTGACCGAGCAAAACTTTTGACATTGGTGCGTCTTATAAGGCGAATACACACCTATTGCGGCGGTCCCTGCAGCCATCAACGGCCGGGACCCGGCTGTTCAGTCGGGCTGTTCGGGACCGCCGTGGCGAAATCACGGCATCCCGAACAGCTTACAGGACACTGGGAGGGACCTTACCTGCCTCCTCGGTGTCTGCTCCGTGCCGGGATCCCCTGCATGGCCGGTGCTCTCCTTCGTCGTCATCACGTTGTTGCGCACGCCGTCCCGTCATCCAATAGCAGCGGCATGCGTAGCAGTATGCGTAGCGACGGAGAGCGAGGATGCCCGGCAGCAGAGACGTTTTGGAGCGACGGGGACACCCCGGGGAAGCGGGGACAGCGATTAAGGGCGACATCCAGGGCAGCGGTGACGAGCTTTGACGGGTCCGGAGCGGCGGGGACACGTGAGTACTACCTCCTATACCAGTGGTCTTCAACCAGCGGACCACTAGATGTTGCAAAACTACAACTCCTAGCATGTCCGGACAGCCAACGCCTGTCCGGGCATGCTGGGAGTTGTAGTTTTGCAACATCTGGAGGTCCGCAGGTTGAAGATCACTGTCCTATGCTTTACATTGCATTTGGTTCAGAGTCTTTATTTTCTAGATTTTTATCCTATAAAATTAGGTGCGTCTTATATGAAGAAAAATACGGTAATAGTTATCAATTTCTGGTTGATGTGCTACTGTAAGTGAGGTAGGTGGTATATGCTCAGGTATTAGTGAGTAATGAGTAAGACCAGGACTTTGATGGACTCTAGGACATCGCTATTTCCACAAAAATAAACACATTTTGTACCAGGCACATATTTTGCACAATCCGCAAGTTGCACATGGCACATATATTGCTCAAGGCGCATACTGTAGTTGCACATGGCACATATATTGCACAAGGGAGAGCTAATTACCTTTATTAGATTATCTTCCAGACTTCGTGTCACCTGTGATGGTCTCTATAGCTTCCCTCCCTTGTGATGTTCCTTCCCATAAAAGGAAACACATATCCCTCAATAAAATGGGATTGATTTTTATACCTGAAGACTGGTGTTGCCTGGTTCTTTGGATATGGGGATGCAATATTCTCTGGTTTTGCCTAGGGTTATTGCCTGTGGTTTGCTGGGGATTGTCATCTGGAAGTAGAAGTCGCTCTTGGCAGAGGGTGAAACCGAGAGGTCCCTAGAAAGTCTGTCACAATAAGCCTAACCCTATTACAGATGGAATTCAAAAGAATGAAATTACAGAAAATAAGAAAAAAGGGAAAGTGCCTATGTGTCTTGGCTAAAACTATCCAAGATAACAAGGGGAGTACAATACCCTGAAGTCAATGCCACTTTTAGGCTTATTAATCCTGTTGGACAAATTAGCTTTGTAGTCCTTGGCATGGCCAGGACAATTATTTTAGGTATTTCGGTGCCCTAGGCAAAAAACAAACAGTGCCTCCCCTATCGCAGACCACCACCCCCCCCCCCCCTTCCACAAATGTACACCCTTCTATAAGTAAGGCAGGAAGGAATGATAGTCCAGGGATTTAGATTTCCCTCACTTTGACAGTTGTGTCATATCTGGTGATAATAAGCGTTGCCGGATGTGGGGGAAAAGTGATGCAGTGCCAAAACAGGTAATAAAAAAAAAAAAGATTTCTTTTAAATGCCCTCTTACCCTTCCTGGCAGCTGCCTACTCTGCCTACCCCTTGTCCTGACCCTGGTCCTTTGAGATCGTGTTTTTTCCCCACAAAATAATAGTCAGGTATTAATCCTAATGGCGTAGATTCAATGGGGGAGATTTATCAAAACCTGTGCAAAGGAAAAAGGAAGCAGTTGTCCATAGCAACCAATCAGATCACTTATTTTATTTTTCAAAATTAAAGAAGCACACTGTTTAGTTTCTATAGGCAAGTGCCCCGCTTTTCCTTTGCACAGGTCTTGATAAATCCCCACCAATGTCTCTGATAGCATCATGCGTCATAGGTATAGAACTAGCGTTTGTTTATACATTTATAGGTTCCCGTGCCATAAAGCTTGGCCTGTATAATAATATTAATGTAATCTTTAGCATGTGTGTGCATAAGTGCTTATTTGTGTTTCTCGGTATATCTACACATAACAGAAACTACGGGGGCTCAGTCTTAAGCATGTTAGATTTGTCTAAGTCCGGAATCAAAGTGTTATGCGTTCCTGAAATTATCCTTGAAATCCCACTCATTTCATGCAAGGCGGAATGCAAGCCCCTGTGCCATGCACACAAAATCACATATTAAGACACATTTATTCATGCGGCTTAGATATTTTCAAGCATGTTTACACGTCCCTAGAAGCGGCAGACAACTATGTGGCTGTGCCTTTGAAGTCCTTCTGTAGTCTAATCGGCAAATGCTGTGGATGCTGAAGCAGTACACAAGAAAACCCACCATCTCTATCATGCCTCAGTGCTCATTTAAAATCCATAAAAGATTACCTTTACAGAAGAAAACATAACGCACTTTATTCAT
The DNA here is from genome assembly GCF_029499605.1 of Hyla sarda. NCBI lineage: Eukaryota > Metazoa > Chordata > Amphibia > Anura > Hylidae > Hyla > Hyla sarda. The sequence continues at coordinate 260,476,682 of NC_079192.1, read as the reverse complement.
CTCATTTAAAGGGGTACTCCGGTGGAAAACATTTTTTATTTTTTTTTAATCAACTGGTGCCAGAAAGTTAAGCAGATTTGTAAATTACTTCCATTAAAAAATCTTTATGCTTCCAGTACTTATTAGCAGCTGTATGCTACAGAGGAAATTATTTTCTTTTTGAATTTCTTTTTTGTCTTGTCCACAGTGCTCTCTGCTGACACCTGATGCCCATATCAGGAACTGTCCAGAGCAGGAGAAAATCCCCATTGCAAACCTATGCTACTCTGGACAGTTCCTGACATGGACAGAAGTGCCAGCAGAGAGCAATGTGGACAAGACAAAAAAGAAATTCCAAAAGCAAAGAATTTCCTCTGTAGCATACAGCTGCTAAAAAGTACTTGAAGGGTAAAGATTTTTTAATAGAAGTCATTTACAAATTTGTTTAACTTTCTGGCACCAGTTGATTTTAAAAAAAATATATGTTTTCCACCAGAGTACCCCTTTAACCCCAAATTGGCTGCTTAAATGATGCAATTCCCAGGCAGCATCAGTTAGGGAATGGAACATGAACGCATTTCTCAATTCCATTTCTTGCAGATTATGATCCTAGAACGCATCTAATTGCTGATCATTTATGCAAAATAAGAATGAGGCTATTATGGCGACTGATTACAGTTTCAATGTTCCCTATAGGTTTTTTCCTATTGCCTTGTCAAGTGAAAGAATGCAACATTCTCCCCTTTGAAGATTCAGATCTGAAAACAAGCAGCTGTTGGAGCTAATCTTCTTCACTTTGCTGGATGCTTTTAATAGATTATTCGCACTGACAGCAGTTGCCATCTTTGGTTAAAAAAAAAAAAAAAGTAAAAAAAAAATAAGCAGCCCTTAAGGGTACATTCACATGGGGCATATTCCATCTTGAGTTTTAATCCACAGAATATTACAGTAGCAAAAAAGTGGATGAGAGTTTAACAAATCTTCACAAGCTGCAAAAAAATAAAAGGAAAATAAAACTGCTCACAGTCCACACTTAAACTGACCCGCTGTGTGGATTTATTATCTCAATTTAAAATGACATGTCAATGTATGTTCTGGATGTCCTGCAGAGTTTACCAATTGACTTAAAAGCCAAAAATACACAAAAATGATGTGAATCAAGCAACCTACCGTATTTTTCGCCGTATAAGAAAAAGTCGGTGCGTCTTATACGGCGAATACACCCCTATCATGGCAGTCCCTGCACCCATCAACGGCCGGGACCCACGGCTAATACAGGACATCACCAATCGCGGTGATGCCCTGTATTAACCCTTCAGATGCGGCGATCAAAGCTGACCGCCGCCTCTGAAGGGAAAGTGACACTAACCCGGCTGTTCAGTCGGGCTGTTCGGGACCACCGCGATTTCACCGCGGCGGTCCCGAACAGCCAGACTGAATAGCCAGGTTAGTGCTTACAGGACACCGGAAGGGACATAACCTGCCTCCTCGGTGTCTTCTCCGTTCAGGGATCCCCTGTATGGCCGGCGCTCTCCTTCGCATACGTGCGTCGGCGTGCGTAACGACGTGATGGCGGCGACGGAGAGCGAGGATACCCGGCCGGCAGCAGAGACGTTCCGGAGCGACGGGGACACGGCGACAGCGATGGAGCGACATCCAGGGCAGCGGTGATGGGTCCGGAGCGGTGGGGACACGTGAGTATTACCTCCTATGCAGTGGTCTTCAATCTGTGGACCTCCAGATGTTGCAAAACTACAATTCCCAGCATGCCCGGACAGCCGTTGGCTGTCCGGGCATGCTGGGAGTTGTAGTTTTGCAACATCGGAGGTCCGCAGGTTGAAGACCACTATCGGGTTCAAAATCTTAATTTTTTTAGATTTTGCACCTATAAATTGGGTGCGTCTTATACGCCGGTGCGTCCTATAGGGCGAAAAATAAGGTAATCTACATCTATAAGCTTTTTCACATATTGGGGGAGATTTATCAAAACCTGTGTAAAGCAATATGGTGCAGTTGCCCAGAGAAACCAATCAGATTGCTACTTTTAGTTTAAAAAAAAAAGCCTCTGAAAAATAAAAGAAGGAATCTAATTGGCTGCTATGGGCAACTACACCACTCTTCTTCTACAAAGGTCTTGATAAATATCCCTTATTGAACTTTTGTGTTTTTTAAATATTCAACCACAAAATCAGCAGTAAAGTCATGTTTACATTGTATTTTGGCCATATTTTCAACCTTAATAATAAACAGCCATATATTATACAAAAATGTCTGAAAATATTTGACCAGTTTCCAGGCTAAAGCTTCTTCCATACTACCGTTATGACTCGGCAGTGTGGCGTCTATAGGGGGAGCCGGGGATAATAGGGAGAGAAAAAAATACTGCTTGCGCTGTCTTTTTCTCCTGCTATTCCTGTAAAAAAACAGGCACAAAACAAAAAGAGGCTTTAAAGGCCATTCTTGACATGGCGCAACGGCAGTGTGAAAGGGGCCTAATATCATTGATGGACTATTCTAAGGATAGGTCATTATTTGCTGATCAGCAGGGGTGGAAGGCAGTTGACAATCCACTGATTTTGGCAATACACATGATATGGAAGGGTTTTATGGACTGCACCTTTTTAAAGTACACCAGCCGAGACTTAACTTAGCTTTCTGGTGTATGTGAAGAGTAAAATTTCAGAAAATGTGACCTGCACAAAATTTATCAAATGCTCTGTGACCATTTAACCTGTTGGGGGTGGAAGACGTATGGATACGCCCTCGTGTCCCGATACTTAAGGACAGAGGGCGTACCTGTACACCCTCCACATTTCCGATCACTGCCGATCGCCGGGCGGTGATCGGACTTGGAAAACTGCTGAAATCATTCAGCAGGAATCCTGTGCCAATGCCCAGGGGGGTCCTGAGACCCACTCCATGTCGGCGATCACTGCAAATCACCGGTGAATTCACACCGGCGATATGCGGCTATTCCGGGTCATACGGGTCTACAGTGACCCGGAAAATAAGGGGGATGGGGTTGTCCAAGACACCCACGATCCCCCTGAAGGGATAGGAGTGAGGTGGCAGGGGTGCCATTCCTCCTATCCTTGCTATTGGTCATCTAGAAGCGACAACCAATAGCTGATCGGGGGCAGGGGGGTTTAACTTTTGGTTTTCCTGTTCTGCCCACCCACAATAGGCGGGGCAGAATGGGGGAACAGAAGGGGACTGTCGCAGAAGATCCACTTACCCATCGGCAGCGGCGGAGGCGACGATCAGCGGCAGGGATGACGGCAGAAGAGGACGGCGATGCGGCTCCCTGGATCCTATGGAAGCCGGTGAGTTGAATGGCAACATCTGGAGGGCTACAGTTTGAAACCACAATTGAGTGGTCTCTAAACTGTAGCCCTCCAGATGTTGTAAAACTACAACTCCCAGCATGCCCAGGCAGCTGTTTGCTGTGTGGGCATGCTGGGATTTGTAGTTTTGCAACAGCTGGAGGGCTACAGTTTGGAGATCACTGTGCAGGGGTCTCTAAACTGTGGCCCTCTAGATCTTGCAAAACTACAAGTCCCAGCATGCCCACACAGCAGTTTACTGTCTGGGCATGCTAGGATTTGTAGTTTTGCAACATTTGGAGGGCCGCAGTTTGGAGATCACTGTGCAGTGGTCTCTAAACTGTAGCCCTCCAGATGTTGCAAAACTGCAAATCCCAGCATGCCCAAACAGCAAACAGCTGTCTCGGCATGCTGGGAGTTGTAGTTGCGTACCTCCAGCTGTTGCATAACTATGTCTCCCAGCATGCCCTTTGGCGATCAGTACATGCTGGAAGTTGTAGTTTTGTAACAGCTGGAGGCACACTGGTTGTAAAATCCTGAGTTAGGTAACAGAACCCAACTGAAGGTTTTCCAACCAGTGTGCCTCCAGCTGTTGCAAAAGTACAACTCCCAGCAAGCACGGTCTGTCAGTGCATGCTGGGAGTTGTAGTTTTGAAACAGCTGGAGGTTTGCCGACCCCCCCCCCCCCATGTGAATGTACACAGGCGGGTTTACAGAGGGTTTACTGCTTCAAGTTTGAGCTGCGGCAAATTTTCCACCGCAGCGCAAACTCCTAGCGGGAAACTCACCGTAAACCGATGCCAGTGTGAATGTACCCTAAAAACACTACACTACACTAGACTAACACATAATAAAGGGTAGAACACTACATATACACCCCCTTACACTGTCCACCTCCACCCCCCCCCAAAAATGAAAACTTGTTGTACGGCAGTGTTTCCAAAATGGAGCCTCCGGCTGTTGCAAAACAACAACTCCCAGCATTTCCAGACAGCCACTGACTGTCCAGGCATGCTGGGTGTTTAGCAACAGCTGGAGGCACCCTGTTTTGGAATCACTGGCGTAGAATACCCCTATGTCAACCCCTATGCAATCCCTAATTTAGTCCTCAAATACGCATGGCGCTCTCTCACTTCGGAGCCCTGTCGTATTTCAAGGAAACAGTTTAGGGCCACATATGGGGTATTTCCATACTCGGGAGAAATTGCACTACAAATTTTGAGGGGCTTTTTCTACTTTTACCCCTTACGAAAAGGAAAAGTTGGGGTCTACACCAGCCTGTTATTGTATTGATATTGTATTGTAAAAAAATTTTTAAAAAATTACATTAACATGCTGCTCTTGCCCCATACTTTTTATTTTCACAAGAGGTAAAAGGAAAAAAAGACCCCCAAAATTTGTTACGCAATTTCTCCTGAGTACAGAAATACCCCATATGTGAGCGTAAAATGCTCTGCAGGCGCACAACAAGGCTCAGGAGTGAGAGCGCACTATGTACAGTTGAGGCCTAAATTGGTGATTTTCACAGGGGTGGCTGATTTTACATCAGTTCTGACATAAACGCAAAAAAATAAATAGCCACATGTGACCCCATTTTGGAAACTACACCCCTCACGGAATGTAACAAGGGATATAGTGCGCCTTAACACCCCACAGGTGTTTGACAAATATCCATTAAAGTTGGACGAGAAAATGAAGAAAAACATTTTTTTTCACTAAAATGCTGGTGTTACCCTAAATTTTTCATTTTCACAAGGGAAAATATGAAAAAAGCCCCCCAAAATTTGTAACCCCATTTCTTCTGATTAAGAACATACCCCATATGTGGATGTAAAGTGCTCTGTGGGTGCACTACAATACTCAAAAGAGAAGGAGCTCTTTTGGAGAGTACATTTTTCCGAAATTGAAGGCCACGTGTGTTCACAAAGCCCCCCATAGTGCCAGAACAATGGACTCCCCCCCCCCACATGTGACCCCATATTGGAAACTACACCCCTCACTGAATGTCATAAGGGGTACAGTGAGCATTTACGCCCTACAGGTGTAATTTTTCATTTGCTCAGCCCACTGTTCCAAAGATCTGTCAAACACCAGTGGGGTATAAATGCTCACTGCACCCCTTATTAAATTCTGTGAGGTGTGTAGTTTCCAAAATGGAGTCACATGTTGGGGGGGTCCACTGTTCTGGCACTATGGGGGGGCTTTGTAAACGCACATGGCCTCTGACTTCCATTCCAACAAATTCTGTCTCCAAAATCCCAATGGCGGTCCTTCTCTTCTGAGCATTGTAGTGCGCCAGCAGAGCACTTGATGTCCACACATGGGGTATTTCCATACTCAGAAGAAATGGGGTTAAAAATTTTGGGGGCATTTTCTCCTTTTACCCCTTGTAAAAATTTTAAATTTGGGAAAAAACAGCATCTAAGTGAAAAAAAAATATTTTTCATTTACACATTCGAATTTAACAAAAAGTTGTGAAACACCTGTGAGGTGTTAAGGCTCCCTGTACCCCTTGTTACATTCCTTGAGGGGTGTAGTTTCCAAAATAGTAGGCCTTGTTGTTTTTTTTTTGCTTTTCTGACACCACAGGGGCTTCCTAAATGTGACATGCCCCCCAAAAACCATTTCCGCTAAATTTGCTTTCCAAAAGCCAAATGTGACTCCTTCTCTTCTGGGCATTATAGTTCGCCCGCAGAGCATTTTACGTCCTAACATGGGGTGTTTCCATACTCATAAGAGATGGGGTTAAAAATTCTGGGGGGCACTTTCTCCCATTACCCTTTGTAAAAATGGTAAATTTGGGGGAAAAAACAGCACTTTAATGAAAAAAATTTTTTTTTTTCATTTACACATCCGAATTTAATGAAAAGTCGTCAAACACCTGTGGGGTGTTAAGGCTCACTGGACCCCTTGTTACGTGCCTTGGGGGGTGTAGTTTCCAAAATAGTATGCCATGTAACTTTTTTTTTTCTTTTTTGCTGTTCTGGCACCATAGGGGCTTCCTAAATGTGACATGTCTCTCAAAAACCATTTCAGAAAAACTCACTCTCCAAAATCCCATTGTTGCTCCTTTCCTTCTGAGCCCTCTACCGCGCTCGCCGAGCACTTCACATACACATATGAGGTATCTCCTTACTCGAGAGAAATTTGGTTACAAATTTTGGGGGGCTTTTTCTCATATTACCCCTTGTAAAAATTCAAAAACTTGGTCTACAAGAACATGCGAGTGTAAAAAATTTAGATTTTGAACTTTCTCCTTCACTTTGCTGCTATTCCTGTGAAACACCTAAAGGGTTAACAAACTTTCTGAATGTCATTTAGAATACTTTGAAGGGTGCAGTTTTTATAATGGGGTCATTTATGGGGTATTTCTAATATGAAGGTCCTTCAAATCCACTTCAAAACTGAACTGGTCCCTGAAAAATTCCATTTTTTTTTTGAAAAATTAGAAAATTGCTGCTGAACTTTGAAGCCCTCTGATGTCTTCCAAAAGTAAAAACATGTCAACATAAAGTAGCCATATTGTATATGTGAATCAATATATAATTTATTTGGAATGTCTACAGTATTTTCCTTACAAGCAGAGAGCTTCAAAGTTAGAAAATGCTAAATATAAAAAATTTTCATCACAATTTGGAATTTTTCACCAAGAAATGATGCAAGTATCCACAAAAATGGCAAATCACAATCATTCAGCAGGAATCCTGTGCCAATGCCCAGGGGGGTCCTGAGACCCCCTCCATGTCGGCGATCACTGCAAATCACCGGTGAATTCACACCGGCGATATGCGGCTATTCCGGGTCATACGGGTCTACAGTGACCCGGAAAATAAGGGGGATGGGGTTGTCCAAGACACCCACGATCCCCCTGAAGGGATAGGAGTGAGGTGGCAGGGGTGCTAATTCCTCCTATCCTTGCTATTGGTCATCTAGAAGCGACAACCAATAGCTGATCGGGGGCAGGGGGGTTTAACTTTTGGTTTTCCTGTTCTGCCCACCCACAATAGGCGGGGCAGAATGGGGGAACAGAAGGGGACTGTCGCAGAAGATCCACTTACCCATCGGCAGCGGCGGAGGCGACGATCAGCGGCAGGGATGACGGCAGAAGAGGACGGCGATGCGGCTCCCTGGATCCTATGGAAGCCGGTGAGTTGAATGGCAACATCTGGAGGGCTACAGTTTGAAACCACAATTGAGTGGTCTCTAAACTGTAGCCCTCCAGATGTTGTAAAACTACAACTCCCAGCATGCCCAGGCAGCTGTTTGCTGTGTGGGCATGCTGGGATTTGTAGTTTTGCAACAGCTGGAGGGCTACAGTTTGGAGATCACTGTGCAGGGGTCTCTAAACTGTGGCCCTCTAGATCTTGCAAAACTACAAGTCCCAGCATGCCCACACAGCAGTTTACTGTCTGGGCATGCTAGGATTTGTAGTTTTGCAACATTTGGAGGGCCGCAGTTTGGAGATCACTGTGCAGTGGTCTCTAAACTGTAGCCCTCCAGATGTTGCAAAACTGCAAATCCCAGCATGCCCAAACAGCAAACAGCTGTCTCGTCATGCTGGGAGTTGTAGTAGCGTACCTCCAGCTGTTGCATAACTATGTCTCCCAGCATGCCCTTTGGCGATCAGTACATGCTGGAAGTTGTAGTTTTGTAACAGCTGGAGGCACACTGGTTGTAAAATCCTGAGTTAGGTAACAGAACCCAACTGAAGGTTTTCCAACCAGTGTGCCTCCAGCTGTTGCAAAAGTACAACTCCCAGCAAGCACGGTCTGTCAGTGCATGCTGGGAGTTGTAGTTTTGAAACAGCTGGAGGTTTGCCGACCCCCCCCCCCATGTGAATGTACACAGGCGGGTTTACAGAGGGTTTACTGCTTCAAGTTTGAGCTGCGGCAAATTTTCCACCGCAGCGCAAACTCCTAGCGGGAAACTCACCGTAAACCGATGCCAGTGTGAATGTACCCTAAAAACACTACACTACACTAGACTAACACATAATAAAGGGTAGAACACTACATATACACCCCCTTACACTGTCCACCTCCACCCCCCCCCCCCCCCCCCAAAAATGAAAACTTGTTGTACGGCAGTGTTTCCAAAATGGAGCCTCCGGCTGTTGCAAGACAACAACTCCCAGCATTTCCAGACAGCCACTGACTGTCCAGGCATGCTGGGTGTTTAGCAACAGCTGGAGGCACCCTGTTTTGGAATCACTGGCGTAGAATACCCCTATGTCAACCCCTATGCAATCCCTAATTTAGTCCTCAAATACGCATGGCGCTCTCTCACTTCGGAGCCCTGTCGTATTTCAAGGAAACAGTTTAGGGCCACATATGGGGTATTTCCATACTCGGAAGAAATTGCACTACAAATTTTGAGGGGCTTTTTCTACTTTTACCCCTTACGAAAAGGAAAAGTTGGGGTCTACACCAGCCTGTTATTGTATTGATATTGTATTGTAAAAAAAATTTTTAAAAATTACATTAACATGCTGCTCTTGCCCCATACTTTTTATTTTCACAAGAGGTAAAAGGAAAAAAAGACCCCCAAAATTTGTTACGCAATTTCTCCTGAGTACAGAAATACCCCATATGTGAGCGTAAAATGCTCTGCAGGCGCACAACAAGGCTCAGGAGTGAGAGCGCACTATGTACAGTTGAGGCCTAAATTGGTGATTTTCACAGGGGTGGCTGATTTTACATCAGTTCTGACATAAACGCAAAAAAATAAATAGCCACATGTGACCCCATTTTGGAAACTACACCCCTCACGGAATGTAACAAGGGATATAGTGCGCCTTAACACCCCACAGGTGTTTGACAAATATCCATTAAAGTTGGACGAGAAAATGAAGAAAAACATTTTTTTTCACTAAAATGCTGGTGTTACCCTAAATTTTTCATTTTCACAAGGGAAAATATGAAAAAAGCCCCCCAAAATTTGTAACCCCATTTCTTCTGATTAAGAACATACCCCATATGTGGATGTAAAGTGCTCTGTGGGTGCACTACAATACTCAAAAGAGAAGGAGCTCTTTTGGAGAGTACATTTTTCCGAAATTGAAGGCCACGTGTGTTCACAAAGCCCCCCATAGTGCCAGAACAATGGACTCCCCCCCCCCCCCACATGTGACCCCATATTGGAAACTACACCCCTCACTGAATGTCATAAGGGGTACAGTGAGCATTTACGCCCTACAGGTGTAATTTTTCATTTGCTCAGCCCACTGTTCCAAAGATCTGTCAAACACCAGTGGGGTATAAATGCTCACTGCACCCCTTATTAAATTCTGTGAGGTGTGTAGTTTCCAAAATGGAGTCACATGTTGGGGGGGTCCACTGTTCTGGCACTATGGGGGGGCTTTGTAAACGCACATGGCCTCTGACTTCCATTCCAACAAATTCTGTCTCCAAAATCCCAATGGCGGTCCTTCTCTTCTGAGCATTGTAGTGCGCCAGCAGAGCACTTGATGTCCACACATGGGGTATTTCCATACTCAGAAGAAATGGGGTTACAAATTTTGGGGGCATTTTCTCCTTTTACCCCTTGTAAAAATTTTAAATTTGGGAAAAAACAGCATCTAAGTGAAAAAAAAATATTTTTCATTTACGCATTCGAATTTAACAAAAAGTTGTGAAACACCTGTGAGGTGTTAAGGCTCCCTGTACCCCTTGTTACATTCCTTGAGGGGTGTAGTTTCCAAAATAGTAGGCCTTGTTGTTTTTTTTTTGCTTTTCTGACACCACAGGGGCTTCCTAAATGTGACATGCCCCCCAAAAACCATTTCCGCTAAATTTGCTTTCCAAAAGCCAAATGTGACTCCTTCTCTTCTGGGCATTATAGTTCGCCCGCAGAGCATTTTACGTCCTAACATGGGGTGTTTCCATACTCATAAGAGATGGGGTTAAAAATTCTGGGGGGCACTTTCTCCCATTACCCTTTGTAAAAATGGTAAATTTGGGGGAAAAAACAGCACTTTAATGAAAAAATTTTTTTTTTTTTCATTTACACATCCGAATTTAATGAAAAGTCGTCAAACACCTGTGGGGTGTTAAGGCTCACTGGACCCCTTGTTACGTGCCTTGGGGGGTGTAGTTTCCAAAATAGTATGCCATGTAACTTTCTTTTTTGCTGTTCTGGCACCATAGGGGCTTCCTAAATGTGACATGTCTCTCAAAAACCATTTCAGAAAAACTCACTCTCCAAAATCCCATTGTTGCTCCTTTCCTTCTGAGCCCTCTACCGCGCTCGCCGAGCACTTCACATACACATATGAGGTATCTCCTTACTCGAGAGAAATTTGGTTACAAATTTTGGGGGGCTTTTTCTCATATTACCCCTTGTAAAAATTCAAAAACTTGGTCTACAAGAACATGCGAGTGTAAAAAATTTAGATTTTGAACTTTCTCCTTCACTTTGCTGCTATTCCTGTGAAACACCTAAAGGGTTAACAAACTTTCTGAATGTCATTTAGAATACTTTGAAGGGTGCAGTTTTTATAATGGGGTCATTTATGGGGTATTTCTAATATGAAGGTCCTTCAAATCCACTTCAAAACTGAACTGGTCCCTGAAAAATTCCATTTTTTTTTTTGAAAAATTAGAAAATTGATGCTGAACTTTGAAGCCCTCTGATGTCTTCCAAAAGTAAAAACATGTCAACATAAAGTAGCCATATTGTATATGTGAATCAATATATAATTTATTTGGAATGTCTATAGTATTTTCCTTACAAGCAGAGAGCTTCAAAGTTAGAAAATGCTAAATATAAAAAATTTTCATCACAATTTGGAATTTTTCACCAAGAAATGATGCAAGTATCCACAAAAATGTACCACTAAAATAAAGTAGAATATGTCACGAAAGAATTATCTTGGAATCAGAATGAAAAGTAAAAGCATCCCAGAGTTATTAATGCTTAAAGTGACAGTGGTCAGATGTGCAAAAAATGCTTTCGTCCTTAGGGTTATAATGGGCTCCGTCCCCAAGGGGTTAATAAATTTGTTGATCCTACACATTACGAGTACACAAAAAAAGGTGTAGAAAAATGCTTCACTTACATCTACAATGATAAATGCCCCCCCTATATGAACAGTCATGGCTCCCCTGAAATTTTTCTAGAAAATGAAGTATTTCTCACAGAAAAGGATTGCAGTAACACATGTTTTGCTATACACATGTTTATTCCCTTTGTGTGTATTGGAACTAAACAAAAAAAGGGAGAGAAAAAAAGCCAATTGGACATAATGTCACACCAAACTCCAAAAATGGGCTGGACCAAATTATTGGCACCCTTTCAAAATTGTGGAAAAATAAATTTGTTTCAAGCATGTGATCCTCCTTTAAACTCACTTAGGGCAAGTAACAGGTGTGGGCAATATCAAAATCACACCTGAAAGCAGATAAAAAGGAGAGAAGTTCACTTAGTCTTTGCATTGTGTGTCTGTGTGTGCCACATTAAACATGGACAGCAGAAAGAGGAGGACTTGAAAACCAAAATTGTGGAAAAATATCAACAATCTCAAGGTTACAAGTCCATCTCCAGAGATCTAGATTTGCCTTTGTCCACAGTGCACAACATTACCAAGAAGTTTGCAACCCATGGCACTGTAGATAATCTCCCTGGGAGTGGACGGAAGAGAAAAATTGATGAAAGGTATCAACGCAGGATAGTCTATATGGTGGATAAGCAGCCCCAAACAAGTTCCAAAGATATTCAAGCTGTCCTGCAGGCTCATGGAGCATCAGTGTCAGCACGAACTATCCATTGACATTTAAATGAAATGAAACGATATGGCAGGAGGACCCCACTGTTGATACAGCGACATAAGAAAGCAAGACTACATTTTGCCAAAATGAACTTGAGTAAGCCAAAATCCTTCTGGGAAAATGTCTTGTGGACAGATGAGACCAAGATAGAGCTTTTTTTGTAAAGCACATCATTCTACTGTTTACCAAAAATGGAATGAGGCCGACAAAGCAAAGAACACAGTACCTACAGTGAAATATGGTGGAGGTTCAATGATGTTTTGGGGTTGTTTTGCTTCCTCTGGCACTGGGTGCCTTGAATGTGTGCAAGGCATCATGAAATCTGAGGATTACAAACGGATTTTGGGTCACACTGTACAGCACAGTGTCAGAAAGCTGGGTTTGCATCTGAGTTCTTGGGTCTTCCAGCAGGACAATGACCCCAAACATACGTCAAAAAGCACCCAGAAATGGATGGCAACAAAGCGCTGGAGAGTTCTGAAGTGGCCAGCAATGAGTCCAGATCTAAATCCCATTGAACACCTGTGGAAAGATCTTAAAGGGGTACTCCGGCCCTAAGACATCTTATCTCCTATCCAAAGGATAGGGGATAAGATGTCTGACTGCAGAGGTCCCACCACTGGGGACCCCCGCAATCTTGCATTCAGTACCCACCTCGGGGAGCTGGACACCACGCTGCCAGCTCAGAATCTGCCGTGTGACGACCATGGGGCTGGAGTATCATGACATCACAACTACACCCCCGTGTGACATCACGCCCCGCCCCTGCTATGCAAGTCTATGGGAGGGGGCATGACGTCACACGGCAGATTATGAGCTGGCAGCGCAGCGTGCAGCTCCTCGAGGTGGGTGCTGAATGCAAGATTGTGGGGGTCCCCAGCGGTAGGACCACCACGGTAAGATATCTTATCCCCTATCCTTTGGATAGGGGATAAGACGTCTTAGGGCCGGAGTACCCCTTTAAAATTACTGTTGGGAAAAGGCACCTTTCAATAAGAGAGACCTGAAGCAGTTTGCAAAGGAGAGTGGTCCAACATTCCGGTGGTGTAAGAGAGGTGTAAGAAGCTTATTGATGGTTATAGGAAGCGACTGATTTCAGTTATTAAAACCAAATATTTGCAACCAAATATTAAGTTAAAGGTGCCAATAATTTTGTCCAGACCATTTTTGGAGTTTGGTGTGACATTATGTCCAATTTGCTTTTTTTCCTCCTTTTTTGGTTCAATTCCAATCAGGGCTGGTGCAAGGATTTTTGTCGCCCTAGGCGAAAGTAAATTTTGCCACCCCCTTGACCCGCCCACTGGCTCCGCCCTTTGACGCGCCCAACCTTACTACTGGGCTGACAAACTGTAGCAAACCCCCTCCTCATTTAATCTCATTACTACTGGGATGACACACTGTAACAAACCTCCTCCTCATGTAATCTTCTTACTACTGGGTTGGCACACTATAACAAACCCCCTTCTCATGTAATCTTCTAACTACTTGGGAGACACACTGTAACAAAGCTCCTCCTCATGTAATCTTCTTACTACTGGGGAGACACACTATAATAAACCCCCTCCTCATGTAATCTCCTTACTACTGGGGTGACCCACTATAACAAACCTCCTCCTCATGTCATCTCCTTACTACTAGGTTGACACACTATAACAAACTTCCTCCTCATATAATCTCCTTACTACTTGGGTGACACTGTAACAAACCCCCTCCTCATGTAATCTCTTTATTACTGGGGTTACACACTGTAACAAACCTCCTCATCATGTAATCTCCTTTCTACTGGGGTGACACACTGTAACAAACCTCCTCATCATGTAATCTCCTTTCTACTGGGGTGACACACTGTAACAAACCTCCTCATCATGTAATCTCCTTTCTACTGGGGTGACACACTGTAACAAACCCCCTCCTTATATAATCTCTTTACGACTGGGGTGACATACTGTAACAAACCTCCTCCTCATGTAATCTCCTTACTACTGGGTTTACACACTGTAACAAACCCCCTTCTCAGCAGACAATATCACACATAGAGGGATTAGATCAGTGTTTCCCAACCAGGGTGCCTCCAGCTGTTGCAAAACTACAACTCCCAGCATGCTCGGACAGCCGAAGGCTGTCTGGGCATGCTGGGAGTTATAGTTTTGCCATATCTGGAGGCACCCTGGTTGGGAAAAACTAATATAGAGGTATATACCAGCTGTATACAGATCTGTATACCATATAAGTGATTAAAATTATATTTAGGGACTCAAAATCTTTTCTGATCAGCGTCGTCCTCTTTCCTTTTCTTCTCCATCCGGCTCAGACCGCCATGATGTCTTCTTCCAGCCAAAACTTCCTTTCTTCAGCATATGTGGGACAAACATGTTAGACCCTGCATTTTTCCCCCTTCTCATTAACCCCCCACCCCCTCCTCCCCCTGTGCCATTTCATTAACCCCTCCATCCACCTCCCCTTGCAATTTCATTCTTTTCCCCAGCAGCTCCGGTGAGGACGAGTGGCGCGCGCTCTAGTAATGATGAGTGACGTCCCCCTGCGCAGCATCAGGGGCGTCACTCGTTATCCAGTGCTGACCCTGGTTTCTGGTTGGAAGTCACTGCAGGCAGCCAATTAGAATGGTTAGCGCGGCCTCGCTGAGAAGCTGGATCCGGTCGGGGGTTGCGGGGGAGGGGGGGGCGGCCCTGCTCCTCTATCAACATGCTGGGTGGGCAGGGGATATAATTAGATGGGGGTGGGTGCGGCTTTTTGCTTGCCGCGCTCCCTATACATGTGTTATCTCGGCGGCGCTGGGTGGTAGCAGCAACAGGCAGAGCGGCGCCCACCTCAAGAGGGCGCTATAGGCGGCCGCCTACTTTGTCTATAGGCAAAGCTAGCACTGGGCTCAAGTAAAAAAGAGGGCACTTCTCATAATTTAAAAAACGTCTGCCAGACATAATGGGCAGATGTGGCCCAGGGATACAGTGGACAGCCTCCTTGACATTCCTAGCCCCCATAAAAGTTGGTGTTTTTGTAAAATAAAGTCAAGAACAGTTTCTATGAAGGTCTGCCATGTGTATATACACTTTGGCTGGGCTGTCAGTCTTATTTACAGAAAACATGTGAGAGCTGCCCTATAATATACTGTATTATAGAGGAGATTTATACAAAACCTGTGCAGAGAAAGAGCGGTGCAGTCGCCCATAGCAAGCAGATTGTTTCTTTAATTTTGCAGAGGGCTTTTCCTCTGCAAAGGTTTTAATAAATCTCCCCCTATATGCCCCGGTCTGACCTCTATATGACAGAACGTGCACTGTACCCGGCCTCACCCAGCACCCATCCCCAATCACCCACCACCCATCCCCAATCACCCAGCACCCACCTTATGCAGGAATCTCCACACAGCTCTGGTTCTTACACTGAAGAGATGGACACCACACTAATATATGCTTACATGCTGCAATATACAAGAGTTTTAGATATACAAAGACGGCCAGGCATAGCACAGCATACAGGATGGAGGCAGGGAAGCTCCGCCTCCATTGCGCACAAGACTGAATTTGCATACTAGCAATGTGGGGCAATACTTAGAAAACGGCTGGTCCACATTTAGTAAGTATAACATTATCTTTCTCCTGTTCTCCTGCGCTGTAACCTAGTGTATTGGGTTTAGTGCGAGTAAACAGCCTGTCAGTTTCCCTTTAATTATATACCTTACCCCCCTTAATGATCTATATACTGTGCCAACATTCAAATTCATCTATTAATTCCCTATATACTGTGCTTCCATTAATGAACTATATACTGTGCCACTGTTATTTAACTATACTGTGCCACCATTAAGGATCTATACACAGTGCCAGAATACATAAAAATATAATGTTCCGAAATAAATTAAATATATTCTGTGCTTCCATAAATTCTCTATATACTGTGCTTACATTCCTCTATTAATTCCCTAATAATGTGCTTCATACAATAAATACAAGCACATAACATAAAGACACATACAGTACATAAGAAATATACACACATACATAGAGACACTTTGACACATACATACAACATGGAATATATACTAGAAGATATAGCCAACAGGCACATCATACATACAGGTACACACATACATTCACTCACAGATATATATATATATATATATATATACACACACACACACACACACATAGATTCACTTGCTCACATATATACACACATACATAGATTAACTTGCTCACATTATATATATATATATATATATATATGTGTGTGTGAATCTATGTATATGTGTGTGTGTATATATGTGAGCAAGTGAATCTATGTGTGTGTGTGTATATACAGTATATATATATATATACACACACATACATAGATTCACTTGCTCACATATATAAACACACATATACATAGATGCACTTGCTCACATATATAGGCACATACATAGATACACATCATACAGACACACTGACATACAATCACTTACATATATGCACAGTCACTTACACTAAGGCCCCAGCCATCCCTCTCTGCACAGGCACATACATAGAGATACACACACACACACATATATATAGATACACACACACTGACATACAATCACTCACATATATTTACAGTTACTTACAGTAACCAACCCCTCTGCATAGACTAAAGTTTCTGGCCTGGACATGCTGTGGCCGGGGCTTCTCTCTGCCTCCTCTGCTCCTGTCTCCTCCGTGTGGAGAGGAGCAGAGAAATAGCTGATAATGACAGGGTGAGTGGCGCCCCCTTCCTGCTGGGAGGGCACAGCACCCTCCATTAAACCACATACAAATCTCCCCAGCAACAGATCTTTTTTGCTGCGCCTGTCACCCTGAGTCTGTAGCTCCTTTTGTGAGGGCACTTTAGGGGCATGTGAGGAAAAGGGCAGGGGCTCCAGTCCCCTTTTACCCCTATGTGTGGACGTCCCTACGTCCCTGGATGAGACCATGAGAAGCGGGGGGGGGTGCTGGTGGAGGATGAGACAAGACCGTGAGAACCGTGGCTGCAGTGTTACAGTGTGTGGTAAGCTGTGTCACCGGCCGTCGGCAATGCCGTCCCCGTTAAAGTGGCGCTCTAGGCGGTCGCCTATTTTGGATATAGGACAAACCGGCCCTGGTTCCAATGCACACAAAGGGAATAAACATGTGTATAGCAAAACGTGTTACTACAATCCATTTCTGTGAGAAATACTACTATTTTCTTGAAAAAAATTCAGGGGTGCCAACATTTACGGCCATGGCTGTGTATTTGTAATATACATTGGTTAAAAAATGTGTATATTTTTAATTGACAAAATGGTGTCCCTGCAGTTATTGCATGTGTGTCTGTGAAGAGACCAAATACAGTAAGTGTGGCCAGGACAAGCAGGGCTCTGTGCAGGCTCCTGGCTTGTCAATCATCCTGCTGTATGGGCCGGGAACATGTCACAGAGCTTCAATGCACAGAGCTTCAATGTCCTCACTGCACAGAACCCTGCTTGTCCTCACTGCACAGAGCCCTGCTTGTCCTCAGTGTACAGAGCCCTGCTTGTCCTCACTGCACAGAGCCCTGCTTGTCCTCACTGCACAGAGCCCTGCTTGTCCTCAGTGCATAGAGCCCTGCTTGTCCTCAGTGTACAGAGCCCTGCTTGTCCTCAATGCACAGAACCCTGCTTGTCCTTACTGCACAGAACCCTGCTTGTCCTCACTGCACAGAGCCCTGCTTTTCCTCAGTGCCCAGAGCCCTGCTTGTCCTCACTGCACAGAGCCCTGCTTGTCCTCAGTGTACAGAGCCCTGCTTGTCCTCACTGCACAGAGCGCTGCTTGTCCTCAGTGCACAGAGCCCTGCTTGTCCTCACTGCACAGAGCCCTGCTTGTCCTCAGTGTACAGAGCCCTGCTTGTCCTCTCTGCACAGAGCCCTGCTTGTCCTCAGTGTACAGAGCCCTGTATGTCCTCAGTGTACAGAGCCCTGCTTGTCCTCACTGCACAGAGGGCTGCTTGTCCTCACTGCACAGAGCCCTGCTTGTCCTCACTGCACAGAGCCCTGCTTGTCCTCAGTGTACAGAGCCCTGCTTGTCCTCAGTGTACAAAGCCCTGCTTGTCCTCTCTGCACAGAGCCCTGCTTGTCCTCAGTGTACAGAGCCCTGCTTGTCCTCTCTGCACAGAGCCCTGCTTGTCCTCAGTGTACAGAGCCCTGCTTGTCCTCAGTGTGCAGAGCCCTGCTTGTCCTCAGTGTACAGAGCCCTGCTTGTCCTCAGTGTACAGAGCCCTGCTTGTCCTCAGTGTACACCCCCACTTCCTGTATTTGGTCTTCTCACAGAGACAATAGCTGCAGGGGCATAAATGTACAATTTTTTTAACCAATATATATTACAAATTTACATGTAATGGTATTTTGTTCATTGTATAAAAAGTTTTTTTCTAATGACAGGTACACTTTAAAATACACATAACAAAAGAGGAGTGCATTGAAAAATTTCACAAAATTCATCAAACATTGAAGTACAGTGTAATATATTGTACTCAGTTAAAATTGGCCTAAGAGACAAAGTGGAAAAGGTAGATCAAAAAAGCTGCAAATGATAAAATCATAAACCATGGTCTTCTTATGGTTCATTTATGGAGTGTTTGGCAAAACAAGCAGATTAAACTAGAACGGAGGCCAACTAAAACAAGTATCTCTCAAACTGAAGAATCTGGACATGTGTAATACATTGGTCCCTCAAGTTACAATATTAATTGATTCCAGGATGAACATTGTATGTTGAAACAATTGTATCTTAAAGGGGTTCACCGGTGCTTACACATCTTTTCCCCTATCCAAAGGATAAGATGCCTGATCGCGGGTGCCCCGCCGCTGGGGACCCCCAGGATCATGCACTCGGCACCCCGTTTGTAATCAGTCCCTGGAGCATGTTCGCTCAAGGACTGATTACAGGCGACCACCGGGCCGGCGGCGTGTGACGTCACGCCTCCGCCCCCGTGTGACATCACGCTCCACCCCTCAATGCAAGCCTACAGGAGGGGGCGTGATAGCTGTCATGCCCCCTCCCGTAGGCTTGCATTGAGGGGCGGAGCGTGACGTCACACGGGGGTGGAGGCGTGATGTCCTTTGGATAGGGGAAAAGATGTGTAAGCACCAGAGAACCCCTTTAATATAATTCTATGAAAAACTGGTAGCTGATTCTGAAGCTCAAAATTTTATCCAAAAATAGATTACTAATACATATAAATTAATTCCTTATTTATCAAGGTGAAAAGCTGCTAGAGGCTGTAAATCACTGTCTATGTAGAGGACAGGAGTTTCTTCAGGGTCCTGTACTATACACACAGTGGGGGTCGATTTATTAATTCCACGCAGAGGAAATTTTGACCAGTTGTCCTTAGCAACCAATCAGATATTTTTTTTATAAGGCCTATCAAATTTTCCTCAGCGTAGGTTTTGATAATTCCCCCCCAGTGTCCCAAAAAGAGTAAAATAGGGCCACACTCACATGGTGTCCAAAGGACAAACACATCCTGGTGCAGGAAAAGGGCAGTATTTGATATGTAGTAACCCAATGTACATGGAGTACACACACTTCAGTAATTGTGGGGTTTAACCCCTTAATGACCACAGACGTATATTTACGTCTGTGGCCAGCTCCTGTAATGTGAAGCACGCTTCATATTTGCTGGGTTGGCAACCAGGACCCACAGCTAATACCGGACATCGCCGATCGGGCGGATGTCCGATATTAACCCTTTAGATGCCACAATCAAAGTTGATTGCAGCGTCTAAAATGGGAGAATACAATGCCGTCTAGCTCAGTGAAGCTATTCGGGGCCGCCGCGGCATCCCAAATGGCTGAGAGGACAACGGGAGGAGCCTTACCATGCTTCACGCTGTCCGATCGGCATTTAACTGCTCCAAGCCTGAGATCCAGGCTTGAGCAATCAAGCGCAGATTACACTGATCAATGCTATGTTATTGCATGGCATTGAACAGTGTATGCAATCCAAAGATTGCAAGTAATAGTCCCCTATGGAGGCTAAAAAAAAAAAGTGTAAAAATTGTTTTAAAAAAAAAAAGGTAATAAATGTAATTCAAGCCCTTCCTAAATAAAAGTTTGACTCACCCCCTAAAAAAAAATTTAAATAAAAATAAACATATGTGGTATCGACGCTTGCGTAAATGTCCGAACAATATAACATAATGAATAAAACCATAATGTTAATCAAACCACATGGTCAATGGCGTACACGTAAAAAAAAATTCCAAAGTCCAAAATTGCTTATTCTTGGTCACTTTGTATACCCTAAAAAAATGTGTAAAAAGTCCGATCACAACAGTCGTGGTACCGATAAAAACTTCAGATCGCGGCGCAAAAAAAAGCCCTCTTAGCACCCCATATACAGAAAAACGAAAAAAAGTTATAGGGGTCAGAGGAGAACAATTTTAAACATCCAAATTTTGGTGCATGTAGTTAAATTTTTTTTTAAGTTGTAAAATAATAAAACCTATATAAATTGGGTATCATTGTAACCGTATGGACCTACAGAAAAAAAATATATGTTGTCATTTTTACCGAAAAGTGCACTGCGTAGAATCGAAAGCCCCTAAAAGTTTCAAAATAGTTTTTTTTTTTTCAATTTTGCCCCATAAATATTTATTTTCTGGTTTCGCCATAAATGTTTGGGTGAAATGATTGATGTCATTACAAGCTACAATTGGTGGCGCAAAAAACAAGCCCTCATATGTATCCGTAGGTGGAAAATTGAAAGCGTTATCATTTTTAAAAGGTGAGAAGGAAAAAACTAAAGTGCAAAAATGGAAAAACCCGTGGTCCTTAAGCGGTTAACCAGTGAAATGCCCACTCTGATTGGTCAGATCTTCCAGTCTGCAGCATTGTATGTTGAGTATGGTTTCACAATGGTCCAGAAAAGACTGTTGTATGCTGAAAATATTGTTACCTGAGGCCCTTGTAACTTGAGGGACAGTCTCTTCATGGCAATGGTGAATGTATAAGACTTTATTCACATTTGTGTTGGACGATCCTTTGCCATAGATACAGGGCAAAAAGTATTCAGTCAGCCACCAATTGTGCAAGTACTTCCACTTAAAAAGATGAGAGAGGCCTTTAATTTTTATCATAGGTATACCTTAACTATGAGAGACATAATGAGAAAAAAATCTATAAAATCACTTTGATTTTTTAAGAATTTATTAGCAAATTATGGTGGAAAATAAGTATTTGGTCAATAACAAAAGTTAATCTCAATACTTTGTTATATACCCTTTGTTGGCAATGACAGAAGTCAAACATTTTCTGTAAGTCTTCACAAGGTTTTCACACACTCTGTTGCTGGTATTTTGGCCCATTCCTCCATGAAGATCTCCTCTGGAGCAGTGATGTTTTGGGGATGTCGCTGGACAACACAGACTTTCAATTCCCTCCAAAGGTTTTCTATGGGGTTGAGATCTGGAGACTGGCTAGGCCACTCCAGGACCTTGAAATGCCTCTTACAAAGCTACTCCTTCGTGGCCTGGGTGGTGTGTTTGGGATCATTGTCATGCTGAAAGACCCAGCCACGTTTCATCTTCAATGCCCTTGCTGATGGAAGGAGGTTTTCACTCAAAATCACATAATACATGGCCACATTCATTCTTTCCTTTACACTTATCAGTCATCCTGGTTTCTTAGCAGAAAAACACCCCCAAAGCATGAGGCTTCCACCACCATGCTTCACAGTAGGTATAGTGTTCTTTGGATGCAACTCAACATTCTTTCTCAACACGACAAGTTGAGTTTTTACCAAATAGTTCTACTTTGGTTTTCTTTGACCATATGACATTCTCCCAATCCTCTTCTGGATCATACAAATGCTCTAGAGCAAACTTAAGACGGTCCCGGAAATTTACTGGCTTAAGCAGGGGGACACGTCTGCATGATTTGAGTCCCTGATGGTAGCCTTTGTTACTTTGTTCCCAGCTCTCTGCAGGTCATTCACTAGGTCCTCCCGTGTGGTTCTGGGATTTTTTTCTCACCATTCTTGTGAGCATTTTGACATCATGGGGTGAGATCTTGCATGGAGCCCCAGATCGAGGGAGATTATCAGTGGCCTTTTATGTCTTCCATTTTCTAATAATTGCTCCCAAAGTTGATTCAGACAGTGGGATTTTATGGATTTTACTTCTCATTATGTCTCACCTAGTTGAGGTATACCTATGATGAAAATTACAGGCCTCTCATCTTTTTAAGTGGGAGAACTTGCACAATTGGTGGCTGACTAAATACTTTTTTGCCCCACTGTATGTAACAAATTCTGGACAAAATAGTACGGTGTTATTTTGTCTGCAGAAATGCCAGACACAGAGCAGAATGGAAATGCACATGTGCAAGTGTGAAGGAACCCTTATTCTACATTACTGATCACTTCATGACTAGCCCCCTCCCCCCAATAGATTACAGCAGATTAAGGCTACTTGCACAGTACCGTTGTGACATGGCAGTGTGACATCCGTTAGGGAACCCGGGAGAATGGAGGAAGGAAAAATTCATCACGCAACATTTTTTTCCTTCCGCTACTCCCGTCAGAAAATAACGGCGTCTGACGAACCCCATAATTGTTAATGGGATCTGTTGTTGCCTGATTGACGTTTGCCGACGGGGCACAACTGCAGTGTGAAAGGGGCCTAAAGGAGGCCGGGTTGCAGGAACCTTTGTTATTATGAACACCGGGCACTTTTACCAAACAGGGATGGTTCTTAGTATACAGTCATTTTAATATTATCTTCAATTGGGCTTGTTCACACAAGCGGATTTCGCTTCAAACTCAAAGTGGGTTTCCCGCTGCAAGTTTGAAAGGGGCGTCCCTCCCCGGGCTCCACTGTGGAAAATCCGCCTTAGACCCGCTGCGAGTTTGAAATGACTCCATTTCATGTGAACGAACGTGATCTGCAAGTAACTGAATACTGATCTTTTTGCATTGTTCAAAAAATACATTTTTCATGAAAAAAAAAAAAGCTTTGAAGCAATAGATCTGTCTATAAATATAATCTAGATCAACCAGACAGTACAAGCTTTCTCTTCATTTCAGGCATACAGTGCTTTGATCAGTAGCTATAAATAGAGTAATTGACACAAATAATAATCTAATAAACCTCTTAGTTTGATCACTTGATGGTTCATGTAAAGGCCATCTTTAACAATCTCTATATAAGAATACGTTCTTGACTGAGACTCGGCATGCATCAGTGACTCATAATTAAACACGTACAGTAAACTGATATTCAGGATTTCAGGCCATAATATATCAGTTATAATGGGTGAGCTGTATCCTTGTATAGAGGAATTCAGATAAATTATTAGCTAGAAAACGAAAAGGTTCATTACTATTATCACAGATTACATCTAAAAGACAAGTGCTAATGTATAATGAACAGGAGCTTGAATTAGGCTGTATTCACACACTGCGTTTTTACCAAGATTTTGGATGCGTTTTTGCAGTTTTTAGTGGAATTGCTGTAAAATGGCACCTTTTACTGAGGTTTGTGCAATTGCGGTAAATTGCAGTTTTTTCAGCAATCTCACAAAATCACTGCAAAATCACAGGAGAACTGGGCTGTTAGAAGATAGCCTTAAAGTGGTACTCCAGTGGAAAACATTTTTTTTTTATCAACTGGTGGCAGAAAGTTAAACAGATTTGTAAATTACTTCTATTTAAAAATCTTAATCCTTCCATTACTTATCAGCTGCGTTATAATACAGAGAATGTTCTTTTCTTTTTGAATTTCTTTTCGGTCTGACCACAGTGCTCTCTGCTGACACCTCTGTCCATGTCAGGAACTGTCCAGAGTAGGATAGGTTTGCTATGGAGAATTGTTCCTGCTCTGGACAGTTCCTGACATTGACAGAGGTGTCCTCAGAGAGCACTGTGGACAGACAGAAAATAAATTTAAAAAAGCAAAGAACTTCCTCTGCATTATACAGCAACTGATAAGTACTGGAAGGATTATGATTTTAAAATAAAAGTAATTTACAAATCTATTTAACTTTCTGCCACCAGTTAATTAAAAATAATAATAATAATGATAATAATAATTCCACCGGAATACCCCTTAAACCTTGAAATGATATTGCAGAAGACAGGCAAAACATTATTGCTGATTATTACAGATACTGATGATGTCCTAGCACAAGTCTAATATTGTGTAGATCCCCTTTGTGCCACCAGAAAACTCTTACCATTGAAACATGTACTCCACAAAACGTCTGAAGATGTCCTGTGGTATAGGGGACCAAGACAATAGCAGATCATTTAAAGGAGAAATGCAGCATAAACATTTTTTGTATCCCTGTGCGCGGGCTGCAATAACAAATAAAACTTTAACTCACCTTCCTGCGCTCCTCCGTTGCTCCAGTATCGGGTTCTGTTCCTCCGCTGCTGCAGGTCTATGGGCTCGAAACGTCACGGAGCCGTAAGCGTATCGCCGTCCGCAGCGATGTTCCGCCTCGACTGGTGATAGGCTGAGTGAACTGAGCCCGGCCAGAGCTCCTTTACATGACAGTCCTATAAGTAGTTTTTCAAGCACATCCCATCAAATGGGAAATATGGGGAATCTGAAGACCAGGTCAACACTATGAACTCTTTTGTCAGGTTCCTCAAACCATAACAAACCATAGCAATATTTCCCTTCAAAAAGTCGCAAGTCTGCTCCAGGTCTGACCTGGAGTACAAAACTCCCGTACGTGTGCAAATTTAAAAAGTTGCCGCCACCGCTCATCTTCCCCCTCCCCACCACTCATCTCTCCCCCTGACACTCATCTCTCCCCCTGCCGCCACAGCTTACCTCTCCCTCTTGCCACCGCTCATCTCTCCTCCTGCCGCCGCTTAACTCTCCCCCCCGCCACCGCCCATCTCTCCCCACCGCCATAGGGGAATATGAGCGGAGGTAGGGGGGAAATGAGCAGCGGCGGGGGGAGATGAGAGGCGGTGGGGAGAGATGAGCAGCGGCAGGGGGGAGATGGGCGGTGGGGGAAGATGACCTGTGGCGGGGGGAGATGAGCGGCGATGGGGAGAGATAAACGGCGGCAGGGGGATATGAGCGGCAGGGGGAGATGAACCGCGGGGGAGATGAGCGGCGGTGTGGGGGAAGATGAGTGGTGGAGGGGGAGATGAGCGGCGGTGGGGGGGGAGATGAGCGGCGGCCAGGGGGAGATGGGCGGCAGCAGGGAGAGATGTATATATTATATTTGCATGTATGTATGTTTATATGTTCCAGCATCACTTCCTAACAGCTGGAGATATTTAGATAAAACATATGCTGCAGACATGTCAAATAAAAATATAAAACAAAAAGAGAAACAGAAATATAGCCGCACATCCACCATTTGTATTTTGATCTACTTGCTTCTCAGCATAATTTCAAAAACTAACAGGCTGTTAGTATACATTTTGATCAAAAAGTACAAGCCCACTTGCCACGTCAAGGCCATCTATTCAGAGTGGGTCCCTAACCTAACACTGGCATAGCGCCGGGTGGTGACCACTGCCTCCGCGACACCAAGCCCTCAGGGGGAATGACCCGGTGGCCAGGCAGTCCCACTGCTGCATGACCAAGCCTCTGGCTCTGGATCACACCACCCCACAGACAAAACATCACAGTAATACTGGCTGCCACAGAGAACAACACAGTGTGAACAGCTACCATGTGCTCCCTACCCGAGGGCTGGGAGAATACTAGGAAGAAACTAATATGCAGTCTCCTGCTAATTAAAAACACATGGGGAGCACATGGTAGGTGTTTACACTGGTGTGGTGCTCTGTGGGGCCGGAGCCGGGGGCTTGGTCGGGCAGCAGTGGGGCTGCCTGACCACTGGGTCATTCCCACTGTGGGCTTGGTGTCGCGGAGGCAGGGGTCGTCACCCGGCGCTTTGCCAGTGTTAGGTTAGGGACCCACTCTGACTGGGTGGCCTTGACGTGGCGAGTGGGCTTGTACTTTTTCATCAAAATGTATACTAACAACCTGTTATTTTTTTAAATTATGCTGAGAAGCAAGTAGATCAAAATACAAAGGGCGGATGTGTGGCTATGTTTCTCTATTTTTGTTGTACAAATAAAATATAGGCTAGTTAAACTAACCCAAACCTACCACCTTCCATGAGGGCGGTTTTTTTTGTCTAAAGTTCCATGCAACTTTGGGACTTTCAGTACCTTACTCCACAAGCTCCGCTCTGCATCTGAGGGTGAGTGTGTCGGTCCAGCTTGCAAGCCACGCGACTTACCTAAGGCCACATCCCTCCCACAAGCCACACCCCTTCTATTTTCTGACTTTTTGCTTTGGCTCTCGGCTTTTCAAGCTACAATCTTTTAATCAGAAATCAGCCACAACTGATATAAGATATGGTAAATGATGATAGGATATGAGAATGGCATATGAGGTCAAGATATAAAGATAGGATATGAGGTTGGGATAAGAGGACAGGATATAAAGTCAGTATATGAGGTTGAGATATGAAGACGGGTTTATGAGGTCGGGCGTTAAGGACAAGAGCATCCTCCTATGTTGCTTTTCCTCTCCCACAAGGATTAGGTAGGAAAACAGGGCTAGTAGCCATGTGAATTTGGTAATGCCGCAATTGTACTGAGCTGCAAAATAAAGTTAACATATCATTTTTACTGAGTACATAAAATAAAATAAAAAAAGTAAATTATTAGTATTTTTTTTTTTTTTTACACTCCAACAATTTTTAGGGTGAAGAGTTTTAAGTACATAAAAAAAAAAAAAGTTGTATGGCTCTTGAAAGATGAATGAAAAATAAAAGTGCTGAAGTTGGAAATGAAGTTGGAAAGAGTTAATAAATAAAAATTCATTCTTTATATATTTTATTTAAGAGTATCTTTCAATATTGTCTTATCTGCTGATTTTGTCCATTGGAAAATAACACATTAATCAACCACCCACTTGCATGACAGTGATCTATTACCAACTGATCACATACCTGCCCAAAAACACACAATGCAGCCAACGCAAGCTTCTTTATTGCATTGTTTTAGAATTTCTTGTAATTGCTGAACCCTGGAGTGTTCTTAATGTAAAGCATCTGAGAAGACAAGGTCTTCACTATACATGTGTCCAAAGAAAAAGTAACCAGCATAAATTTACATGAAACCACAGCCGGATTGTATTAAACACTACATTACAGTGTGCTTTGTGAGCAATAACTGGGACTTTACTCAGATTAAATGTTATTATGTAAAGAATCTCTCAAGAAGAACTGATTATCCTTCTTGAAATCTACCTAGTAGGACAATGCTTTATTACAAAGCACCCTGGAACAAGTATAATACAATATAGCTCACCTATGAAAAGAAGAAAACTGACTCTCTAGTTTCCACTACCCCATTAATGCATGGCTCAATTAAGGGTCGGATATTGACTAGAAGGGGAGCTACCTTTACACACTGTATGTTTAGAGAGGCAAACGGTCTTCTTTCCCCAGCAGAAATAGTTTGTTTATTTTTTTCACAGACCTCTCAAGAACCCATGCATATAACATCTCATACACCCAAGGGAGGTTTATCAAGCCGATTCTGCTCATGGTTGGCGTAGAAGGGGTAGAATAAACTGAGGCTATGTTCACGCATCTCAAAATCAATAGCAAAATTCATATGTAAAATAAGGACAAAATGTGTCTGTATTTTAAATCTAATAATGAGTACAATGATAGTCTTTAGAAAAGTGGCTGTCAGTGCACACACTGTTATATAAAAAAAAAAAAAAAAAAAAAAAAAAACATCTGTATTTCCTACACTGGAATTACAGATATTTTCTTTTCCATAGAATTTCACTGTACATGTAACCCCCTGTGATTATTGTTGTGTATCCTGCAATTACATGAAGGGTCCAGTAGATGGCAGACTAAACAAGCAAATGAACTGAGCAGTGACTGATGCTGGGGAAGGAGTTTTTGTACACATGTGCTGGTGGCCATCTTGGATTTACCATCAATATCAGCAGAGCCAGAAAATAGGAAGGACACAAAGGAAGCAGCTTCCCAGGATCTGGCCCCAATAGTGCTGCAGCAGCTGAAAGAAATCTGCTAAGAAGTTGTAGAGATCCAGAACTGGTAAAGAGATAGTAAAGCTGCACTGATCTGATTACAGCCTGTGTAAGGGTATGTCTGAAGTCCTTCTTCCCTGCCCCACATTAGGGCACCCTGAATTCACATATGGGCCCCATATTTTCAATGTGCTCCAACTGAAGATACCAATAGCCACTAGGGCAAAGATTATTGTGGGCCACCAGCATGCTTGTAGGTGAGACCTATATACACATTGCATTTGTCTGATTTTGTGCTATACTGTACCATACTGTAGTTA
The DNA here is from genome assembly GCF_029499605.1 of Hyla sarda. Taxonomy (NCBI): domain Eukaryota; kingdom Metazoa; phylum Chordata; class Amphibia; order Anura; family Hylidae; genus Hyla; species Hyla sarda. The sequence continues at coordinate 260,448,271 of NC_079192.1, read as the reverse complement.
TGTTCTGAATGGTTGTTTACCTTTTATGCAATACAAAATTATTTTCAAGTTAGCTTTGTGTCTGTCTTATTAATCATTCAGAGATGTTCATTCTTTCTGCGGACTCTGTACGGAATGCATAGCCATCTATTATGCTGGCACCCACAGTCTCTGGAATGTCCGCATGGGAGATCCTACATGGATGACTGATGTTTGGTCTTTTTGATTTACCCCTTTTTGACTTTTTGATTAAGTCTTGGTAAGTCGTGCTCTTTTGCTCAGAAAATAGGCTTTTATTCCTATTTGTAATGTGTATCTTTTTAGGATGGATCATTAAAAGTTATATTTTAAGAGACATTCAATTTCTTTATTTGTAAATTTTTTTTAGTTTGGTGATTTAAAGGGGGACTCTGGTACATAAGTTCTTATCCTCAATCCTGTAGATAGGGGATAAGTATCTGATCGCAGGAAGTCCGACCGCCCTCCCTGAGTCTCCTCATGCACAGAGCAACCTCCACTCCATGTACGGTTTACTGTTGATACGCTCATGTATCTTTGGCTTTCCCATAGGGATATATGGAGGGAGCCTGTCAGCCACAGCTTCATGTAATGGTCAACAGTAATATGTGCACCGAGCGGAGATGCATGAGTAGAGCCAGGGTGCCAGACAGGAGATTGCGGAGAGTCCCAGCAGTCCCCACCACCATCCAAAACAACCATAACCCCACACCACCCAATAACCCCCCCCCCCCCCCACAAGTGAACGAACAACAATCTTTTAATTCAATTGTAGTTTTTAAATAGAGATAAGGTTGACTTATACTTTCTTTTTGACCCAACCCCAGCAAAAACTACACCATACTAGTCACCACTATATAGCATCCATAGGAGGCATCTGTTTAACATATTCGTGCAATGGAAGTATTTAGTTGCTGTACAGTGGCATCTGTTCACATAATACAATATGGGCGTGCACATACTGCGTTACGACACATTTTGGAGCTGTCCATAGCAACCAATTAGAAGGCAGCTTTTATTATGAACAAACCCTATAACAAAATTAACCCCTTAAAGGGTAGCTCCCACCATCCAATTTTTTTTTTGCTAGCCCGTTCCCACCCCCTGCTACGGCACTAGCCTGTTCCCTCCTCCCCCCCCCCCCGCCCCGCATACCCCGTTCCCTCATTACACTTGCAGTTACTGCAGAGTCCGGCAGCGGGCGTGCAGGGACAGCGGCGGCAACGAGGCAGCGGCGGCGATGTGCGGGAGGAGTGGCCTCCCAGCCAGTGGCCAGGGAGCCAGTGCGCTCGCTCCCGCCTGTCTGGTTGACAGGCAGGGAGCGAGTGCAGCCTAAATGAAAAAGGACTGATTGCCACTCCAAAATCAGTCCTTTTCAGTGGCTGGTTTTTAAATGTAAATTAAACCTTTTTAATGAAAAAAAAAATAATAAAAGTATATTAGAGATATGTTGTAGTACATAAGTACTACAACATATCAAAAAATAAAGTTGGTGACAGTGCCCATTTAAGGACCCAGCCCAAATATACCTTAAGGACCCGACCATTTTTTGAACATCTGACCACTGTCACTTCAAGCATTAATCCCTACGTAGTGCATTTTTCGGTAAAAATGACACCTTATCTTTATTCTGTAGGTCCATACGATTAAAATGATACCCTACTTATATAGGTTTGATTTTGTCGTACTTCTGGAAAAAATCATAACTACATACAGGAAAATTAATATGTTTAAAATTGTCATCTTCTGACCCCTATAACTTTTTTATTTTTCCGTGTATGGGGCGGTATGAGGGCTCATTTTTTGCGCCGTGATCTGAAGTTTTAACGGTTCCATTTTTGCATTGATAGGACTTATTAATGATATAAAAAGTGACCAAAAATGCACTATTTTGGCCTTTGGAATTTTTTTGCGTGTACGCCATTGACCGAGCGGTTTAATTAATGATATATTTTTATAATTCGGACATTTCCGCATGCGGTGATACCATATATGTTTATTTTTATTTACACTGCATTTTTTTTTTATGGGAAAAAGGGGGTGATTCAAACTTTTAATAGGGGAGGGGTTAAATGATCTTTATTCACTTTTTTTTTCACTTTTTTTTTGCAGTGTTATAGCTCCCATAGGGACCTATAACACTGCACACACTGATCTTTATCATTGATCACTGGTTTCTCATAGGAAACCAGTGATCGATGATTCTGCCGCTTGACTGCTCATGCCTGGTTCTCAGGCACTGAGCAGTCATTCGGCGTTCGGACAGCGAGGAGGCAGGTAGGGGCCCTCCCGCTGTCCTGTACGTTGTTCGGGATGCCGCGATTTCACCGCGGCTATCCCGAACAGCCCACTGAGTTAACCGGCAGCTTTTACTTTCACTTTTAGCCGCACGGCTCAGCTCTGAGCGCGCGGCTAAAGGGTTAATAGCGCGCGGCGCCGCGATCGGCGCTGCGCGCTATTAGCGGCGGGTCCCGGCTTCACTATGATGCCGGGCCCGCCGTGATATGATGCGGGGTTACCGTGTAACCCCGCGTTATATCACGGGAGCAGGACAAAGGACGTACCTGTACGTCCTTGGTCCTTAAGGGGTTAATAACTCTGGGATGCTTTTACCTTTCATTCTGATTCCGAGATTGTTTTTTCGTGACATATTCTACTTTATGTTAGTGGTAAAATTTTGTCGATACTTGCATCATTTCTTGGTGAAAAATTCAAAAATTTGATGAAAAAATTTAAAATTTTGCATTTTTTATTTTTACTTTGAAGCTCTCTACTTATAAGGAAAATGGATATTCCAAATAAATTATACATTGATTCACATATACAATATGTCTACTTTATGTTTGCCTCATAAAGTTAACATGTTTTTATTTTTAGAAGACATCAGAGGTCTTCAAAGTTCAGCAGCAATTTTCCAATTTTTCACAAAATTTTCTAAATTGGAATTTTTCAGGGACCAGTTCATTTTTCAAGTGGATCTGAAGGGCCTTCATATTAGAAATACCCCACAAATGACCCCATTATAAAAACTGTACCCCTCAAAGTATTCAAAATGACATTCAGTAAGTGTGTTAACCCTTTAGGTCTTTCACAGGAATAGCAGCAAAGTGAAGGAGAAAATTCAAAATCTTCATTTTTTACACTCGCATGTTCTTGCAGACCCAGTTTTTGAATTTTTACAAGTGGTAATAGGAGAAAAAGCCCCCAAAATGTGTAACCCAATTTCTCTCGAGTAAGGAAATACCTCATATGTGTATGTCAAGTTTTCGGCGGGCGCAGTAGAGGGCACAGAAGGGAAGGAGCGACAATGGGATTTTGGAGAGGGAATTTTTCTGAAATGGTTTTTGGTGGCATGTCACATTTGGAAAGCCTATGGTGCCAGAACAGCAGAAAACACCACACGGCATACCATTTTGGAAACTACACCCCTCAAGGCACGTAACAATGGATCCAGTTAGCCTTAACACCCCACAGGTGTTTGACAACTTTTCGTAAAAATCGGATGTGTAAATGGAAAAAAAAAATTCACACTAAAGTGAAGTTTTTCCCCAAAATTTACCATTTTTACAAAGGGTAATGGGAGAAAATGCCCCCCTAAATTTGTAACCCCATCTCTTCTGAGTATGGAAATACCCCATGTTAGGACGTAAAATGCTTTGCGGGCGAACTACAATGCTCAGAAGAGAAGGAGTCACATTTGGCTTTTTGAAAGCAACTTTTGCTGAAATGGTTTTTTGGGGGCATGTCGCATTTAGGAAGCCCCTGTGGTACCAGAACAGCAAAAAATACCCACATGGCATACTATTTTGGAAACTACACCCCTCAAGGAACGTAACAAGTGGTCCGCTGAGCCTTAACACCCCACAGGTGTTTGACGACTTTTCGTTAAAGTTGGATGTGTAAATGAAAAAAAAAAATTTTTTTACTAAAATGCTGTTTTTCCCCTAAATTTTACATTTTTACAAGGAGTAATAAGAGAAAATGACCCCCAAAATTTGTAACCCCATTTCTTCTGAGTATGGAAATACCCCATGTTAGGACGTAAAATGCTCTGCTGGCGGACTACAATGCTCAGAAGAGGAGGAGCGCCATTGAGCTTTTGGAAAGAGAATTCATTTGGAATGGTAGTCAGGGGCCATGTGCGTTTACAAAGCCCCCCGTGGTGCCAGAACAGTGGACCCCCCCACATGTGACCCCATTTTGGAAACTACACCCCTCACAGAATTTAATAAGGGGTGCAGTGAGTATTTACACCCCACAGATCTTTGGAACAGTGGGCTGTGCAAATGAAAAATTTAATTTTTCATTTTTACGGACCACTGTTCCAAAAATCTGTCAGACACCTGTGGGGCATAAATTCTCAATGTACCCCTTATTACATTACGTGAGGGGCATAGTTTCCAAAATGGGGTCACATGTGTCGGGGGTCCATTGTTCTGGCACTATGGGGGCTTTGTAAACACATGTGGCCTTCAATTCCGGACAAATTTTCTCTACAAAATCCCAATGGCGCTCCTTCTCTTCTGAGCATTGTAGTTTGCCCGCAGAGCACTTTAAATTCACATATGGGGTATGTTCTTACTCAGAAGAGATGGGGTTACAAATTTGGGGGGGCTTTTTCCTATTTTCCCTTGTGAAAATGAAAAATGTAGGGTAACACCAGCATTTAAGTGAAAAAATATAATTTTTTTCATTTTTCCATCCAACTTTAATGAAAATTCGTCAAACACCTGTGGGGTGTTCAGGCTCACTATACCCCTTGTCATGTTCGGTGAGGGGTGTAGTTTCCAAAATGGGGTCACATGTGGGTATTTTTTATTTTTTTTTGAGTTTGTCAGAACCGCTGTAAAATCAGCCACCCCTGTGCAAATCACCAATTTAGACCTCAAATGTACATGGTGCGCTCTCACTCCCGAGCCTTGTTGTGTGCCCGCAGAGCATTTTACACTCACGTCTGGGGTATTTCCTTACTCAGGAGAAATTGCTCCGTTTTGGAAACCCTGCCGTACAAGACGTTTTTAATTTTTTATTGGGGGGGGGGGGGGACAGTGTAAGGGTGGGTATATGTAGTGTTTTACCCTTTATTATGTGTTAGTGTAGTGTCTTTAGGGTACATTCACACTGGTGTGTTACGGTGAATTTCCCGCTAGGAGTTTGCGCTGCGGCGAAAAATTTGCCGCAGCCCAAACTTGAAGCAGGAAATTTACTGTAAACCTGTCTGTGTGAATGCACCCTGTACATTCACATGGGGGGGCAAACCTCCAGCTGTTTCAAAACTACAACTCCCAGCATGTACTGACAGACCATGCATGCTGGGAGTTGTACTTTTGCAACAGCTGGAGGCACACTGGTTGGAAAACCTTCAGTTAGGTTCTGTTACCTAACTCAGTATTTTCCAACCAGTTTGCCTCCAGCTGTTGCAAAACTACAACTCCCAGCATGTACTAATCACCGAAGGGCATGCTGGGAGAGGTAGTTATGCAACAGCTGGAGGTACCCAACTACAACTCCCAGAATGCCGAGACAGCTGTTTGCTTTCTGGGCATGCTGGGAATTGCAGTTTTGCAACATCTGGAGAGCTACAGTTTTTAGACCACTGCACAGTGATCTCCAAACTGTGGACCTCCAGATGTTGCAAAACTACAACTCCGAGCATGCCCAGACAACAAACAGCTATGTGGGCATGCTAGGAGCTGTAGTTTTGCAAGATCTGGAGGGATATAGTTTAGAGACCACTGTATAGTGGTCTCAAACTGCAGCCCTCCAGCTGTTGCAAAACTACATATTCCAGCATGCCCAAACAGCTGTCTGGGCATGCTGGGAGTTGTAGTTTTGCAACATCTGGAGGGCTACAGTTAGAGACCACGGTCTCAGACTGTAGCCCTCCAGATCAACTTACCGGCTTCCGTAGGATCCCGGAAGCCGTCCTCTTCAGACGCAGGTCACGCCGCCCGCCGATCAACGTCGCCGCAGCCTCCGGACGGGTAAGTGGACGTCGGCGCCCGGTCCCCTTCGGTTCCCCGTTCTACCCCGCCTATTGTGGGTGGGCAGGACGGGGAAAACGAAAGTTAACCCCCCCGCCCCCGGTCTGCTATTGGTTGTCGCCTCTGACGATCAATAGCAGGGATAGGAGGGGTGGCAACCCTGCCACCTCACTCCTATGCCTACAGGGGGATCGTGGGTGTCTTAGATAACCGCAATTACCCTTCTATTCCGGGTCACTGGGTCACAATAGACCTGTATGACCCGGAATCGGCGCAAATCGCAAGTGTGAATTCACTTGCGATTTGCGCCGATCGCCGATGGGGGGGGGGGGTCTGATGACCCCCCTGGGCATTTGCGCGGGGTGCCTGCTGATTGATATCAGCAGTCACCCCGGCCCGGTCCCCGCCCAGCGTGCGGCGGGGACCGAAATTCCCACAGGCGTATGGATACGCCCTGGGTCCTTAAGTACCAGGACGTCAAGGCGAATCCATACGCCCTAGATCCTTAAGTGGTTAAAGCTGCACAGTGATTGGTTGCTATGGGCAACAAAGACATTTTTCTTTTAGACAGATTGACAAATCTGCTCCCATTGTATTAACTCAGAAACACAGACATGAGCACTAAATATAGCAACAGACTGCTAAAACATAAAATGGTACTACAGCAATGATCCGACTTTTTATAGCGAGCGTTCTTCCCAAGGGGAGAGCTGTCAGTATGTGAAATAGCACTTAGCTCAAAGCTAAAACAGTGGGTATGATTTAAGCAATGAGAGAAACAATTAATAAACAGCCATAATTAACATTTCTGTCACAGAGAGAAAATAATAGCTATTATGCCTGCTGAAGGAACAGATGAATCTTTTCTTCTGTTACCCAATATATTCAATAAATCTATTAAAACCTAAATTGTACAACATGTCAAAACAAGCAGAAAATTACATTGCTACATAAGATGGAAAGAATGTAGAGAAAGGCCCTCCATACAAGTCATTACTGATCAGCAAAGCCACTCGGAGAAATGTGCACAGGGTAAAGGGAAAAGATCAGTGAGGAGCATTGACATCTGACTAAAAACAATAGATACAAGCTAAATGGTTAAAAAAAAGAGCCTTTTACATGGGACAATTACAGACTGAACGGTGTTCCTAGGAACGCAGGCGTGTTTATTACCGATCATTGTCCAGTGTAACGCTTTTTTGTCAGCTGGCCACCTCTCTTATGCAGCTGTAAAAATGACCGTTTGTCAGCTGCACACACACCTCCATGTTTACTGCCAACAGTAATGGAAATGAATGGCCATATGGATGATCGTGATTAGGCTGGGTTCACACCACGTTTTTGCAATACAGTTCCCATATCAGGTTTTTGATTAAAAAAAACAGATTCCTCAAAACATGACTAATGTACAAATTATAATCCATATATGGTTAAAAACCATATACAGTTTGAAAAATGATGTCCGTTTGCATCCGTTTTTTAACCCCTTAAGGACCAAGGACGTACCGGTACGTCCTTGGTCCTGCTCTTCTGATATAACGTGGGGTTACACAGTAACCCCGCGTCATATCATGGCGGGCCCGGCGTCATAGTGAAGCCGGGACCCGCCTCTAATAGCGCGCAGCGCCGATCGCGGCGCCGCGCGCTATTAACCCTTTAGCCGCGCGGCTAAAAGTGAAAGTGAAAGTTCCCGGCTAGCTCAGTTTCTTATGAGAAACCAGTGATCAACATAGAAGATCAGTGTGTGCAGTGTTATAGCTCCCTATGGGACCTATAACACTGCAAAAAAAATGTGAAAAAAAAGTGAATAAAGATCATTTAACTCCTCCCCTATTAAAAGTTTGAATCACCCCCCTTTTCCAATAAAAAAAAAAAACACAGTGTAAATAAAAATAAAAATAAACATATGTGGTATCACCGCGTGCGGAAATGTCCGAATTATAAAAATATATCATTAATTAAACCGCTCGGTCAATGGCGTGCGCGCAAAAAAATTCCAAAGTCCAAAATAGTGCATTTTTGGTCACTTTTTATATCATTTAAAAATGAATTAAAAGTGATCAATAAGTCCTATCAATGCAAAAATGCTACCGTTAAAAACTTCAGATCACGGCGCAAAAAATGAGCGCTCATACCGCCCCATACATGGAAAAATAAAAAAGTTATAGGGGTCAGAAGATGACAATTTTAAACATATTAATTTTCCTGCATGTAGTTATGATTTTTCCAGAAGTCCGACAAAATCAAACCTATATAAGTAGGGTATCATTTTAATCGTATGGACCTACAGAATACAAATCAGGTGTCATTTTTACCGAAAAATGTACTACGTAGAAACGGAAGCCCCCAAAAGTTACAAAACAGCGTTTTTTTTTTCAATTTTGTCGCACAATGATTTTTTTTCCCGCTTCACCATAGATTTTTGGGCAAAATGACTGACGTCATTACAAAGTAGAATTGGTGGCGCAAAAAATAAGCCATCATATGGATTTTTAGGTGTAAATTTGAAAGAGTTATGATTTTTTAAAGGCAAGGAGCAAAAAACGAAAATGCAAAAACGGAAAAACCTCCGGTCCTTAAGGGGTTAAGAAATAAAAGTATACGTTTTTAACTTTTCACTCCATTATGAATAAAGTTTCACTTGTTTGATTGAAATTCCAAGACATTAAACTGTGCAAAGTCAAAAACCGTGTGGTGAAAAATGGATGGAACCATACGAACATACGGTTCTCATTGACTCCCATGTAAAAAAAAAAGCGTATACGTTTCAAAACCGTATAAGGTTTTGGGTACGGGAAAAAAACTGACAAAACTGTACAGGATGCAAAACGGACACAACCTGATGCATCGTTTGGCAGACGGTTTTCAATGGAGAGTCAATATTTTCAATACAGTTCCATACGGTTTTTCAAATTGAAAACATATACGGGAACTGTATTGCAAAAACGTGTTGTGAACCCAGCCTGACTCTGCCATTCTGCCAGTGAGATTTGAATGGGCCCACGTGTGGGGGGTTTCCTTATAAATACACTTTTCAGCTGCTGCGACCATGTTGTGGCCTAGAGAAAAAAATCTTTTTCCCTCATTTGGGTAACCCACATAGGTCAGAATGACTGGAATATTTGCCTGCAGATTTTAAGCTGCTGTATGCCCAATTTTTCATGAATTTGTGGTTGATTTGACCATGTTCTGTGTATAGGGGTGAGTTCCAAGGTGAATCTGCAACAAAATCTGCATGTTACATATACTGTTTTTGCTGCGTATTTGTGACAGATTTTATTCAAAAATTCTTGATGCTTGTGGAATCACCCTAATGGCTAAGACATGGGGTATATTAAGTCCAAATACCTAGGGTAGCAGTACTTATCAGCTGCTGTATGCTATAGAGGAAGCAAACCTCTCCTGAGCTGGAAAGTTCCTGTCAGAGGTGTCAGCAAAGAGCACTGGGGTCAGACAGAAAAGAAATTCAAAAAGAAAAGAACTTCCTCTTTATTATACAGCAGCCGATAAGTTCTGGAAGGAATAAGATTTTTAAATAGAAGTAATTTACCGATCTAACTAACAAATCTAATTAACTTTCTGGCACCAGTTGATTTAAAAAAAAAACATTTCCACTGGAATACCCCTTTAAATTTTGTGTTATTGCTTTTACACTCTCATATAGGACACTGGAAGTTCAACATTGCACATCATGACAAATAAGGATCTGTATTGTTTTTTCTTTAATCTATGCAATGTATACAGAGAAAAATAAAACATATTAATTTATATACCTAAAGACCAACAAAACTCTGTCCAATACCCCACCCCCTCCCCAACCACCCATAGCCTCCAGAGAGAGGAGAAGAAAAAACAACAAAACCCATCTCATCTCCACTCTCTTTCATGTTTAATTATAGCTTTGCCAGCATTTTGTGCTCTGAGATATTCATAACCTTTAACCTTATTTACTAAGTAATGCCATGTATAGAACAATGGGACCAGTTCTGACAGCCAGGATCTGTATTGTTGCTCTACATGAAGATGGCCTAGACCCTAAAACTGAGCTGCAGCATGGTGGGCAAGACCATACAGTGCTTTCCCCATGGTCAACCAAAGAAGTTGAGGGCACATCCTCAGCATCATATCCAGAGGTTTTCTTTGGGAAATATGACCCCTGCCTAGCTACAGAAGCTAAGGGTCATGGTGATGGATTTGTCCAACATTTCTCCAGACCTAAAACCTATGGAACATCTGCAAGGAATCCTCAAATGGAAAGTGGGCAAATGTAAGGTTTCCTACAACTACCAGCTCCATGATGTCATCATGGAGGAGTGGTGGGGGCTCCTGTGGCAACCTGTAAATCTCTACATGCCCAAGAGGCTTAAAGTGTACCTGTCATATGCCACGACAACAAAAAATGTATATGTTATTTAGTACCTAATCCTGATCATGTATTAATAATTTGTATCTGTCTAGCACCTTGCTCACTTGATTTGTCATTCTGTGCTTTGAAGGGGGTGTGTCCCTCACTCTGCATGACTCATCTCCCTCCCTGAGTGCTGGGTCTCTTCATCCAATCACTGCAGGCTGATCTGTAAACCCCTCTTCTCTGTTTTCATGCTGCAGTCTGATAGGACAGTAGTGAACACAGAGAAGTGCTTGTCCCACCCTCACTTACTGGACTTTGTCTATGTCTGTGCTTCAGATTGGACAAATATGATACTGCAGCCAAACAGGACAAGTCATGATTTCTATCAAAAGGAAAAAAAAAATGTCTTATGAAGTTTATTAGAAAGGTTAAAGAGTACCTGTCATAGAACCATATTTTCTAAACTAACTCAGATTATATTCCCTAACTATACCCCTTCTGCCCTTTAAAAAGCTCTGTATCATACCTTTCCCCTAACTCACATTATGTGAGCGCCCGGCAGGAGAAAGTGGGCATTCCCCAGCAGGTGCGACATCACTGAAGCCTGCGAGAGCTGCACTTCACCATGCCCTGGACCCACTTCCTGAGTTTGGTCTCCTGCCGAGCAGGGAAGAGACAAAACTAACTGTTTGACTTGTGGCAGGGAACAGAACAGAGCCACCTAGTGGCCGTTTTTACCACATTATAACATACAAAGGTTGAGAATTTTAACAGAAAGTAAATAGCAAAATGTCTTATCATTACATAAGGAACAATATTTTGAAAGTTTAGTTTGGTGACATGTACTCTTTAATGTTTTGCCAAGATGTACAACATATAAAACATTTTTAAATTTGACAGTGCCATTTAAGGCAGTGCTGGAAAATAATGGTGGCCACACAAAATATTGACACTTTGGGCCAAGTTTGGACATTTTCCCTTAGGGGTGTACTCATTTTTGTTGCCAAGGTATATACATGGTGGTGTGTGAAGTTATTTTGCCCTGTGCATGTGTGCATGATATGGTGCAGCCCGCCGCCAAAATGTAAATGCTAATTCAGTGTTTCAAAACCAGGGTGCCTCCAGCCTTTGCAAAAATACCAACTCCCCGCATGCCCGGACAGCCTTCGGCTGTCTGGGCTGGGAGTTGTAGTTTTACAACAGCTGGAGGCACCCTGGTTGGGAAACACTGGCCTAAACACTGGTAATAATAGGGGAACAGGAAAAAATTTAAAACCTATGCTCACCAGGTCCCTGTAGGTCTGCCGTAGCTCCTATTCTCCTCTGTGGGGTCCTGGTATCTTCTCTCTGCCCCCAACAAGTGCTGGTCTCAGGACCTTTCCCACTCAGCCAATCAGTGGATGCAGTAGTGTCACGTGTCAGTGATTGGCTGAGCAGGAAAGGTCCTGAAACCATCATTTGTTGGGGGGGCAGAGAGAATATACAGGGACTGCACGGAGGAGAGAGGGATCTGCGGTGGACCGGTGCTAGGTAAGCATCAGCTTTTTTTGTTTTCCCTGTGTTCAGGCACATTAATGGGGGAAAAATGTGACAAGGGTGGGGGAAAAATGTGATAGGAAGGAGAAGAAGCCTGGGGGGGGTGGGGGGTTTGTTTGTGGTGGTGGGGGTTTGGGATGAAGAGCCTAAAGCAAGACTTAGCGGTTAGGAGGGGAACAGAGGTGTCTGGAGGAGGGGGACAGAGGGGTCTAGAGGAGAGGGAAGAGGGGTCTGGAGAATGGGAGAAAAGAGGGGTCTGGAGGAGGGGGGAAAGAGGGGTCTGGAGGAGGCTGAAAAGAGGGGTCTGGAAGAGGGGGGAAAAGAGGGGTCTGAAGGAGGGCGGAAAAGAGGGGTCTGGAGGAAGGGGAAAAGAGGGGTCTGGAGGAGGGGCAAAAAGAGCGGTCTAGCGGAGGAGGACAGAGGAGTCTGGAGGAGGAAGACTAAGTGGTCTGAAGGAGGACAGTGCAAGGGTGGAATTTAGCCGAACTGAGAAGAAACAGTGTGTGGCAGCATTATTACAGGTACAGTGTGTGGCAGGGGGCACAGTTTCTGGTAGGGTTATTTTCAGGGGGCATGATGTCTGACAGAATTATAATTAGGTGGCACAGTTTCCAGCAAGATTAAATATTTTTGTCTTTATACAAAGCATGTGCTAACAAATTAAAGGGGTACTCCGGCGCTTAGACATCTTATCCCCTATCTAAAGGATAGGGGATAAGATGCCTGATCGCGGGGGTCCCGCCACTGGGGACTCCCGTGATCTTGCATGCCGCACCCGGTTTATAATCAGTCCCCGGATCGTGTTCGCTCCGGGTCTGATTACCGACGACCACAGGGCTGGCGGCATGTGACGTCACGCCTCCGCCCAGTGTGACGTCACCCTCTGCCCCTCAATGCAAGCCTATGGGAGGGGGCGTGATAGCTGTCACGCCACCTCCCATAGGCTTGCATTAAGGGGGCGGAGCATGACGTCACACGGGGGCGGAGGCGTGACATCACACGCCGCCTGCCCTGTGGTCGCCGGTAATCAGACCCGGAGCAAACATGCTCCAGGGGCTGATTATAAATGGGGTGCGGCATGCAAGACCTTTGGATAGGGGATAAGAGGTCTAAGCGCCGGAGTACCTCTTTAAGGAACCTCCGATGTCCGGGTGTCAGACTCTGCAAAATGCAAGATGTAGCTGGAAAAAGTCCTGGTGCCTGGACCAGATGAAGAAGAAAAGAAAAGGAAAGGGCGTGGCTGTGGTTAGGGGCAGGGTTGGACTGTAGGTTCTAGCCCCCGTTTTTTTGGGAGACCTAGTAACGCCCCTGCAAGGGGCCAATATATGGGACAATATATGGACCTACAACTATATATGGAGCTGAATAGGGGCCTATGATTACATATGGGGCAGTATGGGGACCTATAACTATATATTGGGCACTATATGGGCCTACAACTATATATGTGGCAGTATGGAGGCCTACAACTATATATGGGGGCAGCATATGTACGTACAACAATACATAGGGGCATTATACATAACCCTCTCCTATTTTTGCTATCCTAGCATCCTGTTTTTGTCTCGAGGAAATATGGTCAGCCTACATATTTATATAGTATATAATAAGATTTATGGGTGATTAAATGAAAATCTCAAAATAACATTCTGCTCAATGTCCCATCTTAAAATGAAAAGTTCATAGGAAACATTTTATGCCTTTTAGCACACTGTAATCCATATTTCCCCCATTGAGGAATTGTTTACAAGATTTCATTGTCTATACTAGAGCAATAATATTTTACTGCAGAACAGGTTTTCCAAATATGTTTTGACAAATCCTTAGTGTTGCGACATCTAAGCTTTCCAGTCGTTCTCTCATGGGCTGGTTAATCTAATCAGTCTGGGAACAGCAAATTCCCACTTCACAGATGGAAGTTTGCCAAACCCAGACTGTAAATGTTTTCAATTATTATAGTTGTTCTTTTTCACAAACCAGAACTAGTCAGGAAGTATTTCAGTCATTACCACTTTTATCAACAGGAAAGAAAACCGCTCTGTTTGCAAATCAAAAGTTGTACTTTATAAGTAGATAATTCTAAATACTAGCTCCAACTCTACTTATCTTTGAAAAAAAAATATAAAATTACAAATACCACTTAGGCTGCTATTGCCTATTGTGCATCAAGTGTAGTGGAGTGTGCAGCCAGAAATATTGTATATAAACTAAAAATGTCAGTTCCCATTTGTAAATGTAAATTTTCTCTCTATAACTGTGATGAGTGGGATGGCTGTTCATGTGATGCCACATCTCCTCTCTCATAGCATGAGTACTAGGCCCATTTAAAAATAATCTGAACAATTATGGAGAGTTTACCGAGAACTACAGGCTTGGATAGGGAGTAAGGTGTTACTCTATCCTAAAATCTTATAGCCTTACTTCTTGTATACTATTATAAAGCATTTGAAGATACAAATATTGCACTAAAGTGAAACACACAATGCATTTAACCCCTTAAGGACCACAGGTTTTTTCATTTTTGCACTTTTGTTTTTTCCCCTCACCTTCTAAAAATCATAATGCTTTCAATTTTCCACCTATACACCCATATGAGGGCCATTTTTTTGTGCCACCAATTTTATTATGACATCAATAAGTTTACCACAATGTCTACGGTGAAACCAGAAAAAAAATATTTTCAATATATTGAAATAAACTGGCATATTGTAACTTTTAGGGCCTTCCGTTTCTAAGCAGCACACTTTTTAGTAAAAAAATGACACCTTATCGTTATTCTGTAGGTCCATACGATTAAAATGATACACAACTTATATAGGTTTGATTTTGTTTTACTTCTGTTAAAAATTATAACTTTATGCATGAAAATTTCCTATTCTTATCCCTATAATTTTTTTATTTTTCCATATACGGGTCGGTGTTTTGTGCCCCATGATCTGAAGTTTTCATCGGTACCATTTTTGTTTTGATTGGACTTTTTGATCGTTTTTTTTTATAATTGTTTTTAGAGTATACAAAATGACCAAAAAATATGCAATTTTGGACTTTGGTATTTTTTTACGTATACGCCATTGACCGTGTGGTTTAAGTAATGTTACAGTTTTATAGCTCGGACATTAAGCACATGGCAATACCACATATGTTTATTTTTATTATGCTTTTATATTTTTTATACAGAATTTGGGAAAAGGGGGGTGTTTTAAAAGGAAGGGGTTAACGTGTGTTTTTTTTTAACATTTATGAAACTTTTTTTTTTACAATTTTAGTCCCCTTAAGGGACTTTTAGGTGGAATCATTAGATTTCTCATACAGATCAATGTGGTTCCATAGAACCACATTTATTTGTGTGCTCTGCACTCGATTGATAAAGCCTGGTCCTGCCAGGCTTTATCATTCTCAGAGCCACAGCAGCCAGGGAAGGAAAGGTAAGCCCTTCAGCTACCTCAACAATGGATCACCCCACTGGACCACCAGGGAGTGTTTACAGGTCCCTTTAGAAGCCGCTGTCAGCTTTGACAGCGGCGATCTAAAGGGTTAATAGCCAGTCGCAGCAATCGCCGCATGTCAGTTATTAACGCTGGCCCTCAGCTACAAGAATTAGTTGGGGGGCGGCCGGTATGGAGCTCACACCATACCCCATTAACGGCACAAGGACTTGAATACATGTCCTTGGTCATTAACCAGTTAAGATATGATTGGTGTGAGTATGAGTGTTATGTCTATTTAAAACTGCAGGTAAATGACTTTGAGTCTAAACACCTCCTCATCCTGCCCTCCCACTGTTCGAGACATCCAAGGCTCTGTCCTGGGGCCCCTACTCTACTCCATCTATACTTTTGGCCTAGGACAAATTATAAAATTGCACTTCAAGGCCCCTTGTCCCTCTATATATTAGTCTGTCATTTACTGTTTCACACTTTTTGTACTTGCATTTGTGCGACTATATATATTTTAACCCCTTACAGTGCGTAGAGTCCTGGAACCAAGAGCACTATAAAAATAAATAATATTGAGAGAGATTTTGGGTGTAGTACACAGTGTCTGTGTGCTGCAGCACTGGTGTGTACTGCTGGTGTTGTGCACAAATACTTTTTAACCCCTTAAGGACGCAGCCCTTTTTCTCCTTAAGGACTGAGCCCTTTTTCGCAATTCTGACCACCATCACTTTACGCATTAATAACTGCTTTTTTTTGTATAACTGTTTATCGAATATTCTGATTCTGAGATTGTTTTTTCGTGACATATTCTACTTTATTTTGGTGGTAAATTTTCGGTGTTACTTGCATCCTTTTCTGATGAAAAATCCCCAAATTTCATGAAAATTTTGAAAATTTAGCATTTTTCTAACTTTGAAGCGCTCTACTTGTAAGGGAAAAGGATATTCCAAATAAATAAAATTTTTCTTCACAAATACAATATGTCCACTTTATGAGGGCTTCAAAGTAGAGCAGGAATTTTCAAAAATTTCATGAAAATTGCAAAATCTGAAGGGACAGATGTTACAGAACTACAACTCCCAGCATGCCTGGGCAGTCTAAGCATGCTGAGAGTTGTAGTTTGGCAACATCTGGAGGGCTACCATTTGGGCACCACTGTAACAGTGGTCTCCAAACTGCGACCCTCCAGATGTTGCAAAACTACAACTCCCAGCATGCCCAGACAGCCTTTGTCTGTCTGGGCATGCTGGGAGTTGCAGTTCGGCCTTCCTAGTGGTTGCCACAGTAAAGATTGTTCCTGTTAAAGTCTCAAAGGCCTAGATCAGGGGTCCTCAAACTTTTTTAACAGGGGGCCAGTTCACTGTCCCTCAGACGTTGGAGGGCTGGACTATAGTATATAAAAAAAAAAAACTATGAACAAATTCCTTTGCACACTGCATATATCTTATTTTGAAGAGAAGAAACAAAACGGGAACAAATACAATATTTAAAATGAAAAACAAGTAATATATACAGTACAGACCAAAAGTTTGGACACACCTTCTTATTCAGAGTTTTCTTTATTTTCATGACTATGAAAATTGTAGATTCACACTGAAAGCATCAAAACTATGATTTACCGTATTTATCGGGGTATACCACGCACCGGCCTATAACACGCACCCTCATTTTACCAAGGATATTTGGGTAAAAAAAGTTTTTTACCCAAATATCCATGGTGAAATGAGGGTGCGTGTGTGCGCGTGTATACCCCGATATACCCCCAGGAAAGGCAGGGGGAGAGAGGCCGTCGCTGCCCGCTTCTCTCCCCCTGCCTTCCCTGGGGTCTAGAGCGCTGCTGCCGGCCCTTCTCTCCCCCTAGCTATCGGCGCCGCTGCCCGTTCTGTCCCCCTGACTATCGGTACCGGCGCCCCACTGCCGGCGCCGATAGCCAGGGGGAGAGAAGCGGCGCCGACAGCCAGGGGGAGAGAAGGGGCAGCGGCACCCATTGCCGGCGCCGCTGCCCCGTTGCCTCCCCCCATCCCCGGTGGCATAATTACCTGGGTCGGGTCCGCGCTGCTGCAGGCCTCCGGCGCGCGTCCCCTGCGTCTTTGCTATGCGCTGCACGGCGCGGCGCATGATGTCAGTGCGCCGTGCATAGCAACGACGCAGGGGACGCACGCCGGAGGTCTGCAGCAGCGCGGACCCGACCCAGGTAATTATGCCACCGGGGATGGGGGGAGGCAACGGGGCAGCGGCGCTGGCAATGGGTGCCGCTGCCCCTTCTCTCCCCCTGGCTGTCGGCGCCGGTTCTCTCCCCCTGGCTATCGGCACCGGCAGTGGGGCGCCGGTACCGATAGTCAGGGGGACAGAACGGGCAGCGGCGCCGATAGCTAGGGGGAGAGAAGGGCTGGCAGCAGCGCTCTAGACCCCAGGGAAGGCAGGGGGAGAGAAGCGGGCAGCGATGGCCTCTCTCCCCCTGCCTTTCCTGGGGGTGTATCGGCGTATAACACGCACATAGACTTTAGGCTAAAATTTTTAGCCTAAAAAGTGTGTGTTATACGCCGATAAATACGGTAACACATGTGGAATTATATACATAACAACAAAGTGTGAAAATATGTCATATTCTAGGTTCTAGCCACCTTTTGCTTTGATTACTGCTTTGCACACTCTTGGCATTCTCTTGATGAGCTTCAAGAGGTAGTCACCTGAAATGGTCTTCCAACAGTCTTGAAGGAGTTCCCAGAGATGCTTAGCACTTGTTGGCCCTTTTTGCCTTCACTCTGCGGTCCAGCTCACCCCAAACCATCTCGATTGGGTTCAGGTCCGGTGACTGTGGAGGCCAGGTCATCACCCCATCACTCTCCTTCTTGGTCAAATAGCCCTTACACAGCCTGGAGGTGTGTTTGGGGTAATTGTCCTGTTGAAAAATAAATGATGGTCCGACTAAACGCAAAGCAGATCGAATAGCATGCCGCTGCAAGATGCTGTGGTAGCCATGCTGGTTCAGTATGCCTTCAATTTTGAATAAATCCCCAACAGTGCCATCAGCAAAGCACCCCCACACCATCACACCTCCTCCTCCACACTAGCACACCTATGAAGTGAAAACCATTTCAGGTGACTACCTCTTGAATCTCAACAAGAGAATGCCAAGAATGTGCAAAGCAGTAATCAAAGCAAAAGGTGGCTACTTGGAAGAACCTAGGATATGACATATTTTCAGTTGTTTCACACTTTTTTGTTAAGTATATAATTCCACATTTGTTAATTCATAGTTTTAATGCCTTCAATGTGAATCTACAATTTTAAGTCATGAAAATAAAGAAAACTCTGAATGAGAAGGTGTGTCCAAACTTTTGGTCTGTACTGTATATACAGCCCTACAAAAACAATATACCAGCAATAACTTTGCACACACAGAGACATACAGACTGCATTGCCCATCAATGCAGTCTGATCAGTGTCCATCAATGCAGTCTGATTGGTGGAACTCCGCTTTTACCTCAGGCTCACACTGGTGCAGGTGCCCTTTAACAGAGAGGCCTACCCAAACTATATAGGGGGCTTCATATAATTTGGGTAGTCCCTCTGTTAATTGTTGCCCCCATAGTTGTGGTAGGCAAAACACTCTGTGCCCTTCACATATAGCAATAATGCCCCATCCTGTGCCCCTACATATAATAAAAATAATAATAATAATAATTATGACCTGTTCTGTGCTCCCCCATATAGGAATAAAGTCCACCCTGTTCCCCTCACATAATAATGCCCTTTGTCCTGTGCCCCTAACATATAATGCCCCCTGTCCTGCCCCCTCAAGGGGCATTATATTGAGGGGCACATGAGGGGGCAATACATGTGAGGGGCACAGAACAGGGGGCATTATATGTGAGAGGCACATGACAAGGGGCCCTCTTGTCATGTGTCCCTCACATATAATGCCCCCCCTGTCATGTGCCCCTCACTTATAATGCTCCCTGCAATGTTTCTCTCACAATAAATGTCCCCTTTTTATGTGCCCCTAAGTTTCATAAAGCCCCTTGTACTATACAGTGCCCCTGTGGTGTTTCGTACAGTTTCTCTCTCTCTGGCTGACGTTATACACAAATACTTTTTTAAGTGTACTGTAGCTCATTTTTCTCCCCTCATACCACATACGTACATCTAAATGGTCAACTAATTTGTTCCTGTTAAAGTCTCAAGGGCCTAAATACTGTGAAAGGCAAGGCAAAAGTACTTACCAGCTTGTGTTATACACAAATACTTTTTTAAGCGTAAAGTAGAACATTTTTCTGTCCTCATAAGTGCATAGCACATATGTACATCTAAGTGGTGTACAATTTTGTTCCTGTTAAAGTCTCAAGGGCCTAGATACTGTAAAAGGACAGCCAAAAGAACACACCTGCTGCTGTTCTAGACAAATACTGTTAAGCATATTGGAGCGCATTCTACTGCCCTCATAAGTGCATACCACATACGTACATCTAAGTGTTGTACCATTTTGTTCCTGATAAAGTCTTAAGGGCCTAGTTACTGTAAAAGGCCAGCCAAAAGTACACACCTGCTGCTGTTCTAGACAAACACTGTTTTAATCATTATGAAGCGTATTGTACTCCCTCATAAATGCACTAAGTATGTCAGGCAGAGAAGTGCCCGAACGTGGAGTGGCAGAGGCCTAAATTAATCAGGTGAAGGCAAAGGTCACAGCGGACAAGGGGCGAGTGGCAGCAGGAGTCACAGCGAGAGGCCTGATCTCCCGGTATCAGCTAGCGGTAGTGTCTCGACTAAGCAACCCATCTGCCGTCATCGACTGGTTAACATTGTCATCCACTTCATCACAAGTGGCATCTGATACCCCCAGTCAACAGTCGGTGGGTTCCTCAGACACAACCCTGAGTTGGCATGGCCCAGAAGCAGTCCCTGTCCTCCCATTGCCTCTGTCCTATGCTGTTCCCTCCCCTACAGAAGTATTTTATGCTGTGGGTTCAGCTCCACTATTCAGTGAGGACGATCTAATAGAGGACAGTCAGCAGCTACTCCCCAGCCAAGAAATAGAGGACAGTCAGCAGCTACTCCCCAGCCAAGAAGTGCAAGATGTGTCGGTAGAAGGTGAAGCGTGGCCAGGGTCCCAATGTTAGCACCACGGCCCTACGTCAACATATGCTGCGCCACCATGAAGTGGCCTGGGAGAACCGTGGCTCCGATGAGGTGGTCCAGCCTGCTGCATCACCCAATGGCACGCCGCTCCCTGTTTCAGCCAAGGCTCCATCACCTCAGCCGAAGGGAGCTGTGTGTCATTCCCTCCTTCTGTCGCTCCAGATGCTCCTGCTCCTCCTACTTCCAGTCAGTCAATCCACCAACAATCCATCTGCAAAGCCATGTCCAATGACAACAGTATGCACCCACTCATCCAACGGCGCAGGAGCTGAATGTGCTCCTGTCCAAGTAGCTGTTTCTGCAATCCCTTCCTTTTCAAGTGGTGGACTCTGCACCTTTCAGAGAATTGATGGCTTGTGCCGAGCCAAGGGGGGGATTACCAAGCCATCATTTCTTTGCGGAGAAGGCAGTACCAGCCCTGCACAATTTTGTGGAAGAGAAGGTGGGCCAGTCCTTGAGCTAAAAGGCACGGCAGTGCTGATGTCTGGAGCTGTAACTATGGTAAGGGACAATACATGTCCTTTATGGCCCACTGGTCACGCCACAACAGCAACTTGGACAGGTCACGCCGCTTCCTCCTACATGCTCTCAGGCCATTGGTCCTGTGACAGTGTGCGTCTCCACCTCCTCATCCTCCAACGTGTTCTCAGCCTCCGCTGCACGGACAAGTCTCAGTGCCCCTTCAGCATACCATGTGTGTAGGGCATGGTGGTGTCACACTGTTCTTCACAGATTAACACAGGGGAGGAACTGCTAAAAGTCATTCATAAAGAAATCGGAGCATGGTTTACTCCACGATAACTGGAAATGGGATCCATGGTAACCGACAACGGGAAGAACATCTTGTCTGTGCTGTGACAAGGACGGCTGAGCCATGAACCCTGCATGGCACACATGTTCCATCTGGTTGTCAAGCGGTTCCTGAAGTGTTCCCCCCATTTGCAAGACATCCTAACAATGGGAAGGAAACTTTGCATGCACTTCAGCCACTTGCACACCTCAAAGCACACCCTCCTTGAGCTGCAGCATCAGAACGGTATCCCCCAGCATAGTCTGATTTGCAACGTTGCCACACGTGGGAATTCCACTCTCCATATGTTGGACCGACTATACGGACAGAGAAAAGCCATTACTGATTTCTTGATGATCCAAGCGGATAGGGGGACTCCCCTGTGTAACTTCAATGTCAACCAGTGGCAGCTCATACGTGTAACCTGACATTTGCTCAGGCCCTTTGAGGAAGCCACATTATTAGTCAGTTGCCAGGATTATGGGATGAACGACGTCATTCCACTGCTTCATTTCCTACAACACGTGTTGGAAACAATGGCTGGTCAGGGCACTGGAGACTTGGCGCCTACATCTCACGGCCACATAAGCCCTGTGGGGGCTGACCTGGAGGAGGAGGGAGAGAGGCACAGTGGAGCACAGTTTAGGTTTCGCAAAATGGGTGGTTTTTCTAGTCATCTGACAGGAGAGGAGGAGCAGGAGCAGCCAGAGGAGCTAGAGGGTTATGAGGAAGGCAAGACAGAGGACCCAGACACACCGTGGCAGTATGCAGTGGAGATGGAGGCAGGGAGTCACTTGCACTTCCGAGTCACTTGCACAAATGGCACGATGTATGCTCAGTTGATTGCGTAGTGACCGCCAAATTGTCACCATTTGGCAGTGGGATGACTTCTGGCTCTCCACCTTATTGGACCCACGCTTCTGGCACAAAATGGTGCCTTTTTTACACCACTGAGAGGGAGGATCAACTGACCTAATACAGAGACATCCTACGTCTTCAGTTGGCCGATGCCTTTCGGCACCATCATCCATCCTCTCGCAGGTCTTACTCAGGAGGCCCTCTGCGCTCACCTTCCACTGCCATGGCTGTTTGGGGAGGGGTGGGGTGGCCGGAGCAGTACTAGCTCCATCAGCAGCAGCCTGATTCTACAGTCGCTGATGAGTACTTTTTTTCACCCGCATTGTGAAGCAACTCATCAGCAGCAGGTGGAGCTGGACCTGAACCAGCAGGTGGCATACCTTGACATGCCCATGCCAACACACCTTGAAGATCCGCTGGACTTCTGGGCAGTCAAACTTGATTTGTAGCCGCAACTAGCAGAGTTTGCCCTGGAAAAGCTGTCCTGCCCGGCCAGTAGTGTGCCATCAGAGCGGGTTTTTAGTGCAGCGGGGGCCATAGTAACCCCAGGGAGAACTCGCCTGTCCACAAAAAATGTTTGTAAAGATGAATCAGGCATGGAACGGCCACAATTTCCACCCACCAATGCCTGATGCATCAGAGTAGATTGACCATGGTGCCACACCAACACTTTACAAATATGGACAGTGCAAAACAGATTTAAGGCGCTGCTCCCCAGTTACAAACATTCCTCTGCATCAGAAATTTTTCAGACCACTGCACCACTCTGTCACCGGGTCACTTTCAGGACTCCTGATGCTGCTGATGCCACCTTAAGACTGTCTTATTCCGCCACCATATGTTCTCCTTATGCTGCCGCCACCTCAAGGCTGTGTCATTTAGCCACTGTATGTTCTCCTCATGCTGCCGCAGACTCCAGGCTGTGTAATTCAGCCACTATATGTTCTCCTCATGCTGCAACAAACTCCAGGATTTGTCCTCCAGCCACTATATGGTCTCCTCATGTTGCTGGGACATTACCTAGAACATTTTATGGTAACACTAGTTACCATAAATCTTCAATTTAAATTTGAAAATTCATCTTTTGATTTTAATGATTGTAAAGCCCTATGGTCTCCTCCTCATGCTGCCGCCAACTCCAGGCCGTGTCATTCAGCCACTATATGGTCCCCTCAGGCTTCTGCCAGCTCCAGGCTGCCCCATTCAGCCACTATATGGTCTCCTCATGCTGCTGGGACATTACCTAAACATTTTTATGGTAGCACTAGTTACCATAAATCTTCAATTTAAATTTGAATATTCATCGTTTTATCTTAGGGATTGTGAGGCCCTATGGTCTCCTCATGCTGCCGCCAACTTAAGGCTTTGTCATTCAGCCACTATATGGTCTCCTCAGGCTGCTGGGACATTACCTAAACATTTTTATGGTAGCAGTAGCTACCATAAATCTTCAATTTAAATTTGAAAATTAATCTTTTAATTTTAGGGATTGTAAAGCCCTATAGTCTCCTCCTCATTCTCGACAACTCCAGGCCGTGTCATTCAGCCACTATATGGTCTCCTCATGCTGCCACCAGCACCAGGCTGTGTAATTCAGCCACTATATGGTCTCCTCAGGCTGATGGGACATTACCTAAACATTTTTATGGTAGCACTAGCTACCATAAATCTTCAATTTGAATTAGAAAATTCATCTTTTTAGTCACTATATGGTCTCCTCATACTGATGCCACCTCCAGGCTCTATCATTGTGCGGCTCTGCAACAGTGATTCTAATAGCGATGCCTGTAATCTGCATGTCATACTGAATAACAGTATTATTTCACTAACCCAGAACACACCCTATGCATATTACAGTAAGGCAAAGTGTTCTACACCCCTATTGATGCTCTCTGTAAAAAAGAATTCAAAAATTCGATCATCTCTATTCATATTCATTGGATTTTAAAACAGAAGAGAGACTTAGAGCAGCCATAGAGCACACGTTGGTTTAAGGCAGAAACCTTGAACACTTCATGTTATGTAACTACATTGAGCCTGAAGGCTTGAATACAGATGTGAAGCAAATTAAAATTCTCAATTAGAAATGCAGAGGGGATGCTTTATTTTAATTAAACAGCATTCTTATCCAGATATTTGCAAGTTTATCTGCAGGTACTAGCTTCCCAGATGAAGGTGTGCAGCTACATGGCAAAGGTTAGCATTTAAACTTTACTTAGGGAAATGAAGATTATGAAATTTCAGTCTTGTATCGAGGGGCTTATATGTCAGGAAGCAGCCCTGAAGCTGTGACTAAGCTATACTGCTGATTTTAATTCACCAAATAATTCCATGCCTTATCTAATCATGCCTTATATGTTAACTCAGGCATGGAAGAAGGCTGACACGAAACGTGCATCGGGGCAAGCACACTCTCTTGTGGCTTCTCAGCACTGTTATTTTGGTGGTAAGGCAGTTGCATTTTAATTCCCCTTTTTTTTTTTTATTTTGGGAATTATTAATTATTTTTAATGTATTGTTGGGAATGCTGCATTATTCTTGCCATGTTTGCTCTTAACTGTATGTTTTGCAACACAGCAAATTACATGGATTTTTTCCAGACAGACTGTAAGTCTGTGAAGCCCTCTGAGTGACCTTTTCATCATTTGTTGTTATTTCATCTCTTTCTACCTGTTATGCTCTGTAATGTTTTATTAATCATTTTAAAAATGAAGTATATAAATATTTTATCCACTTAGGTGTGGTCTGCTGCAAATATTCTTGTAGGTTTCATATATCAGTGTATGGGTTGCGTACACTGTATATATAACACCAAGGGTGGTATTCATACTGGTGGCATATATGCCATCTACAAAGGCATTTTCTGCTTCCGCTGTTCAATAGTTTTTTTTGTTTTTTTTCAATATGAATCTGGGGATGGAAATATGGTTTTAGAAGGCAAGGAGGAAAAAATGAAAACGCAAAAATAAAATTGAGCTTGTTCCTTAAGGGGTTAATAACGTGGAGCTTTTAAGTGCTGTGAGCTTTGTGCACTGAGCACTTCCATGGCCCCACAGCTTAGCTCTGAGTGACAGCTTTACCTCTCTCATATTTTGACATAAGAGCTGTCAGGATTTGGATATCTACTTATCATCTGATATTGAAGGTCTATCCTAACAATAGGCCAATAATCTTAAGGCAGGTCTCTATAACTTCCATTCCTTTAAACACAAAACGGTGTCCATAGTGTTTGTCCATTATAAAAGCTGTGTAAACCATTGCTAGCATTTGTTATTGTTTCATTGCATTTCAAATAAAAATGAAGCAACTTTGCAAAATGCCTTAAATAAGAGTGTGTGGTCAGTGAGGAAGCTGTAATGTGTGGAGCAAGTCTACTGATTCATAAAGTCTATGAGACTTTCTATAAATCTATACACCACATGCTATGCTTTCCAAAGAGAGCTGAACAGAAACAAATTCTCACAGTATTCAGCTGACTGACTTGCCCCTTCATTTTATTAGTGAGGGGTTTCAGCACCAGAACTTCCACTCTTCAAAACTTCTGACATGTCACTGTTACATGCCCCTAGTTTGTAAAAGGAAGCATTCTAAGTAAACTTTTATAGTGCCGGGGCATATGGTATTTTCCCCCATTAGTCAGCCCTCCTTGTTAGTCATTTCCCTATATTAGTCTGGTGCCCCCCTCAGGTAGTTTTCTTCATTATCCTTGCATCTCTGTCAGTAGTTTTCCCCATTAACCAGGCCTCCCTGTCGGTAGTTTCGATTATATATTGTAATGTAACACCTACAATCCTCCTAGGAAAATAATCTTAAACAATTCATATACTAAGTGACAAAACAACTCACAGTATATGCACCTACAATTGTCACCCCAAAAAAATCACTACCATAAATTGCAAAAATAGATAAACTTTATTAATAGAAAAATATATAGAACAATATAATGACAACTGGACAGACAACCCCTAACCCATAAAAAACATATACCCCAAATTATGCATGGGATCCCAGGTACCATCAACCATAATAGTGGAGTATGCCAGATAACAAAAATACCTCCTCCATATAACACTATAAGATAATGTCAACCATAGACCCTATAAGATCAGAATAATACATCAATGCAGTACATTACCTGTGACAGGCATACTTCTAGTGACCATCAGGAGACCCTGTGCACCTCAACAAACGTTGTTTCATGGGTTTCCCCACTTCGTCAGGAGGTAGTTTCGATTAGCCTGGACACCCCCCCCCCCCCCCCCCCGTAGATAATTTCTCCTCATAATCCTGATGTCCTCCATAGGTTGTTCCCTAAATTAGCCTGGTGTCCCCCCCCCTCCCCACCCCTAAGCCTGGGTACTACCTTGTATGTAGTTTCCCCTATTAGCCAGGTCCCTTGGTTGGTAGTCTCTCCCAATAGCCTGGACATCCCCTTGGTAGTTTCCCTCCATTAGCTTGCCCCCCCCCCCCCTCCCCCGTACGTAGTTAGATTCCCTTAGCAAAATGAAAAACGTACTTATATTGGTCTCCGGTTGTAGCGCAGTGCATTTCTGCGGGAGCAGGGAGTGAAGATATGTTCCTGGCAACTTTTAACTGCAAGTGTATCCTTTGTATGCGCTTACAGTTGAAAAGGGCACGTGAGCAGCAGGCATTTAAAAATGTCTTCTTCCCTTCTGGGCTGGAGGGCACCCCTGGCAGCCCTTCCCACCCTGCATCAGGTCAATGCCCCAGCGGTGGTGCTAATGTTACTGTTTCCCTTACAAACTCTGCACTGAATGATAATAACTAACAGGACTCCCTATTCTATTGCCATTATGTGTGCAAAACAGCAACTCGCAATCACAGACATGTATCTGACCTGAATAGAATAGAACAACACCAGTTTTATCATTCCAGACGCCTGCCAAAGAAGTCATTATTGTTATGGAAAAGGTTTAAAACTTGGTCAAAAGGCTAAAGCTATTTCACATCACAAAATCTCTGCTTGGTCAATTTCATCTGTAACTTACTGGTATGCATCACTTTGCTCCACTCTAGATGATTCAGTCACTTTAGTCACTTTTCTGTAATGATTAAAAGATCAGAAGAGATGGCACTTATCACTGACGTCAGCAGATGCAGCAGACTTCCAGGGTTAGCATTTAGTTTGCTGGATATTGACCAAGAAGTTCAAGCAAGTCAAGCCAGGGTAAAGAGTAAGTTCTAATTTACTTTACTTGCCAATAACTTTGTATTTATGAATATTTCTGTTCACTAATGAAACTATATATGTCTCATACAACTACAATAACTACAATATAAGAAAACATTTTTATCTTATATGATTCCAAGAAAAAGTATATATATATAAATATATATATATATATATATATAGATAGATAGATAGATATATATATGTATATATATATATATATATATATATATATATATATATATACATAAGAAAAGAGAAAGATAGCCAGCACAACAGCCTAATACAAGGGTGCACACTGCCATGGCAAATACAGAGTATACAAAAAAAGAGGATTGCAGCAGCACACATTGGTCAAAAAATTGAGGCTCTTAGCGCACCTTTTGATCAAAACATGTCCCCCATCCACCACGGGGAGGTGGCCTCATTTAGGATGGGACCCTAGCACAAATTCTGAGCCTAACGCTCAACTATTCACTCACCTCTATTAGGCTGTTGTGCCGGCTATCTTTCTTTTTTCTTGTATGTACAATTCAGGGGGAAATGGCACCCTCTTGAGCTGTGCACCCCTCCCCCTTTTTCAAAGGTGGAGTTTTAAATGGATCCAGCATGTCACCCAGTCAGAGGCTATATGCCCAGCAGAGGTGAGTGGATAGTTGAGCGTTAGGCTCAGAATTTGTGCTAGGCTCCCATCCTAAATGAGGCAACCTCTCCGTGGTGGATGGGGGACACGTTTTGATCAAAAGGTGCGCTAAGAGCCTACATTTTTTGACCAATGTGTGCTGCTTCAATCCTCTTTTTTTTTTTTGTATACTCTGTATTTGCCATGGCAGTGTGCTCCCGTGTATTAGGCTGTTGTGCTGGCTATCTTTCTTTTTTCTTGTATGTAGAATTCAGGGGGAAATGGCACCCTCTTTAGCTGTGCACCCCTCCCCCTTTTTCACAGGTGGAGTTTTAAATGGATCCGGCATGTCACCCAGTCAGAGGCTATATGCCCAGCAGAGGTGAGTGGATAGTTGAGCGTTAGGCTCAGAATTTGTGCTAGGCTCCCATCCTAAATGAGGCCACCTCCCCGTGGTGGATGGGGGACACGTTTTGATCAAAAGGTGCACTAAGAGCCTAAATTTTTTGACCAATGTGTGCTGCTGCAATCCTTTTTTTTTGTATACTCTATATATATATATATATATATATATATATCTCAAAGAAAATTTGGGGCAGCACTTCCAAGAAGGAAGCGTGGGTTCCGGCAACCAAAGGCCCCGGTCCAGTACTGGACAATACAGCAGTAAAAAGCAGTTGCTGCCCTCCCAGGTGAATTCAAAGAGGTAGCTTTTATTCCATCAGCAAATAAAGTGCAACGTTTCGGCTGCCATTACCAAGCATGAAACATTGTGACCCACAGGAAGTATATATGTGAAAAAACATCAAGTGAATAATCAGCAATTATTAGTAAAACAATGTACATCAGTGAAAGAAATATAATAAATAGTGAAATGGTATACATACATGCAGCAAACGGCCCCTGGAAGCTATCCTAAGTCTATCAGGTAGAAGACAGGTACAGTCCCAAATATGCATATGCAACAAGAATACAGAGCACTCACCCAGACTTGCTTGTGGTAGTTTCTTTATTGTTCACATGAACATGTAGGGTACAGCGTGCAGGGGAGCAGATGGACAAGACGCGGGGGTAAGGTGCTGGCGACGGGTCGTTTTCAGGCCTGGAATCAGGTATACCTGGCCTGACGAAGCACTCCAGCGTGAAAACAGCACAGCACCAGCACCTTACCCCCACGTCTTGTCCATCTGCTCCCCTGCACGCTGTACCCCACATGTTCATGTGAACAATAAAGAAACTACCACACGCAAGTTTGGGTGAGTGCTCCGTATTCTTGTTGCATATAAAGATTAAAGGGGTACTCCGGTGGTTAAGATTTTTGGCTATATTGCATCTTGTTTTAATGTTCATGTTTTTTGCAATTGACATGTATTGTATGGTTGTGTAGCATGTGTCTTTTTTTCTTACCTGTTTGTGGGCTAGGAAGTTCTGTAGTTCTGTGTTGGATCTCTTTCTGTTGTCGACAGCATCGGCCATGTTAGGATTAGGCTATGGATAATGCGTCAGGGCTTTTTTTTTTCTCTGTTCTTTCAGAGCCCGGAGGACGCAGGTCTGCATAAGAGAAAGAAGACATGACCTCTCATCTCCCACTCCTGGAGGACACAGGTCTGCATGAGAAAAATAAGCCACGCCCCCTCTCGGAGGACGCAGGTCTGCATGAGAGAAAGAAGCCATGCCCCCTCATCTCCCCCTCCCGGAGGACGCAGGTCTGCATGAGAGAAAGAAGCCATGCCCCCTCATCTCCCCCTCCCGGAGGACGCAGGTCTGCATGAGAGAAAGAAGACAGAGTAGGGGGAGCGAGAGGACATATACAGCTCCTCATCTCCCCTCCCCCTTCTGAGGATGCAGTTCTGCACTGAAAGAAGACAGAGAAGATAAGAGTGTTATCTGAAGGGGAATATAACAAAGTGCACAGGCTGGCGATGTATAGACTGCAGGGGAATAAATCTCGGACTGGGGATGATTTCTATGTGTGAAGGGGGGGGGGGACTCCTGAATGATACATGCTGGGAGTTATAGTCCCTGTTATGTGTCTGTATGTTAGTGTTTACAAACCAGTGTGCCTCCAGCTGTTGTAAAACTACAACTCCAAGCATGCCCTGAAAACCTTTGGGCATGCTGGGAGTTGTAGTTTTGCAACAGCTGGAGGCACACTGGTTGTGAAACACTGTTATAGCCAATTCAGTATATTACAAACAAAGTGCATTGTTTCCCAACCAGGGTGTCTTCAGCTGTATCAAAACTACAACTCCCAGCATGCCATGACAGCTTTTGGCTGTCTGGGCATGCTGGTAGTAGTAGTTTTGCAATACCTGGAGGCACCCTGGTTGGGAAACACTGGTGTATGCCCTATAGAGGTGTGGTGAACTACAACCCCCAGGAGACTACAGAGGCAGCATGCTGGTGTTATACCACAGACTGAAGACTCCTGAATGACACATGCTGGGAGCTGTAGTCCCTTTTGTGTGTGTATGCCAGTGTATCCCAACCAGGGCTGATTATATTAGTGTTCTGTCCATAAGGGGCCGACCTGGGAAAATAGTAGGATGGGTAAAGGGCGGAACCCAAAAAAAAAGGAGCCACCCCAAACCAGCAAGGCATGTGGCATGCTGGGATTTGTAGTTTTCAGCACAGCAAGAAACAGGAAATAGAAGCAAAGATAGGAAAACAAGTTGGGGGATAAAAAGACAACAAAGAACGAAAATAGAGTAGGCTAAACAACAAGAATAGAAATGAAACAAAACAAATAGGGAAAGTGAAAAACGGAAAAACACGTTGACCACCGGAGTACCCCTTTAAGCATCATTCCAACACACCAAAGGGTAACGCTAATATAGGGGTGGGTAAACTACCACTTGATTGGCTTCACCTCATGCAACAGAATGCAAACATACCGTGCCTGATGATAAAAAATAGATAAGCCCCAAACAGTAGTACATATAGTACATATAGGGATCATCAGTATGCACATCCGCTCTAGCTGAAAAAATTCCCGCTTGAGTAAAAAATACTCAAAAGATGGTCGTTCCTTATTCTGTCTCTGAAAAACAAAGATAAAAATACAGATAAAAGGATCATATATACATACACTGTAATTGACATAAAATAAGAAACTTCTAGTATGGAGGTGACCATATCACACTCTAAAGACAGATGTGGGCAAAGAGTTAAGCTCATGGATCCATTTCAATTTACAGTGCAACAACATAGCCACACGATCACCTCCTCTTTTTGGCGGGGGGACGTGATCAATTAAAACAAATTTCAGGTCACCCTCCCTGCGTCCAGCCTCTACAAAGTGCTTGGAAACCAGAAGGTCCACGTGTCTCTTTTGTATCATGGACACAGGAGGATGTACACCACAAAATTAGACATGCAAGTATGGTAGTGTTTGATCTTATACCCTTTTTGGGTATGTGGATGTTGAAGAGTAGAACCCTTCAAGATCCGTGGACAATTAAAGGGGTTATCCACCATAAGGTGCTTTTAGTACGTACCTGGCAGACAGTAATGGACATGTTTAGGAAGGGTCTGCGCTTGTCTTGGGGCTAAATGGCTATGTTGTCAGATCACCATAACACTGTGACTAGCTTTTTGTGAACTGGTTTTTCCTGTTTGATTTTTCTTTCTTTAGCTACAAATCCCATAATTCCATTTTCCTCCCTCCCACACATCAGCCACCCCACACATTGAAACATAAATGAGCTGCATCCATTAAAAAGACCTGTGGTTTTCAATCAGGGTGCCTACAGCTGTTGCATTAGTTGCAGATTGATCTCTCTCCCACCAAGCGATCGCTCCACCCATTGAAGCAAACAGGCTCCCTATCATCAGCTGACTAGTGAGTCAGGTCTCGGCCGCATTGCAATCTGGGAAAAATCTGAGACAACAGTAATTTCGTATGCTGGTAAAAATAAATAATGGGATGAAAATCACATAAGAATTGTGAGAAAACCATCGCACACAGGTACAGTCACTATATTATGAACTACACTAACTTTACAGCCCCTCTAGTCAAATAAAAAAATATCCTGAAATACCCCTTTAATACAACTACAACATGGATATGAACCTTTGTTCTGACCCATGATGTATTTTTGTGTCTTGTGTGTTGAGGTGAAAACATCTGTTTTTGTGGGTCTCTTGTAAGAGATTAGAGGGCAGGTTTGAAACTCTGGGATCTTAGGAAATTTGTGTCTCAGTATGTTCCAATGTTTGTTGGTTGCTCTTGAAATCAAGGGGGATTTATCATTGTAAGTAGAAACAAAGGCAATGCGGTATGGATAATCCTGTTTTTGTGTTGTTTTCGCTGACTAAAGTAAAGGTCTCCTATCGAGTTGCAGTCAGTTGGTTTGGTAAAGAGGTTGGAGATGAAACAACCATTTTGAAAAGAAATAGATGTGCACAGGAACTGTGCGTTCTTTTTGGACCAAGTGAGGGTAAACTGAATATTGAAATTAATTGAATTGAGAAAGATATGGAAATCAGAGAGGGCTGCCTCTGTCCAGGACCATATGAGGAACATGGCTGAAGTGGTGGGACACATAGACACGCGTTTCCTCAAGTGTCGCCACATACATATTGGTGTACGTGGGTGCCACATTGGTCCCCATAGCGGTCCCGGACAGCTGCAGGTAAAATGAATCATTGAAGACAAAATAGTTATTGGTAAGAACAAGATGTAATATGGATAAAATAAAATCAATTTTTTTGTGGTGAAAAATCTGGACTAATTGCTTATCGTACTACTAGTGGTAATGTAGCACCATCTTGCATTACTACATACACTGATGTGGACATTGAACTAATTCTTCATGCAACTTCAGTTATTGACTTTCTACGTCAATACGAAAATGAGACTAAGCGTGAATTGTCTTTGTCATTACATTTAATTACGTTGGGAGAATATTGTGAATTCACCGGTTATTGAGACTTTTATGCAATTTATCAAAAGAGAGTTGGAGATTTTGAAACAAAGAGATGATTGTTTAACACACCCTAACATGACTAACACTCAATTATATTGAATTCTCTCATCCATGACTACCGACTTGTCATCAAACCCGCAGACAAGGGGGGCGGTGTGGTGGTCATGGATAGAGAGAAATACATTAATGAGGCTAACAGACAACTACAGGATAGATCCCCCTATTTATCCTTAAATAAGGATCCAAACAAAGACATTGAGATTAAAATCAGGAACACACTCAATGATGCCCTAGAACAAGGCCTCATTGACCAACAACTGCACGATTATTTGCTTGTTCTTCATCCAATTACCCCATCACTTTGACCCAAGATTCACAAGTTGCTCAATAACCCTCCTGGAAGACTGATTGACTCCAGGAGGGAATCTATTATGAGCCACTTGTCAATCTTTCTGGATAAACTTCTACACCTATACGCAATGCGTGCGAAATCCTATCTCAAAGAGAAAGTACAGTTCCTGGACACATCTATTTCTTTTCAAAATGGTTGTTTCATCTCCAACCTCTTTACCAAACCAACTGACTGCAACTCGATTTTAAACTTTAAGAGTAACCACCCTCGCTCTATGATACGTTCATTGCCTCTCAGCCAAATGATGAGAGCCCGACGTAACATTAGCGAAGATAATAACGTAGTACCTGCCTTGGATAAAATGCTGAATAATTTTGTTCAGTGTGGATATCCAAGGATATTGGTCCAAGAATGCAAGTCTAAAGTCCTCTGTATGGATAGAAGATCTTTACTTTAGTCAGTGAAAACAACACAAAAATAGAACTATCCGTCCTGCCTTGCCTTTGTTTCTACTTGCAATGATAAATCCACTTGATTTCAAGAGCAACCAACAAACATTGGAACATACTGAGACAAAACTTTCCTAAGATCCCAGAGTTTCAAACCTGCCATCCAATGTCTTACAATAGACCCACAAATTTGTGCAATCAAATTGGTGAAAATGTATGTTTCCACCTCAGCACACAAGACACAAAAATACATCACGGTTGAAAATAAGAGTTTGAATCCATACTGTAGTTTTATTAATTGTTTATGGATGTTGAAGGGTTCTACTTTTCAACATCCACATACCCAAAAAATGTATAAGATCAAACACTACCTTACTTGTACATCTACAGGAGAATTCAAAGTGTGATTCAACCGACATTTATACACGATAGAAAAAAGACGCCTGAACCTCCCGGTTTCCAAGCACTTTGTGGAGGCTGGACACAGGGAGAGTGACCTCAAACTTGTTTTAATTGATCATGACCCCCCCCCGCCATCATGTGGCTATGTTGTTGCACTGTGAATTGAAATGGATCCATGAGCTTAGCTCTTTGCACCCACATGGTCTAAATGTAGATTTCTCTATTCCAACATCTGTGTGTGATACGGTCACCTCCATACTAGAAGTTTCAAATTTTAAATCCATTACAGTGTATGTATATATGATTCTTTTATCTGTATTGAGATTTTAATCAGCGTGTTTTTATCTTTGATTTTCAGAGACCGAATAAAAAACGACCATCTTTTGAGTATTTTTTACTCAAGCGTGAATTTTTTCAGCTAGAGCAGATGTGCATACTGATGATCCATATATGTACTACTGTTTGGGGCTTATCTATTTTTTCTCATCAGGCACTGTATGTTTGCATTCCGTTGCATGAGGTGAAGCCAATCAAGTGGTTTTTACTCACCCCTATATTAGTGGTACCCTTTGGTGCATTGGAATGATGCTGAATCTGTGGTGTCAGGTCCTGAACACCATCAGAATCTTGCAGGGGTGCAAAGTCGCATCCTGAAGCATGATGGGTCATCCACAAACAAGGGTTAGCTTAGTTTTGTTTTTCAATTGCGCATGAATTTAGTGCCTTCTTGTACCTAGTCACCTAATATACATTATTTATGTTATTCTTTTACTCCTCCAGGCACTTGCTTTGGTGCTGTGAATATGTCCATATCCATGCCCTCTAACAATATGGCGACTATGTCACCTATTACTCTATTCCTGATATGCCCATACTTTTTCCCCACAATAATATGGCTGCTGCGCAGTGCAAAATGCTATGTGCATGCGCTATGATGCGCTATTTTCCACCGATCAACAGTGTGACGTACATTTGCTCTGAGCACTGTTGAGGTTGTATCGTGGATACACGCCAGTATGGCATTCATTACGGCACACACACTACTTTCGCTTATTTACAATATCTTCCGATCCCTAATCCCACCTCTGACTTGATTTTCATCACTCTGCACCTGCACGGTAATTATGTTTTATGTCTATATTACACTGTATACTTTAATTACACCTCTGATCTGCCAGTTGATGTGTTATAGTGTCAGATCCCTAGATATATATAGATATATATATACCATTTCACTATTTATTATATTTATTTCACTTATGTACATTGTTTTACTAATGATTGCTGATTATTCACTTGATGTTTGTTCACATATATACTTCCTGTGGGTCACAATGTTTCATGCTTAATAATAGCTGCATGGGCAGTCAAAAGGTCACACTTTATTTTCTTGATGGAATAAAAGCTACCTCTTTGAATTCACCTGTAAGTGCTGCAACTTCTTTTTACTGCTATATACATGAAAAAGAAGAGTTAACGAGCATTTATGTTTTGCTTCTCTGATCTTTTTAACTTTGCTATCTGCCTTATTCACACACACACACACACACACACATATATATTGTTACGCCGAGCGCTCCGGGTCCCCGCTCCTCCCCGGAGCGCTCGCTACACTTCCCTCACTGCAGCGCCCCGGTCGGTTCCACGGACCCGGGGCGCTGCGTTACCACCTCCGGCCGGGATGCGATTCGCGATGCGGGTAGCGCCCGCTCGCGATGCGCACCCCGGCTCCCGTACCTTACTCGCTCCCCGTCAGTTCTGTCCCGGCGCGCGCGGCCCCGCTCCCTAGGGCGCGCGCGCGCCGGGTCTTTGCGATTTAAAGGGCCACTGCACCGCTGATTGGTGCAGTGGTTCCAATTAGTGTTTACACCTGTGCACTTCCCTATATCACCTCACTTCCCCTTCACTCCCTCGCCGGATCTTGTTGCCCTAGTGCCAGTGAAAGCGTTCCTTGTGTGTTCCTTGCCTGTGATTCCAGACCTTCTGCCGTTGCCCCTGACTACGATCCTTGCTGCCTGCCCCGACCTTCTGCTACGTCCGACCTTGCTTCTGTCTACTCCCTTGTACCGCGCCTATCTTCAGCAGCCAGAGAGGTTGAGCCGTTGCTAGGGGATACGACCTGGTCACTACCGCCGCAGCAAGACCATCCCGCTTTGCGGCGGGCTCTGGTGAAAACCAGTAGTGACTTAGAACCGATCCTCTAGCACGGTCCACGCCAATCCCTCTCTGGCACAGAGGATCCACTACCTGCCAGCCGGCATCGTGACAGTAGATCCGGCCATGGATCCCGCTGAAGTTCCTCTGCCAGTTGTCGCTGACCTCACCACGGTGGTCGCCCAGCAGTCACAACAGATTGCGCAACAAGGCCAACAGCTGTCTCAACTGACTGTTATGCTACAACAGTTACTACCACAGCTCCAGCAATCATCTCCTCCGCCAGCTCCTGTACCTCCTCCGCAGCGAGTGGCCGCTTCTGGAATACGACTATCCTTGCCGGATAAATTTGATGGGGACTCTAAGTTTTGCCGTGGCTTTCTTTCCCAATGTTCATTACACTTGGAGATGATGTCGGACCAGTTCCCCACTGAAAGGTCTAAGGTGGCTTTCGTAGTCAGCCTGCTGTCTGGAAAAGCCCTGGCTTGGGCCACACCGCTCTGGGACCGCAATGACCCCGTCACTGCCTCTGTACACTCCTTCTTCTCGGAAATTCGAAGTGTCTTTGAGGAACCTGCCCGAGCCTCTTCTGCTGAGACTGCCCTGTTGAACCTGGTCCAGGGTAATTCTTCCGTTGGCGAGTATGCCGTACAGTTCCGTACCCTTGCTTCAGAATTATCCTGGAATAATGAGGCACTCTGCGCGACCTTTAAAAAAGGCCTATCCAGCAACATTAAAGATGTTCTGGCCGCACGAGAAATCCCTGCTAACCTACATGAACTCATCCATCTTGCCACTCGCATTGACATGCGTTTTTCCGAACGGCGTCAGGAGCTCCGCCAGGATATGGACTCTGTTCGCACGAGGCGTTTCTTCTCCCCGGCTCCTCTCTCCTCTGGTCCCCTGCAATCTGTTCCTGTGCCTCCCGCCGTGGAGGCTATGCAGGTCGACCGGTCTCGCCTGACACCCCAAGAGAGGACACGACGCCGCATGGAGAATCTCTGCCTGTACTGTGCTAGTACCGAACACTTCCTGAAGGATTGTCCTATCCGTCCTCCCCGCCTGGAAAGACGTCCGCTGACTCCGCACAAAGGTGAGACAGTCCTTGATGTCTACTCTGCTTCTCCACGTCTTACTGTGCCTGTGCGGATGTCTGCCTCTGCCTTCTCCTTCTCTGCTGTGGCCTTCTTGGACTCTGGATCTGCAGGAAATTTCATCTTAGCCTCTCTCGTCAACAGGTTCAACATCCCGGTGACCAGTCTCGCCAGACCCCTCTACATCAATTGTGTAAACAATGAAAGATTGGACTGTACTATACGTTTCCGCACGGAGCCCCTTCTAATGTGCATCGGATCTCATCACGAGAGGATTGAACTGTTGGTCCTCCCCAATTGCACTTCTGAAATCCTTCTTGGACTTCCCTGGCTTCAACTCCATTCCCCAATCCTGGATTGGTCCACTGGGGAGATCAAGAGTTGGGGGCCCTCTTGTTCCAAGGACTGCTTAAAACCGGTTCCCAGTAAACCTTGCCGTGTCCCTGTGCTTCCTCATGTAACCGGTCTCCCTAAGGCCTATATGGACTTTGCGGACGTTTTTTGCAAAAAACAAGCTGAGACTCTACCTCCTCACAGGCCTTATGATTGTCCCATTGACCTCCTCCCGGGCACTACTCCACCCCGGGGCAGAATCTATCCTCTGTCCGTCCCAGAGACTCTTGCCATGTCTGAATACGTCCAAGAAAATTTAAAAAAGGGCTTTATCCGTAAATCCTCCTCTCCTGCCGGAGCCGGATTTTTCTTTGTGTCCAAAAAAGATGGCTCTCTACGTCCTTGCATTGACTACCGCGGTCTTAATAAAATCACGGTTAAGAACCGCTACCCCCTACCCCTCATCTCTGAACTCTT
The DNA here is from genome assembly GCF_029499605.1 of Hyla sarda. Taxonomy (NCBI): domain Eukaryota; kingdom Metazoa; phylum Chordata; class Amphibia; order Anura; family Hylidae; genus Hyla; species Hyla sarda. The sequence continues at coordinate 260,410,174 of NC_079192.1, read as the reverse complement.
TGATCGTCTCCAAGGTGCCCATATTTTTACCAAACTGGACTTAAGAGGTGCTTATAATCTCATCCGCATCAGAGAGGGGGATGAATGGAAAACGGCATTTAACACCAGAGATGGACACTTTGAGTATCTGGTCATGCCCTTTGGTCTATGCAACGCCCCTGCCGTCTTCCAAGACTTTGTTAATGAAATTTTTCGTGATCTACTATACTCCTGTGTTGTTGTATATCTGGACGATATCCTGATTTTTTCTGCCAATCTTGAAGAACACCGCCAGCATGTCCGTATGGTTCTTCAGAGACTTCGTGATAATCAACTCTATGCCAAAATAGAGAAATGTCTGTTTGAATGCCAATCTCTTCCTTTTCTAGGATACTTGGTCTCTGGCCAGGGACTACAAATGGACCCAGATAAACTCTCTGCCGTCTTAGATTGGCCACGCCCCTCCGGACTCCGTGCCATCCAACGTTTTTTGGGGTTCGCCAATTATTACAGGCAATTTATTCCACATTTTTCTACCATTGTGGCTCCTATTGTGGCTTTAACAAAAAAAAATGCCGATCCCAAGTCTTGGCCTCCTCAAGCGGAAGACGCCTTTAAACGACTCAAGTCTGCCTTTTCTTCGGCTCCCGTGCTCTCCAGACCTGACCCATCTAAACCCTTCCTATTGGAGGTTGATGCCTCCTCAGTGGGAGCTGGAGCTGTCCTTCTACAAAAAAACTCTTCCGGGCATGCTGTTACTTGTGGTTTTTTTTCCAGGACCTTCTCTCCGGCGGAGAGGAACTACTCCATCGGGGATCGAGAGCTTCTAGCCATTAAATTAGCACTTGAGGAATGGAGGCATCTGCTGGAGGGATCAAGATTTCCAGTTATTATTTACACCGATCACAAGAACCTCTCCTACCTCCAGTCTGCCCAACGGCTGAATCCTCGTCAGGCCAGGTGGTCTCTGTTCTTTGCCCGATTTAATTTTGAAATTCACTTTCGGCCTGCTGATAAAAACATTAGGGCCGATGCTCTCTCTCGTTCCTCAGATGCCTCTGAAATTGAACTCTCTCCTCAACACATCATTCCTCCTGACTGCCTGATTTCCACTTCTCCAGCCTCCATCAGGCAAACTCCTCCAGGAAAGACCTTTGTTTCTCCACGCCAACGCCTTGGGATCCTCAAATGGGGTCACTCCTCCCATCTCGCAGGTCATGCGGGCATCAAGAAATCTGTGCAACTCATCTCTCGCTTCTATTGGTGGCCGACTCTAGAGACTGATGTGGTGGACTTTGTGCGAGCCTGCACTATCTGTGCCCGGGATAAGACTCCTCGCCAGAAGCCCGCTGGTTTTCTTCATCCTCTACCTGTCCCCGAACAACCTTGGTCTCTGATTGGTATGGATTTTATTACTGACTTACCCCCATCCCATGGCAACACTGTTATTTGGGTGGTCGTTGATCGATTCTCCAAAATGGCACATTTCATCCCTCTTCCTGGTCTTCCTTCTGCGCCTCAGTTGGCTAAACAATTTTTTGTACACATTTTTCGTCTTCACGGGTTGCCTACACAGATCGTCTCGGATAGAGGCGTCCAATTTGTGTCTAAATTCTGGAGGGCTCTCTGTAAACAACTCAAGATTAAATTAAATTTTTCTTCTGCATACCATCCTCAATCCAATGGACAAGTAGAGAGAATTAACCAGATCTTGGGTGACTATTTACGACATTTTGTTTCCTCCCGCCAGGATGACTGGGCAGATCTTCTACCTTGGGCCGAATTCTCGTATAATTTCAGAATCTCTGAATCTTCCTCCAAATCTCCGTTTTTTGTGGTGTACGGCCGTCACCCTCTTCCCCCCCTCCCTACCCCCTTGCCCTCTGGTCTGCCCGCTGTGGATGAAATTTCTCGTGATCTTTCCACCATATGGAAAGAGACCCAAAATTCTCTCTTACAGGCTTCTTCTCGCATGAAGAGATTCGCAGATAAGAAAAGAAGAGCTCCTCCCATTTTTTCCCCTGGAGACAAGGTATGGCTCTCCGCTAAATATGTCCGTTTCCGTGTCCCGAGCTATAAGTTGGGACCACGCTATCTTGGTCCTTTTAAAGTTTTGTGTCAAATTAATCCTGTCTCTTACAAACTTCTTCTTCCTCCTTCTCTTCGTATCCCTAATGCCTTTCACGTCTCTCTTCTTAAACCTCTCGTCCTCAACCGTTTTTCTCCTAAATCTGTTCCTCCCACTCCTGTTTCCGGCTCCTCGGACATCTTCTCTGTCAAAGAGATTTTGGCCTCTAAAAAGGTCAGGGGAAGAACTTTTTTTTTAGTGGATTGGGAGGGTTGTGGTCCAGAAGAGAGGTCCTGGGAACCTGAGGACAATATCCTGGACAAAAGTCTGATCCTCAGGTTCTCAGGCCCCAAGAAGAGGGGGAGACCCAAGGGGGGGGGTACTGTTACGCCGAGCGCTCCGGGTCCCCGCTCCTCCCCGGAGCGCTCGCTACACTTCCCTCACTGCAGCGCCCCGGTCGGTTCCACGGACCCGGGGCGCTGCGTTACCACCTCCGGCCGGGATGCGATTCGCGATGCGGGTAGCGCCCGCTCGCGATGCGCACCCCGGCTCCCGTACCTTACTCGCTCCCCGTCAGTTCTGTCCCGGCGCGCGCGGCCCCGCTCCCTAGGGCGCGCGCGCGCCGGGTCTTTGCGATTTAAAGGGCCACTGCACCGCTGATTGGTGCAGTGGTTCCAATTAGTGTTTACACCTGTGCACTTCCCTATATCACCTCACTTCCCCTTCACTCCCTCGCCGGATCTTGTTGCCCTAGTGCCAGTGAAAGCGTTCCTTGTGTGTTCCTTGCCTGTGATTCCAGACCTTCTGCCGTTGCCCCTGACTACGATCCTTGCTGCCTGCCCCGACCTTCTGCTACGTCCGACCTTGCTTCTGTCTACTCCCTTGTACCGCGCCTATCTTCAGCAGCCAGAGAGGTTGAGCCGTTGCTAGGGGATACGACCTGGTCACTACCGCCGCAGCAAGACCATCCCGCTTTGCGGCGGGCTCTGGTGAAAACCAGTAGTGACTTAGAACCGATCCTCTAGCACGGTCCACGCCAATCCCTCTCTGGCACAGAGGATCCACTACCTGCCAGCCGGCATCGTGACATATATACACACACATGTATATATGTTCATATTTAAATATTTTCTAACATATTCTAGTACATACAGAATTAGAGATCAGCAAACCCAGATTTGACCCGAACTTTAGGATTTTTCCAGCTTGTTGCACACTCAAGCTTTTACCGGTTTGGTTCACACCAAAAACCTGAAAGCAGGTATTTTGGCGGATGGAAGAAGCAGGGCAGGCAAGGGGCGGGGAGATGACATAGGGAAAGGAGCCGTTAGTGGTTAGAAAGATAGAGACTGAGATACAAGAGAGAAGAAATATGGTCAGTTAGTGATTAGAAAGAGAGAGATCAAAATTAGAAAGAGAGACCGTGTGTGTGTGAACAGGATTCAATCCCCATACAAGAAGAATCCTATAGGGGCTCCTATACACCAAAACAGCATATAATGAGGGGACATCTTAATCACAGCCTCTGAAGGGCTCGTTTTTTGCTACCACAAATCCAAAGCCTGAATTCATATACCTGAATTCTATAGTGTTCCTGAACCAGCTCCAGTGAGGTACATTGATCTGTGCCATACATCCACAAAGCGTATTCAAGCGGCACCTATATACCTATAGGGCCATTAAACACAGTAGTGAATATATTAGATTTCAACAAACACCTTCAGTACGCATTGTGCTGTCATCCCTGCCACCCAATAAGCGTGTTTAAGTTACACATATCTAGCCTGTAGTGTTATGCAGTTCTGGTGCATTTAATATTGTTCCGCAAACACCTTCAGTAATCATCGTGCTGTCTCCTCTGCCACCCAAAAAGCGTGTTGAAGTTACACATATCTAGCCTGTAGTGTTATACGGTTCTGGTGCATTTAATATTGTTTCGCACCAACCTTCAGTATTCACTGTGCTGTCTCCTCTGCCACCCACAAAGTGTGTTGAAGAAACACATAGCTAGCCTGTAGTGTTATACGGTTCTGGTGCATTTAATATTGTTCCGCAATCACCTTCAGTACTCATTGTGCTGTCAAGGGTTCAAAGTGTTGAATCTTAGAATGGACAAGTAGGTTGGTGAAAAATCACCCAAAAAAGTATAAAAGTACCCAAAACAACATGTCTGGAAAACGAGTTGGTGAACAGGGTAGAGGACAGAAGACCCCCGCCATGTTGTCTGCCAGTAAGAATGTTTGTGGCAGTACTAGTACAGGTAGCGTTTACAGCAGCCAGGTGTCATGTGGTAGCCACGTCAGCCATCCCAAGTACTCACTTCCTGAGAGAGCTTATGTGGTTTCACGGGATGATGTGGCTTTACTGGAATATTTCTGTCATACTACTTCTGAGGAGGAAGACTCTGACAATATGACGGTGAGCCACAAGTCAGTGGATTCATTTGCATCTGCACTCACATGAGGAAGTGGTAAGGTCCATCCTAGATGCTGTGCTAATGAGGTGTGCCCAACCCAGGTTGTGCGTACCTAGTTGCCATTATTTTGCAAAGAAAGACATCCCCGATTTGCATAATCATGTGGCAGAGAGGATGGGCCACTACATGAACTTGTCTGGGGGCAAAACAGTGCATGCCACGGCTGATACGTGGAGTAGTAGCTATGGCCAGGGGCAATACATGTCTTTTATGGCCCCCCTGGGTCAACATCCTGCAGAACGAGGCTCCACTGTGACGAGGCCAGGAAATTGTAGTGACACCTCCACAGTTGTGCCTATCCTCCTCCACAGACATCTTGCACCTCCCGGGAAAGAGCATAGCTTATTCTCCTCCCCCACTCTCCTTTCATCTCTGCAAAATCTAGCACTGCAATGCTGTGTCACACCTGCTGAGCCTGGGGAAGATAAGAGCTCCTCTGCCTTGTGGCTTTTCTCGCCCAGGCTCAATATGAAACCTTTTGTTGCAGACAGAGCAGCAGCTCTTGGTTCCCAAGTCGTGAGCTGACATTCGGAAACGTTGTTGCTGATAACGGCACAAACATTGTCAAAGCACTGCGTCAAGGTGGCAAGACACGCTCTCCCTGTTTAGCCCACGTACTAAACCTTGTGGTCAAACGTTTCTTTGCAACTTGTCAAGGTGTTAAGCCAGTGGTGTCTACGTGCAGGAAAATTTGTGTTCGGTTTAGCTGTTTGTATGCTTTTAAATATGACTTGCTTCCCCTACAGCACCAACACTGCCTTATTTGCAACATTCCAACATGGTGGAACTCCACTTTACACATGTTGAAGAAGTTACACAATCAACTTGCCACGGCTTTCCAGCAACGAGCACCTGCTGACCAGGGATCCAGTCTCTACTCTCTGCAGAGTCAACGCTTCACTACCTCTGCCAGCACTACCCCAGCAAGAGGCAGGAGCAGCAGCAGCAGCAGTGGTGGCATCTTGAAGTTTGAGCACATGATGGCTAAGTTTCTGCATCCTGTATGCTCCCCTGACATGAGTGACGAAAGGAATGTAAACCCCCAACTGAACAACCAGGTTGAGGCCTACCTCAGTTGTGCACTTTCTCTGACAGACACCATGAGCCCAGACCCCATGGACTTCTGGATCACCAGATTAGACCACTGGCCAGAACTTGCCTAGTTTTCAATGTGTGTTCAGTCTTGCCCACCCTCTAGTGTCGCTTTGGAGAGAGTGTTTAGCGCAGCAGGTGGCGTGGTCACCCCAATGTGAACGAGATTGTCAGCCACCAGTGTGGAAAAACATACTTTTACTAAAATGAATCAGGTATTGATCAGTGAGGAATTTAAACCTCCTATGCAAGATGCCACTGATTAGGCAGTACAACCACCACTCCTGCTGGATGCTAGTGAGATCTGTCTATCATCTCATGCTGTACGCTAGTGACATCTGTCCGCCATCTCATACTGTACACTAGTGACATCAGTCTGCCATATCCTGCTGTACGCTATTAACATCTGTCTTCCATCTCATGCTGTATGCTATTAACATCAATCAGCCACCACCTGCTGCACGCTGGCTACTAATAGTAACACCAATCCAACATCACCCTACTTCCAGCCAGGCCTACACATACACAACCCATTATCCCCAGGAAAGGGATAATTTTTTCGGCTTTTCATACAAAAGCTATTTCTCCTTCAGTCTTCACTATTTTTGAACACCAATTTTGTTGCCACTCCCAAAAAAAGGGATAATTTTTGGAACGCCTGGAAAAATCCATACCGTCTTCTTCACTTGCTAAGCTAAGAACCTTATGCTACTCCCAAAAAAGGAATAATTTTTGGAAAGCTTGAAAAATCCATGCCGTCTTCTTCACTTGCTAGACAGAGTACCTGTTGCTACTCCCAGAAAACATATTTTGGCATGCTGGGAGCCACTGCATCTTGCCATGCTTCTGTGTGCATATAGGCAGTCAAAAGCTGGGACACAGATCAATGCACAGGATATCAGGAGACAGCAACAGCTTTGCTTGCCTGTAGACTTGCTGAGAGGTCTGTGGTGGTATACGGCGGCTGCCATGCCCTCCTCCCGATGTCGTGATGATCAACGGTAACAGATGTACAGAAAGAAAGGGGGACACAAGGTCACCCAGAAATGGACGTAAGCTGCAGCTTACGTCCATTTGTGGGAGACTTTGTGTCTCCTTTTCTTTCTGCACTAATTTGCTATAGGCACAGAGAACCTCAATATTTCTCAAGCAAGGGTTAAGCAGGCACAGCTTCCTTAAATAGGGAATGGTCTGTGTTACTTGGCTGGGGATAGATTTAAGTGTGCACACTGGTTCTATAAGAAAGAGTAAGAGGAACGCACATACTCTACAGGCAGAATCAGAAACAAAAGATACAGGAGCAGTTTAGGGAAGCATGTACAGGTAGCATGAACTGAAGATTATCTGGTGGCTATGCACACTAGCAGTAGCGGACCTTTAGCATTACAATTTTAAAGCGTTAAAAATTCTTAGAAAAAATGTAACAATAAATCCTTAAATTGTTATTTTTTGGAATTGCCAACAAAATATAGCAATGTGTATGCAATTGTGGCTAGTCTTTTAATGACAAAGTAGATGAACCCATATCTCATGTCATTCCACAATAAGATTCTTTGGTTAAAATAATACTAACCTTAGTCTCTCTCAAAAAATCTTTATGTATCATTAGGCAGTGTAAAATTGTAATAAGAACTAAATATTACAGAATTATATATTAACAAATATCATAGTTTTTGTTGTATTTTATACATATAAATTGTACATAGTAAAAACATAATCCATAACAATGTGGATTGTATTAACTATATTCTCCAATAGGTGGCAGAAGCACACTACAAATGAGCATAGAAAGCAAGTCTTTTTGTGTTATGATTCTGCTGAAGTCTTCACATGTCAGTAAAATATGTGCCCTAAGCAAAAAGTTAACAAAAACAGAAAGATAAAACCAGGACAGATGTTGTATGCTAAAGGGGATTGTATTCAAACAGCCAAGCAATTCATGCATGTCATATTGACCTTACAGTTTGTACAATCTGTATGGTATTTTACAATGTCTGGATCTTGTAATTTTTGACTACATGTTGACATTGTTGTGTATATATTTATACACAACAATGCTATATTCAGTTTCTACTCAAAGACATGTTTTCAGTGGCTCAATGTACCTACCGGACTCTACAAGGGCGATTGCCAGATGTCGCGTATTGCCGGAGTCTTGTCATATTGACCAGTTTCTGATATATAGACAGGAAGCTTCCTAACTAAACATCACTGCAAAACTGTGAATTAGATACATGCGGTTTTATTACTATTAGGAAATACTGGAGTTTTTACTTCCATAGTTTATCTCTCCTAACCCCCCTCCCCCATCCTTAAAATGTTTAGCATAACAACATGGAGATGTCAGATCTGGTAAGAAAAAAGAGACAGTTACTTTTTGCATAGATGTTGGATAACGTTTTATCACCCACAGACCATGACAATGAGTCTGTATTACTCATATTTGCCAAGGGGGAGCAGGTGAAGGCCACTAAGTGAAATATGAAGGAGGAAACCCCCTTTGATGGGAGAAACCTCTTTTAAAGAGTACCTGTCATCAAACCATATTTTCTAAACTAAGGTTGGGTTCACACTACGTTTTGTCCCATACGGGACCGCATACGGCAGGGGGAGCTGAAAACTTGCGCTCCCGTATGCCTTCGTATCCCGTATGTAATGCCGTATGTAATGCATTTCAATGAGTTGACCGGAGTGAAACGCTGACTCTGGTCGGCTCACTTTGGCCCCGTTTTCCACCGGACCTAAAATCGTAGTCGACCACAATTTTAGGTGCGTATGGGACAAAACGTAGTGTAAACCCAGCCTAACTCAGATTCTATTCCCTAACTACTCCTAACACCCCCCCCTGCACTTTAAAATAATGTTTGAGCTTTAAAAATCTCTGTATCATACCTTTCCCCTTGCTCACATTGTGTAAGCTCCCAGCAGGAGTAAGTGGGCATTCCCCAGCAGACCATGCCTCACCATGCCCTGCACACACTTCCTGAGTTTGGTCTCCTGCCAGGCCTGTTTGACTTGCATCAGAGAACAGAATTGTGCCACCTAGTGGCCATTTTTTCCATCACATCAAAAATATGAAAAGGTTGAGAATTTTAACAGCAAGTAAATAGCAAATTGTCTTATAATTACATATGGAACAATATATTAAATGTTTAGTTTAGTAAATTGTCTAATTCAGGTGAAGTTTTTCTTATTCATAATGGTACATTTAGTTCTTTGATTGCCTAATAAAGACAGTAGTATTAGTTCTCTCACAGTTCTCTCATCGGACACTGGCAGGTGAAGTGACAAAGCAAAAGAGGAAAAATCCAGTGTTCAGTCAGAAATCCTGTAGAACTTCTTCTTATGTTAAAGATTCATTAGAATATTGCAGCTGATGTCACAATAGACGAATACATGCTTGACGCATTTTGGGGGGTTATCCCTTTGAATGCCTAATAGGGAATTGCCTATGGGAAACTCTCATCTTAAACATTTTTGGCATATCCACATCATATGCCTTGGGTTGGGCTCACATAATACAGTATATTGATCAGTATTTGATGAGTATTTTTAGCCAAAACCAAGAGTCCAAAACCCAGACAAATATGCACATTTGACAACTATATTTTAGTTGTGTTGGTTCCACTCCTGGTTCTGACTAAAAAAAAACTTAATAAAATACTGACCAAAACACTATGTGTAAACCCAGCCTTAGAGGACACAGGGCATAAATATACGTCCTGACTGCATGAAACATGGTGCATCAGGATGCACAAGTACATCCTTAGTCTATACCAGACTATAAAGTAAGTAAGGAGCTGCCCTCCCTTCATAGACCATGGGTCCTGGCTGCTAATGGGCGAAAGAAGGCAGAAGGTACCAGGTCTTTGTTCTGAGACCCACTGTGATAGCGAGTTAGAGGCGGGTGAAGTGTGCGAATCACTTTCCGGCTTTAACTCAAACCTGACTCATTCTCATAAACTATAGTAAAATTAATTAGATAGATTTGACCAGGAAAACCAGGCCGGACACTCCACAAATAGTGAGTGCTGGCAGAATATGGAAATGTGTCATCTCTATAGACTCCAATGCATTTCCAAGTGGACATGTCAATCCTTTCAGCTCAGTGCAGCATAATCCCATTGAAAGCAATGGTATTCTGCTGCAAAGGAATTTCAAAGCAGAATTTTTATGCTGGATTCCACTCGGAATTTCCATAGCGTGAACATGGTCTAAAGGATATACTTATTTCTGCTTTATTTCTCCAACTGGAGTTTCTTGATTCCAAACTTGTATTCACAAAAATCCAAGTTCTAATATAAAAAAAAATTGTAGTCAGTCATTAACTACCATGAGAAAATGCTATTCAGAGACCGGATGTGGGGACACCAAGTAATAACAAATAATTCTAGAGGTTTGATCTAGGGTTCAGTCTCCATAGAGTCTCAAGAGCCCCAGTGATATATTCTAAATGAATGTACTGGTGCAAAGCCAATTCCTTAATGTTTCAAAATAGATGCGACCAATACAGAGAGGGACATACCGTATTCTCTGAAGAAGCTTAATGGGGTTGAGATCTGAGGATTGTTTTACATCAATTATCATTGATTATCATTAACAACATAACCTTTGATTTAACCTTTGATTTATGCTGCATTACCCTGCTGAGAGTATCCATAAAACCTAGGCTTTATATAAAACATACTGTATAGATATATAGATAGATAGATACAAGAGGATACATCTGCAACAATGTTAAATAGTCTGTACTGCACAGACTACATCACCACATCACACCATTACAAATATGAAATGTTACCAACATACACCCTTGGTGGTTACATAGACAAAGACAGACTTGCAGCAGTGTATGGGTGAACAAAGTGGCTAAAAGTTTATTGCACCAACAAGTACATGCAACGTTTCGGCCAAATGGCCTTTCTCAAGCATGCTTTCAGCCACTGTGTACACCCATACACCGCTGCAGTTTGCTGTGTCTTCGTTCTGGATGGAAATTGCCTTATCCGGTGGTGGCACGCTGGTTGGACACTTGCAGACGCACTGGGACTCTTGAGTGCTGACTCCTTACTTTGCATATATATATATCTATATATATATATATATATATATATATATATACATATATATTGCACACATGGATAAGTACATAGATATAATAGGTAGATAGGAAGTTTAAGAGTTATATCCATATACATATATTATATTGAGGCTTATGTTTTTTTTACAGTTTTAATGTTCTGTATCAAAGCAAAATGTACTGTTCATCTTTCATCTGCAAGTGAGTGTCCTGGATTTACAGTAATGAATCCTGGCAGCTATACAGCTTGTATGTGTGATTAGGATTAGGGCCATGCTGCTCCCACCACAATTATTCTGTAAAAAGGATCATCAAGACATGGAAAATAAATGGATGGTAAGATTTAACTGTTGCATTACAGGTTTGAAAACGATGGTGGATACAACTAGGAAATAACCACCATTGTGTTCCTTCACACCAGCAAACCACCAACTATCATCATGATTTAATAGGATGTATTCCACTGTATAGATAATAAAGGGTAGATCATTGATGGTCTGAATACTAGCACCCCAAATCTCACTATAACTTGGAAACCTGGTGCCCAGTCTCCCCCAAATACATGCCCATGGAGTTTAAAAGAAACGAGGATAAAATGACCATAAAAACAGGAGTTTTGTCCGGCGCAGAAAGGAACCGTCAGAAGGCAGGATAAAATCAAGGGATTTATTGAATGCAACGCGTTTCGCTGCGCACGCGCAGCGATACGCGTTGCTTTCAATAAATCCCTTGATTTTATCCTGCCTTCTGAAGGTTCCTTTCTGCGCCGGACAAAACTCCTGTTTTTATGGTCATTTTATCCTCGTTTCTACTCTACTAAGGAAGGCTGCAGTGGACCGACTTGTACACTTCACGCTAAAGGGATTACCTCCCTTTCCCCCACTCACAAGATCTGCTGATCCCGCACATGAGGCGCCTTCTTCCCTTTCTCTAGATGGAGTTTAAAAGGGAAGTTACATACACATGAGCAGATCTACTAGAACTATGGTGCAGTTTGCTAAAAAAAAAAAAAAAAATGTAAAACTGTTACTGTATTTTAGACACTTTTTTGACACTTGAGATGGACATGGTGCAGGATCCAATTGCGTTTCTTTGACATAAATGATCATATATTTTATTTTACAAATCATAATTTTTTTTTCTCATATCAATCACTTTGTCTCATCCTTCATTTTAGATCAGACTAGAGAAAACAAAATTCTGTGTCCCATCTCCTGATCATTATCCTTGGGTGATTTTTGCTGAGAAATAGTAATAAGGTCGATTTTACCCCTGTTTGCTTGGTGTATTTTTAACACAGTTTCTCAAAATTTACCAAAATGGAGCAGAGACTTGACAAAGTCTGCGCAATTATAGAAACCAGTGAGCTGCAGAGCTAGGTTTAAGCTTTGCGCTCTTGCACCTGACACATTTGTACATGTCCTTCTAGGTGGTGTAGGTTTGTGCAAAAAAAATTGACTTTGCACAAAAAATATATATATAAAAACACTTGCACAAATAATAAACACTGCAAAAAGTGGTGCACGGTGCACCAAACAGTAGACAACTTTGAAATTTGCACAAAAAATGCTATTGCACAAAATTTGCAGGGGTATTTAGAACATTAAAGTGAAAGGGGATACATCCTATTGAGTACCATTGGAAAGAAGAATAAACTATCCAACAAGAGCCTCTGGTTGATCTTTATATTTTAAACAAAGTGACCCTAACCAAAATCTTTAGGCATATATTTAGAAAGCTGCAATGGAGCTGAATCTATTTTTACCCTGCAATATTTATAGAAGAAAACTCTACAATACTGGACAAGAAATTCACAGGTGAGGAAATACCAAGAGCAATAAATCTTCTCCTGCACCTGATATTGATAGATTTATCAACACATAAAAAAAAAAAACACCAAGATTTTGGCTTGCTATTTGATGTGTTATTTTTAATTACATTTATCTTGGAAATGTGACAAACACACATTCATGTTATCTCACAAACAGGGCAAAGGTCGTAGTGACTGCAGAATATTCTACTCAGTTTAACTTATTATTACTGACTTGATTTGGCTTGATGTGCCTATCCAAAGGATAGGGGATAAGATGTCAGATCGCAGGGTTCCCACCGCTGGGGACCCCCGGGATCTCCGCTGCAGCACCCCGCTATCATTACTGCACAGAGCAAACTCGCTCTGTGCGTAATGACCACCGATACAGGGGCCGGAGCATCGTGACATCATGGCTCCGCCCCCTCGTGATATCACGGCCCGCCCCCTTAATGCAAGTCTATGGGAGGGGGCGTGATGGCCACCTCGCCCCCTCCCATAGGCTTGTATTGAGGGAGCGGGCATGTATCGACCTGTATCGGCGAGTTTGCTCTGTGCAGAAATGATAGCGGGGTGCTGCAGCGGAGATCCCGGGGGTCCCCAGGCGCAGAACCCCCGCGATCTGACATCTTATCCCCTATCCTTTGGATAGGGGATAATACGCTAGGGGCGGAGTACCCCTTTAAGGCCATAAGAGGCCATCTCCTTAAGGCATTAATAAACATTTTAGCTTTAAGGCTTAACACCTTTATGGCAAAGTATATCATTCCAGAGTGTTTTGGATTTATCCCCAATAAGCAATCCTCAGATCATACTAGGCAGTTAACAGATTTAATTTCAGTATTGCTGTCCGATGGGATTGGGCAGGCCATAGTCATATAATGTTTTTCATATTTTTGTCATTTGACCTACATATGGCATTTGATTGGTGAAATTGGGAACACTTCTTGTTTATACTACTAAATGGGGTCATGATCTTCACTTACTCCAAATATTGGTATGCTTTCTTCCAATCCAACTGCTTTAATGTGAATCTGTCATAAGTGTCACCCGAATTCCCCTATTGTTACAGGCTGGTAAAGTGGGTGACACTCACGACAACCATACTAACCTATTCCCATGGCCTAGTTTGCCCATTATCCTTCTCATTTGGGGGACAGGCTTTATCCAGGTTCAGAGCTTTAAGAGCATGCTGACGTCACCGCTACTGTTTTTTCAAGCCTGTGAGCACTAATGTTGCTCACGAACATTCGAATTTTAAACGTGAATATCACATATTCGCGAATTCGCGAATATTGCGAATATAGCACTATATATTCCCAATTACGAATATTCGCTATTTTTTTCTTTGTTCACAGTACACAGTGATGTCTAGTGGTACGCCCCCCGCACCTGAGAGCTTTGGCTCTCGCTCCCCGCACCTCCAGCTATTGACTTGCCGTCTGCTGCATGGACACTTGGAATAAAGCATCGTTTGGCAAATACTTCTCAGTGGGTGAGTGCAGCTTTTTTCAAGTCTTTTTCAAGTCTGTTTTACACATCACAGTGATCACTGTATCCCTCTCTGCTCTTCACATATGCGCATATTCGCGAATATTGAGCCCTTCCATTCTTTAGTGTTATAGGCAACTAATGGACTAGTGCAGTGGTCTCCGACCTGCGGACCTCCAGATTTTGCAAAACTACAACTCCAGCATGCCCGGACAGCCAACGGCTGTCCGGGCATGCTGGGAGTTGTAGTTTTGCAACATCTGGAGTTTTGCAGGTTGGAGACCACTGCACTAGCCCATTAGTTCCCAATACCATTAAAGAAGGGAGGGCTCAATATTCGCGAATATGCACATATATTTTCGCATATGCGCAAAAAAACGAATATAACGAATATGCGAATTTCGCGAATATATGACAAATATTCATCCATATATTCGCGAAATGTCGCGAATTCGAATATGGCCCATGCCGCTCATCACTAGTGAGCACCTACCTTCATCACAGTTATTTGTGAATGCTTGCATTCTGTGAACTAAGTAAACAAGATCTCACAGGGGCTGTCACTATTTTATAGTATTATACTGTATGCAGTAAAATGACAGTTGCCTTAGTGCCATGCTGCCTTAGGGAAATTCTGTATTCCTCCCAGCCAATGACTTAAATACAGGCTGGGACACAAAATTGCTTTATTCTTTTAAACATATTCATAACCATGTATAGAAGTTCAAATGCATGATCTAATGCTGACCATATCCACATTAGATCAATGCCAGCCAAATCCATCAATTTCAGCAGAACAAGCTGATTGTCTAATGTGTACGGGCCTTCTGACTATAAGAGGAATATCTCACAGCTTGATTTCAACATGCCGATTGTTTTGTTTTCAGGGATAACCAGTAATATCTACTTACTACTCCATTTTCCCCATTAAAAGCACATGCAAGCTGATGAGCCAATCATGAATTAAGAGAAGAGATAGCCAAACAATCATTCAGTAGACAGTATGTCGGCCAGTTTAAAGGAGATGTCCGGTGCTCACTTTTCTTATTTTATCCGTTCCGGGCTGAAAAATAAAAGAAAACAAATTTTCTCTTACCTGCCTAGGCTTCCCCGGTGCTTCGGTACAGGTGTTCGGTCCCCAGGCTGTATTCTTCTTACTTCCTGTTAGCCCGGCACGTCACACGGAGCTTCAACCTATCACCGGCCGCAGCGATTACCCGCCTTGGCCAGTGATAGGCTGAAGCTCTGTGTGACGTGCCAGGCTAACAGGAAGTAAGAAGAATACAGCCCGGGGACCGAACGCCTGTACCGGAGCACCGGGGGAGCGTAGGCAGGCAAGAGAAAGCTTATTTTCTTTTTTTTTTGCAGCCCGGAACGGATACAATAAGAAAAGTAAGCCCCGACATCTCCTTTAAGATTGGAATTATGATCATTATATATGGCTGGTATAGTTTCTCTATAGTTTCCCTCTGACGACTCTTCATATCAAATACTAAGAAATTATTGCCAGGTCTAGTTTGATGTTCCACTTTTACACAATGTTTCAGTCAGTAAAATATATCACTTTGATATAAAAGTTGTTTACTCTACAAGAGGCTACCCAAAGAAACTTCTGTTTAACAGGAATGATTGTACTATAATGCCACTGACTCACCTAATGTTAAGCTACATTTAATAACCATAGTGCCACACTTAATGCTATGTTGTCGTCCCAGATAATTGTCCTGTCATTGTCCTGTTATATTGTTACCGAGGTTCAAAAATGATATACCTAGGCATACACATGGAGGAGGATGCACAGGTGTAGAGTCAAAAAAGAAAATGCCCACCACCTCCTTAAAACAGTTCTGGAACCAAGTGATTTTCTTAAAGGGTTACGGTCATTTAAAAAAAATGTTGACGTTGCCCAGACATGTCAAAAGATTAGATTGTCTACCTGAGACCTGCTGCTAGTAATTATAAGTTAGTGCAATGTCCAAATATGTCAAATTCAATGGTCTATCGTCTGTATCCGTTTCAATTGAATTATTGAATTATCAATTGAGTTATTTAAAAAAATATTCTGGAATTGGAGAAATGGAAGGATCTCCAAAATGATAAGACCAATGTAGGGCTAATATTGTACAAATGTACTATAAACTACCATAGGTAGTCACTAAGGGCCCTTCTTTCCCATTCATTATCCAAGCTGGCTTTATTAATTATATTTTTGTGAAGAAGAAACAAAAAGGAATAAAGGGATCTCCTTTAAAAACTATACAAGCAAACTGATTGGTTGCTATGGGCAACTGGTGAACTTTTCCTCTGCACAGGTTTTGATAAATCTCCCCAATAATGATTGAGCAGTGGATTAGTAAAATTCATGGCTCAAAAACTTCCTGATGTTTCCAAGGTCTTAAAAATAGAAACTGCCGGTCTAATGTAGTTATAAAAGGTCACAGAATAAATGAATTGTTGCATCTCTATCTATTAAACTCCAGGATTTTTCCCAAGAGTCAAGTGGCCTGAAAGTTGAGAACATTAGGGATTTTATGCTTTACTTATATAATTATATTTGGGTCAAAGAAATGGTAGGAATAAACTACAAGATTTGTTCTAATAAATATTTTTAGAAAAAATATATATTGTTTGAAGGCTCCTTGAAAACTGATGTGGTATGCCTAGTTCAGGGCGTAAAGGGGGTGAATTACACAAGTCATGTATTGCCCCCTCTTGCCCTGTACTAAGCATAAAAGCAAAAAAGCTATTAGTTTTGCCGCCTAGGGTGTTTTCTTAAAGTGTGTGTTGTTTCAAAATATTTGTATACAGTGGGACAAAAAAGTATTTAGTCAGCGACCAATTGTGCAAGTTCTCCCACTTAAAAAGATGTGAGAGGTCTGTAATTTTCATCATACGTATACCTCAACTATGAGAGACATAATGAGAAAAAAAATTAATAAAATCACATTGTCTAATTTTTAAAGAATTTATTTGCAAATTATGGTGGAAAATAAGTATTTGGTCAATAACAAAAGCTCCTCTCAATACTTTGTTTATATACCCTTTGTTGGCAATGACAGAGGTCAAACATTTTCTGTAAGTCTTCACAAGGTTTTCACACACTGTTGCTGGTATTTTGGCCCATTCCTCCATGCAGATCTCCTCTAGAGCAGTCATGTTTGGGGGCTGTCGCTGGGCACACTGGATCCTTTACACAGATCAGTCCTCCTGGTCCCTTAGCAGAAAAACGGCCCGAAAGCATGTTGTTTCCACCCCCATACCTTACAGTAGGTATGGTGTTCTTTGGATGCAACTCAGCATTCTTTCTTCTCCAAACATGATGAGTTTTTACAAAAAAGTTCTACTTTGGTTTTATATGACTATATGACATTCTCCCAGTACTCTTCTGGATCATCCAAATGCTCTCTAGCAAACTTCAGATGGGCCCAGACATGTACTGGCTTAAGCAGGGCGACATGTCTGGCACTGCATGATTTGAGTCCCTGGTGGTGTAGTGTGTTACTGATGGTAGCCTTTGTTACTTTGGTCCCAGCTCTCTGCAGGTCATTCACTAGCCACCACCCGCCCCCCCCCCCCCCTCCCGCCCCTGTGTGGTTGTAGTATTTTTTCTCACATTCTTGTGATCATTTTGACACCACGGGGTGAGATCTTGTATGGAGCCCCAGATCGAGGGATATTGTCAGTGGTCTTGTATGTCTTCCATTTTCTAATAATTGCTCCCATAGTTGATTTCTTCACATCAAGCTGCTTGACTATTAAAGATTTAGTCTTCCCAGCCTGGTGCTGGTCTACAATTTTGTTTCTGGTGTCCTTCGACAACTCTTTGGTCTTGGCCATAGTGGAGTTTGGAGTGTGACTGTTTGAGGTTGTGGACAGGTTTCTTTTATACTGAAAAGGTCAAACAGGTGCCATTAATACAGGTAACGAGTGGAGGACAGAGGAGACTCTTAAAGAAGAAGTTACAGGTCTGTGAGAGCCAGAAATCTTGCTTGTTTGTAGGTGACCAAATGCTTATTTTCCACCATAATTTGCAAATAAATTCTTTAAAAATTAGACAATGTGATTTTATGGATTTTTTTCCCATTCTGTCTCTCATAGTTGAGGTATACCTATGATGAAAATTACAGGCCTCTCTCATCTTTTTAAGTGTGAGAACTTGCATAATTGGTGGCTGACTAAATACTTTTTTGCCCCACTGTAAATTTGTATGGTTTTGTTAATTATTCCTCCAGAATGGTGACACGGTCATTTTAGCCCATAAGAGCCCATTTAGCTATTTCTTATCCTCTCCATTTCATGGAGGGGGACCAGAGTTGGTCTGTTTGGACTTCCTTCCATTTACTTCTCTGGCCTATTATAGTACATACTCCTCTCTGCTTTTCTATGACACAGTGCACTGTACTGAACAGGCTTTCTCTGTGCTGAGATGATGGTTTACACAGCACAGTACTAGATGACATGTGGAGAGACAAGAGGTTACTAATCCACTGGGTTTGCAAGATGTAAGCAGAATGTAGGTACACTGGTATTTACACAAGGGGCAGCGGACATGAGCTTTATTGGTGGTAAAGACAAGATGAGGCCTTGATTTACCGTTGAGGAACAGTGTTAATCTTCTGAAACATGGAGACAAGCTAAGCCTGCAGGTATACAGCCCAGGTTTTCTCAGGCTCCCTCACTCTCTCCTGCACATAGCACATGCTTAACTCCACCCCCACTTCCTGTTATTTGTCCTAATCTCACTTTTACTAGAGAACAGTTTTTCCTGACAACAGGCAGTGTACAGCAGATTGCAGAAAAGTGAGACACCTAGTGGCTAAGACTTTAGAGCTGTTTTCTGGGCTAAGGAGTAGTTTTTGTTTAACAAACTGATATAGGTTATCACATAGGTTATCAAATAGAGAGAAGGTGTTTAAAATGACAGTACCCATTAAAAGTTTATAAAATAGAATAACTAAAGCAGTTCATCAGACTTTTAGGACAGTAGCTTTTATTTGTACAAGGCAGATATTTGTATATCACCCTTTTTATCTTTACCTGCAGCAAATGGTAACAGTCAAGTGTCAATAAAAAGTGCAAACAAGACAGGTCATGTTTCAGGCTGGATTTATATGCAGTGTTTGATCATGATTTATTGCAGTTTGTTTGTTGTTCTTGAAAATAATAAATAATAAATAATCAGATGTTACTTTAAAGGGGTACTCCCATGGAAAACTTTTTTTTTTAAATAAACTGGTGCCAGAAAGTTAAGCAGATTTGTAAATTACTTCTATTAAAAAATCTTAATCCTTCCAGTACTTTTTAGGGGCTATATACTACAGCGGAAATGCTTTACTTTTTAGATTTCTCTGATGTCCTGACCACAGTGCTCTCTGCTGACCTCTGCTGTCCATTTTAGGAACTGTTCAGAGTAGGAGAAAATCCCCATAGCAAACAGATGCTGCTCTGGACAGTTCCTAAAATGGACAGCAGAGGTCAGCAGAGAGCACTGTGGTAATGACATCAGAGAAATCTAAAAAGTAAAGCATTTCCTCTGTAGTATTTAGCCCCTAAAAAGTACAGGAAGGAATAAGATTTTTTTAATAGAAATAATTTACAAATCTGTTTAACTTTCTGGCACCAGTTGATTTAAAAAATAAAAATAAAGTTTTCCACGGGAGTACCCCTTTAACATTGATAGAAAGATACTGAAAAGTAGATATACACAACAGCATGGGTTTTTAGTCATTTGTGTTGTGTTTTTGTTTTAGTAAGTTGCATTTATTTTTTTAAATGCAGAACACTCTAGGTATTCAAATGCATGTCTTTTTACAAGCATTTTAATACACTTGAAAATGTGTTTGAAAGAGCCCTTAATGTCCTTCAGTTTAAGTGAAAATATCTTCCACGACATATCTTATGGGTTCAAACCCCCCCAAAAATAGCACAAATATAAAAGAAGTTACATTCATCTTCTTAGATTACTTGCCATTGCTGTCCAACCATTCCCTGCTGCTTACCACTATTTCCAGGTTCCTGTGATGCATCAACTAACAACAGCAAATCACTGCGAAGTATGCAGTTTCTTGGGGTTGATGCATCACAGGAACCATTTGTAGGGCATGGCTGGGACTGGCAACTGATATACAGAATCAGCAAAGGAATGGGGCAGGTGGATATAGCATTTTTTTAATGACATCCTGACTCCATTTTGATTTTTTTTCTGAGGCTTGACAACCCCTTTAAAGGAGAACTCCAGAAGAATGAAATGACCTTTATATAGCTGCACATGCTAGTTATATAACTTTGTTATGTACAAGTGTAATCTTTGCTGAGCACATACCCTGTTTCTCTCAGCTTTTTCTCCATGTAGAAAGTCCAGTAGTTCTTAGCACACAGGATGACTGTCGGGCACCACTCTGCTGGGTTATGCAGCCATTTTGGGTCCAACACGTTACTTTTTAATGTCCCTCTCCTCAGCTCAGAAAGCCATGTGCACTTTAGTGCGCAGTGTATGATTGTCCCTGACTGGCTGAGGGGCACAAAACTCCCTCATCTATCTTTACTGCTTCTCTAACCATGGGGCCTGCTCATCTCGACAGCTCACACAGAAAACAAGCACAGGGGCTGGTGATTTTTGTATTTTTTTTTTCCTTGCTTAGATGGATTTTCAAAGACTGTTTATGGTGGCTGTGGAAGTCCGATTCTAAAAAGCAATTCAGCTGGGATGCCTTGTGGAGTCATGGTGAGCATGGTGATATATATATATATATATATATATATATATATATATTATTTAAGTTTTTATTTTTACCACTTTGGCTGGATATCTCCTCTAACCTTAGCCCTCCTATCCATTGGAGATATAATAATTTTAGTAAAACATAACAGTAAAGTTCTTAACCCTTATATGTGTTGGCAGATAAGAACCATTTGGCCCATCTAGTCTGCCCAATAAACTGAATCTTATTAATAGTCCCTGGCCCTATCTTATATGAAGGATAGCCTTATGCTTATCTCATGCATGCTTAAACTCCTTCACTGTATTTGCAGCTACCTTGTGAACGATATTGGGGTTTAATGGTGGCCAAACACAAGATAGCAATTACTTAAATACCCCAAAACCAAAGTACTGGGCATAATGCCCCATCCTTCTTTCCCCTGACATCTGCTGTTGGGGAGAGTTTCAAGGTCCTAATACACATTAGATGGTCAGCCAGTCCTACAGACACTGGCAGGTTTGGCTGAAAAAAGGTTACTGTGGAATACTACAAACAACAATAAAAAAAAACTTAGAATTTCTGCAAGGAGACACTGACATATTACTGGTCTTATTATCTGGTGTATATAGTGAGTACAACCATAAATAAATATAAATTAAAGACTATCACTAGACAAAAAATGAGCTTTTCATTCTAAAATTATCAACCAAAACTGTTTCTACTCTTTGCACAGAATACAATGCACCCAAAATAACGTTTAAAAAGTCCCTGAAACTCCACAATACCAGGTGGATGAAAAGCTGAAGGGCAAAGAGACAAATTCTGCTGAGCTGAGTCATCAGTCTGGAGGCCCCTCTGCTACAAGGTGATACATTAAGCACGAGTTACTCAAAGGATCAAAGGATTAGGAAAAAGATTACAAATAGTTTTATTGGTATTACAAATTCCAAAAACAGAATAGTGTAAAATAAATTTAGTTAGAACAAAATATAAACAATTGTGCATTTCTGTATTTTCATGTAGTACATAATGCGATTATATGAGGTTATATTCACACCCGTGTTGGAGGCTCCTTCAGAGTATATGTAGCAACTTTTATTAGATTTGATTAGAAAAAAAAAGCACTGCATACAGTACTATTCTTCAACAAAGGAACCTCAAAACACCTCATGTTAGGTCTCTGTGTTCCAGTAGTATTGGTCATACAAAATATCAGGAACACAACCCATAAGGCAGACACACAAAGGCACAAAGACAACCTTACATGTATGCATTTTTAATATGGCTATTTATCAGCACATCAACGAAAAGATGGTGTGTGTTTGGCACCCATCCTGTCATGTCACAACTTGCCATCATGTTCTTACAATAGGGGTAAGTGTTTCTCCCGCAGACATATTTGAGATTTGCATTTGTTAGTGACTAGTTATCCTGTTGTTTACATATCATTAGTTATATGTCATATTTTTTTTCCATATTGTTATAGTTTTTTATGATGTACATCAATTTAATATTTTTTTGCCTAATTTTTCCGTTGGTTTTGACTTGCTTCTGCTCAGGGCCAGATGGTGTGCACAAATGCCCCTACATGATTTAGTGTTTACTCCAGAGCAGATATGCAAGCTTGTTGTTTGTGACTGTATCATATGCCATGATCATGAGCTGTATAAGCTTGAAACGCGTCAGCATTTCCTTTAGATTTTAATGACATGTTATTTTTTTATTTTATTTTAATATGAATTCATAAAGTCTTGCATATTTTTGGGGGAGCTGAAACCATCACTTTTGATATCATTCTAGTAAACCAATTATTTACATGATTAGATATAAGTTTACCTTCCTCTAAATCTCTGGCTTTGAGGCACCATTTCTTAGCAAAAGTCCATGTTACAGGTGAGGAAATATGGGATGGGCTCAAGAGCTGATTCTGCGCCATTCCCAGCAAGTGCCAGCTGCTATCTTTAGCTGACACCTCTTGATAATGACCGATATTGGAGGTGTAATTGATAGAGATTGTGGCATCTAACCAGC
Organism: Hyla sarda; assembly: GCF_029499605.1. Classification (NCBI taxonomy): domain Eukaryota; kingdom Metazoa; phylum Chordata; class Amphibia; order Anura; family Hylidae; genus Hyla; species Hyla sarda. Next base: position 260,387,446 of record NC_079192.1, on the reverse strand, counting down.
TATTAGATGTGTCATTCGTGCTTCAGGGGACTAATCTCAGACCAGTGAAAGTTGTTTTTCAAAGTCTGAGAGTACTTTAGGTGTTTATCCCATTGAGGACAGAGCCATTTTTCATTTTTGCACTTTAGTTTTTTCCTTCTCACCTTCTAAAAATCATAACGCTTTCAATTTCCCACCTACAGACCCATATTAGGGCTTTTTTTTGCGCCATCAATCCTATTTTTTAATACTGTCAATCATTTCTACAACCAAAATATTTGTGAGGCAAAAGTGAAAAAAGAAAATAAAAATGCCATTTTGTAACTTTTGGGTGCTTCCGATTCTACGCAGTGTACTTTTCAGTAAAAATGACACCTTAAATTTATTCTGTAGGTCTATACAATTAAAATGATATCCAACTTATAGGATTAATTTTGTTTTACTTGTTTTTAAAAAAGTTATTACTTTTCATACGAAAATTTGAATGTTTAAAATTGTCCTCTTCTGACCCCTATAACTTTTTTATTTTTCAAAAAGTGAAAAAAGTGAAAGGGTCTGAGGACTTTCTAAATATATTGTATAATGCTGATCCAGCTATATTTTTCTTTTCTTGTTTTATCCACCTTTACCACCACTCTAAATTTGAGCAATATTACCTGTAAATTTAGTTTGATGTCTGTTCTTATTGGACAAGATGTATTGTGCTAGGAATATATTCTGTAATTTAGGAAGTACCGCAGTTTTATTTTTCAGGTTAGATTGACCTATAAACTGATTTAGTAATAGTAAATAGTTAATATATTTTTGGGAGAAAAACTTGTCAAACAATATAAGACTGTTACAGATTAAAGTCAAATAGTTTCCACCAGGTGGAGGATGATGGGCCATAAAAACTCATATTAATATAAATGCAATGCTAACAATTGAAAAACATTAGGAGACAGGAAATCATGGAAATTGAAAGTTTGGACAAAAAAGCTGAAGGATAGGTTATCACTGATTGTGATACCAGGAACCCCTTTCTGTATTGTAAGGCATGACTTCCCACCTCTGCATCATATATATTGGATGTGAGGTCTGTCGAAAGCAGGACGAGTGGATCCCAGCCCCTTTAGTAACCGTTTGCTAACTATCACATTGGAATTGATAACTGGGGGTGGGTATTCTCCAGTGGCGAGTGAATATGGTGAAAAATTCTGGGACTCAAATTGAGCAAAACAGAAAAATGTATTAAAGGGCATGGATCTGCAAAAGATTAATGAATATACAAATAAATATACAAATTTCAAAATGCAGCCAGAGTGGAAGGGGCGCCCTCTTATTTTTAGGTGCTCCCATCTCTTCTCATCTCCCAAATGGTTTAATGTGAAATTTAAAAGCATAAGAACATAGGGGGGGGGGGGGGGGGGTTATCAAAAAAGTTGCTGAGTTGCCCATAGCAACCAATCAGATCGCTTCTTCCATTTTTTTCAGAGGCCGTTTCAAAAATTAAAGAGACAATCTGATTGGTTGGTATTGGCAATTTAGCAACTTTTGACAAAGGTTTTGACAAATGTCCCCCATAGTGTTGATCCCTTTAAAGAAGGTAGAAATGTAATCCGGTTTAAGGTAGATACAGGGTTCTTCCTTTGGAATATGATATCTGGATTTTAAAATGTGTTTGATCCACAGATATTATATCTTTTGTCTATATTCTATTTTGTTTTTGGGCTTTAGTGAAACTAAGAGGTTTTCTAATAAGCAAAATAAGCAAAACAAAAACCAAAAATGAGAACAGAGAAGAGTGGACACAGTTGTATCTATGATAATGTAATATTACCACTCTGCATACTAAAGACAATGCTTACCTTTGTCACCACTCCATCTGAACAATACTATTTGTAAATTTAGTTTTGTTGTCTGTTCTTATTGTACTAAGACTTACCATTTATTAGATTTACTATTATTGTCCTAGTAATGCCTTAAAGGGCTACTCCCGTGGAAAACTTTTTTTTTTTTAAATCAACCGGTGCCAGAAAGTTAAACAGATTTGTAAATCACTTCTATTTAAAAAAATCTTAATACTTCCAGTACTTTTTAGGGGCTGTATACTAAAGTGAAATCCTAAAAAGAAATGCATTTCCTCTGATGTCATGACCACAGTGCTCTCTGCTGACCTCTGCTGTCCATTTTAGGAACCGTCCAGAGCTGGAGAAAATCCCCATAGCAAACATATGCTGCTCTGGAAAGTTCCTAAAATGGACAGAGATGTCAGCAGAGAGCACTGTGGTCATGACTTTAGAGGAAATGCATTTCTTTTGTGGATTTCTCTTTAGTATACAGCCCCTAAAAAGTACTTGAAGGATTAACCCCTTAAGGACCAGGCCATTTTACACCTTAGGACCAGAGCGTTTTTTGAACATCTGACCACTGTCACTTTAAACATTAATAACTCTGGAATTCTTTTAGTTATCATTCTGATTCCGAGATTGTTTTTTCATGACATATTCTACTTTAACATGGTGGTACATTTTTGTGGTAACTTGCATCCTTTCTTGGTGAAAAATACCCAAATTTGATGAAAAAATTGAAAATTTTGCATTTTTCTAACTTTGAAGCTCTCTGCTTGTAAGGAAAATGGATATTCCAAAAACATTTTTTTTATTCACATATACAATGTCTACTTTGTGTTTGCATCATAAAATTGACAAGTTTTTACTTTTGGAAGACACCAGAGGGCTTCAAAGTTCAGCAGCAATTTTCCAATTTTTCACAAAATTTTCAAACTCACTATTTTTCAGGGACCAGTTCAGGTTTGAAGTGGATTTGAAGGGTCTTCATATTAGATATACCCCATAAAAGACCCCATTATAAAAACTGCACCCCCCAAAGTATTCAAAATGACATTTAGTCAGCGTTTTAACCCTTTAGGTGTTTCACAGAAATAGCAGCACAGTGAAGGAGAAAATTCACAATCTTAATTTTTTACACTTGCATGTTCTTGTAGACCCAATTTTTGAGTTTTACAAGGGGTAAAAGGAGAAAATTTGTATTTGTAGCCCAATTTCGAGTAAGCACATACCTCATATGTCTATGTAAAGTGTTCGGCGGGCGCAGTAGAGGGCTCATAAGCGAAGGAGCGACAAGGGGATTTTGGAGAGTATGTTTTTCTGAAATGGTTTTTGGGGGGCATGTTGCATTTAGGAAGCCCCTATGGTGCCAGAATAGAAAAAAAAAACACATGGCATACCATTTTGGAAACTAGACCCATTTAGGAATGTAACAAGGAATTAAGTGAGCCTTAATACCCCACAGGTGTTTCACGACTTTTGCATATGTAAAAAAAAAAAAAAATTTCACTAAAATGTATGTTTCACCCCAAATTTCACATTTTTGCAAGGGTTAATAGCAGAAAATACCTCCCAAAATTTGTAATCCCATCTCTTCTGAGTATGGAGGTACCCCATAAGTTGACCTGAAGTGCACTACGGGCGAATTACAATGCTCAGAAGAGAAGGAGTCATATTTGGCTTTTTGAGAGCAAATTTTGGTCGGGGGGCATGTCGCATTTAGGAAGCCCCTATGGTGCCAGAACAGCAAAAAAAAAAAAAAAAACACATGGCATACCATTTTGTAAACTAGACCCCTTGAGGAACGTAACAAGGAATAAAGTGAGCCTTAATACCCCACAGGGGTTTCACGACTTTTGCATATGTAAAAAAAAAAAAAATTTCACTAAAATGTGTGTTTCCCCCCAAATTTCACATTTTTTCAAGGGTTAATAGCAGAAAATACCCCCCAAAATTTATAACCCCATTTCTTCTGAGTATGGAGGTACCCCATAAGTTGACCTGAAGTGCACTACGGGCGAACTACAAATTTGCCGCAGCTCATACTTGAAGCAGAAAACTTACTGTAAGCCTGCCTGTGTGAATGTACCCTGTACGTTCACATGGGGGGGGGGGGGGGGGGGGCAAACCTCCAGCTGTTTCAAAACTACAACTCCCAGCATGTACTGACAGACCATGCAGGCTGGGAGTTGTACTTTTGCAACAGCTGGAGGCACACTGGTTGGAAAACCTTCAGTTAGGTTCTGTTATTTAACTCAATATTTTCCAACCAGTGTGCCTCCAGCTGTTGCAAAACTACAACTCCCAGCATGCACTGATCACCGAAGGGCATGCTGGGAGATGTAGTTATGCAACAGATGGAGGGATCGCAACTACAACTCCCAGCATGCTGGGATTTGCAGTTTTGCCACATCTGGACAGCTACAGTATAGAGACCACTGCAAACTGTAGCCCTCCAGCTGTTGCAAAACTACAACTCCCAGCATGCCCAAACAGCTGTCTGGGCATGCTGGGAGTTGTAGTTTTGCAACATCTGGAGTGCTACAGTTTGGAGACCACTATATAGTGGTCTCGGACTGCACCCCTCCAGATGTTGCTAGGCAACTTACTGGCTTCCGTCGGATCCAGGGAGCCTGCTGAAAGTCATCGCCGCCCGATGTAAGTGGACTCCGGCGCCGGTCCTCTGTCGGTTCCCCGTTCTGCCCCGCCTATTGTGGGTGGGCAGGACGGGGAAAACAAAAGTTAACCCCCCCCCGCCCCCGATCTGCTATTGGTGGTCGCGTCTAGACCACCAATAGCAGGGATAGGAGGGGTGGCACCCCTGCCACCTCACTCCTATGTCTTCAGGGGGATTGTGTGTGTCTTAGACACCCGCGATCCCCCTTATATTCCGGGTCACCATAGACCCGTAATGACCCGGAATCGTGCAAATCGCTAACTTGGGGGGGGTTTGATGAGCCCCCTGGGCATTTGCGCAGGGTGACTGCTGATCGATATAAGCAATCACCCCATTCCCCGCCTGGCGCGCGGCAGGGACCGAAATTCCCACGGACGTATGAGTACGTGCCTGGTCCTTAAGACCAAGGGTGCAGGGACGTACTCATACGTGCCTGGTCCTTAAGAGGTTAAGATTTTTTTTAATAGAAGTGATTTACAAATCTGTTTAACTTTGCAGCACCAGTGGATTTAAAAAAAAAAGTTTTCCACGGGAGAACCCCTTTAATTATATAAACTGTAATTTAGGCATCTTTATTTTCAGGGTATATTGCCCTGGGTGCATTGACTTATAGAATGTTTAAGTAATAGTGAATAGGTCCCAAGAACCACCCATAATTCCTTCCTGAGACTTATTTATTTTAAAAAGCATTACGGTATTTACTTTAATCTTGAACACAGGCTGTATATGTTTACAAAGAGAGAAAGAAAAGAAAATATCTTTAGGGTAAATGCATTACAATTATTTTTGAGCACCAGACAGTTTGCTCTAATAAAAATGTAAAGTAATGCACAAACAAGTATGTTTAGAATGTTTTCTGTAAAGGGATAGTTCATCCCTGGTGGGCATTAAGGTCACATAACCCTCTAACAAGAATCTTTCGAACAGAGCTCAATGCTGCACTTTTCAGCACTCTTCCTTTTTTGTAGATTTACCATTGTGATAGCCAGCAGACAGGAAGCTTTTTAGAATGGGCTGGTCTGACAGTGCCTGTTGCCATGTTTGAGCAGGCAGCGCACATGCAAGACACAACTTGGGCGTTGGCACATTCGGATTATATAAGACAATCTTTCTTGTACCAACATGAATCATTAGAAATGATGAGAAAACATTCAATAAATGATAACCACGTCCTAAAGTCCTACATGCCTGCAGATAATTCTTCTTCATGCTTAACCATGTATAGTATACCATTATGTTGTTGTGAAAAAATATTACAGCTAAATATACAGTTAAGATACTTAATTGCAATATATATACAATATGACTACTATCCATCCAGGATTTTATTATTATCTTTTAACTACTCCTGTAGTAAGTTTGTCTGCTACCATTCTGTATTTGCTACGTCATATACATAAAATGAATATGAATCTATGAAAACGTGCATTTTAGTTCTGAATTGTGTTTGTTGAATTTCCCAAATTAAAGTGCACTGTCCTGGTGACTCTCTGTAATAGTTAGATTACAATGGTACCGTATTCTATTGAAGAATGTAGTGCTCAGTGGAACGACTGGTTTATCCATTGAAACAGACTTCACGTAATCGGCCACTGCCTAAATAAAAACTATTGTCAAATAAATACTGATTCAGGTGATAAATGGGAGAGCTTCAAGTCAACACTAGTGCAAAATGCAATCCTATATAACAATAAAAATTAAACCTCACAAGAAAGCAAAGGAAATACTAATAAATTCTTAAAGTACATAAATGCAAAAGAAAAAAAAGAGCATGTAGGACCCCTAAATATTGATAATGAAGAGGTGGTCATTGAGGATCAAGAGAAGGTAGAGCTACTTTAGTTTTTTTAGTTCTGTATATACAAAATAATATGGAGGAGCTGATATAGGCAAGGGCAGTGCTAGTAACGTACTGTATGTAATGTACTGAACTGTCTCAATGTAGATATGGTCCAAGGTAAATTAAATAAAGTGAAAGCAAGCAAAGCTCCACGACCAGATAGATTACACCCAGGAGTTCTTAGATAGTTCATTTATTTCTGTTTGTAATATTTAGAGTTTATCTGGTGTCTGGTATTGTACCGAGGGACTGGCACAAGACAAATCTGATGCCAATCTTCAAAAAGGGCTCTAGGTCTTCCCCAGGTAACTATAGACCAGTAAGGTTAACGTCCATAGTGAGAAAACAATTTAAGGGGCTGATAGGGGACTACATACAGGAATATGTAGGGGGTAATAGCATTAAAACAGTATTATAAGTGATGGCCAGCAGAGTTTACTAAGGACAGAAGTTGTCATAACAACCCTATTTGTTTTTATATTGTATTAAGGCTTAGAATGTTTATAGTGATGGCCAATGATTCCTACTCTCAATAGTCTCTGGTTAAAAGTGAGGTACTTTGGTTTAGTGCTAGGTCTGCTTTTATTTAACTTATTGGATTTATCAAAATCTGTCCAGAGGAACAGTTGCCCATAGTAACCAGATTGCTTCTTTCATTCTTATCAAGGACTCTGCAAAATGAAAGAAGCGATCTGATTGGTTGCTATGGGCAACTCAGCAACTTTTCCTCTGGACAGGTTTTGATAAATCTCCCCCATAGAGAATAGCATTTACAGCACTGTTTTTATTTTTGCAGTTAATTCCAAGCTTTACAGTACAATCTACGGAAGATGTGCAAGCATCCAATTTTTGTCTATAGTTACCTATATCCTTCACATACATCCATGTTTTGATGAACATCCTTTTTTCAACTGTAGTGTATAATGTCATAAAGGTTAGAGACACAAAGTATACATTATTTTGTCCTTTATCAGCAAAGTACTTCTTAAGTAACTTGGATGGAGATTTAATATTAGAAAGGATAGTACAAATGTCGAAATTTTACTGTTTAGAAGGACAAATACTTAGGGAAGAGTCAGGGTATAGTCACATGATATGGTGATATATTGTGTTTTTGCTACAATTATTAAAATCACAACAAATACAGTATGAACACAAGGTGTGAATATGCCCTATACAAGCAATAGTGAGTTACTAAAAGGTGCAATAGACAAGAGATGCAACAAATAAAAAACATCAAATGCTACTATAAGTTTCTTCAAGATAACTGTAACACAGCTGCTCTATCCTTACAATGGCAATGTTTCAAAGATTATGGATTGTATTTTTGTTTGTAGTTTTTTGTATGCATTGGAGATTTGTTGAAAATTTTCCCAATTAACTTCAATAGAGGAGACAAAATCTGTAATGTGTGAACATACCCTTAAAGGAGATATATCATGTCCAAAAACTTGTGGATAGGGGAAGGTTTTAGATCGCGGTGGCACTCGCCGGGAATAGGGCATGGGGTTGACACACTTTGTTCCTGGGAAGGGTCAGGGCACCTTACAGGAGATTGCAGGGGGTCTCAGTGGTTGGACCACCGCGATCTAAAACTTATCCTCTATCTTGTGGAAAGGGGATTGGTTTTTGTACATGATACTTCTTCTGTAATGTCCTGTGTAATTTTTTTTATAAACAAAAACTATTTGTGTCATGATGTTTTATTTTTACACAATTTGGTAACACATCTATGACTCATGCCAAGTTAAAATTACACTGCTCTAAAACATAAAGGGAACACTAAGATAACACATCCTGGATCTGAATGAATGAACTAATCGTATCAAAATACTTTTGTCTTTACATAGTTGAATGTGCTGACAACAAAATCACACAAAAATTTTCAATGGAAATCAAATTTATCAACCCATGGAGGTCTGGATATGGAGTAACACTCAAAATCAAAGTGGAAAACCACACGACAAGTCTGATCCAACTTTGATGTAATGTCCTTAAAACAAGTCAAAATGAGGCTCAGTAGTGTGTGTGGCCTCCATGTGGCGGATGGCCTCCATGTGGCGGATGGCCTCCCATACCTGGATTAAAGCATCTCCTGGACAGTCTGTGGTGCAATGTGGCTTGGTGGATGGAGCGAGACATGATGTCCCAGATGTGCTCAATCGGATTCAGGTCTGGGGAACGGGCGGGCCAGTACATAGCATCAATGCCTTTCTCTTGCAGGAGCTGCTGACACACTCCAGCCACATGAGGTCTAGGATTGTGTTGCATTAGGAGGTACCCAGGGCCAACCACACCAGCATATGATCTCAAAAGGGGTCTGAGGATTTCATCTTGGTACCTAATGGCAGTCAGGCTACCACTGGCAAGCACATGGAGGGCTGTGTGGCATCAAAAAAATGCCATCCCCCACCATTACTGACCCACCGCCAAACCGTTCACGCTGGAGGATGTTGCAGGCAGCAGAACGTTCTCCACGGCATCTCCAGACTCGGTCACACCTGTCACATGTGCTCAGTGGGAACTTGCTCTCAACTGTGAAAAGCACAGGGTGCCAGTGGTGAATTTGCCAATCTTGGTGTTCTCTGGCAAATGCCAAACGTCCGGCACAGTGTTGGGCTGTAAGCACAACCCCCACCTGTGGACATCGGGCCCTCATACCACCCTCATGGAGTCTGTTTCTGACCGTTTGAGTGGACACATGCACATTTGTGGCCTGCTGGAGGTAATTTTGCAGGGCTCTGGCAGTGCTCCTCCTGCTTGTCCTTGCACAAAGGTGGAGGTAGCGGTCCTGCTGCTGGGTTGTTGCCATCTTATGGACTCCTGATGTACTGGCCTGTCTCCTGGTAGCGCCTCCATGCACTGGACACTATGCTGAGAGACACAGCAAACCTTCTTGCCACAGCTCGCATTGATGTGCTATCCTGGATGAGCTGCACTACCTAAGCCACTTGTGTGGGTTGTAGACTCTGTCTCATGCTACCACTAGAGTGAAAGCGCCGCCAGCATTCAAAAGTGACCAAAACATCAGCCAGGAAGCATAGGAAATGAGAAGTGGTCTGTGGTCACCCCCTGCAGAACCACTCCTTTATTGGGGGTGTCTTGCTAATTGCCTATAATTTCCGCCTATTGTGTGTTCCATTTGCACAACTGCATGTGAAATTGATTGTCAATCAGTGTTGCTTCCTGAGTGGACAGTGTGATTTCACAAAAGTGTGATCGAATTGGAGTTGCATTGTGGTGTTTAAGTGTTCCCTTTATTTTTTTGAGGAATGTATATTCATCTTGTCTTCATTTAGAAGTCACAAGGTGTTTTCAGTATTCAAAACAAAGCAAGTTAAGCAACAAGATTTTTTAATAAGTAGTTACATCAGGTCTATCACAATCATGATATTGCCCAACATTGTTATAGTGAAGTTGTATGTACTTGTATTTTCTATGTTTAGAATTTCTGCCCTTTTGGACTTTTGATCCAAGATACCGTTCCCCATAGCATGCCTTAAGTCCTATATTTTACCTTTCTGTTGTTTTTTCTGCTCCACAGCAGAAAATAGTTCTCTGGTAAAAATATGTAAGGCTGGTGTCACACAGGGAAGTTTTTTGGAACATTGTCACTGCAGTTTTTTAGCCAAAGCCAGAAGTAATGTGTATCATGTGGTTAAATGGGCACTGTCACCAACTTTATTTTTTGATATGTTGTAGTACTTATGTACTACAACATATCTCTAATATACTTTTATTATAATTTTTTTCATTAAAAAGGTTTAATTTACATTTAAAACCGGCTACTGAAAAAGGACTGATTTTGGAGTGGCAATCAGTCCTTTTTCAGTTAGGCTGCACTCGCTCCCTGCCTGTCAATCAGACAGGCGGGAGAGAGCGCATTGGCTCCCCGGCCACTGGCTGGGAGGCCACTACTCCCGCACAACGGCGCCGCCGCCTCGTTGCCGCCGCTGTCCCTGCACGCCCGCTGCTGGACTCTGCAGTAACTGCAAGTGTAATGAGGGAACGGGGTATGCGGGGCTGGGGGGGGAAGAGGGAACGGGCTAGTGCCGTAGCGGGGGGGGGGGGGGGGAAACGGGCTATCAAGAAAAATAGGATGGTGGGAGCTACCCTTTAAAGGAGAACTCCAGGATTGAAAAATTATTTAAAGGGGTACTCCGGTGAAAACCTTTTTTCTTTTAAATCAACTGGTGGCAGAAAGTTAAACATATTTGTAAATTACTTCTATTAAAAAAATCTTAATCCTTCCTGTACTTATTAGCTGCTGAATACTACAGAGGAAATTATTTTCTTTTTGGAATGCTCTCTCATGACATCACGACCACAGTTCTCTCTGCTGACGTTATTATAATAATAATAATGCTTTATTTATTGTTGTCCTTAGTGGGATATGAACCCAAGTCCCCAGCACTGCAAGGCAGCAGTGCTAACCACTGAGCCACCATGCTGCCCTTAGCATACATCTGCTATGCATGGTTGCTAAAATGGACAGAGATGTCAGCAGAGAGCAATGTGCTCGTGATCAGTGTTCCAAAAAGAAAGGAATTTCCTCTGTAGCATTCAGCAGCTAATAAGTACTGGAAGGATTAAGATTTTTTAATAGAAGTAATTTACAAATATGTTTAACTTTGTGCCACCAGTTGATTTAAAAGAAAAAAGGTTTTCACAGGTGTACCCCTTTAAATCTTGTTAGTAATTGAAAAGTTATATAACATCTCAATGTACTTACATTACTGATATGGAAGGTAAATATCCCTTTTTTGCTTTGTTCTGCCAGACCGGAAGTCACATAAAGTCTTATAGAATTATGACACTCGATCACAGCATTACGAGCGTCTGCGGCCATTTTGTGGTCAGCACGTGATGAATTTGAGACCAGACACCTGCCCTGCCACCACTGTGGCCATGCCCATGTAATCAATATTCCTCCTCCCCCTTCGGCTGTTATCCGCCCCTGGTGTCCGGAGACGATGATCTGCTATTGGCCCTTTGTTGCTGCCGCATGTAGCCAATCGGTCTGCGGGCTACACGCAAGCGCCGTGATCCCCCTGTCACAGCGCGATAGACTTTCGGCTGCTCGCGCATGCGCAGTGTGTCCAACTTGCGAGCGCAGCTAGTTGGACACAGAGTGAAACCAGCAAGTGCAGCCGATTGGTGCACGATCTTTGGGGGGAGGATGTGTGGGGAAGATGTGGGTGTGCTTATTCAGTGTGTGGCTGCAGGGGGAGGGTAATATTGTAATGAGGAGGCACGGGCTGGGAGGCAGAGCAAGCTGGTGAAAGCAGGAAGCTCACGCCAGGAAACATGGGAGAATGAGTGCCCAGAACCAGGAAGTAAGAGATTTTTAACAAGCCATAACAGGAGAACTGAACGGCGCTCACAAACGGGACTTAGTGCTATGGAAAGGTGAGCACATGCACAACAAAATGATACAAAGTTTTTATGTTTTTTTTTTTCAGATCCCCTATATGTCCTTTAACACTGTTACCTTTAAGCCTGTAAGTTCTATTCTTTAAAGCAGTGGTCACAAAACTGCAGTCTTGCAGATGTTGCAAAACTTCAATTCCAAGCATGACAAGACAGCCAAGCCTCTCATGATATATCAGCTGCTGTATACAAGGAAGTTGTGTAGTTCTTTCCAATCTAACACCATTCTCTGCGCTATACACCTTTTTCGGTGCTGTAAACTGTGTAGCAAGAGCAGACCTCTTTATATTCCTGCTCTGGACAGTTCCTGACACAGTCAGAAGCAGCAGCAGAGAGCACTGTTTTGGACCGGGAAGAAGATCAAATTATCTCCAGGGCATACAGCAGCTGATAAGTACTGAGAGGCTTAGAAATATGGTTTCTGTTTACATTTCTCATAATATTTAAGACATTTGTTTGCTGACCGTTATTCAGAACATTCTTGTTTGCATTCAGAGGATGAAACCTGTGTATAGATGGCCCTTGTCTCAGTTGAGAGCTGGGTACAGTTGTATCTAGTGTAGACAATTCTATGAAAGCTAAATTAATCAGCAGTTGCACAGATCTGTCTTATATTGTCCTATAATGTATCGGTCTGTTGTTTCCAAGCTATATAAAACTTACAAGGGCTCTTACAAGTGCATTAATGACAGCAGATAGCACTTACAATTTACCACTAATTTCTGCATCTGGGCTTATGACTATAAACAACAGCAAGTTCAGAGGCAGCTTGGCAATGTGAGCACTACCTAAGGCCAGAAATGCACATGCACTAGCACCCTACAGAACATTGCCTACTGGACACAACTTAGGCATTAGTTCAGGTTTCTGAACATTACCCAGAATGTTGTGTTTCATTGATAGCAAACAAATATCGTAAATTGGTAACAAAAAGTATCTTGGAATGTTGCAAGTTGCAATCAGAAAATATGTTTACTACAGATTTGGAAAATGATAGAAGGTAACGGAGTAAATACTGAATCACAATTAAAAAAATATCAAACATCAAAGAGATAGTGTAAATTTTTTATTGAGGTGTGACAGGTAATCATTGTACATGCACTATGTTGTGTACATTACTCTGTATACAAGAACTAAAAGGTTCATGACTGTGGAACGTAATAAAAAGTCATTGCAAATTTGATATAGAAATGTATACACATCATATCTGAATACAACTGCTTCACATCTTGTAGTACATATATTGGAAATGGTATATAAAACAATATGCAAGTACTACCAAAATCTATAGAAAAATGAAAAACAAATGCTATGCCTATTGCCTGTGTTTGAAGGGAAAGTACCTACAGTATATACCCTAGTAAGTTTTGTCAGAAAATCTACAGTCTCTCCATACCGAGAAAGAGACATCATAACTATATGCTTCAACTGAGAGCTGAGAATATTTCTTAAGGTGGTGTTCAGGGAACAGCCAGGTGGGCATACCGGTGCACTAGGGAACACCCCCGGTACACCAAATAGACTCATTTACATATTTGTATTTTTAGCTACATATCCGCAACAGCGCAATATACAGAGAAACCAAAAAGACTGTTTTGATCAGGCAATACCAGCAGTTTACTGCAGGTAACACTACTGTCTGTTTCCCTTTAAGACGACAAATATTGAAGGGAGCTCTGGATCTTGTTTCCAGGAGGAGAAAATCCCAGAGGTCTGGCCTCTATCAGAATGGAATACCCCTTTAAGTACAAAGCTTTAGCACTGTCTTTAGTGTAGGACAGCAGCAAAGTTTTTAATGAAGACCAGTTTGTATTCTTTGTAAACTTAAAGGAGACTCCTATATCTCTGCATTCAGACAAGCCCTTTATGGTATGCTACAAGACACACTATATAAGAAGCTCCGTACATATCTGGTCAGTGCAAAAACATCATTTGGAAGTGTCACTAGTATTAGAAGACAAGGTAAAAGCACTTAAAGTAAGAGGGAGATTTTTAGGGAGTCTTTTTTTATTGCAATGCGAAAAAGCATATTCAACCTCTTGGCTGTATGATTATGTTATGATCTGTTTTGTAACTGACCCAAATGGATCAAAGTAAAAAATAGAGCAACATGCTATGCAGTTATAGTTGTGAAACGGCAAAAGAAACTTAATAGAAGGAACGGAAGTCTGGGCAAAATTTTTACAACTGATAAAAGCCACACGTATGTTATAATAACAGATTCTGTTGGATTCAATCTCTAATCCATACGCCGGTAACTCCAATCAGGGAATCTGTCAGTTCTAGATTATGCTCAGAGCTCAAGTGTCAAGGACACTGTCCAAGCCCCTGGGTGCACGCCTCCTCTCTCCCCCACCCTTTCTTGCCTTGATTCATTGACATACAGGGATCCTTTTTCAGCACTGAGCCATGCATGGCAACCAGACAGGGCAGGGTGCGGTGGGTTGGGGGAGGGATGCAACATTGATCCCGTGGCTCAGCACAGCCTTTTAACACTTAAAAAGAGGACCTGTCACCAAACTAAACGTTTAATATATTGTTCCTTATGTAATTATAAGACACTTTGCTATTTACTTGCTGTTAAAATTCTCAGCCTTTATATGTTTTTAACGTGATTGAAAAAATGGCCACTAGGTGGCTCTATTCTGTTCCCTGATGCAAGTCAAACAGTTACGTCTCCTCCCGGCCTGCCAGGAGACCAAACTCAGGAAGTGCATGCAGAGCATGGCGAGGCAAAGCTCTCGCAGGCTTCCATGATGTTGCGCCTTCTGGGGAACGCCCACTTTCTCCTGCCGGGAGCAAGGGGAAAGGTATGATACAAAGCTTTTTAAAGCTTGGGAATTTTTTTAAGGGCAGGAGGGGTGTTAGGAGTAGCTAGGGAATATAATCTGAGCTAGTTTAGAAAATATGGTTTGATGACAGGTAATATTTAAGCACTAAACGTAATAACATAATAACACTTAAGCTGAGATACAGGAAAAAGAACAGTAAATACACGTTTGGACATTAAATTAACCAGTATATATATGGAATCAAACAGATTATGTGGTTAGAGTAGAAGCACATTGTCACCATATTTCCTGAACCACACTGTTGGCATTTGCTCTTAGAAATGACTAATTCTTTACCAGCTCCATGCTTCTAATAGACAAGAATTTAGTTCTTTCCAATATTCAATTACAAACTCTCCTACAGGAATCTAAATAACAGGTTTTATTTTTTCCCTACTTACACAGAAAACAGTGTTATCTCTTGCTTAAACTATTACTGAGGTACACGTAAACCAACTATTTATCTGTAACTTCATATTCCCTGCCGGGATACC
The DNA here is from genome assembly GCF_029499605.1 of Hyla sarda. Lineage (NCBI taxonomy): Eukaryota > Metazoa > Chordata > Amphibia > Anura > Hylidae > Hyla > Hyla sarda. The sequence goes on along the minus strand of NC_079192.1, from coordinate 260,372,366 downwards.
TGATTGGTCGGCACTGACTGACCAATCCAGGCTTCAGGTGGGAAATATAAATTCACGGCACTGTATTCATATTCCCCATCGGAAGCCCTGATAGGTCAATTGATGCCAACCAATCAGGGGTCTCTGTGGGGAATATGAAGTTACAGAGTATAGATTTTCAATTCTTCACATAGTCGGCTGGCTGGGGAGCAGAGCATGGCGTCTGCTTCCCTGGTTTATAAGTTATGATCGCAGCGGGTCTCAGAAGTGAGACTTGGTGCGATCATCCCTCAGCCACTTTATTACTATTCCCAACATGGAACAGACTCTGTACCATGATAGGAATAGTAGTATAAGCGCTCCCGCAGTCAACACAGTTGCCTGCAGACTCCCGCAGCTGGGTGGTACTACTACTCACATCATGGAACAGACTCTGTTTTATGATGGGAGTAGTAGTAGTAGTACTGCAACGATGTGGAACAGTACAGAATGAAAAAAAAAAACACACAAAATCATAGAAGTACAAAAACTTTCCCAACCGGATACATCTTGCTTTGTACGGTTTTTGTATGTGAGGTCAATGCATACAGTTTTCTATATGGTTGTATATGGATTTAAAACACAAAATTGTATAAAGCAACTTTATATTAAAAACGTCATGTGAATACACCCTTAGATACTCACAGACTCCAGTACATCTGGACCAGCATAAGGAATGCAAAGTTTTATTATATTTCCTAAGCACCTATTTCTTGATAGATCAGATAGCTTTTTTTCTGTCGTATAGGTAGAAGGGGCCAAAGGTAAACATGCTTTTACTACCTGCAGCATTTTACAGTAGTAGCAGATCTCATTGCCTGTCCCACATAGAGAAAGCCAAGTCCTTTTCCATGTATGCAGAGACTTAATAGCCTTTACAGTCTTATAAAGTGCATAGTCATATAAACTTTGAAACAGACATGTGTATTTTATTTTCCTCTTTCTTTTTACCATAAAAGCAATATAGCTGTATAACTAGAGGTAATGGAGGAGAAAAAACAGGCAGCTCAGGACTGAGGATGTACAGGTGTACTGAATGTTCACCTTTGAACACCATTATACAGTTTACATATAGATTACTCTCCATAAAAAGGTTGAGTGACTTTGTAAATACATAAATAGCTTATCTTGTACTGGTCATCACACAATACAAGGGATTTCACTTCTGAAGCCTGCAGAATTATGCATACAGCTCTGGGCTGTGATTTATAACTAAACTTTTATGCATATTTAATGAGCATTAAGGTGTCCTGTCGCAGCCAGTGATTGACATTGACATCTACATTGACAGCTGCAGGACCAACCACTATTTATCATTTTTTTTCATTTTTACAGCAGCCTTGGCAACATCTCAAAAACATTTTTGTACCAGAATGCCACTTTAAAATAAACCTATGATCCCTTTCATGCTGCCTGAACCATGATTGAATTTTCACATCCTACTGATGATATTGCTATTATGTTCTCCAACGCAGTCCTATGCGATGACACTATTTTACAAAGCCATTTCCTGGTAAACCAAGATGCCGTATGTAGATGGACATACCTGCACACAGATGATAGATGTCTGGTTGACTAGACCATAAACATAAACTAAACCATCAACATCAACATCAAACTTTACATTGCACCAGATCTTACTCCTGAGACCCACTGTGATGAGTTATACCCGGTTGAAGTACATGGTAGCATGCTTCACTACCCGGCTGGCTATGAGATCCAACTGATCCACTCTATGCAGGGGAATAGGTAAAACAGTCATGAGTAAGTAGTCATACTCAATGACAACAACCATAAACAGAGGCAAATGGGGCTAAACTGCTGATTGTATATGTCAAATGCTTTACAAATTTATATATACGTTCGGTAGCTGCACCATTGAACTTTTGATTTTGTGTGAACAATTCAGAGTTCCAGCGGAGCTGCACCTGGCTTATGATTCATTCATCTGGATAAAACATTTCCCAGGAACATCAACCACATTCCACTAATCCTAGAGATAATAATACATTTATCCATTTGTCATTTCTCTAAATCTGTGCATTGTGCTACTACGACACAAAGACTACCCAGAACAACAAGCATTTTTAAGGTGTATATTCTGCTTATATTTTGACATAATTATTGTTGCAATGTTAAACATGGTTTACCAGAAAACAAGAAGTGAATTAAGAAACTTGTATATTCTCCTATAATAATGCATACAAAATAGGCTTTGAAATTAAAACATTTGTTACAAGATCCATTTAAAAACTACAGCCATGTTGTTTCGTATTTGCCTATTAGCCTTGTAGTGGGAAAAATACCCTAGACTTATTCACTTAGGTGCATTGACAAAAGCATGAAGTAAAAATCTAATATCTGTGTTTAGGTATGTTGTGCTGAGCTTTCTCATATACAACCACTAGCAAAAATGATGGACGATACTTCTTTGCTCATAGACTTCATTACATGTAGAGTGCCTGCACACAGAGCTGTATGAATAGTGTAAGGCCTGGGGAAGCATGGCAGTAAAAAAATAATATACAAATGTTCAAAAAGAACTACATCAAGTCTCCTATTGACCGAAAACAAGTTACCCTGTCAATATGGTAAATTAATTACCCCATGTAAACATCTACTGAATGTGTTTATATGGTGAATTGGAATGGACTATCCTCCTAGGCAAGTTATAACAGCTCATTATAGCTTTTTCATATATTTTGATATAGCAAGGTAAAATTAAGACCAAAAGGAACTGAACAGGTAGATGTAAACAACTCTTACTTCAATGTGAACTTCAACTACTGAATCTGTCTATATACACATACCCACAGTGTAGCAGTGGTTTGTAGTGGTGATGACACTATAGGTGGGACGTCTTCAACTGCTTCCCCTTCTAGGAGTGCTCCATTAACAGATTGTGAGGGGATTTGAAGAAATATTAGGAAAGAAACCTTATTGATTTTACATGTAAAGATTCGGACTCTCCAGACATGAGACATTCCTTTCCGGTGATTAGGCTTACAATGCTCTTCTTTCACTTGTTGTCCTCGGGGAATTTCTCTAGACACTATGGGAGTGGCAATTCAGTCTGGCCATTGTACTTTCCTTGGGCACTCTAGACTTACATGCATTTAAAAAGTCATACATATTTTGTGAGCAGTCTCCCCTCTCATAGGATGAACAGAACGTAAAAGATTATCTGTCCAAATAGGAAAAAAATTAACTGCACAGGATTGGTAAACGGCCAGCTGGTCATTTCTGCAAAATCTTTTTCATTTTAAATGACTATAAAGCAAAATCGGGTGCTATTTGTTACCTCCAAGAACAGTCTGTAATAATAATAAATATACAATTCTACTATTTATTAAATTTCAAAAAGCAATGGGTACACCCCTTCATCGAAGAGGCGGCCTTAATATCCCCTTAACCAATTTCCCCTATGCTACCCCCTCGCATCTCAAGAAAAATCAGTAGTGTTGTTTCCACAGCGAATTGCCAAACTGCCTTCTATCTTGTCAGCTGGCCAACCACTTTCAGAAGGGTCTTATTTTCCTGCTTTAGCTGTTTATTTTCATCTTCGATATCGTCCAAATCCTTAACAGGAAAATGAAAAAAGGCATTCAGTAAAATAACATTGTGTCAGAGAAATGGTATAAAAATAAAAGCAGTCTAGCAAATACATACTGCACATAATTTAAGAAGTGGAAATATTTAAGAGAGAGGAATAAATGGATAAAAGAAAAGCACTAAGAAATGAAATACAGAGGGATGGTACCTAAAAGTATACAAAGCACACAGCAGACTACAAGCATTACTAATATCCAAATATGTAATAAATTAGGAAATGCACTTAAAAGGCCATAACTCAAGCTGAATTGTATTTTTCAGACATTCTTAACACACATCCTCTAGGACGGTGTTCATGTAACAAAAGTAGGTGTCCCTTTATATGGCCCGACCCCGCACAGTAAACAAGGGCCAGTCTTCTAGATCGGTGCTTATTTACAGAGCCTTTACACAGCTTGAGCTTAGGGAGGGCCACACAAACAACCAAAGGATCAGTCTAGTGGCTCTTTGCTGCAATCAGCCGTCGGCCACATATCCCCTATAACACAGGTAGATGTGTGACTGCCACACCGGTCATTTTTTGATGGGTTAAAATGACCCGATTAGCCAATGATCGAGCATTTGCTAGTTTTTCAGTCGATGGTCTGTTTGGCCAATATTCACCTTATATAATAGGGCCCTAAGAAGACATGTCACAAAATGACATGCTATCAAACATTTATCAATATTATATGCAGTCATGCTTCCACAGAGGATACAGACATGTAAAATGGAACATTATGAATCCAGATGTTACACAGTGTGTAGGTCTATATGAGAAGGTATACTAAGGACTTTATAGCCACATATATAGATATTTATAGAAAATGTTCTATGAAACAACAAACAACAAGAATATATAGTAACCACTAAACTTACTCTGTTTAGTAAGTCAATTTCTTCCTTCATTTTCAAAATTAACTCTTCTTTGTCTTGCATTATCTTCACTAATCTTAGATTTTCTTGCCTCTCTCTTGCTAGCTCCTGTGAAGAACACATAGCAAATATATTACCGTATATACTCGAGTATAAGCAGACCCGAATATAAGCTGAGACCCCTAATTTCAACCCAAAATCCCAGGAAAAGTTATTGACTCGAGTATAAGCCTAGGGTGGGAAATACATCATCCCCCCCTGTCATCATCCAGACCCGTCATTAACATGCTCATCATCATCACCGCCTGTCATCATCCAGACCCTCATCATCATCACCTGTCATCATCCCCTTGTCATCATCCCACACATCCCCCTTCATCATCCCCTTGTCATCATCCCCACCCCCCTTCATCATCCCCTTGTAATCATCCCACCCCCCCTTCATCATCCCCTTGTCATCATCCCCACCCCCCTTCATCATCCCACACCCCCCCTTCATCATCCTCTTGTCATCATCCCACACCCCCCCTTCATCATCCTCTTCTCATCATCCGCCCTCAGTGGTCTTCAACCTGCGGACCTCCAGAGGTTTCAAAACTACAACTCCCAGCAAGGGAGTTGTAATTTTGAAACCTCCGGAGGTCCGCAGGTTGAAGACCACTGCGGCCTTCGACATCATCCAGCCCCCTCTCACCCCCCTTTAGTTCTGTACAGTACTCACCTCCGCTCGGCGCTGGTCCGGTGCTGCAGGGCTGTCCGGTGAGTAGGTCGTCCGGTGGGATAGTGGTTCCGGGCTGCTATCTTCACTGGGGGCGCCTCTTCTCCGCGCTTCCGGCCCGAAATAGAGGCGTTGCCTTGACAATGACGCAGAAGTACGTTGGCAATGAACGTACCTCTGCGTCGTTGTCAAGGCAACGTGACTATTCTGGGGCCGGGCCCGAAGCGCTTAGAAGAGGCCTCCCCGGTGAAGATAGCAGCCCGGAACCACTATCCCACCGGACCACCTCCTCTCCGGACAGTCCTGCAGCACCGGACCAGCGCCGAGCGGAGGTGAGTACTGTACAGAACTAAAGGGGGGTGAGAGGGGGCTGGATGATGTCGAAGGCCGCAGTGGTCTTCAACCTGCGGACCTCCGGAGGTTTCAAAACTACAACTCCCAGCAAGCCCGGACAGCCGATGGCTGCCCGGGCTTGCTGGGAGTTGTAGTTTTGAAACCTCTGGAGGTCCGCAGGTTGAAGACCACTGCGGGTCGAGAGTTCACTCGAGTATAAGCCGAGGGGGGTGTTTTCAGCACGAAAAATCGTGCTGAAAAACTCGGCTTATACTCGAGTATATACGGTACCTTTCTTTTAAGTTTGCATGTTCTAGTAAGTAGGCAGACGAGGAATCAATATCTTACCTTTTCAAGCTCCTCAATCTTTTTTTCTATAGAATTTCCCTGGCTAGGAGCTGCATCCTTACTGAAACGATTACACGTTGTCCTGTCACTTCGGGAATGGCGATTTAATACATCATCATCGGGGGCATTATTTGTACTGTGAACAAAACAGTAGTTCATTATATATGAAATATGTTTAATGCTAAATATAAAGCACTACAGGCACATTGTATGTTACATATATACTCATTTCCAACTAACTATTCCTTACTTTTCCTACATGGACTACATTGCTCTAGGTTTTACATTATAAATATATCTGTTGACATGGGGATAACATTTAATTATTTATCACATAATGAGTTAATGATCTACTATAACACTCTCCATGCGTGTGGCCTTCATACATGCAGTTAACTTGATCTCACATGGATTCTTTATTTTGCACTATTACTTTAGACCAGTGACAGCCAACTATTTTTATGTTTTCAAAGCTACAATAACAGCAAGTTGTCATTGAAGAGCCCCCTTGACTACACAATGAAATTAGGTTCTGTATGAAATGTTCCTGATGTCTATCCCTTATTACTTTCACCATAATTATAGTTAACACTATAAAAGATAAAAATGGCCAGCAAATGTGCCAGCCACAAGTTCCAAAACAAACGTGTCAGCTGCAGTGCCTACATAATCCAACGAATTTCCCTCCACAATAGTCTTTGAAACATATATAATTCCTGAGCCATATACTACAGCTTAAATACATTTTTTTTTAATTCAAAAATGTACAAGCTTCCGTGCTGACTAATTTTTAACATATCTTTATAGCAGACAGAGTTCTGATTCTTAAAGGGGTACTCCTATGGAAAACTTTTTTTTTTTTTTAATCAACTGGTGCCAGAAAGTTAAACAGATTTGTAAATCACTTCTTTTAAAAAATCTTAATCCTTCCAGTACTTTTTAGGGGCTGTATACTAAAGAGAAATCCAAAAAAGAAATGCATTTCCTGTGATGTCCTGACCACAGTGCTCTCTGCTGACCTCTGCTGTCCATTTTAGGAACTGTCCAGAGCAGAAGAAAATCCGCATAGCAAATATTTAATATTTAATTTCCTCTAATATTTAATTTTTATTTATTTAATTTCCTCTAATGTCATGACCACAGTGCTCTCTGCTGACCTCTGCTGTCCATTTTAGGAACTGTCCAGAACAGCATACTGTTCTGGACAGTTCTTAAAATGGACAGCAAAGGTCAGCAGAGAGCACTGTGGTCATGACATTAGAGGAAATGCATTTCTTTTTTGGATTTCTCTTTAGTATACAGCCCCTAAAAAGTACTGGAAGGATTAAGATTTTTTAATAGAAGGGATTTACAAATCTGTTTAACTTTCTGGCACCAGTTGATTAAAAAAAAAAAGTTTTCCACGGGAGTACCCCTTTAAATACAGAGTTTAAAATCCCAGACATGGACATGAATTTACACTACAGCATGCTGGCTATTGAAAATTGGCTCTAGTAGGCACAGTTTTATACACTCAATTTAAAGAGGTTAGAAAAACAGAGATGATTTCTTCTAAATAAAAAATAAAAAACAGTACCATACCTGTTCTCAGGGTATGTGAGATATTGCAGATAAGTTTCATTAAAATAAAAGGAGCCAAGTTGTAATACCACACACAACCTGAGTATAGGAGTGGCACTGTTTTTAGAAGAAAATAGCTCTGTTTTTCTATTCCTGGATAACCCTTTAAAGAGGGTTGTCCCAGTCTCATAGTTTTTTCTTTTCAGGCCACCTCTGTCATGTTTGTGGCTGCTAGAGGTGGTCAGAGAAACCAGAAGCACGTAAGGCGGGGAAGCAATTTGCACTTTAATAAAAATTGCACAAACCGCTTTTCCAGCTAACTCTAGCTACTTTTACCTTTTGGTGTCTGCAAGATCCAAAGGTCTCAAAAAGGGGCAAAGTGATAGTAAGGAGACCAATTAGGGAATGTTATAGGCCTGCATGAAGAAATGCATCTTTAGGGCACATTTGAATTTTTGGATTTTGGGTAGGATTCTAAGGGTGTGGAGTATCACATTACAGAGAACAGGTACAGCATGGGCAAAGTCTTGGAAAATGAGAGGTTTGGATTATGGAAGATGTTAGTTTTAGATCAATAGCAGAGCGTAAAGCATGTGTAGGATGGTAGACAGAGACGAGGGAGGAGATGTAGAGGTGCAGCATTGTGGAGAGCTTTGTGGGTGAGAGTGAGGATTTTGTACTGTTTTCTGCACTGAATTAGTAACCAGTGAAGTCACTGACACAGGGTGGAGGCATAGGTATAACGGGTGGAGAGGAAAATGAGTCTGGCTGCTCAGATGGACTGGAGAATGGACAGTTTAGAGAAAAGAAGATCTATTAGTAAAGAGTTTTAACCCCTTAAGGACCACAGGTTTTTTCCACTTTCCTCCTTACTTTTTAAAAATCATAACCCTTTCAATTTTGCACCTAAAAATCCATATGATGGCTTATTTTTTACCAAAAAATCTACAGCGAAACGGAAAAAAAAATGTGCGATGAAATTGAAGAAAAAACGCCATTTTGTAAATTTTGGGGGCTTCCATTTCTATGTAGTACATTTTTCGTCAAAAATGACACCTTATCTTTATTTTGTAGGTCCATGTGATTAAAATGATACCCTATTTATATTGGTTTGATTTTATCGTACTTCTATAAAAAATCATAACTACATGCAGGAAAATGTATACGTTTAAAATTGTCATCTTCTGACCCTTATAACTTTTACCGCGTATGGGGCGGAATGAGGGCTCATTTTTTGCGCCGTGATCTGAAGTTTTTAGCGGTCCCATTTTTGTATTGATCTGACTTTTTGATCACTTTATTTTGGACTTTGGAATTTTTTTGCGCTTACGCAATTGACCATTCGGTTTAATTAATGATATAGTTTTATAGTTTGGACATTTGCGCACGTGGCGATACCCCATATGGTTATATTTATTTTTATTTACATTTTTTTTATGGGAAAAGGGGGGTGATTTGGATTTTTATTAGGAAAAGAGTTAAATCACATTTATTAACTTTTTTTTTAAACATTTTTTTTTGCAGTGTTATAGCTCACGTAGGGGGCTAGAACACTGCACACACTCATCTTTTACACTGATCACTGCAATGCAATAGCTTTGCATTGATCAGTGTTATCGGCGTTCGATTGCTCATGCATCTCAGGCTTGGAGCAATCAATCGCCGATCGGACGTGTGCCGGAGGAAGGTAATAGGACCTCCGCTCACGTCCTAGCTGATTGGGACACCGCATTTTCACTGCGGTGGTCTCGATCAGCCCCACTGAGCAGCCGGGAAGCTTTTACTTTCGTTTTAGATGTGGCGTTCAACTTTGAACGCCGCATCTAAAGGGTTAATAGCGAGCGGCCCCGCTATCGCTGCCGCGCGCTATTGGCGCGTGTCATATTGGGTCGGTCCAGGTATGTAACTGAAGCCGGGGCTAATAGCGCACGACAGCGATAGCGGTGCCGTGCGCTATTAACCCTTTAGACGTGGCATCTAAAACGAAAGTAAAAGCTTCCCGGCTGCTCAGTGGGGCTGATCGGGACCACCGCAGTGAAAATGCGGTGTCCCGATCAGCTAGGACGCGAGCGGAGGTCCACTTACCTTCCTCCGGCGCGTCCGATCAGCGATTTATTGCTCCAAGCCTGAGATGCAGGCATGAGCAATCGACCGCCGATAACACTGATCAATGCACATGTAAATATACGTCATTGGTCGTTAAGATCAAGGTGTAAATGAATCAAAGCAACAGAGTTTTAGCTGTTTCCATAGTAAGAAACAAGTGGAGTTTAGAGATGTTTTCGGTGAAGAGGACAAGAACGTGAAAAGGATTGAATATAGCATTAACCCAATCATGATCAATCATCTGGTCTGTGGAGCACAAATGTTGTTCTGACGTTTTAAGACCCTGTCTCCCTTCAAAATTAGGCAGTATGCAGTAGTATATGTTGGCATAATTTTTGGCTGGTAGGCTAACATATTCCGGCAACCTGAAACACAATCTAAACGGGGCATATGTGGAGTATGCAATTGTGCCCAGTCTAGGTAATGATGTGTTAGCTAAACATAGCTCACAAAGTATAGCCCATGGTAGAAATATAGGTTAAAGGGGTACTCCGGTGGAAAATAATTGCTTTCAAATCCACCGATAAATATGTAAATTACTTCTATTTAAAAATGTTAATCCTTCCAGTACTTATCAACTGCTGTATGCTACAGAGAGAGTTTAGTTCTTTCCATACTGACCACAGTGCTCTCTGCTGACACCTCTGTCCATGTCAGGAACTGTCTAAAGTAGGAGCAAATCCCCATAGTAAACTTCTCCTGCTCTAGACAGTTCCTGACATGGACCAAGGTGTCAGCGGAGGTCACTTAGGTCAGACTGCAAAGAACTACACAACTTTCTCTCCAGTATACAGCAGCTGATAAGTACTGGAAGGATTAAGAATTTTAAATAGAAATCATTTACAAATCTCTAACTTTCTGGCACCAGTTTAGAGTACTTAAGTTTTGTTTGCTTAAATATGGAAAATCTATTTAACTTGTCCAACAGAGTTTTTTTTGTTTTTGTTTGTTTACTTGTGAAAAAATGCCTTAAAGGGGTACTCCGGTGCTTAGACATCTTATCCCCTATCCAAAGGATTACGGGCGATCACAGGGCGAGCGGCGTGTGACGTAACGCCTGCGCCCCCGTGTGACATCACGCTCCGCCCCTCAATGCAAGCCTATGGGAGGGGGCGTGACAGCTATCACGCCCCCTCCCATAAGCTTGCATTGAGGGGCGGATCGTGACATCACACGGGGGTGCAGACGTGACGTCACACGCCGCTCGCCCTGTGATCACCCGTAATCAGACCCGGAGCGAACACGCTGCGGGGACGGATTACAAACGGGGTGCCGCGTGCAAGACCACGGGGGTCCCCAGCGGCGGGACTCCTGCGGTCAGGCATCTTATCCACTATCCTTTGGATAAGGGATAAGATGTCTAAGCACCGGAGTACCCCTTTAACTATAGCACATTAATAATGGTTTTTGCTATGCACATATTGCAGAGGCAACTCTACTTAGAATGGATTTTCAGTCCCAGAAAATTCTGCAAGAAGCCTTCCATAAATTACTATAGCCTCTCGGAAAAAATTCTTGCTTCAAACTGTATTGGTCACGTTGTCTTTATGACTATTACCAACATAACAATAGCATTATATTAAAAAGGTTTTTACAATCTCCCAATTTAGTAGAATAATTAGGTTTTACATATAAATAATGGTTTTCTTTCAATAAGTATTTTAATATATAATTTTCTAAATTTAAATCAAAATCCCAATTAAATTATGTATTGTAATAAAACAAGATTATTCTTGGGCTGATATCTAAAACAACTGGATTAAATAATGTTTCAAACTTCCTGGCATTGATTCCCCTCGAGCCGGCATACCATATACGGCTCGCTTATCAGAGAATTAGATTTCACTATGTAAATATATGGGTTAATACAATTATTACAGAATGAACAACAAACACTGTGTGCTGCTTGAAGCAACTGTAACTTAAACAGAAATAATTACTGGAAGAGTTCTATTGTTAAAGTATCTATGCCAACTGGCAGAATAGATTGGCTTAATGTGACTCAGAGACAGGGTCTTCAAACATCAGTCAGAACAACATTTGTGTTCCACAAACCAGATGATTGATCATGATTGGGGCAATGCTATTTAACCACTGGCTTGTGCCGGGCAAAAACAAGACAGCTGTGCCAAGGAAAACAATTAGAAAGACATACTGGACAATGACCATTTATCATTGTAGAGATGCATATGGAACACTGCAGACTGTCTTATCCTATTATGCTTGTTATGTTTTATTTTTAGAAGTGCTATCAGGCCAAAGTTGTAAAACTACCTCGCTTGAAAGAAAAGAAAAAAAAAAAAAGAAACAGTTCCCACAAATGCAACTTAGCTCAGTATGCATAACTGTCACATAGCCAAAGAGGCTGTGATCTTAAAGCAGGGTATTCCTAATTTAAAGAAAGAAAAAAAGTTTACATTGTTTTCTATGTCTTCCACAGGATTCCAAAGGTCTTCAGGAAATTTCCTTAAAGGGGTACTCCAGTGAACTAAACCCATAGCCCATCCTTTCCCACTCATCAACCTATTTAATTGTCTAAGTATCATTCATTAGCTACATGACATCATCCAGCCATCCACTCTGTCTCTGTCCAAATCCCTCTCTGAAAGCAGCCACAGTCCATGTGGTTTCTACCTTGCATTAATGAGTCATGCTCTTGTGGTGTCCCAGTACCGCATTCTGTACAGTACTTATTTATGTATGGGTCCCTATAGCCAGAGTCCCTAGGACGTAGGGATCCCTGTCAGCCAGTCTACCCCTAGTCGCCTCTATTCTAGTTTATAATCTCTAATTTATTCGTAGGTTAATATAAATAGAATAACATGTGTAAATAAACGGTTAATTACTTGTTTCCAGTAGCGTTGCAGGACCTGCGGGTCATGTGACGAGGTGAACTCTATGGTATCAGGCTTAAGGACCTTTGGAGGCCCTGTGACGTAAGCAATCCCATTACACCATGTAATGGTGAATGGCAGATGTTCGGACCAATCAGATTCACCACGCCCCCTGCCCATATAAGGGAGCAGCGGCCATGTTTCTCTCTCTTACCTCGTGGGCTGTAAAGCAAGCAAGACCTGTACAGCAGTAATCGCAGTGAGTTAGGCCTGAGCCTTGCGGCAACGGCTGAACAATTATAACTATAGAGTGTATCAATTCCCACTCTGCAGCATCACCGGACCTAATAACTCCCAGAAAATCCAGAGAGATTTGCAGATCTCTTCCTAAATTCACAGCCTTTATGTCTAGCTCAAGGTCCGCAACTACTGCCAGTCACTAAGCAACCTAAGGACTGTTTGTATGAGACTGTTACTGTGCCGTGGTTATTGAAAGAACTTCAGTAAAAGTTATTCAAGTTCAAGTTTAAATCTCCTTGTGGACCTTCAGTTATTTTATGCACCTATCGTTACTGGGAAGGGCAGCGATAGGCCGGAACATTGATTCAGCATACGAGCCCTCAGCCTGGCGTCACGAACTCTAGGGTTAACATTAACCCCTTGTAAATCTATACCATACCACCACTACCATACACCCCCCAAGGGCTACCACACTCTCTTTAATGCTCAGAACTTGGAGGTGTGTGCAGCCTCAGCCAGACACTGAACTTCTCTCTCCTGCTCAGCGCAGGAGGGTGAGGGCTGGCAGAGCAGAGCTGCAATGATTGCTGGGAGATATAGGCAAAGTGAGAGAAGGATGGCAAGGAATATTAAGCAGACAGGGAAGACAACAGGAGCCGCAAAATTTGGCACATGTGAACCTACCCTTAAGAGGTATTGCAATTTTTTTGGACTTTTAGTAATGTGCCACTGATACAAAGTTATGTTTGTTGCAAATTTACTTGTGTTACCAGTCAGTGATGGACCTTCCTCTTTTTTTGTATTTTTATGCCTGGAGGTGGAGCATTTCTCTGCACAATGGATTACTGTAGTTTCAAACCTTTCCCAGCTTCCTGTGTGGCTGGAGACAATGTGTTGCATGTCAGCTGATCACAGGGGGCTTGGCCTATTCTAATCTCTCCTTACAGCCCATTTCTACATCCAGCCCTGCAATCACTGAATGTGCCCCCTACTGTCACGTGATCAAAGCACAGTCTGCAGACAGCGTAGAGCTAGAGATGGGCCACAAACATCATCAGGGAGCTGGCTTGTCAGGCCAAATGAGAAGAAGCCAGACTCCTTTGATCAGCTGACTTGCAAAGCCTTGTCTCAAGCCGCACAGGAAGCTAGGAAAGGCTTGAGTTTGCAGTAATTTATAGTGTAGTGGAATGCTGAACCTCCAGGAGCATGAAAATACAGTAAAATGGGATGATCCACACCTGATGGGTAACACAAGTAAATTTACAGCATACATAACTTGACATCGTAGGCATATTGCATAAAAGTACAAGAAAACTGGAATATCCATTTAAAGAAAGAATAAGGACCCAAGTCTCCCACCAGAAAGCAGTGAAGGTAACACATGTGCATTCTCACTCCATTCATTCTCTATGATGATCCACCAGAGATAGCTGAGTACAGTGATTAATGGAGGGATGGTGCATATGGGTGTCTGTAGGTCCATTTTAAAGGGGTATTCTACAGGAATAAAAAAAATTTAAATCATCTGGTGCCAGAAAGTTATACAGGTTTATAAATTACTTCCATTTAGAAATCTTAAGCATTCTAGTACTTATCTGCTGTATGCTCCAGAGGAAGTTGTGTAGTCTGACCACAGTGCTCTCTGCTGTCATCTCTGTCCATGTCCAGAGAATAAGCAAATGCCCATAGCAAACCTGTCCTGCCCTGGACAATTCCTGACATTGACAGAGGTAGCAGCAGTGAGCACTGTAATAAGACTAGAAAGAACTACACACCTTTCTCTTGAGCAGCAGCTGATAAGTATTAGAAGGCTTAAGATTAAGTCATTTATGAATCTGTATAACTTTCTTTCAGCAGTTGATTTAAAAACATTTCTCCCTCGGAGTACCCCTTTAATGGGAGACTTAGGTCCCCATTTTCTAGATCATGAGGGGATACCAGCAGTTGGACCCCCTGTAATCAGACACTTATCCTTTATTCTTTGGATAGAGGATAGGTTGTTATAGTGGACAACCCCTGCAGAAACTGGTTCACACAGTGTGTTGTTGTATTTCTAACGTGTTGTTGTTTTCATTAATAAGTAGAGAGAAAATAGAAATGGCGCGCACCTCGTGCAGATTACCAGATGGTAAATGGCAATAAGTTATGCTGAGAGCCTGAGTACGCATTTAACAAACAGTCACAGCCTTGTGGTCCCTCTGGCAATCCAAGAATGAAGACCGGTAAATAATGCCAAAAAAAAGGTAGAGGCAAGGAATACCTCCAAAATGGGACATCAATCGGGTGCAGACCTCTCGGAGTCAGTGTGGGTGGTACAGCAATTTATTCCAATAAAAACATGCAACGCAAAAGTTAAAAGGCGTTTCAAGCCTGGACTGAGCTCTTCGTCAGGCACATATACAATCCAAGTTACAGACAGTATTACAACAAAACTAGAATTGCTTCCGGGTGTCTGGGCCGTAAAGCCGAACCGGAACCAGTATAGATGTAGACCAAAAAAGAAAAAACATAATAATAAAAAAACAAGGTAAGACAACAAATAAAATGTAGTGAATAAAAACATCAATTGAATTGGTGTATAGAAAGAGCAAAAATATATGAACGTGTCTACGGAGTACTGTGGTTATGTTTGTCACGGGCGGAGCATGTGTGATAGATCTCTGAAACTGGGTGGCTACTGGGTGATGTGCAAGTCAGAAGCCAGGACCACGTATGTGTATTAGGAGACATGCGCAGTAAAAGTGATGCAGAGTAAGGGGGGAAAAAAAAATCGCTCATGCAGGTGTTGGTAGCTGTCACTGCAGAACGAGATGCCAACAGTAGGATACAGTAGGATGCAGCAAACCTGTAACAGTTGTGAGTATTGATGTTTATGAGATAATTTCTCTAATCTCATTAAGGCCGTGAGGAGATAACGTTTGCATTTTATACATCTAGAACATTTCCAATCTCTTTAGTTGTTTGAATCTATTGTTTGCCGTAGCAGGTACACAATCAATTGGTGTGATTGTAATAAACTTTTCACTGTCTGGATGCAACAAGGTGACATGTTTGGAGACTACATGGAGTAGGAATTTCGTTTTTATATTTTGTCTGTGCTGATTTAATCTGAGGTGAAAAGGGCGGGTGGTATGTCCTATGTATTGTAATGGGCAATCAGGACATTGGATCATGTAAATGACGTGATCTGTTTGGCAAGTAAGATGGAATTTTATGGCAAATTTCTCACCTGTCAATGAAGAAGTAAAATCAGATTGAAAATTGGAGATCTGGTGACAGCAAAGGCAACGAGCCTTTTTGCACTTATAACTCCCCTTTTTCAGCTGTATGCCTAGAAAATCAGCATGAGTTGTGTCCTTCTTCTGCTGTCTCCTAATTTGACTTGGGACCAAGATGGTTTTTAAAGGGGTTATCCACCATAAGGTGATTTTAGTATGTAACTGGCAGGCAGTAATGGACATGCTTAGGAAGGATTTGCACTTGTCTTGGGGCTAAATGGCTATGTTGTGAGAATACCATAACACTGTGGCTAGCTTTTTGTGAACTGGTATTTTCTGTGCGAGTTTTCTTTTTTTGACTACAAATCACATAATTCCATTTTTCCTCCCTCCCACACATCAGCCACCCCACCCATTCAAACATAAATGAGCTGCATCTGTTCAAAAGACCTGTGGTTTTCAAATCAGGGTGTCTACAGCTATTGCATTAGTTGCAGATTGATCTCTCTCCCACCAAGTGATCCCTCCACCCATTGAAGCAGACAGGCTCCCTGTCATCAGCTGACTAGTGAGTCAGGTCTCGGCTGCATTGCAACCTGGGAAAAATCTGAGACAACAGTCATTTTGTATGCTGATAAAAATAAATATTGGGGTGAAAATCACAGAAGAATTGTGAGAAAGCAGTCACACACAGGTACAGACACTATATTATGAACTACACTAACTTTACAGCCCCTGTAGCATAGTCAAATAAAAAAAATTCCTGGAATTCCCCTTTAAGGATGCCGACCGTCTGAATAAGTGTTTTAGTATGGTTGTAGGCATTACTAAACACATTTATAGGGTAATGTTTTTCCTTGAAGTGTTCTCGTAACATTTGGGACTGCTCTGTGAAGTTTACATGTTTGGTACAGTTTTTGAGTATCCTCTTGCATTGGCTATAGGGTATATTTAATAGCCGTGTGACCTATTAAAGTCAAGATAATGGTTAGCATCCACCTTTTTAAAAAAAGGTGGATGTGATGAATGACTGCTCATTGTGTAAAATGCAGATGTCCAAAAAATTTATGCTGTCTTTGCTGGATTCAATAGTACATTGTAGACCCCTAGAGTTCTCATGCAGATATTGGATGAACAAGAATGTCCTCCTCAGGCCCCTTCCAAACTAATAATAGGTCATCAATATAACGGTAGTATACCGTGATATTGTCCATAATCACTGGGTTTCCCCAAATATACTTGGACTCAAAAGCCCCCATAAAGATGTTCGCATAAACAGGTGCGACTTAAGAGCCCATCGCAGACCCAAGCTTCTGATGGTATATGGTACCATCGTATATGAAGTAATTATTATGCAGAATGTATGAGTGAATGAATGTAGTGAATGAAGTGCTTCCATAAGAAAACTGCAATGTTGTGGGGTAATGGATGGATCTTTATCCAGAGCTTCCTTAACACAACAAAGTCCTAGTTCATGTTGAATGTTGGAGTATAGAGATGACACATCACAGGTCACAAGGATGAAATTGGACTCCCATCGTAAGGGTAAAAGATCAATCAACTGTGAGGAATCCCTCAGAAAGCTGGTAAGACTGGTGGCATGAACTTGAAGGTAAAGATCTAAATAGTGTGCCAGGTTACTGAGGGTAGCATTAGGGGAGGAGATGATTGGTCTCCCCGGCGGGTGCTCAGTGGATTTATGAACCTTGGGCAGTTGGTAAAAATATGGCTTGTTATTATTGGTGTACATAATTAATTTATGATCATCTTTGGTCAGAATACCTGATTCAAAAGCCTTGGTGGTCACCTGAAATAGATCCTATTTTATCCTCTCAAAAGAGAGAATAAAACAAAATATAAAAAATAAATTGTAAAACATAAATAGAGAAAAAGAAACACAGCAGCTAATCCACAGGTTGTTAGTATACATTTTGATCAAAAAGTACAAGCCCATTCACCACATCAAGGCCACCTATTAAGAGTGAGTCCCTAACCCAACATTGGCGTAGCGCCGGGCAGCGGCCACCACAACCGCAACACCATGCCCACAGAGGGAGCGACCCAGTGACCAGGCAGCCCCACTTCTGCCCGACCAAGCCCCTGGCTCTGGGCCACACCACCCCACAGACAAAGTATCACAGTAACAATGACCACCGCAGTGCAACCACACCAATGTGAATACCTACCAAGTGTTCCCTGCCAGAGGGCTGGGAGAATGCTAGGAGGAAACCCTAGAATCTCTTTATGCCTGGTCTGAAGATCATATTGCATAGTACCATTGAATTTACACTTTAAATGATGTCAAGAAAACTATTAGGCATTTCACTTTGCTTGTAACTTAAGAAAACAAAAGTAGGCTGCCTGTCTGCTAATGAAAAACATATCTTGGCAGGCTACTCTGTATATAAATACTGTTCTACTGCAATAAATCTGAGGTTCCCAAACATATTAACACAACAGGAATTTAGGACACTTCATTTTACCATATTTAGGATTGTTCCTTTCTTTTTTGGTATTTTGCAAATATGTTAAATGTAGGAAGAAGCATGTGCCAAAATGTGCAGATAATAGAAAGAACTCTGGTAAAACAGTATTGAACAATAGGAAAAGAGTGAGGTGCCAACGTGGGCATAACATAATAATACTCTGGTTTTATTTATAAAGGCCATGCAAAGATGTGACTGGTCTCATAAAACAAATGCTAAAGACTCTTTCATGCCATTCTTATAATATAAGCTGTGTATATCACCTTTATGGCTACAATCCTTTTAGAACATATTTTTGTAGTTTTCCAAGCTTTGAATAATAAACATGTATTTTAAATACTGTTAAAGATAAATAATCTTGTGTGTACTGAATCAAATTCAAGCTTCAGTAATGTAGCAGTCTTATCAAAGGTGTTTACTGAACTTGTCAGGACACAACTGCTTGTTTCAATTTATCTCCTATGTTGGCTGTTTGTAACTCAATTTTGAAGGGACTGTGCCACCAGTAAAGGATAGCTATCATTCTTACAAACATCTTATATTTGATCGGAGGTCTGGGTGCAGAGATTTTCACCAATGGCTAAAATAAAGGGGCAGAAGCATTCAGCTGGGTGTTGTGCCTCTTCGTTTCTGATCGGCTTGGATTTCCTGCAGAGCTGAGCAGAAAAAAGGGGTACAGCACTCAGCAGAGCATTTCTCCCCTTTGCTATAGCGAGAGTTTGGGATCTCGGCACCCAGACCTACACTAATCAAGACTCCAAAATGTCGGAAGTTTTTAAAAATAATAGGTAACCTTTACTAACATCATTTGTATTGTATAGGACATAAAAAGTCATCATGCTCACTCACTCTCCACTTAGCCAGTTCTCTGCGTAGTGATCCTTTGTTCACTGCAGAGTAGGCAGTATATATAGCTTCTTTCTACTCTGTGTAGCCCAGCAGCATGAATTAGGCAAGAAATACTGCAAATTACTTTAAAACTGCTATTACTAACATTTCAGAGCCTTTGGTAGATGATGAGTGTGGTAACTCATTTAATGGTGGTTCTAGAAACAAGGAAAAGGAGTTTTGATGATAATATTCTAGAATGGATAATCAGAATGCTCTATATTGGATAATCAATGGATACAATGAATAATCAAAAGGTAATCTACAACTCATTCATAGCATGAATTGTAGCTTCTGCCTGGGACCAAACGCCATGTTATACCCTGTCCATGGTGCTGACACAGGTCTTCCCAATCTAGTCAATATTTAAAGGAGTATTCCGGATTTGGGGGGGGGGGGGATTTGACTGTGCTACAGGGGCGGTAAAGTTAGTGAAGTTCACAATATAGGGGGAGATTTATCAAAACCTGTCCAGAGCAAAAGTTGCTAAGCTGCCTATAGCAACCAATCAGATTTCTTCTTTAATTTTTGAAAAAGCCTCTGAAAAATGAAAGAAGCGATCTGATTGGTAGCTATTGGCAACTAAGCAACTTTCCACCTGGACAGGTTTTGATAAATCTCCCCCATAGTGTCTATACCTATTTTTGATATATCTTGCAATGTTATTTTTTAGCAGCATACAAAATGAGCATTGTCTCAGGCCTTTCCCAGGTTGCAGTGTGGCCTGACACAATGCATCACTAGTCAGGTGTTGAAAGAGAGCCTGTTTGTGCTTTAATGGGTGGATCGACCGCTGGGTGGGAGGAAGATCATTCTCTGCAGGGAATTGTAGTTTCAAGCACAGTACGCATGGAAATAAGCTTAGCTGTTCTGCAATTGGTGGGGTGGTTGATGTGTGGGGGGGATATAAGGCACCTCTCACCTAGGAACAAGGGCTCCTGGGGATTGTAGTAGGAGGAACGCCACATAAACAGGAAATAGCCAGTTTACACAAACAAGCCAACAGTGTAATGGGGACACAGGACACGGCCATTTACCACCAACACAAACACTGATTCTTGGTAAGCATGTCCTTGACTGGATTACAGGTAATTAGTAAATCATCGATTACTTCTCTGTGTTCTTTTAACAGCTTTTATTTGCCTTGTTCACGGTATGTGATTTTATCCAATAAACCTGAAGACTTGCTATTTCGCTGTACCTTGTATTACTTAGTTCTATGACTGGAGACTGGGCAATGCTGAGGAGATTGGTAAGCGGACCTTTACTTCTGGTTCTTCAATTAGTAAAGTCACCGTATGTTGAATAACCCCTTTAACACCTAGAGGACAGGTGACATACATTTACAACAATGTGCCCTAGTACTTTGGGCACAGGGACGTACATGTATGTTGCGGAGGGTTTACAGTCTAAGAAGCAAGCACCAAAGCTGCAATCATTTTATAGACTGAGGATCTTGGCTGCTGATAGCCCGCTGCTAATGGCAGATATCAGCAATCACGCTGATGTACGTCTTCAACCCTTTAGATGTTGTAAAAATTAAAAAGTCCCATCAAAGAAAATAGTACCAATAGAAACTACAGATCAAAGAGAAAAAAATTAGCCCTCAGACAGCCATGTATACAAAAAATAAAAAAGTTATAGGGGCCAAAATAGGGCAATTTTGAGCATACTTATTTTTACCGGGGTGTGGTTTCACAACACATCTTATTTAACAATAAATGGCCTGAAATTTCCACATAGAAATAGCTGGTCAGAAAGTGTTCCCGACTTATAAATCCCCATAGTAAATAGAGAGGAATCCTGCATGTCTGAAACAACATTTCCCACTTGTAAAAACCCAAAACTCTTTGTAAATGAGGACCGTTGTGTCAGTTCTTACATTAAAGGGGTACTCCGGTGAAAAACTTTTTTTTTTAAATCAACTGGTGCCAGAAAGTTAAACAGATTTGTAAATTAGAAAATCCAAGAAGGAGAGAGCACACCAGGTAGCAAACCAAATAGGTGGAACAAGCAAACATACGATACCACGAGGTAACTGCTAGGAGTGTCCGGACTTTACCTTTTCACAAGGTAAAGTATCGATATATGCAAAAACAAAGATAAGTATGCACTCAACGTCGGTAAGCTGCTACGGGCTCCGAGTCCGGGATCACCACGGCATAGACGTAGACGGCAAGGGGCGCTCAGAGGCTACACCGGCTGTTTCGGACGTAGGAACATCCTTCTTCCGGCCTCAGATTTGTAAATTACTTCTATTACTTCTATCTTAATCCTTCCTTTACTTATTAGCTGCTGAATACTACAGTGGAAATTCTTTTCCATTTGAAACACAGAGCTGTCTGCTGACATCATAAGCACAGTGCTCTCTGCCGACATATCTGTCCATTTTAGGAACTGTCCAGGGTAAAAGGAAATCCCCATAGCAAACATGTGCTGTTCTGGACAGTTCATAAAATGGACAGAGATGTCAGCGGAGAGCACTGTGCTCGTGATGTCAGCAGACAGTTCTGTGTTTCAAAAAGAAGAATTTCCACTGTAGTATTCAGCAGCTAATAAGTACAGAAAGGATTAAGATGTTTTAATAGAAGTAATTTACAAATCTGTTTAACTTTCTGGCACCAGTTGATTTAAAAAAAAAATAATAATTCACCGGAGTACCCCTTTAACCTCTTAAGGACCCAGGGCGTATGGATACGCCCTCACACCCTGGGCCTTAAGGACCCAGGGCGTATCCATACGCCCTGGCCTTTTCCGGTCTCTGCCGCGCGCCGGGCAGAGATCGGAACTGGATGCCTGCTGAAATCCTTCAGCAGGCATCCAGGGCAAACGCCGAGGGGGGCCATGATCGCCGCAAATCGCAAGGGAAATCGGGAAATCGCACTTGCGATCTGCGGCGATACCGGGCTGATCGGGTCTCTGGGACCCGACCGCCCGGTAATTTCGCATGATCCCGGCTGTCACAGACAGCCAGGACCATGCTGAAGACTAGGAGCAAGGTGGCAAACCTGCCACCTCCTCCTATACCCTGCGATCTGTCGGTTAGTTAACCGACCAATCGCAGGAGGGGGGGCGGTTACTTCCTCCCGTCCTGACCGGCCCCTGAAAGTCCGGAGAGGACGGGAGGAAGACCTGAGGACGCGGCGGGGGACGGGGGAGTGCTGGGGACCGGCCCCGGTACTTACCTCGTCCCTGAAGACCCGGATCCTGGCGGCGGCGGCGGCGACAGGTGAGTAGATCTTCAGCCGCGGTCGGGCCCTTTACAGCAATGCACGTCGCCGTAAAGCGACATGCATTGCTGTAATGGGACCCTGTAAACTACAACTCCCAGCATGCCCAGACAGCCCTTGGCGTCTGGGCATGCTGGGAGTTGCAGTTTTGCAACATCTGGAGGTCCACAGTTTGGAGACCACTGTGCCCTTCCAGATGTTGCAAAACTACACATCCTCAGCATGCCCTTACTGTCCAGGCATGCTAAGAGTTGTAGTTCTGTAACATCTGGCCCTTTAGATGTTGCAGAACTACAACTCCCAGCATGCCTGGACAGTTTTGGCATACTGGGAGTTGTAGTTTTGCAACATCTGGAAGGGCACAGATTGGGAACCACTGTATTAGTGGTCTGCAAACTGTAGTCCTCCAGATGTTGCAAAACTACAACTCCAAGCATGCTGGTTGTAGTTGTAGTTCGGCAACATCTGGCTCTAAAGATGTTGCCGAACTACTACTCCCAGCATGCCTGAGAATGTTTGGGAGTTGTGGTTTTGCAACAACTGGAGGCACACTGGTTGGGAAACATTGTCTGTTTCCTAACTCAGTGTTTCCCAAGCCGTGTGCCTCCAGCTGTTGCAAAACTATAACTACCAGCATGCACTGATAGACTGTGCATGCTGGGAGTTGTAGTTTTGCAACAGCTGGAGGTCCCCCCTTGTGAATGTACAGGGTACATTCACATGGGCAGGGGGCTTACAGTGAGTATCAGGCTGCAAGTTTGCGATGCAGCAAATTTTGCGCGGCAGCTCAAACTCGCTGTAACCCCCTGCCCATGTGACTGTACCCTAAAAACACTACACTACACTAACACAAAATAAAATAAAAAGTAAAAAACACAACATATACACATACCCCTACAACGCCCCCCTCCCCAATAAAAATGAAAAACGTCTGGTACGCCACTGTTTCCAAAATGGAGCCTCCAGCTGTTGCAAAACAACAACTCCCAGTATTGCTGGACAGCCGTTGACTGTCCAAGCATGCTGGGAGTTTTGCAACAGCTGGAGGCACCCTGTTTGGGAATCACTGGCGTAGAATACCCCTATGTCCACCCCTATGCAAATCCCTAATTTAGGCCTCAAATGCGCATGGCGCTCTCACTTTGGAGCCCTGTCGTATTTCAAGGCAACAGTTTAGGGCCACATATGGGGTATCGACGTACTCGGGAGAAAGTGCCTAACAAATTTTGGGGGGCTTTTTCTCCTTTCACCCCTTATGAAAATGTGAAGTTGGGGTCTACACCAGCATGTTAGTGTAAAAAAATTAATTTTTTACACTAACATGCTGGTGTTGCCCTATACTTTTCATTTTGACAAGAGGTAAAGGGGAAAAAAGCCCCCAAAATTTGTAATGCAATTTCTCCCGAGTACGGAGATACCCCATATGTAGGCGTAAAGTGCTCTGGGGGCGCACAACAAGGCCCAGAAGGGAGAGTGCACCATGTACATTTGAGGTGATTTGCACAGGGGTGGCTGATTGTTACAGCGGTTTTGACAAACGCAAAAAAAAAAAAAAACCCCACATGTGACCCCATTTTGGAAACTACATCCCTCACGGAATGTAATGAGGGGTGCAGTGAGAATTTACCCCCCACTAGTGTCTGACAGATCTTTGGAACAGTGGGCTGTGCAAATTAAAAATCTTGTACAGACCACTGTTCCAAAGATCTGACAGACACCAGTGGGGGTAAATGCTCACTGTACCCCTTGTTACGTTCCTCAAGGGGTCTAGTTTCCAAAATGGTATGCCATGTGGGTATTTTTTGCTGTCCTGGCACCATAGGGGCTTCCTAAATGCGACATGCCCCCGAGCAAAATTTGCTCTCAAAAAGCCAAATATGACTCCTTCTCTTCTGAGCATTGTAGTTCACCTGTAGTGCACTTTAGGTCAACTTATGGGGTACCTCCATACTCAGAAGAGATGGGGTTACAAATTTTGGGGGGTATTTTCTTCTATTAACCCTTGCAAAAATGTGAAATTTGGGGGGAAACACACATTTTAGTGAAATTTTATTTTATTTTTTTACATATGCAAAAGTCGTGAAACACATGTGGGGTATTAAGGCTCACTTACATCCTTGTTACGTTCCTCAAGGGGTCTTGTTTCCAAAATGGTATGGCATGTGTTTTTTTTTTGCTGTTCTGGCACCATAGGGGCTTCCTAAATGTGACATGCCCCCCAAAAACCATTTCAGAAAAACGTACTCTCCAAAATCCCCTGTCGCTCCTTCGGTTCTGAGCCCTCTACTGCGCCCACCGAACACTTTACATAGACATATGAGGTATGTGCTTACTCGAGAGAAATTGGGCTACAAATATAAGTATACATTTTCTCCTTTTACCCCTTGTAAAATTCAAAAATTGGGTCTACAAGAACATGCGAGTGTAAAAAATGAAGATTGTGAATTTTCTCCTTCACTTTCCTGCTATTCCTGTGAAACCCCTAAAGGGTTAAAAGGCTGACCGAATATCATTTTGTATACTTTGGGGGGTGCAGTTTTTATACTGGGGTCATTTGTGGAGTATTTCTAAGATGAAGACCCTTCAAAACCACTTCAAACCGGAACTGGTCCCTGAAAAATAGTGAGTTTGGAAATTTTGTGAAAAATTGGAAAATTGCTGCTGAACTTTGAAGCCCTCTGGTGTCTTCCAAAAGTAAAAACTTGTCAATTTTATGATGCAAACATAAAGTAGACATATTGTATATGTGAAAAAAAAATTAAAATATTTTTAATATCCATTTTCCTTACAAACAGAGAGCTTCAAAGTTAGAAATATGCAACATTTTCAAATTTTTCCTAAAATTTTCACATTTTTCACCAAGAAAGGATGCAAGTTACAAATTTTTTTTTACCACTATGTTAAAGTAGAATATGTCATGGAAAAACAGTCTCGGAATCAGAATGATAACTAAAAGCATTCCAGAGTTATTAATGTTTAAAGTGACAGTGGTCAGATGTTCAAAAAATGGCCGGGTCCTAAGGTGTAAAATGGCTGGGTCCTTAAGAGGTTAAGAGCACTGTGTAGAAATAAAACCCCTTCAGAAGTGGCAAAATTGCATTTTTTTTTTCATGTGGAAAAATGGTGTCATTACAAACTACAGTTGGCCACACAAAAAAAAAGCCCTAATATGGGTATGTGTAAGTAAAGGATGAAAAAAAAAAAACACCAGAGTTTTCAAGGCAAAAAAAAATTTTCTGAGCAAAAAAAATAAAAAAACGGACCGATTTTTCCCATAACAACCAGTCATAGCTCAGGTTTCATTTTACCAGAGCTTGTAAAGAAATTACACCAAGGCTGTGATTGGTTGCAAAACCAGTCAGTTTTTGTTTTTAGATTTATTTATTATATAAAAAAACATATAATGGACTATTATTTTACCACAGCTGCTAGCTACCTGATAAAATGTGGATTAAATAAAGTACGATATGCTGTTATAACAGATTTAAAAGAGAGCTTAATGAATGTCAAACTTTGTGCTAGTTATTTTTACCCTCTAGGAATACATCTCAGTTTGAAAAATTAAAACAGTTACCATTCAGCCCAATTTCACAGCAGCGATAAATTCTATTGCTATATAATACTAAGGCTAAAATGGAAAAATGTCAGTCTATTCGAACGTGTGTGCCTCCATAGGGTGCACCATGGCTGTTTTAACCATCTAAGACTGGGAATCAAGCATAGGGTGCTCAGTTCCAGTTTAGTGAGCCATTCACACTTCCTTCTAATGAAAGGTTAGACAGATACTGATCACGTAGGACAAGTTCAAGGACATTTCCTGTTAGCTCGGCTATAAAAGTGTACAAAAAAATATTGCAGTAGATGTCTGTATGAGCAGATCTCAGACTGATGACTACAGAATGTTTGCTTGGACTTAAAAGGTGAACTCCGGTAGAAAAATGTCTTTCAAATCATCTGGTGCCAGAAAGATATACAGACTTGTAAATTACTTCTTAAAATAAAATCTTAATCCTTCCAGTACTTATTAGCTGCTGTATGCTTCAGAGGAAGATGTATAGTTTTTTTCTGTCTGACCACAGTGCTCTCTGCTGACACCTCTGTCCATGTCAAGAACTGTCCAGAGCAGGATAAGTTTGCTATGTGAATTTGCTCTGGACAGTTCCTGACATGGACAGAAGTGTCAGCAGAGAGCACTGTGGTCAGACAAAAAAGAACAACTCAACTTCCTTTAGAGCATAAAGAAGCTGATAAATACAGGAAGGATTACATTATTATCTGTTTAACTTTCTGGAGCCAGTAAATATGAAAAAAAAAAAAAAAAAGGTTTTCCACCAGAGTCCCCCTTTAATAACTTGTAACAAAAATGCAATAGATGAACACCATCAGGGCACAGTGCAGTCTTCACATGTTAAAGAGAGACTACTATTGAGAACTAATGTCACATGAACACTAGGTCTTAATACATTACACAAGGGGTTGTCCAGTATTTATTTATTTTTTTTTGCAAAAATGGCACTCCCTTTGAAGTTAGTCCAGAAGAAAACAATGCTTAGTGAATATATCCTCCTTCTGGTGCTAGTTCAAATACAACTAGACAAATCCATTGTTTTGGCCCTGCCAAAAGGCTTTTCCTCTGTATCCATGGTTCAGTATGCATACTGGAAGAATGGTATGTGTCATATGCCACGATGGGTCAGCTAGTTAACTAGAAACAGAATGCCAACTTATCTCACAACAGTAGTATGGATAGTATGGTAACAATAAAAGTATTAATGCCACCTGGAACCACTTATTATTATACTGGGCATTACAGAATAGATCTACCTGCTGCTGTACATCAGGATTTATTTATTCTACTAATAATGCACTTTGTATTATAATTTTTTTTTTAATAACTCAAAATTAAGTTATAATAAACCATTTTACATATATTTCTTATTCTTACCTCTTATATCTGTTTGGCAAGTTTCTTTCCTAAACAAAAAAGAAAGAGACAGAAATTACTGGTAAAGAATAAATGCTCATCCTCAACAACTAAACGTTACATATTCTCCCCTGGTGGACTCCAATATCTGGAATCATGTATGTGTGTGTTCGAAAAAGAGCTGAAAAGCCATTTCCATCAAAATCTACAGATTTAAACACTGGCATAAAACAAGGAAAATCTGACCATCCCAAAACCAACTTATGAACACCAAATGTAACTCTAGTTTCTGTGACTTGCTGAATCATGTTTGCTTCAACCACCAAAGCTTTATGCAGAAAACCACACATATAGATCCAAAAGAAAAACATTCACAGTGTACATAAACTATTCCTATAAAGTACATGTAAACCCATCTAACATGGTAAACACAGTAAACCAAAGCAAACAGGATATTCACACATACTGGGGTTTATACAGAGCAGTATCATTTTGGTGACCTAAAATTAGGGCACTCAAAATCTAATTGTTAGGTGCCATATAATAAGCACAATTAAAATGTGTAAAAGGGGGGGGGGGGGGGGACAACAACATATACTTCTTATGGAAGGCTACAACAACCTCCACTGTAAAACATGCAGTGGGACATGTTGTCAACGTCAGGCTAAAAGCATTGGGCAAGTTCAGATTATGAACTGTCCATATAGATACAGTTACTATACATGTACAGGGGATCGCTGGAGTCTTCCAAATAAAAGCCAGTCTTTCTCTTCTCCTCTAAGTTCTCTCCCTCAGGGAACTACTAGCACCACTCTATATACATTTTATAGTAAAACGTGGGTGCTTGGACTTCCATGGGTCACACTGGTGATCACATAACTGGTGATGCAGCTGTATTTGAATGAAGCTAATGGGGATGTAGGACTAGTGATCGTGAGTGTGCATGATATGGGGGGGGGGGGGGATCCCAGAGTGCTTCTTTAAAGATATCAAAAAAGGTACAAGTGCTTAGGCTTCCATGGCAGCACCACACCTGACAGACATCAGAGCATTTTTCTCCAGGATTTGAGACTCTAATTTCATCATTAATTTAAAATAAAAAAGCTAAACATTTAATCTGCACTAAGGAACCCTTTTCCAATTTTTTACTTGCCAGATAAAAAAACTTTAACCTTGAAATATTCCACTAGAGCAGTCACAATAGGCTGACACTTCCTGTTTTCTGTAGGTCATGGGCCAGCTTTGCTGTGTAGACCAGGACAGTAAGTGCAGCATGGTATTCCATCCTGCCTTACAAAGACTGAACATACAGTACACATTAATAAAAGGGCTTAGGCTGGGTTCACATCACATTTCCTACATACAGCGACCGGATCCGGCTGGGAGTGGGGAAAACTGTGCGCTCCCATATCCCAGCCGGACCCACCCGGTTTTGCCATCTCACAGCCGGATCTGGTCCCCGTATGTAGGAAATGTGATGTGAACACAGCCTTATTCAGCATTCTAGGCCTGTGTGTACCATTTACCCACAATACTTTGGCCTCTGGAAGCTCCCCTTTTCTAGTTTGTTGGTTTATGGCATCTGGCCTTGAAAGTACCTCAATGTCAGTCTGATATCCTTATTGTCATTAATCTATGTGAAGAAATGCGAAAACTTGAGTTGTGCCTTTCCACATGAGCCTGTACTTTTACATTTCATGAGAATAAACTGCACTCGGACACCACATCCTGTCTGGATCACAGTTCTGAGGGTAATCTCTCTCATTTTGTTATTCAAATCCTTGCTCTAAGTAACATCTAGTGTTCTGGATCATATGACAGATCAACAGAGCACAGATGTACTAAGCCACTCACAACTAACGTGAAAGGAGCTTTATTATTTTTAGAAAACACGTGTTTATTTCTTAAAGTGTACTTATCATTTCAACAAACTTGTAACATGTCATAGTGGCATATCAGAAGTTTATATTGTATTTATATAAGTTGCCATGACCTTCATCAATCGCTGGAATACAGAGGCAGAATTGCGTGGCTGTACGAGCTGTGTCCCTTCATCTCCACTTTGCACAGCTAAAGAAAGCAGTATATAGAACTATAGGATGTCCCATAGTTTTTTTTTATTGTTATTCTGTATACCGCATATATATATATATATACACATATACACACACAATAAGAAAATGCCAGAATTGCAGTTTTTTTTGTTACCTCATATACCAGAAAAAAAATAGAATAAGATGGAATTAAACAGCCCTATCCACCTAAAAGTTACCATCAAAAGGATCATCACACAAAAACCAGTCCACATACAGCTTTGTAGAAAGTGTTTTAAAACTTAGTAAAATAGAAACAAAAACTATACAAATCTGATGTTGTCTGGTATCTAGCCCATAGACTAAAACTAATATGTCTTTTTTAAAAAAATTTTTTAACCATACAGTAAACTCAGTGCCCAACTTCCTTTTAATTCAGCCCCACTATGTTTTACATTAAATTCTATGGTAAAATTAAGGGTGCCACTGAAATGTACAACTGGTCCCACAAAAAACAAGCCCACATGTGACTCTCTGAGTTGAAAAAAAAAAGTTATGGCTCCTAGACAGTAAGGCAATGTTGAGAACAGGGTCCAAAAGCTCCCAGTGGAATAGCGCAGCAGTCGCACCGATGCCCAATGACTCCATTCATTGTCTATAGAAACTGATGGAGATAGATAAGTTACTGGATCATTTCTTGAGTTTACAGGTTGTCCCAGCAGTAGGAACCCCTCGCGCGATCATAAACCTACTGATCTTGTGGATTAGTAAGTGTTATGGAGTGTTAGAGGAGCTTTAATGTCCCTTTTGACAAGAAATGAAATAAATGAGAGAAATGTCTCCGATATGGCTTATTCCTTCTATATGATGATCATTCAGGAAGAATGCAATAATAAAGTTATGGTTAAATGTATATACAGACTGGTTGAAAAGCAGCCTCAGTTTACAATGTAATTCCACATGATGTATCTCTGCACAGCCAGGGTTGACATAATGGCTAATATGCTGATGGATGGCAGCTCCAGGAATGAAATGTATATATCTATTCACACATTTTAATAACATACTCAGGAAAGGGAGTGATGTGGACGGTGTGATTGGAAATGGTTTAGTTGCTCTACATTCTTGGCAATCATAGAGAAACACAAGGCACTGGGGAAGCAGGCGGCAAGTAAGACTACTGTTTACTAACTAGGGAACATGTACTAAATCAGATCTCCACATTCCTGACATACCATTCAGTCACAATTAAAAACACAACTCAGATTCCAAATACGACTAACAAAAGCAATTTTGTTAACATTTAAATGCCCAAAATGGATCACAAAGGGAGACTAAAAGCCAGAAAAAGCATTACCTTTCGATAAACAAATCCTTAGTTTCTGATTTGTGATTAGCTCATGACTGGCCCCAAGTCACATGCGATTATTTGGGTAAAGATTCACATGTGCCAACAGACCCCAAAGTCTACCAGGCTAGCAGGAATTAAAAGCAAATCAATTTTTACAAGGGGCCATCCAGGCTTTATTTATTTAATTTTTTTTATATGTGCTGGGTGGGATGAAAATGGAAAAAAAAAAAATATACTGACCTAGCCCTGGTCCCCCTGCTCCAGCAACATAAATTATTATTGTAAAAAGGATGGAATAACCCTTTAACTGTTTAACTGTATGACATTTTGTTTATTTCTGTAACAAGTTAAAGGAGTTGACCTGTTTATGAAAATATATCCCCTATCCACAGGATAGGGGATAAGTGTTTGATTGCGGGGTGTCTGACAGTTGGAAGCCCCTGCAATCTCCTACCCGGCCCCCTCCAGCTCTCCCTATGCACGAAGCTGTGTCAACCACCTCACAAAGTGGTGGTTGACACAACCCCTCCATGCTTCTCTATAGGAGAGCTGGAGATACACAAGAAAAGCTCTTCCGCTCTCCCTTAGAAATGCAATTTTTTTTGTGCTGTGATCTGTAGTTTTTATCTATATAATTTTTGTTTTGATTGGACTTTCTGGTCACTTTTTATTCATTTTTTTTCTATTCCAAAAAGTGACCAAAAAACAGCAATTCTGGAGTTTGCTATTTTTCTTGTTTACTTTCCCTGTGTGAAACACTGTTTAAAATGTATTAAACTTTTTTAAATTATTTATTGCGCATATTTTTAAGGCCCCATAGAAGACTATTACATGCAAACTTTCAATTACTAACACTGATTAATCCTATGCCATAGAATAGCACTAATCAGTGCTATTGGTGCTCTGCTTGTACAGCCTGGCTAAGGCACCTCCCTGCCTCGCAGAGATATTTAGAGATCCACCTATGAATATGGGTAGAAACTACTTCTGCACCAGTGGAGACTTTTTTTCTGGACTCTTGGAAAACAAATAAAACCATGAGAAAAAGTGGTCATACCTTTTATGAAACTAAGCAGTGAGGTCTTTCATGTAGCCAGCTGTATAAATCTAAGGCTGGGTCCACATCACGTTTTCTCCCATACGGGAGCGCATACGGCAGGGGGGAGCTAAAACCTCGTGCTCCCGTATGCCTTCGTATGCGCTCCCGTATGGAATTCATTTCAATGAGCCGGCCGGAGTGAAACGTTTGGTCCGGTTGGCTCATTTTTGCACTGTATGCGCTTTTTCGCCGGACCTAAAACTGTGGTCAACCACGGTTTTAGGTCCGGTTGTAAAAGCGCATACGGCGCAAAAATTAGCTGACCGGACCGAACATTTCACTCCGGCCGGCTCATTGAAATGAATTACATACGGGAGACGTATGGGAGAAAACGTGATGTGAACCAGCCTTAAGAGAGGGAGGGTTAGGGTCTTTCCAGAGGGCTGTTATATATGCCATAGCAGCATTCACCAGGTGACATGGGAGGGAATTTTAATACACCTTGAGGCATTGGTTTAAAGAAAAAAAAAAACATGCAGCTTTATTCTTTGATGCAAAAATTTTTTGTTGACAGAGCTTTATTTTATTTGCTGTTTATCTGTGCCACTTTGGGGGTATATGGCTTTTTGATTACTCATTTTCAATAGAATTTTATTAAGGTATTTCAACATGAAGAGAACAGTTTGGCACTTTTACTTTTTGATCCCTTCTATTCCATTTTTGAGATGTGAGATGAAAAAGAAACATTTATTTTGCTTAAAAAAAAACACGAAATTACTAACACCGTAGATTTACAGTAGGTAGTTATGGTTGCAGCAATAACAATTATGTCTACTTTTATTTGTGTCACTGGGAAACTTCTGTATGCTGCATCTTCCTGCCAAGGTCAGATAGAATGACAGAGGGAGTCTGACCTCTTAATGCCACTGTTACTAACGACTGCTGCATCTAAGAGGCAGCAACCAAGCTAGGCTGCCATGGTGATCACACAGACACAGTTTCTAAGCCTGTGCAATCACCATCATTTACATGTATCTTATACTGTATATACAGTGGAAGCCATACTCTTATTTGCACTTATAGGTTGTTCTTGGAGGGACCTTGAATTTTTGTATGTGCTTTCAGCAAAAAGGAAACTTATGTATAGTACGAATACATTATACTTATCTTTCGCTGAATTTCTGACTCACAGATGTTTGACTAACAGAGTAAACAAATACAAACCTGTAGATAATGTAGGCCTTCAGAAATAGCTCTAGTCTAGTTTATGGGCTGTGCCTAATAGTGCAGCTCAGCCCCATTCAAGCGAATGCTCTTTTAATGTTTGGTGGAGGTGCACTTTCAAAAATCAGTGCTCAAAAGTTTGCATACAACTTGCATAAAAAAATATGACTGATCATTCAAACAAACTGTCTTTATTTAAGGATAGTGATCATATAAGGCCAGTTATTATCACATAGTTGTTTGGCTCCTTTTTAAATTCTTATACCAGAAATCCCCAAAGTAGCCCTGGTCAAAAGTTTCTATACCCTTGAAAGTTTGGCCTTGTTACAGACACACAAGGTGACAAATACTGGTTTAAATGTCAATTACATGTTCATTTCCACACCTGTGGCTTTTTAAATTGCAATTCGTGTCTATGTATAAATAGTCAATGGCCCAGATTTATCAAACTGTGTGAGAGAAAAAGTTGACTGATTTTCCCACAGCAGCCAATCACAGCTCAGCTAAAAAGCTCTAATAAAGTGAAACCTGACCTGTGATTGGTTTCTCTCACACTGTTTGATAAATCTGGGTGAGTGAGTTTGTTAGCTGACACCTGGATGCATGGAGCAAGCTAGATACCAAGCAATGGGGAGCAGGAAAGTACTGTCAAAAGACCTGCGTAACAAGTTAATGGAACTTTATAAATACAGAAGATATCCAAAGGCTTGAAAATGCCAGTCAGTAGCAGTAAAAATATTATATGCTCCAATATCATCAGAAGGACTCTGATGTTGTGAATTATTATAGAGCAATAATCTTGAGCCAATTAAAAATATGACGGCAGGAAAGTTCACAAGTGATATGGGCATTAAAAGCCGCAAATTTGTTGGAGATACCAACTACTAATATTGCCTTATGGTATACCGCACTTACTTGTTACTGCTAATGAGGATTAGTGCGCAATGGAAGCAGAAGCTGGCTTACAGAGTTTCTTTGCCTCTATCCTGTGTGCCGCGCTATGCCCGACCATCTTATGCATACTCATTAGTCTTCACTCTCACATCCTAGTGATGTGAAAATGAAGAACAGGGGGCTTTATCTTGGAAATAGAGGGAGCAATTTAAGTAAGCTATACATCATTTTACCCCTGTTAATCTGCACTATAACCCAGTGTATTGGGTGCATTGCTCTGTTTTTGTCATTTTTATAAAAACTCAATATAAGAATATAAGATATATAAATAAAAAAGAAAATGCCAGTCAGTACTAATCAATCACTTATGAAGAAGTGTAAAATTCAGAGATGTCTTGATACGAAGTCAAGGTCAGGTAATATTTCAGCTAGAAGAATTGTTCCGGAAATAATGGAAAACCCCAAAAGGTAACTTCACCAAAAATGAGCTTCATGGTCAGATTGCCAGGAAAAAAGCCCAGTTCCAATATGACTGACAACTTTTTGAAATGCCTCAAAGCTTCTGCCACAATGCAATTTAGAGTGACAAAACAAAATAGAGAATTTTGGCACAACCATAAGCACTATGTTTGAAGAGGGGTCAACAATGCCTGTAGCTAAAAGACCACCATCCTCACTGTAAAGTATGATGGTGGATCACTGATTTTTTTAAAAAAAAAATTTTGTGGGGGGAGGGGCAGACAATTTGTATTCCTCTGCACAAAAGCTGAACATGGGGTGCTCTTGGACTTTCCAGCACGACTATGACCCAAAGCACAAGGCCAAGTTGATCCTACAGTGGCCATTGCAGAAAAAGCTGAAGGTTCTGTAGTGGGCATCACAGTCTCCTGAACTTAACATCATTTGAGCCACTATGAGGAGATTTCAAGTATGCAGTTCATGTAAGATGACCTGCAGGCATTTTGGTCAATAGGAATGGGCAGCTATATCACCAGCCTTATAGACAACTATTACAAAAGACTGCATGTTGTCATTGATGCTAAAGGGGGCAATATACAATATTAAGAACTGTGTGTGTGCAAGCTTTTGAATAGCGATAATTTTTTTTATTTGTTGTAATGTTTTATCTTTGTTTTATCTACAGCTGAATATGAATCCCATAAGAAATAAAAGAAATGTGTTTTGCCTCACTCATGTTTTTCTTTAAATTGTAAATATATTACCCATTCTCCAAGGGTATGCACACTTATGAGCACAACTGTATTCATAGCCAAGTATACTGAACTAAAACATAGACTAGTTTGTAGGACTGTACAAAACAGTGCTAAATAATTCTCACCGATTGCAAAAAGTCATTGGGGTCTATACTTAAGGATTCGTTCTGGAGGGTATTTTGCTGGGTAACTGCATCTGCTCTCTTCCTTTCTTTCTGTCCAGATTCATCATCCTCTTCATCTTCAGGGCTCTGCATAAAGAAAAAAAAAAGATGAATGAATTGGTCTATTCCATATGATTCTGTGCCCTTATATTAAGACAGATATATACTATAACCATTAATATATCATACTGAATCACAGAAACATTTATCTAGACATAAATGGGTGCACGAGTACCCAGCATTCTTACAAGATGAAAAAGATATAGAAAATACATAGTATATCTAAAATCTTTCTTAGAAAGTGGTATAATGACACAAATATAGATATCCTCTGTGTGAGAAATTGTTGAACTCAATAAACTAAAGTTCATCTTTTAGCAGGTCAACACTCCCAGCCACAAAGCCAAAGAAAGACTTCTGTAGCTCAAGATTCATAATGGTGCGTTTACACTACGGAATTCTCGTGGCTGAATTCCGCGAGCGGAGATGCCACCTGGCGGCCGCCGCTGAACATACATTGACGGCTATGGTCCGCTCGCAGATTCCACACAAAGAATGAACATGTTCTTTCTTTGAGCGGAACACTTTCAGCGGCGGAAATGTCTGCCGCTGAAATTCCGCAGATTGAACGGGTCTCACGGAAACCCCTTCACACTAATGTTAAAGTTCACACCGCGGAATTGCGCCCGCAGATTTCTGCCCGGAAATTCCGTGGCAATTCCGTAGCGTGAACGTACCCTATGGCTGAACGTCCTGCGCTGGGACAGTAAAAGTCCTGATCTCAATCTATTTGAGATTGTGTGTCACTACTGAACAATGGCAGTCCATAAAAACCATCCAAATAGCTGCAGCACAGTGGAGCATCTGCCTGGAGGAATGGGCCAAAATCATTTTTACATGAAATTCTGAGTCTGCGCTCATAGAACACAAAGGGAGGATATAATCTGTCCAGTGGAGTAGAAGAGAATAATTAGACATAAAATCGTGACATGGTGTCCCCAAGGGGCTACACAGCCAGCAGTTGCTCTGAAATATGCACTGACACACTGCAGTTTCTCAAGTCACTGACATGAGAGGTCACACAAGTTATAGGCATTATACTGAGAATCTAACCAAAAGTAAAAAAAAATCTCTTCAGCTTGCCAAAGCAAACTTTAAACAGATCTTCTCTTACTCAGTGTCAGTGATAACACTGTAACTAATAGCATGCCAAAAAAAATCCTCAGTTTTAAAAGAGAATATTTAATTTGTACATATATACATATTTATTTAATTCATTTATGTAGTACCAACATATTCCACAGCAGTGTACAGAAACGATCGTCAATCAATTGATGTCCACACTGGAACAATTTTCGCAAATCTACA
This sequence comes from Hyla sarda, assembly GCF_029499605.1. Classification (NCBI taxonomy): domain Eukaryota; kingdom Metazoa; phylum Chordata; class Amphibia; order Anura; family Hylidae; genus Hyla; species Hyla sarda. The sequence continues at coordinate 260,335,709 of NC_079192.1, read as the reverse complement.
CCAGCCCAAAGCTGGCTTACAAAACGGGACGTGGACAGCATTTGAAAAAAGTTGTGCACCTTTTGGCGCAATGGGTGAAAACTAAAAGATTTTACCATCATTTTAAAATAGATGGTTTATGTATTAAACTGTTTTGTTAAATGGGTACTGTCGTTTCAACAAACTTTACATACATCAATGGTACAAGTGAATGTAAAAAAAAAAGCACTAGCTGAGGGACAACTAAAAAAAATGATGCAGCCAAAAATCTAAAAAATAAAATTATACAGGGACCAGAAATAGTGCTACTACTCATGTATGCACACAATGGCTTATCCTTAGGCTAGGTTCACATTGTCGTTTGCATCTGACTTGTTTAGGAACCTTTCGGATGTTTTTATTTTCTTGGCCGAACGGACCCTGAAACGGGTCATATGCAGATAGCTACTGCCAGGTCCCGACAGACCCCATGCAAGTGAATGATCCAGTAATTTTAGAATTAAGCAGAGAGAAAAAAAAAAAAAAGAGTGCTTTCACTATTTTTTTTTTCTCCGCTAAACTTGACGGAACTGCAGACGGAGCTCCACCTAACTGAGCCTGATGGCAGTGTGAACACGCCCTAAAAAGTTACCTGAAACAACATGTACACTTTAAGGGGTTAACAATAAAATGACCTCTAGTATTAAGAGCTTACTTAAGAAATACCACAGAATCACTGGAGAATGAAACACAATGGACATTGATCTGCTAATAGAACAATGCGGGAGAAATAGAAGAAATATTCCATGTTTATTGAATACATTTGCTGAACTCTTCCCCAATGATCCCCTCTGAAGACAAATGTAGGTTATTAAACATGTAACAGCAGCAGTACAATAAATGTGTATTATAATAAATGGCGTAGAACATTCATGCTGAACAGTAAAATGCAAAGCATCTGCTTGTATTATACGGTGGGTTTAAGGAAGTAAAAAAAAAACATTCCTTCATTTATTGGAGGAATGTTCCTTAGATCTGGTGGAGAAGCAGTCTCCTTATAAGGTTAAGCTTTGTACTCTTAGCTCACAATATTGTTCTTATCTGTATCAAGAGGAGATTGTTACATTGCATGGCCCTTTATTGATACTTTATAATTACCTAATATACCAATAATAAACTCACATAGGAATGTAAAATAAAAGGATAAAATAGGAACAGTATCCAATGTTACATTTAAACATACATTGTAAGTCACATAATATATCTAGATCAGTGGTCTCAAACTGTGGCCCTCCAGATGCATGCTGGCAGTTGAAGTTTTTCAACATCTGGAGGGACACAGTTTGAGACCACTGATCTAGAGGTATCTTTACACATACATACAAGTCATTACAGTCATTAAAGGGGTATTCTGGTGAAAAAAAATTTTTCCAAATCAACTGGCTCCAGAAAGTTAAACAGATTTGTAATTTACTTCTATTAAAAAATCTTAATCCTACAGTGCTCTCTGCTGACACTTCTGCTTGTCTCAGGAACTGTACAGAACAGGAGAGGTTTAATATGGGGATTTGCTCCTACTCTGGACAGGTTCTGAGACAGATAGAGGTGTCAGCAGAGAGCACTGATGTCAGACAGAAAAGAACCACTCAACTTGGTAGGATTAAGATTTTTGAATAGAAGTAATTTACAGATTTATAACAATAAAAGAATGCAGCATTCACTCCCCGCAACAACGGCATCAACATTCCCGGCTGGAGGGGATCGCGGGTCGGCATCTTCAGGAGCGCTCAGAGGCTACAACCGGTTTGTTTCACGCGCTGCTGCGCGCTTCGTCCGGCCTTTCCATCTACGTCATCGCGCTACCCACGTTATATCATGTGAACTAGGGGGTAGTCATGGTGATCGTAAACAGTGAGCTGATCAGCTCTGGTAACGCTCGTGTGCGATTTATATAAGAAAAATAGGTATGAATGAGTGCTAATCTTTAATTATGTCACTTATGACTATAAAATAGAGTGTAAGCTATCCTAAAGAGACTAAAAATAGTAACGTTAAAAACATAATAGTAGTACTACTGTGTAACAAGTATAGACTGAAAATGGGACTAGTTATGTTGTATAGATTAACAGGTTTATATATTTAATAAATATGGTGACAGATCTCATTTGTCATTGAACCCAAGGGGTCCCTGTGCATCACTTTTTAGGATCCATTTGGATTCTCTTTGTAGCAAGAGGGCGTGCCTATCGCCGCCATCTTGCGGGTTCTCAACGCGTTCCAGTCCGCCAAACTTCAGGACTTTCCAGTCATTCGCGTGAACCTATTATGTTTTTAACGTTACTATTCTTAGTCTCTTTAGGATAGCTTACACTCTATTTTATAGTCATAAGTGACATAATTAAAGATTAGCACTCATTCATACCTATTTTTCTTATATAAATCGCACACGAGCGTTACCAGAGCTGATCAGCTCACTGTTTATGATCACCATGACTACCCCCTAGGTCAAATGATATAACGTGCGTAGCGCAATGACGTAGATGGATAGGCCGGACGAAGCGTGCAGCAGCGCGTGAAACAAACCGGTTGTAGCCTCTGAGCGCTCCTGAAGATGCCGGCCCGCGATCCCCTCCAGCCGGGAACGTTGATGCCGTTGTTGCGGTGAGTGAATGCTGCATTATTTTATTGTTATATATTGATACTTTATCCAGTCGCATGCACCCCGCAGGTATTATGGAGTAACTGGACCCTGACAACTGCCGCAGACCCCTAATATTGGTACCACCATTATACAGAGTTGCTCTCCTTCTGTTCTTTTTTCTTTATTGTGTAATTTACAGATTTTTTTAACTTTCTGGAGCCAGTTGATATGAAAAAATGTTTTTTGAATCAGAATACCCCTTTAATAAGACTCACATATCACACTATACTCTGACTAGTGTTTATAGTTATTTACCTATTCAGAGGACATACATGATATTGATGGAGCTTTCTCAAAAGTGGTACACAGGTAAAGCGGCATAGTTGCCCGTGGCAACCAGTTGGCTCCTTATATTTTCTAGAGTAATCTGCTTATTTGCCAAAACAGAGCTACTGCAGGATTTTGTCCCAGGACTCTTCCAAAAGTGTTTGTACAGGATTTATGAACTGGAGATGGAAGTGATGTTATGCCTCCACCGAACACTGTCAGATCGAGAGGGCAACTTGTTTTGTAGCTAATGTTAACAGATGAGAAGTGAGAAATAATTTAGATTTGCTGAACATAATATTTACGCTGGTTTTAGTGTTGGGTGATGTGGACGTAGATGGTCTTTCATGAAAGCACAGATAATCTGGCAGTCTGGAAACTTTGTCCATTGCTACATTTGCCAGACTACTCAGGTCTCATCCCAAAACCTACAAACACCTTTTAGACTTGGTTTAAAGGGAAACTGATTAGTGTCACCCACACTAACTTGTTGGTACAAGAGTGTGTGTAGTGCAGGTAACACTGATGATAACAATACTAATCTACCCATGATCTTTGCCCTTGTTCATCTGTTATCTTCTTTAGTCTGGCGGCATACTTGGTGCATGGCAGGAGCATGCTACCATCACCACTGCTGCCATCACACCCCCTCCTATAGACATGAATGGAGGGGGTATGGCGTGATGTCATGCCTCCAGTCCTGGAAACACAGAGGTTTACGAGACTGGAGCAGAAGCCCGGCATAGGATGAGGCTGCTGCGCGGAGATCGCAGGGGTTCCCAGCGGTGGGCCCCCCGCGATCAGACATCTTATCCCCTATCCATTGGATAGGGGATAAGATGAATATGGCCGGAATACCCCTTTAAATGGTTCACTCTGTGACAATTGACAGGATGTTTTACCATTATTAGCTGAGTATCTTCTGATATAACACTTGGGTGAAAGGATCTCATGGACAGATTTTACAAGAGCTGCTCAAATTTACATAAACACATAAATGGATTATGAGAAGAGTCAAGTTTTAGCACATCTAGACAAACTTCTTGCTGATCCTACCCAAGAAGCTTATTCCAGTGAAGTCCACAGCACTTTACATATCGGTGCATGAACAGGTTGACAATAACCCAATGAATGTTTCTAAAGGCAGATACTGAGTCTTTTGAACTTACATAGCTATTTGCTATCTTCTTGTCAAAACATATTTTCTTATTTTCTCCAGGACATTTGCCTGACGAGTAGTAGGAAGCTGTAATACTTGTGTGCCATGTTATAGATGCAGTGGAGCAGCATCTTGGTAACGGTCACTGTTTATACGGATCTGCCTGGGCACATTACAACTTCCCATATTCCCCTCTAAAACTGCAGAGAGAGTGTCCCTACTTGAATCAGGGCCCAGGATGTGTCATCACAGGACATTTTATTCGCTACCATGTTCTGTCTACAGACAGCTTGTCATTTTCTGTTTGAATAAAATAAAGTTGTTTTTCTTAGCTGTATCTCTATATCTATTCATCTAGTCATCGATCTCAACCAGCAGGAGATAAAGAAAGGGCTGCAGTGATACAAATCTTTTCTTACACTGCTCCATACAGAAATGACTGGAGTGCATGCTGTGTCCAAGTGACTATTGCTAACAAACAACATAGATGATTCCATTTTAAACTGGGATTAAATTCTGAATTTACAATCTACATATTGAGGTTTTTTAATGGTATTACCTCATTTCCTGTTACAAATTCTGTCTTTTGGCTAAATTATCTACACAGGAAAGCGAACAAATAGTTAAGATAATGGACAATATGCAATGGATGGGATTCCTTGTACGATGCCTAATAAATTCTACACCAGATCATTTGTCTTGCTTACTTATAAATCCATTTCCCAGATGGTCATAATATCCGCAAAGTGCTCCCCTCCACCACACATGAAACATGTAGTCTTACATAAGTGTCCATTGATATTCCACAGTTAAAGCTCCGCAATTGTAAGCAGAGAGGATAGAAAGATAAATAGCTAGTCAGTCTAGATTTACCACTAGAATACTAAATATTTGTGACTTTCCAAATTGCAAAAAGTTGTCTAGTTTGAGGGAAAAAAAAAAAAGTATAAAGGGTTAGCATGCAAATCCTTCTTACGTTGCACAATAAAGTTACAGAACCTGCCTTATATATTAGATTCTGACTCAAGCCATAATGATGGTGTTTGTAAAAGAGAAGGCTGAGTGAGCAACTAAGGCTAAGGAGGAATGTTTTCACAAACACAAGCAGTTCACATTCTTCCTTACATGGAGACAAAATTCTCTTGAATGAAAGGAAACAAGAGCTGCACATTGGAAATTCACTGGAAGCAGCCAAGCAAACTTGTGATTCTATACCATACCTCCTAATCTGTAGAAGATAATACTCTATCCGATTCCTATGGTAAAACGTTCCAACAGTAATTTAATAACATCCGGGTTAATAATCGTTAGTACTAATAAAAACCTGTGCCAGCGCCTGGTTATGTTCTCTCCCTGGATTTATTGGGTGGTTTAATAAAGGGCTTATCCTTGTTCTCTCACACAAAACTAACTTACAAACTCTAATGCTTCTTTCACACTACAAAATTACTCTGTTTTAAAGATCCGTTGGAAGTTCCGTCTCAAAATCGGCTGTAAAACGGCAGTTACAAAATCCTATACGGCAGTTACAAAATCCCATTGTAGTCTATGGGATTTTTCTAATAGCCGTTTTAACCCGTTATCACCCGTTATTAATAACGGCCGTTATTTTGTGATGGGTGATAGTAACGGGAGAATTAGTGCATGCACTATTTCTCCCATTCATTCGCCTGTCACAAAATAACGGCCGTTATTAATAACGGGCGATAACAGGTTAAAATGGCTATTAGAAAAATCCCATAGACTTTAATGGGATTTTCTAAAGGCCGTATAGGCCGTATAGTAACTGCCGTTTTACAGCCGATTTTCAGACGGAACTTCCAACGGATCTTTAAAACAGAGTAATTTTGTAGTGTGAAAGGGGCCTAAGCAGGCAAAACTCTTGACTGACCAGAATTCGATCACCTTTATCAAAAGTGTTCTATAAACTTTGTCTAAGTTACTGCAGCAAATGACAAGGCCAATCTTAAAGGGGTACTCGGGAGGAATTTTTTATTTTTTTTTAAATCAACTGGGGCCAGAAAGTAAAATAGATTTGTAAATTACTTCTATTAAAAAAATTCTTCCAGTACTTATTAGCTGCTGAATACTACAGAGGAAATTCTTTTCTTTTTGGAACACAGAGCTCTCTGCTGACATCACGAGCACAGTGCTCTCTGCTGACATCTCATCCCATTTTAGGAACTGTCCAAAGCAGGATATGTTGGCTATGGGGATTTTCTCCTACTTTGGACAGTTCTTAAAATGAGAGCACTGTGCTCATGATGTCAGCAGAGAGCTCTGTGTTCCAAAAAGAAAATAATTTCCTCTGTAGTATTCAGTAGCTAATAAGTACTGGAAGGATTAAGATTTTTTAATAGACGTCATTTACAAATCTGTTTAACTTTCTGGCACCAGTTGATTTTAAAAAAAATAATAGTTTTCCACCGGAGTACCTCATTAAAGGAATTTTTGAGACATATAAAGAAAAAAAAATCTACAATGGTAATAAAGTAACAAAAAGACACCATACTGAAACATATGCTGTTAGGGCTGGAGGGCTGATAGTGAAGGACACCTCACTCACGCATCATAAAGTGATGTATACTGTCCTTAGCCTTATTGGTGTAGTGCACACGTGTGATAAGCCAGGGATGGCAGTCAAGAACTATACTCTTAGTATATTACAGGACAGCAGGGCTGTTCGGCTTCAGAGCGGCAGTTTCTGGACATTAAACCCCAGTAATGTAAAGGCATACTGATTTAGAGTTCCAAAACAAGCTGACAAGTGTAGATCTGAAGATTACTTCAAAATCAAGACTCAAGTGATCAGGAGACTGATTTTCTGGAAGTCCCTTAGATGACTTGCATGGGACTTTTGGCAAATAGATCTCCTGATCGCTTTAGTCTAGGACAAGTCTCGGGATATGAAACTTCCCAGAAATGTAAACAGATATCCTGCCACTGGAGCTATCGTCGGAGGTATGCTTTATATGTAAAAGTTATAAAAAAAAGGCTCCTGTAAGCTGTAAATTATTTTTGATGTAGAGGACATGATCTTATTTGGAGTCCTGTACAATACACATGTATCTATTCATCTAAAAAAAAAAAAATATTTATACTGTGCCAGAAAAAAAAATATGACGCCACCATCGGGTGTCCAAAGAAGTAGCTCATCCATCCTGGCAGAGATAAAGAGAAGTACAGTACTGCACTATGCTGCAGGTTGGCACTACTCTAGAGCCAATCAGTGCATGCACCTTAGTAATACAGGTGTTTTACCAGAAATGCCCACTCACATGTACCACAGACACAGAAAGCCTGTTGCATTGTATGTTGAGTATGGTTTCACTTTACAATAGTGCAGGAGAGACCATCGTATGCTAAAAATATTGTAACTTGGGGCCCTGGTAATTTTAGAGACCATTGTATTTACATGGTGTGGTACTAGACATTTCAGCTGCAAGACCAGCTGTGAGCCAACTTGTATATATCTTAAATATAACTTAGAAAAATCTAAACCTGAAAAATTGACACAAATGTTACTGTACACTTATTTTTTGATCTCTTACACAGTTGACATGCCTGGCCTCTATATGTGGCTTAAGAACGCTCATTACAGTGTATTCAGGCAATGCTGATGTGTGGCTGTGTGGTGAACCGGAAACATGGATTAGTCATGCTAGTGATGTGGGCTAGTTCGCAAAGTTATCTGGAAGATTTAGTTTCACGAGCCAGGCTTCCATCTCCTTTGTAGAAAATCATTAGATAACCAAGCCAAAGAAAGAAACGGGACTCGGAACTTAACTGGCTCACTGAGTGACACACAATTGCCTTTGTGTACAGAGTGATGCCAAATGTAAGCTGAAATAAACTTCCATTCATTATCATGGCAGCTCCTGAAAGAGGCACCTAAATTCTTTATTTACCACAGGCTGCTAAGCATATTTTCCTTCCTAAATTCTTTCGCAACAGTATTACAATTCTCATATTATATCTGCATTAAGGCCCTTTGATCTCAAAGTTCTAACATCTTCTGGCTGTTTTACACTTCACACGCGGAAAAGAACAGTGAGAGGAATTAGGTTTCATTATGCTGGGTGACATTTTCTCCTCTAAAGAGCAGATCACAGCAATTCCAGGCATTGCTGACTAAAGAAGTAGCTGAGCAAACATGCTCTGGCAATTAAATAGCTTTACCGATATAACACATTAATACATCTATTTGCTTCTATGGAAAGGAAAGGATAAAACCATGGATTACAAAGACAACATTCGGATGCCATTTAAAAAACATCACAAAATTTTTATCTGTAAACAAAAAACTGTTGTTTTGCACTATGGATGAAATGAAAGATGTGGGAAAGTAAAAGAGAATCTTCAAGCACAAACCAAAGAAAGATAAAACATCTCAATTCCAGTGACTTAAAATGTACCTGTCATTAGCATAAACTTTTTATAAAATGTAGAAAATAACATATGTATGGGGTGTCAGGTGATGGTAATGTGCAAATTAACCTTTTCGTGACGGCAGGGCTTAGTTAACCTAACCACCATCCGAGGTTGAGCCAACTTCTCCTGTGCCAGGCACGGGGCAATAAATACTGAGGCAGGATAGATGGTAACATCCTTTACAGCTCAGATTGGTACAAAGGGAGGTACAGGGTAAACCTTGGAAGCCCATCGCCTTTCTGGGACTTGTAGTAGCTTGAATTGTGCTGTAATTGATTGACTTGCTGTATGGCAACCCACACTGACTTTAGTGTTGCAGAATGACTGACTTGAATAACTCACTTGAGTCCCCAGTACAGAGTGCTTACCGCTAGGCTTTGACATTCACCTTAGCGCAGGGGACTTGCTTTAGAAGATGCGTGATTGCATCTTAGGTTAGGTTGAGGCCTCCTCAGAACACCTCACACTCTCTCTTCAGACTTTCTCCAGGATGCACCTCAGCTTACACTGAACTCTCCTCTACTTCTCTCTCTCTCTAACTCTGAACTCCTACCACTATATATGGCAAATTTGGGGGATTCCCATTGGGGCTGACAGGTTATTTGGTTTACCTCATGCACACTCCCCTATCAACAGGTTTAAACAGGCTTAAAGCAGAAGGTAAATAGAAAATGCTAGAACATAAACCATAGCATAACACTGCATTATATTGAATCCTGAGTAATGTGGGCCCAAGACGGACACTGAAGGCAACATCTGCCACACAGGGTGGGCAGAATACTATATTCTGTACTGGGTTACCACATGTATATTTGTAATATACATTGTTTACATTTTTTATTTTATTTTTGTACTTGCACCTAATGCCTGTCTCTTTGAGGAGACAAGCAGGGCTCTGTGCAGTGAGGACAAGCAGGGCTCTGTGCACTGAAGACAAGCAGGTCTCTATACACTGAGGACAAGTAGGGCCCTGTGCACTGAGGACAAGCAGGGTCCTGTGCACTGAGGACAAGTAGGGCCCTGTGCACTGAGGACAAACAGTGCTCTGCACAGTGAGGACAAGCAGGGCTCTGTGCACTGAGGACAAGCGGGGCTCTGTGCACTGAGGACAAGCGGGGCTCTGTGCACTGAGGACAAGCCGGGCTCTGTGCACTGATGACAAGTAGGCTCTGTGCACTGAGGACAAGTAGGGCTCTGTGCCCTGAGGACAAGCAGGGCTCTGTGCAGTGAGGACAAGCAGGGCTCTGTGCAGTGAGGACAAGAAGGGTTCTGTGCACTGAGGAAAAGCAGGGCTCTGTGCACTGAGAACAAGCAGGGCTCTGTGCACTGAGATCAAGCAGGGCTCTGTGCACTGAGATCAAGCAGGGCTCTGTGCACTGAGGACAAGAATGGCTCTGTACACTGAGGACAAGAAGGGCTCTGTATACTGAGGACAAGTAGGGCTCTGTGCACTGAGGACAAGCAGGGCTCTGTGCACTGAGGACAAGCAGGGCTCTGTGCACTGAGGACAAGCAGGGCTCTGTGCACTGAGGACAAGCAGGGCTCTGTGCACTGAGGACAAGCAGGGCTCTTTGCACTGAGGACAAGTAGGTCTCTGTGCACTGAGGACAAGCAAGGCTCTGTACACTGAGGACAAGCAGGGCTCTGTGCACTTAGGACAAGCAGGGCTCTGTATACTGAGGACAAGCAGGGCTCTGTGCAGTGAGGAAAAGCAGGGCTCTGTACACTGAGGACAAGCAGGGCTCTGTACACTGAGGACAAGTAGGGCTCTGTGCATTGAGGACAAGCAGGGCTCTGTACACTGAGGACAAGCATGGCTCTGTACACTGAGGACAAGCAGGGCTCTGTGCACTGAGGACAAGCAGAGCTCTGTGCAGTGAGGACAAGCAGAGCTCTGTGCAGTGAGGACAAGCAGGGCTCTGTGCACTGAGGACAAGCAGTCTGACAAGCCAGAAGCCTGCACAGAGCCCTGCATGTCCTGCCTTCCCTTCTGTATTGGGTCTCCTCACAGAGACACGCAGGCAATAGCTGCAGGGGCATATACATGATATCAAATGTTTTTGCTAAGGACAGCTACACTATAAGTATTGGTGCATGAAATCAACTTCCTAGCAATATTTTAAGATTACCTTTATACTAAAACATTATTTACTGCATTTCTGTCCAGAAGTAAGGGTGTATCACATGACTGGAAGTGACCTAATGTGAATGAACCCATGTTTGATTAAACACTTCATGGCTAAAGTTATTCCACGTTTTTTTTAATACCCAGGGTTAAATCCTACTCCTTATACAGTCAGGAATTCTAAGGGTAGGGTCACACGTAACGTGTCCCCCGCGCCCAAATCATATGGTGTGCCTCCAGCTGTTTTTCCCTGTGTCCTCCCCTGTCCAAGCAGCCACACAGAGATGTGTGAGTTGCCACGTGTATGTGAGGAAATGCCCTGCTCACTTAAAAAAAAAAAAAAAAAAAGATTTTTTGGGAAGATTATTTTATTACACACAATGGGCAGATTTCAGGGCATGCTGTAAGTTGGAGTAATAGCTTTGGGTCAGTAGCAGAGCCAAAGGTTACTAACTACAATTCCAAGCATGTCCTGACACAGGCCTATGGCTCTTCAACTGACCCAACCCAAACTACAAGCATGTTTCCCTATAACTTAAACTATATTGCTATATAGTGCAACATGCTAAGAGTTGTAGTTCTGGTTTGGTTCAGCTGCAGAGCCATGGGCTCTGTCAAAGCATGCTGGGAGTTCCAGTTAGTAAATAACTACAGCTCCCTGCATGCCCTGACATCCTATGTCTTTAGCCCAGATTGCTATGTACTATGTATATAGGGGAGAGAGGCCCAGACCCAGGCAGGGAGTGCAGGTCAGCCAGAGGCACTAGGCTGCAGTGATCCCTGGGCTCAGTGTCCGCATCCTGGGCCCCAGGATAGTGATCATCTTGTTCCCCAGGCTGTAGTGTCAGGCCCAAGACAGGAGGGGGAGACTCACCTGATTCACTGCAGCCATGTCCTGTCTGGCTCCTACCCCAACTGTCCCAAAGTCACAAGCCCCTATATTACCGGCCCGCATTTTCCTTTTTGGCAAAATGCCAAAAGCACAATTTTTGGCCGATAATTTTAGACTGCTGAAAAATTGATGCATTACCACTAAATAGTGTATTATTTCAGTTAAAGGAATTGTATGTAATCAGTAATTTAATAACTGCACTGCTTATACAACTTCCCTACCATTTCCTTGTTCTCCTCTTGTGCCTGCCAGGAGGCTTTTCTTTGTAGCACTGCCCACTGACCGCAGAGAGAAGGCCTACACAGCTGGATCCTCAGAGTCAGACAGGTCAAGAAAACAGAAAGGGATGAAATGGCGCTTACTCAAACACACATGTGCTTACAGCGCTTCTTGCCTTTACATGTGGCAATATATTTATTTGTTATTCAACTTCTTAGTATGGATTTGGCAATAGCTGCAAGTTGTGAATGGGATGAATTTGTTAAACTTTGATTTAAATGGTTACAATTTCAGAGAATAATAAAAAAATAAAAAGAAATTATGCACATGACATACAGGCACATCTACAGCAAATACCAAGAAAGTTCAGCAACACAGTAAATATAACATAATAAAATAAAAATGCACATATGTGCATATTCCAAGATAGAGACTTGTCATAAATGTCTTTCTTATAAGACACAGAGAACGAATCACATTAAAATACAATATAATTTCGTAGGTTCACTAAATAGGTATTAGTGTTATAATTTGTATGCAAGTGACCATTTTATAATAAAATTGATCTGTATGTATAAAGCATGTGAGTTTCCTATACATTACATACTAAAGAAAGTCCCAACAGTGAAACTGGATTTTCTATAATGACTTAATTGCTAACAACCTTTTAAATAGAAAGATAAAAGAGAAAACCACTAGTGCTGCAGAGTGAAACTGGGTCCCATTGTATGAGGAATGCACCGGTCTGGATGGGGGTTTCCAGCTTTAAGTTAAATAACTCTACCCCCTTACTATTCACGACTAGGTTTCTACAACTCATGCTTTACTTATTGTCACTTCTAGAATTGACATGTTAATCAGTACTTACCATAAGACAAGCTCTGCTCTCACAGGATAGGCTGGCATAGGTAAGTTTGCTGCACATAGGCCTAGTTTTCCACAATATGGGATCATATTTTATAATTTTAAATAAGTCCCAATGAACTTTGTGGCAAATCAATCATCAGACATTTGTGGACCCAACTCAGGAAGGAATGTTTTTTTAAATTTCACCATAAATTTTTAATTGGGTTGATATTTAGACAGTTTGCTGGTCATGTCATTGACGTGATATTTTTCCCTTAAGAAAAGCTTTAACCCTCTTTATTTTAGTGCAAGATGCATATTAACCTCCTAAAATGGACTTCATTATAGCCAAACCTATTTTTTATACAACAAAAACCTATTTTTTTTTTTATACAAGACTGTTGAAGTAATGATTGCTATCTCCTCCAGTCCTTTACGATTCAGCTCAATATCATATGTTAATGGAAAAATTTAATTGTTATTGTCAGCATCATCTCTTTATGTTCCATTACAAACAGCACCAGACAAAAATGACCGCATTACCTGCTAGGCCAATGCAGACTGGTGATTTATCAATAGATATCACTTCATCCAATACTTCACACAATACTATTTTCCATTTATTAGGTATCAGTGCCAATTCCCTATAGTTCTGTAACAATCATTTACTCTTTTCCACCCATTTGTTTTGTTGCATATTTCTATTTTCAAGACATGATGTTTTGTAGTGCTTTGAGCTTTTTATCCTTTCTATCCTGATGCTTTTGATACTTTCCTTGGTCTACCTGTATATTTTACTTTTATAACCTTCTCACTTTATTTATACTTGCACCATATGTTATCCACAGTTGACTGGGAACAACTTACATCTATTGTCACACTCTGGGTTGGATTTGTAAAAGGGAGCTTTATAATCTTTTCCGTTGCTACAAAGAACAACTCTCCTTTTCTTTCTATAAGCCAAGTTTCACAGCTCAGCATGGTCTGTAAGCACTTTTTATTTTTCTGCAAGTATTTGTTTTCGAATTGCAAAAGTACAAAATGAGTCCAGGTTTCTTCTTATGGAGAGTACTATAAAGTAGGTGCAGGGAGTCAAAATGCAATGTAGTTCTCCACCCCTTTTTTCTGGGATGGGAATACACTTTTAATGGGACTGCACCCAATCAAAGTATACATTTTTTTAGTATGATTAGGTTATTTACATGATACATTTAAAGATTATAAGCAATTTTTTTCTGGATGATAGATCTGTAACATTTACATTTAAAAAATTGTAACCCAAAATGTGTGTCCCTTTAAGTCAGTGCATTTAAGGGCAGCTAGGGAGGATGTTATTTGGACGACTTCAATTCAGAGTGAGTGGGTTGAGCATCAATGCCCTACTTGCTCCTAAGATAGCTAGCTACACCTTAACTCTAATCTTACTGACTATTATTATAAATATGAGCACTGCTTCCACTTTATGGTGCCTTCAACTTACTACTCCGGTAGCACCACTCAGAATTTTATACTCATGTTGGCTAAGATACTGGCTAGGTGACTGATTCATGCAGCTTATATTCCTGGGGCTGGTCCCCAGCACAAAACTAGCACCTTGTACTTATTATGTTATTCCTCCCATTCCAGTTAGATTCTAAGCTTTTATGGGGAGGGACTTCTCTCCTTTGTCTTGTTCCATAATGATAATTTTACTTACTACTTCTCTGAATCAAAGCAATACAAACTAGGTTGGTGCTACATAAAGATTATTATTATTATTATAATTATTATAACACAGAGTTTATAACACACAATATGACCAGCTTCACTACCTTTCAATATATACTGTTCTACTATAAATGACTTGTAATTTTTGACTATGGATTTTTTGTGCAATGCTGAAATCTATGCTTTCTGTCTATGTGCTGCAAAATAATATTGGATTAAATGACTTCATTAGTTTTGAAGCAGTCATCGTGATCTCTGGTCAGGTTTGTTTTTGCATATAGTGTAATGAATATATTAAACGAGTTATCCAGGAATAGAAAACCAGAGCTAATTTCTTTTTTTCTTTTTTAAACGCTCCCTGTCTGTCTCCAGGTTGGGTGTGGTTTTTCAGCTCAGTTTCATTAAAAAAATAAATTAGCTCTGTTTTTCTATTCCTGGTTATTGGATAACCCCTTTAACATCACCATCATGGTTCTGGATACAGAAGAAAATGTTATTCAGGTCCACTGATCAGATAAAGAAAGAGCAACATAAAGTTTGAGTATTTCTTAAAGGAAAGGGTACGTGTCATGTGCCTAGTTGCCTGCACATTGGCCCAGCACCTGATAGATGCTGAGAACAGTGATCTAATGTTATTCTCATATGCTCCATGAGATGTCACAAACACAGAAAAAACAACTTTGACTGGTGCTTGTGTCAAATACAAATCACCTACATCTAGTCATGGAGTTGCCTGTAACTGGTAATGGGGGAAGCAGAAGTGGCCACTCTAATCATGTTGGCTGGGTCTTCTTCTTTTTCAGGCTAGATGGATATTCTAAGTGCAGGGTTGCTACTCCAGGATTCTACCCCAGCAATATTGTCTTTCACCCAACTCTACTATAAAGTGTGAGAGCTAGCTATCCTTTTCTCTCCAGGTTTTTGGCAGAATCACTGAAAGTAAATATTACATACAAGACTTACGCTGTATAGTCTGTGTCTGAGGATGGAAGTCATGTAAGAAGGCTTCTATAGCGGTGAACTGCGTGTCCAAGCTCTGGTTAGTGAAGTAGCATTAAGCAGCCGAACAGCACAGAACTCTCTTCCTAATACTGGGGGAAAGAAAGCAGGAGTGCTTATCCAGCATCCCTTTTTACTGTATACACAGACTAGTTTGTAACCCAGAAGTCTTAAAAAGTTGAGACAAAAATACTAGAGCAGTTAGGCCAGGTTCACACTGCAGAATCATCAGACGGAATTTCTGCTGGAGATCCTGTGGCCGGCACTAGTACAGCGTGCATAGGACTTCATTTCTGTCCCCATAGACTGATATGCATTTCTGAACGGATCCGCCGAAAGATCCGCTAAAAAATGCATTGCCTTTTATGGGTCTTAGAGCCTCTGGCTGGATCTCCAGAGGAAATTCCGTTCATAGTGTGAACTTAGCCTTACAAAGGTGGACATTATTAGTTGCCTCTTTAAGAGGGGGGTAAAAAGAAGCATATTTTGCAAAAAAAATAAAATAAATAAATAACATTTGTATCAAGTTGAAAGCTCCATTTTAAAAATACTAAAGATTAAGGAGCTGTTAACTTTCATATTTTAGCATCTGTTATGACCTGTCATTACTGCTGGGCCTAACAAGTTGAACTAATGTTAAATCCTGGAGGATTTACACTAAAGGCTCCCATTTCTTAGTAAGAAGAGACAAAGTATGAAATAATTCCAAAGACAAGGCTGGCTGGCATCCACTGGCCATTTATTATTCCACCCTTGTAGCATGTGTGCACAGTATAAAAATGCAAACCAAGGAAATGGACAAGGAAAGACAAAGGACTTTACTTCATTGAAACACATGAAAAATCTTTAAATGTAGCATGTTAAAAACCTAATCATACAAAAAAAGCAAAATGTATACTTTGGCTGCAGTTCCACTAAAAAGCACAGTGCCCGTCAGATAATTCTGTGTGCAGAAAATCCATTGCAAAATGGAACAAGCAGAGAATGAAATTGTATCCATTTGGAGGAAAGAAGCCATGTTATCACTAAAGAAAAGATTTCCTCTTTCATTTATCTTTTAGTTCACTTGAATAAAAATCTACCTTTAAAGTATCGTAAATGTAAAGTGCAGATGTACCACTCTATATCTAGCAGGAGCTGGTCAAGGGTTTAAAGTGGTACTCCGGTGAAATCATCTTCTTTTAAATCATCTGGTAGCAGAAAGTTAAACATATTTGTAAATTACTTCTATTAAAAAATCTTAATCCTTCCAGTACTTATTAGCTGCTGAATGCTACGGAGGAAATTCCTTTCTTTTTGGAACACTGATGACATCACGAGCACAGTGCTCTCTGCTGACATCTCTGTCCATTTTAGCAACCATGCATAGCAGATGTATGCTAAGGGCAGCATGGTGGCTCAGTGGTTAGCACTGCTGCCTTGCAGTGCTGGGGACTTGGGTTCAAATCCCACTAAGGACAACAATAAATAAAGCGTTATTATTATTATAATAACGTCAGCAGAGAGAACTGTGCTCGTGATGTCATCAGAGCATTCCAAAAAGAAAAGAATTTCCTCTGTAGTATTCAGCAGCTAATAAGTACAGGAAGGATTAAGTTTTTTAATAGAAGTAATTTACAAATATGTTTAACTTTCTGCCACCAGTTGATTTAAAAGAAAAAAAGTTTTCATCGGAGTACCCCTTTAACTGTCAGACAGTCAGGAACCCTGGGAAGATACTGGTGGTTTGTAACTTTTTCGGTCTTCTCTTTTGCAATCTTCTGCTTAATTCTCATTGGCAATTTCTCTATTGGACCTGGTGATCACTTTATCGCTTCAAAGCATTGCAGGTCTGCAGGTTGTTAGTACATCCAGATGAGCTCTGTCAGTGACTAATGCCACAACAGGGGTCAATGTTTATGTATCAAAACAACCAAAACAAACCGTGAAACATATTTTAATACATTTAATTCTAAGTTGAAAATTTGAAAAATACATTAAAAAAAAACTACATAAAAAGGAAAAAAGATAAAAGTGGTACTTTAAATCTTCTGTGAGGAATTTATTCAGCCATCAAGTTAAAAAAAATACAGTAACGTTTCAATCCTTTAATGGGCTTGATAAATAACCCATTGAGGGACTAAAGCATTGCTGTATTGTTTCACATGGTAAGTGAATAAACTAGTAATAATAATAATTCACAAAACACAAAAATACTATCATCGAGTAACTCACAATGTCAAGGAGAAATAATGGTGCATTTTTTCAATAAATATATTGCAAACCCGACATATTTTATCGGGTTGTGCGCCATATTCTAACTCTCCACTTTGCTAAGAAAACCTGAAAAGGGGTGTGGCCACCGGGGCATGGTCACCTAAAAGGGGCGTGTTCCTGACATTTTCACAAAAAAACAACATATTTACTAAGGTTTCCACAGAATATGTGGTGGATTTCAGCTGAGGAAAACCCTACAGATCAGAACATGTGTAAAAAAAGCAAAATGTAGGAAAAGTGGAAAATGTTGGGAAATCTTAGTAAATACCGTGGAAAATAAATTGTAGGGAATTAATACCCACAAAGAAACCTACACTCCACTTTTAGTAAATAAGGGCCAATGAGAGTAAATCTCAAAATTCAACAAATCCCCCCCCCCCATACCTTTACAAAACCAAACAGAAATCAAAACGACTCCCCTTCAAGATGAAGAAATAGAACTGCCCCTAAGCAATTCCATCTACTAATCGGTGCGTTGAAAACAAATATTAAGTGCCAATCTTGTCGACAGAGGGAGATGATAGATATCGACTGTTCATGTGGAAAAGAATCTCTTAGCAAGTCTCACCTTATCTTATGGAGAAACCATTTAGTAGGAAGAGACAGACAGTCAGAACTCAAATCCCCAAATATATACAATAAGGGCCACTCTAGAGTCTGGGGTAAATGTACTCCTTATGGAAGCATAGTCCACATGCCACAAATACAGGGGAAATTTTAAAGACAATGAAAAACATCCACTTCCCGCAGAGAGAATTTAAGAATATAATGGTTACGAGAAGAAGAAAATGTGGCCATTAATTTAGGAGCGAAATACACCCTATGAAATATCATAAGGGTGACAGATTTGTAGCTATCATAAGGTAGTAGGGTATTTAGTTTAATTGTGGTTGTCAGCCGGTCTTTACTGAATAAGCAGGTAGCAGTTGGGATGTTAGCAAGGGTTTAAGTAATTTATAGAGGAAACAATTAAAATGGAGTGCGTTTAGCAACAACTGAAACTATGTTTAAGGAGTGATCGCTAATTTCAAGTGAAATAAATTGTAATACTGAATCTACATAATGTCTAAGTTAAATATAATAAAAGTGCTGGCTATCCAATGAAGGAAATTTGTGAGAGGCCTCAGCAAAAGAGAGGAGTAAAATCAATAAGACAAAAGTTTGCACACATAAGAGACAATTACTTCTGAGGACCTATAAAAAGGGGGTGGCGTAGCATTAAATTAAAGGGGTAATCCACCATAAGGTGATTTTAGTACGTACCTGGCAGGCAGTAATGGACATGCTTAGGAAGGATCTGCATTTGTCTTGGGGCTAAATGGCTATGCTGTGAGATTACCATAACACTGTGGCTAGCTTTTTGTGAACTTTTATTTCCTGTTTGACTTTTCTTTTTTGACTACAAATCCCACAATTCCATTTTCGGCCCTCCCACACATCAGCCACCCCACCCATTGAAAAAAGGACCTGTGGTTTTCAATCAGGGTGCCTACAGCTGTTGCATTAGTTGCAGATTGATCTCTCTCCCACCAAGCGATCGCTCCACTCATTGAAGCAGACAGGCTCCCTGTCATCAGCTGACTAGTGAGTCAGGTCTCGGCCGCATTGCAAGCTGGAAAAAATCTGAGACAACAGTCATTTTGTAAGCTGATAAAAATAAATATTGGAGTGAAAATCACAGAATTGTGAGAAAACCGTCACACACAGGTACAGACACTATATTATGAACTACACTAACTTTACAGCCCCTGTAGCATAGCCAAATAACGAAAAAATCCTGGAATACCCCTTTAAGGATTACCCCAAAGAGAAAGTAATACCAAAGTATTAGGATCAAGTTTACAAATTGTGCTGTAACATCCTGTTCACACTGGTGTGGTGCTGTGCGGCGTCCATTGATGCAGTGGCGCCGTGTCTGCGGGGAGGTGCGACCCATGGAATGGTTTGAGTGGCATTGGGGCCGCTCTGCCAGTGGGTCGTTCCCCCTGTGGGCACTGGTGTCGCGGCGGTGGTGGTCGCCACCCAGTGCTACGCCATTTTATGCTAGGGACGTTAGGGACCCATAGGTGGCCTTGACGTGGCGAGTGGGCTTTGTACTTTTTGATCAAAACGTATATACTAACAACCTGTTCGTTTTTGAAATTATGCTGAGAAGCAATTAGATCATTGTGCAAGATTGTAGATGTGCACCATGTCTGTTTTGTACCTGAATTCACATTGTGTTTTCTATCCCCTCTTTTTTTTTTTTTACATGTTGTCTGCACTCTTCCCCACTCCCTCAGCCCAACCCTATATAAGTAGTAGTTAGCTACACATGGGCCTTTTCTTTCCTGGCAGCCTCCCAGTTTGACTGGGAGAGCATGGTAAGTGTGCTGTAACATCCTGTTCACACTGGTGTGGTGCTGTGCGGCATCTGTTGCTGCCATGTATGCGGGGAGGTGCGACCCATGGACTGGTTTGAGTGGCATTGGGGCCGCTCTGCCAGTGGGTTGTTCCCCCTGTGCGCAACTGGTGTTGCGGCGGTGGTGGTCGCTGCCCAGTGCTATGCCATTTTATGCAAGGGACGTTAGGGACCCACTCTAAATAGGTGGCCTTGACGTGGCGAGTGGGTTTTGTACTTTTTGATCAAAACGTATATACTAACTAACCTGTTAGTTTTTGAAATTATGCTGAAAAGCAATTAGATCATTGTGCAAGATTGTAGATGTGCACCATGTCTGTTTTGTACCTGAATTCATATTACGAACTACACTAACTTTACAGCCCCTGTAGCATAGTCAAATAACAAAAAAATCCTGGAATACCCCTTTAAGGATTACCCCAAAGAGAAAGTAATACCAAAGTATTAGGATCAAGTTTACAAATTACATGAGAAAGCCTCCAGCTGTGAATGGCACACCATATCAGTGGGTTATCTTTGAAAATGGGAGGGACCTCAGAGGGTTTCAAGTGTAGTAGGGTAGGCAACGATAAGGGTAACACGAGAGAACTATCAATAGAATTTTTCAAATCTGTTCCTCCCCCTATCTAGTTTATAGCAGAGCATAAATTAGTCGCGATGCTGTAAACCTTTAGATTAGGCAGGTTAATACCACTCAGAAATGTTGTCTTCAGTAGTTTAAAGAAGTTGATATAGTTTCGACAGTTAGACCCCCAAATAAATTGTCTAGAAAGTCCACCAAGCAGTTTAACATCAGCCTTGTGTAAAAGGATTGGCAGG
Source organism: Hyla sarda (assembly GCF_029499605.1). Taxonomy (NCBI): domain Eukaryota; kingdom Metazoa; phylum Chordata; class Amphibia; order Anura; family Hylidae; genus Hyla; species Hyla sarda. The sequence continues at coordinate 260,314,929 of NC_079192.1, read as the reverse complement.
GAATGTAAAGGAAAAAGTAGTTTAGGGAAGGCAAACATTTTTATTAAATATGATCAGTCCATATTATTATAAAAATAAGTGAGATGGGGGACTAGTACTAGGCCAGGGATTTTATAAAATGGGGGACTTCTACAAAAATCCTGGGGACTTGGTGCAATATAAGCAGTCACTTCTACCTCCTCCACAGTAAAAGAGCTATTGATGATCTTCCTTTGGGTAGCTGATAGTCTAAGAGTATTTGCTTCCTAAAAAAAGGCACCACCATCACACTTGCTATCAGAGGGTAAATCATGAAGATCAGCATAGAAGTCTCTAGAAGACATTACAGATAGTGACCGGGTAATGAACTAGGAAGCCATCAGGAAAGGGTAATTGGGAGATCCTGGTAGATGTTGGGTAAGGCTTAGTTAAGAAAGCTAGTTAACACCCTACCCTATTGCTCCTCAGGAAATATTTATTTTTCTAATTTGCTAAATGAGATGAAGCCTGCTTATTAAGCACCACACCAAGATTTTTCTTGCCCTGAACATAGGATTCTTTTGCTTCCAGAGTGCCGACACTCCTTATAAGCTCAGTCAACTTGTGAAGGAAAGAATGAATGAAGGACAACAGTTTATGTTTTTTCTGAGAGACATAGGAAATTACAGTGGGGATCAAAAGTTTGGGCACCCCAGGTAAAAATTAGTATTAATGTGCATAAAGAAGCCAAGGAAAGATGGAAAATTTTCCAAAAGGCAGCAAATTACACATTAGACATTCTTATAATATGTCAACAAAAGTTAGATTTTGTTTCCATCATTTACACTTTCAAAATAACAGAAAACAAAAAAATGGTGTCTGCAAAAGTTTGGGTACCCTGCAGAGTTAATATCTTGTACTGCCCCCTTTGGCAAGTATCACAGTTTGTAAACGCTTTTTGTAGCAAGCCAAGAGTCTTTCAATTCTTGTTTGAGGTATCTTTGACCATTCTTCCTTACAAAAGTCTTCCAGTTCTTTGAGATTTCAGGGCTGTCTGTCACGCACTGCTCTTTTAAGGTCTATCCATAGATTTTCAATTATGTTGAGGTCAGGAGATTGTGAAGGCTATGGCAAAACCTTCAGTTTACGCCTCAATGTAATCCCCCGTGGATTTCAAGGTGTGTTTAGGATCATTATGCATTCGTAGAAGCCATCCTTTCTTTAACTTCAGCTTTTTCACAGATGGCATCAAGTTAGCATCCAAAATTTGCTGAAATTTTATTGAATCCATTTTTCCTTCTACTCGTGAGATGTTCCCTGTGCCAATGGCTGCAATACAACCCAAAAGCATGATTGATCCACCCCCCATGCTTAACAGTTGGACAGAGGTTCTTTTCATTAAATTCTGTTCCCCTTCTTCTCCAAACGTACCTTTGCTCTTTCCGTCCAAAAAGTTCAATTTTAACCTCATCGGTCCACAGAACTTGTTTCCAAAATACATCAGGCTTGTCTATATGTTCATTTGCAAAGTTCAAACACTGATTTTTGTGGTGAGGACGTAGAAGAAGTTTTCTTCTTATGACTCTTCCATGAAGACCATATTTGTACAAGTATCTCTTTATAGTGGAATAGTGTACCACAACTCCAGTGCCTGCCAGATCTTTCTGGAGGGATTGTGCAGTCAAACATGGATTTTGAATTGTTTTTCTCACAATCCTGTGAGCTGTTCTGTCTGATATTTTTCTTGGTCTCCCACATCTTGCTTTAACTTCCACTGTTACTGATGACTGCCATTTCCTAAGTACAATCCGAACAGAGGATATTGACATCTGAAAACATTTTGTTATCTTCTTATAGCCTTCTCCAGCTTTGTGAGCGTCAACTATTTTCAGTTTCAGATTTCTAGACAACTGCTTAGAAGAACCCATGGTGCTGATTGTTGGGGCAAGGTCAGATGAGTCTGGGCATTTAAAAACTTTGAGATTGACATCATCTGGTCTTCCCAGATGATGATTGAGAACAATCCATGACAATGGCAGGTCTCAGCTTTGCAAAGGGGGCAGTGCATGCTATAAATTCTGCAGGGTGCCCAAACTTTGCAGACGCCATTTTTTGTTTTCTGTTATTTTGAAAGTGTAAATGATGGAAATAAAATCTAACTTTTGTTGACATATTTTAAGAATTTCTAATCTGTAATTTGATGCCTTTTGGAGATATTTCCATTTTTTCTTGGCTTCTTTATGCACATTAATACAAATTTTTACCTACAGTGCCCAAACTTTTGATCCCCACTGTATATGACATCTCAGAACGGCCATAGCAGACATCCAGAAAAGATTTATATAATCTAAATGGACAATGTTGTCCTCCACGAAAGTCTCCCACTTGTTAATTAGGAATTTCTTAAATTCCTTTAATGCATTAAGATGAGCGGAAAAGCGCCTTCTAAACAACACCAATCTAGGCCAAATCATATCAGCGTGACACAGGGCAATTCGAAAGTGCTGAAGGAAGGATGCCAACCTACTTTAGTCTAAAGAAGAGGAAGAGATCAGCCAATAATCTATTCTAGTTTCTTCCTCTGGTTCCCAACAGCCCAGATATCTATTAGCCATATATTAGTATATTATTTGTACTAATATTAGTAGAGAATGCTGACTTAAAATCATGTTATATGTGGCTCAGGAAGGAGCTCTGTTCAGAAGCAGTCTTTCTGCATCAGCTCAAGGTCTGCCCCCCCCCCCCCCCCAGACTCCCCCTGGATGTACCTGCTTTAAGACCTTGGGTCAGGTCTAAGGAAGCTAAGCACCCCCTACCCCCCACAGAACTACAAGTCCCAACACTGTGTCTGGACATGTATAACCAAAACACTCTGGTTATTAAATCTAACAACATATATGGCTAGGAGCTACCAAGAACGGGGGGAGATGGTCATCAGAAAAGTGGCACTGGATAAGGAAATATTGGACATTTGTAAATACCTGTAAATATTTTTTTAATGCTATGTTCTTGTTATGTCCACACATCCGTTTAATTTACACTAAATATGTCTATTGATGGATAAGCTTTTCTGGAATGATACACGCTATTATTGAAACATGTCAATAAAGAAAATATGGCTGATACAGCTTCAGCCAAGTCTAACAGCTTGAGAAATCATACACACTGTGGCAAGATGAAATTAAAATATTAAAGCTGAAATCATCCAAAGCCTCTCTCACATAATATACACACCCAAAGAGAAAAACATCAGAGCATAGTCACGCAAGTACAAGCTTGTCAAGGTGACCCTGAACACATGATAGAGGTGAAATCAGAAGCCCATTCTGATTTCAAATATATACAGCCCATATGGCTACTAGGGATTACTGTGACAGAGAGCGAGTGTACCACTGACAACTGCTTACAGCCACTGATCAACATAAATGTAGCATTTATATGGAATATATATATTATATATATATATATATATATATATATATATATATATATATATAGACTGGGCTGTTCATTTTCAGGGTTACAGTCTATACAGAAATGAGCATACAAGGAGGGTTTTTTTTTAGACATAAAAGATCAATACAGATCACGGCATCTGCGGCACTTAAGATGTCTCATCTAATCGCCCGCGGCACTGCCGCTGGGATCAGATCAGCCAAGATGGCGGACATAGGTCCCCTCACCTGCCTCCGCCCGTCTCCCGGGGTTTTCTGCACTGATTTGCCTTCCAGCAGACCAGAGCAGAAGATCACCGATAATACTGATCAGTGCTATGCCCTATGCATAGCACTGAACAGTCTTAGCAATCTAATGATTGCTACAAATAGTCCCCTGTGGCGACTATAAAAGTGTAAAATGAAAGTAAAAAAAAAAAAAGGAAAAAAAAAAATGTGAAAAAGCCCCTCCCCAATAAAGTTTTAAATCACCCTGTTTCCCCATATTAATACACAAAAGCGTAAAAAAAAAGATAAATAATCAACATATTTGGTATCATCGCGTGCGTAAATGTCCAAATTATAAAAATATAATGTTAATGAACCCCTACAGCAAACAGCGTAAAGGTAAAAAAAAAAATCTAAAATTTCCGCTTTTTTGTCACATCAAACTGCCAAAAAATTTCATAAAAAGCGATCAAAAAGTCACATATGCGCAATTGTGGTACTAAAACAAACTACAGATCATGGTGCAAAAAAATTAGCCTTCACACATCCCTGAATACAAAAAAATAAGAACGTTAGAGGTGGTCAAAATAGGGCAATTTTAAACATACTGATTTTGTAAAAAGAAAAAAAGAGATTTTTTAAAAGCAGAACAATAAAAGAAATTAATCGTATTGACCCAGAGAAGAAAACATGTAATTTTTACTGTAAAGTGTACAGCGTGAAAAGGAAACACAAAAATTATGCAAAATTATGATTTTCATTTAAATTCCTTACACAAGGCACTTTTGGATTTACCATACATTTTAGGGTAAAATTAGTGATGTAATTACAAAGTGTAACTGGTGATGCAAAAAACAAGCCCTCATATGGGTTTGTGAATGGAAATATAAAAGAGTTATGGATTTTAGAAGATGAGGCAGAAAAAACTAAAACGCAAAAATAAAATTGGTTGTGTCCTTAAGGTCAAAATGGGCTGTGTTCTTAACCCCTTAAGGACGCAGCCCATTTGGGCCTTAAAGACGCAGAAAATTTTATTTTTACGTTTTCGTTTTTTCCTCCTCGCTTTCAAAAAATCATAACTCTCTTATATTTTCATCCACAGACTAGTATGAGGGCTTGTTTTTTGCGCGACCAGTTGTCCGTTGTAATGCCATCACTCACTTTACCATAAAATGTATGGCGCAACCAAAAAAATACTATTTGTGTGGGGAAATTAAAAAGAAAACCGCAATTTTGCTAATTTTGGAAGGTTTCGTTTTCACGCCGTACAATTTACGGTAAAAGTGACATGTGTTCTTTATTCTTTGAGTCAATACGATTAAAATGATACCCGTGATAACATACTTTTCTATTACTGTTGCGCTTAAAAAAAAAATCACAAACTTTTTAACCAAATTAGTACGTTTAAGATCCCCTATTTTGAAGACATATAACTTTTTCAAGATCTGTACTTTTTATTGATACCATATTTGCTTATATAAAACTTAATACATTTTTTATAAATTTTTTTGGGAATAAAATGCTATAAAAAGCAGCTATTTTGGACTTTATATTTTTTTTTTTATGTTCGCGCCGTTCACCGTACGGTATCATTGACATTTTATTTTAATAGTTCAGATATTTACACACGCGGCGATACCAAATATGTATATAACATATTTTGTTAACACTTTTTGGGGGTGAAATAGGGAAAATGGGGCAATTTACGTTTTTATTGGGGGAGGGGGTTTTTCACTTTTTTTTCCTTTATTTTTTTCCTTTTATTTTTACACTTTAATAGTCCCCATAGGGGACTATTTAAAGCAATCATTCGATTGCTAATCCTGTTCAGTGCTATGTATAGGACATAGCACTGATCAGGGTTATCGGTCATCTTCTGCTCTGGTCTGCGGGAAGGCAGATCAGAGCAGAAGACTCCCGGAAGACAGCGGAGGCAGGTGAGGGGACCTCCGGCTGCCGTGCTGGATGATCGGATCGCCGCGGCAGCGCTACGGGCGATCCGATCATCCAATTAAGTGACCAAAATGCTGCAGATGCCGTGATCTGTATTGATCACGGCATCTGAGGGGTTAATGGCAGACATCCGCGGGATCGCGGATGTCCGCCATTACCGGTGGGTCCCTGGCTGCGATCAACAGCCGGGACCTGCCGCGCATGATCCGGGCAACGTCCTGGTGCATTAAGTACCACGTCACCTGGACGTACATTTACGGCACTCGTCGTTAAGGGGTTAAACTTCAGGAAGGCCAATTTTCACTAACTAAGAGAGGACCTTAGTGACATAGATTGGAAATTTGTCCTCAGTAATAAAAATACACAAGATAAATGTGAGACTTTTAGGAGCCTCCTAAATAGATCTTGTGAACGATCCAACGGGAATAAATGTGGTAAAAATAGGAGAAAATCAATGTGGTTAATCAAAACAGTTAGGGATGCGATAAATGATATGGGGAATGTATACAGACTATTGAAACAAGAAGGTAGTGAGGAGGCAATAAAAATGATAAGAAGAATAAATTCTTTACCTACACACAATAAGAAACTTTTAGAAATCTAACCAATAATGGGTTACAAAAGTCGAACTCCGGAAGGCTGAGTAACAAGGATATTCTTGTCCTTCCTGAACTCCTTAGATCTATCTTCATAGATACTTAGACATCTTGATCCATTAAAGGGGTATTCGAGGCCAAAACTTTTATATATATATATATATATATATATATATATATATATATATATATATATCTCAACTGGCTCCGGAAAGTTAAACAGATTTGTAAATTACTTCTATTAAAAAATCTTAATCCTTCCAATAGTTATTAGCTTCTGAAGTTGAGTTGTTGTTTTCTGTCTAACTGCTCTCTGATGACTCACGTCCCGGGAGCTGTGCAGTTCCTATGGGGATATTCTCCCATCATGCACAGCTCCCGGGACGTGACATCATCATTGAGCAGTTAGACAGAAAACTTCAGAAGCTAATAACTATTGGAGGGATTAAGATTTTTTAATAGAAGTAATTTACAAATCTGTGTAACTTTGTAGCCAGTTGATATATATATTAAAAAAGGTTTTGCCTGGAATACCCCTTTAAGACAATGAAGACCTCTCATCTTCAGAGGAGGGGAGAGAAGCCAAAACAGGATTAGATATCACCTGATTGATGTTCCAAAAAGAAGTAAATGTTGGTAAAAACCTCAACCTTGAAAATGTCTTATCACACCTTTGACCTGAACCGCAATACTCAGAAACTTTTGGGATACAGGACAAATAAAGATATGGAAATAAGCATCCTTGAGATCCAATAGCGCAAGAAAATCTCCGGGACAGAGAATGTTGATTGCCGACTGACTGGTCTACATGCGAAAGTGCTTGCTCTTTATGTACTAATTGAAATATCTTTGATCGATAATCGTTCTCCAGTCTCCATTAACTTTAGTTCCCAGGAAGACTGGAGAGTAAATTTCTTCTCCCAGCTCTCGAGGAGGTTCTTCTTCTAGGGTTTCTTTTTGAAAGTATTCTAGATTATAAGCCTCCAAAGTACAGAGGAACAGAAGTGGCATTCCAAACACTCACGACGTTACCTCCACTAAGGCTGCTTTCACACTATAGAATTCATCCGTTAAAAGATCCGTTATGAACGTTAGAAAAGCTTTAAAAACGAATGTTAAACGTCCATTACAAAATCCCATTCAAGTCTATAGGATTTTTTGATTATCCGTTATGCCCCGTCATGAATAACGGACGTTAATTGTAACGGAAGAAAAAACGGCACATGCACTAATTATTCTTCCGTCACAAGAAACAGGTAAATTAACAGACATTATTATTAACAATGAAGTCTATGGCAAAAGGACAAGCCTTTATGTCATCCGTTTGCACCTGATTTATAATATCCACTATTACTTCTGAGCATGCTCAGAAGAGGTGACATCAGTAGACTCCTGCAGTGCTGAGGGACTACTACTACTCCTATCATGGAACAGACTTGTTTCCATGATGGGAGTAGTAGTTCCCCGGCTGCGGGAGTCTGCCGGTGGCTGGGGAGGTTACATTAGTGTTTGTACTACAACCCCCATCATGAAACAGACTCTGTTCCATGATGGGGGTTGTAGTACAGGGGCTGAGGGATCGATCGCACAGGGTCTCACTTCTGTTATTAAACAGGGGAGCGGGCGGCATACTGTGCTCCCTTGCGATGTACGATGTATTTACTTTCATTTTTAAATTCCCCCCAGGGAGCCCTGAATGGTCGGTACTTAGGAGCCATTCAGGGCTCCCAGCGGGGTTTTCAAACAGAATCGCTGGGAGGTATATCTCTGTCGCCCACAGTGCTTCTATATATCTTGCCCCCCGCAGCGCATTTATATATGTTCCCCTCGCAGCCCATATATATATGTTCTCCCCGCAGCACATTTATATATGTTCTCCCCGCAGCACATTTATATATGTTCTCCCCGCAGCGTATTTATATATGTTCCCCCCTGCAGGGCATTTATATATGTTCCCCCCACAGTGCTATCACATAGCCCCCGGCAGCGCTATGAATGAAAAGTATTCTACAGCAGGCATCGGGCCGGCGCGATGTTCTACTGTAGAATACTTTTCATTCAAATTAGCGCTGCAGCAGAATTTGATTATAGAAGCGCTGTAGGGGCCAGACATATGTCTGACCCCTGCAGCGCATCTATATACAGATGCCGCTGCAGCGCTATGAATGAAAAGTATTCTTTCAGCAGCACATCGTGCCTGCCCCATGTGCTGCTGTAGAATACTTTTCATTCATAGCGCTGCGGCGGCATTTGATTATAGAAGCATTGTGGAGGCCAGACATATGGATATATGTCTGACCCCTGCAGCGCATCCATATACAGATGTCGCTGCAGCGCTATGAATGACAAGTATTCTTTCAGCAGCACATCGCACCGGCCAGATGCGCTGCTGTAGTATACTTTTCATTCATAGCGCTGCCAGGGGCTTATGATAGTGTTGCGGGAGTAACATATATAGATGCGCTGCCGGGGGCAAGATATATAGAAGGGCTGTGGGGGGTCCAGATATATACCCCCAGCGATTCTATATATCTTTCCCCACCACAGCACTTCTATTTGAAAACAGTACCGGCCATTCAGGACTCCCGGCGGGGAATTTAAAAATGAAAGTAAATACTTTGTACATTCCAGGAGAGTGGAACATGCCGCTCGCTCCCCTGTTTAATACCTTCTAATCGCATCGGTTCCTGATGGGGGTAGTAGTACAAACACTAATTTAGCCTCCCAAGCCACCTGCAGACTCCCGCAGCTGGGGAACTACTACTCCCATCATGGAAAGAAGTATGTTCCATGATGGGAGTAGTAGTAGTCCCGGCTGTGGCAGTCTGTAGGCAGAGGTGTTAAAACGGCCATACATGAGGGATGTTATAACGGGTCTTAATGGATGAATATATATTCAGCCATTAGCACCCGTTATTTCATCTGTTATTATACATTTTATACAGAAAACGGACGTTTAATAACGGATGAATGGTCATAGTGTGAAAGGAGCCTAAGATGGCAGAGCCAAGCAAGCCATGCAGACTCCACTGCCAAAGATGGAGATGAAACGTTGCAAGGTTGCGGGACTGCAGCAAGGTCATATGACCCAAAGCAAAGAGGCAATCAATGGTACTAGTTAAATAAAAAATAAAAAAATAGGACGCAAACAGCACTCAAAGCAGCAACACAAGGCATCACTAACTCAAGGAACTAGGAAAGAACCTAAAAATGTATGAATATAATAATAAATAGAATGAATGCTCTCCCAGGGGTATATACTTATATGTCCAGAAAAAAAAACACAGTGAACTGAGGGATATCTCCCTCTTTATGGGAGGGGGTTGGTTAATTTGTTTGTTATTTCTTCTTTGTCACTGACTGTTCGATCATTAAATATTCCATCAGTCCTACCAGTTCACCGAGGTGGAATACACCCCATTTGAGCTGCTGGTAGCAAGTAAGGGAATATATGTTAGAGGGATCTGGATCTGGAGAAGCTGAAAGCTTGGGCACAGACACGGCAAATGACATTTAATGTGAATAAATGTAGGGTTATATACTTGAGAATGAACCAGTAAAAAACAAAAAAACAAAATGTACAATTCTATGCTAAATAATAAGACATAAGGTTAAAATACTAACGAAAAGGACTTGGGGATAGTGGTGGATAGTAAACTCAACTTTAATGACCAGTGCCAGGCAGCGGCTGCCAAGGCTACCAACGTCATGGGATGTATCAAGAGAGGCATTGAGGATCATGACAAGAACATCGTTTTTGCCCCCGTATAAATCACTAGTCAGGTTACTTATAGTGTATTGGCCCTGATTTCTCAATCAGCCTGAAAACCTAATTGTCTGGTTTTTCCCACAGCAACCAATCACAGCTCAACTTTCACTTCACCAGAGCTCGTTAAGATATGAAAGTTGAGATGTGATTGGTTGCTGTGGGAAAAAAACTGAAACTTTCAGGCTGATGGATAAACCAGGGCCATTATGTCCAATTTTGGGCACCTTGTAAGAAGGACATGGCGGACCTGGAGCTGGTGCAGAGAAGGGCAACAAAGGTAATGAAAGGTATGGGAGGATTACAGTGCCAAGATTATCAAGCTTGGGATTATTTTGTTTGGAAAAAAGACGTCTTAGGGGCAATTTGATCACAATGTACAAATATATCAATGGACAGTACAGAGATCTTTCTAAACTGGTAAGCATGACAAGGTGGCATCCTCTACGTCCGGAGGAATGAAGTTTTCACCATCATCACAGGGATTTTTTACCGTAAGAGCAGTGAGAATACAGAACTCTCTGCCACATGATGTTGTGATGTCTGGATGTTTATCTGGAAAAATATGCAATTACAAGTTCTGGAAACTAGATTTATGGCAAAAGAACATTGATGCAGGGATTTATTCTAAATAAAATAATGGAGGAATTTTTCCTGTTGTGGGGCAATTGGCATCTGCTTCATGGGGGGGGGGGGTTGCCCTCCTCTGGATCAACACAGTAACGTCTTAGGTTGAACTTGATATACTCTTGTCTTTTTTTCAACCTTATAAACTATGTAGCTATATATATCCATACACACACATACAAAGGCGATTTAGACAGCTGTTTAGTCATGGAAGATTGGAATTATCCATGTACTAAATTAACATAAAATATGGATCTATTAAATGTAGACTATAAGTTGGTGCACATTGCCTTTAAGATAATGCCATGTACTTTGAAAGCCTATGAAAAAGCCAAATATGTGTTTCACATTAGCCGCTAACAAGTGGCAGAATGATAAAAAGGCCAAGTGTCTGATTAATCTTTAAGAAGTCCGCTTGAGAAATGTCACAAGGGTCATTACCATATTTTTTCTTTTTTTGTGTTATGGGATGAATACTTATAGAACTGGCACTGCGATAGGATACAAAAGAGCCATTTCTGTTTATTTGCCTGGAAGTGAAAAGCGAGGATCTGACCTGAAAGTAAATAAGAGTAAATTTATTTGTAAAGACTGTTTTTGTTTTCTCCCTTTCTTCTCTCTTATTTTATTTAATGGCATCCACAGATACTCTAATGTGTATGGTGTCAGGCCCGATGTTGGTATGCCCAGGAAGAAGTCCAGGGTCAGGCTGAGACTTGGCATGCTGCGTGCATCAATTATTGATGAGCTTTACACTGACTTTGGGTCAGGGAGTACAATAATACCAGTTGTAGTTTTACAACAGCTGGAGGCACACTGGTTGGGAACACTGGTCTAGAACCTATTTTCTCACCTGCAATTATAGTGTTGGAGTGCTTTTTTTTATTAAGTTATTTGAGCAGCAAGTACTTGGCCTATAAACAACTAGCAGAGTACCTGACATTGCCCTGCCTTCCTACCTAAACCTTGTGGAAACTGATAAGCAACAATCATGCTCTTGTCCGCATTTCCTGTCTGCATATCCCATCCCCTGCATTAACTATTCTCTGCTCCTGCCTGTTGGATGATCTTAGCAGCTCAAAAGTAAGGCTAGGTTCACACTGCGGAATCTCCGGGCAGAAAAAGTGCGGCCTGCGCAGACTGAATCAGTCGGCGCTAGGACAACATGGACACTGCAGTCTACAATAGACTTCAATGTGTTCCGCGAGTATTTTCGCCTGAAGAATAAGAAACGCCATTCTTCAGGCGGAAATTTTCAAGCAGATTTTCCATTCACAAATTCCGAAGTGTGAATTTGTGAACCGAAAACCATTCACTATACAGTACATTTTAGTAAGCAGAAATGTTGCCTGCAATTTCAAAGTGGAATTGCAGGCGGAAATTCCGCAGTGTGAACCTAGCCTAATGTACCAGAAGTCCCGTAGACTTGACTTTAGACAAAAAAAAAAACACCCTTGCAAATGGGGTGAATAAGGCTTAATTTAGCTCTACTATATTATTTGTTGACAATTAGTTGACATAAGTAATGTGTACTAAATTCTATCAAGATATCTCCAGCATATGGAGGTTATATATATATGAGAAATACTGGTCTAGCACTGCCTCTGCTACAGTATTGCAGCTGTACATCATGGCATTAATCATGTTAACAGACTGTATTCATGTCAATTTACCGACAACTCCGTAATACTTCAAATATCCAAAAGTGGAATGTCTTGGTACGGGTGACTGTAAAATGCATATACTGCGAGCGTAAAAAGCCAGATCCACAGTGGCAATGCAGTGGCAAGTGTATTATTCATGAGCAGTTCACAGTTCTAATGAATAATACAGATCTTCAGAGTCACCTTTGCATTTCCCTTACCTAATAATAATACATTACTATAGCTGTGTTAATGCTTTCACCAATGTTACAGATCTAAATGTTTGCTATGCATTAGCCGAACTATGAGGTTCAGACAAGATATAACCAGAGCCTAGGACGATGACTTTTGAGACATGGAAGGGAATAATAAAAATAATAATAATAATAACTATATATATATGTAACTTGAGCGGACGGAGCCCCACCCCTTGTGCGGGATTCACTGAATTTAGCAGATAATGTTTTGGAGGACATAATTCAGGACCTACTGGACATATTTAAGTAAGCGACCCCTAGTTGGACTCTTGTTCACTCATACTATAACCCAGTGTATTGGGTTTAGTGTGGGTGAACAGGTTGACAGTTTTCCTTTAACCCCTTAACGACAATGGACATAAATGTACGTCATGGTGCCGTGGTACTTACCGCACCATGACGTACATTTACGCTCTGCCATGACCGCAAGAACAGGACCAGTGTTCGCGTCATGTGCAGCAGGTCCCGGCTGCTATCAGCAGCCAGGGACCCGCCATTAACCCCTCAGATGCCGTGATCAATACAGATCACGGCATCTGCAGCAGTGGGGTACTGCCGTAGGGATCCAATCATCCATAATGGCGGACGGAGGTCCCCTCACCTGCCTCCATCCATCTCCTGGGGTCTTCTGCTCTGGTCTGAGATCGAGCAGACCAGAGCAGAAGATAGCCGATAATACTGATCAGTGCTATGCCCTATGCATAGCACTGAACAGTATTAGCAATCAAATGATTGCTATTAAAATAGTTTAAAAAAATGTGAAAAATCCCATCCCCCAATAAAAACGTAAACATCCGTTTTTCCCATTTTACCCCCAAAAAAGCGTAAAAAATAATTAATAAACATATTTGGTATCGCAACATGCATAAAAGTCTGAACTATCAAAATATATTGTTAATTATCCCGTACGGTGAACAGCGTAAACGTAAAAAAATAAAAAATGTCCAAAATTGCTGCATTTTTGTGACATTGTATTCCCCCAAAAAATAATAAAAAATTAATTAAAAAATGTAAAACCTAAGTAAAAGTGGTGCTGATAAAAGCTACAGATCACGGCACAAAAATGAGCCCTCATACCGCCCCGTATATGGAAAAATTTGAAAGTTATAGGTGGTCAAAATAGGGCAATTTAAAAGATATAAATTTTGTTAAAATAGTTTGAGATTTTTTTTTAAGCAGTACAATTATAGAAAAGCATATAACATGACTATCATTTTAATCTTATTAACCCACAGAATAAAGAAAACATGTACATTTTACATAAATGTACACTGTGAAAACAAAACCTTCCAAAATTTGCTAAATTTGCTAAATTTTCTTTTCAATTTTTCCACATAAATAATATTTTTTGGGTTGCGCCGCACATTTTATGGTAAAATAAGTTATGTCGTTACATAGTAATGATTTTTACAGAGTTATGATTTTTAGAAAGCGAGGAGGAAAAAACAAAAATGCTAAAATAAAATTGGCCTGGTCCTTAAGGCCAAAATGGGCTTGGTCCTTAAGGGGTTAAACACCACTTTATTTTTTTTTATAATTTTTTTTTTTATAGCAGCCCCAGCAAAATATAATTTTTATTTATTTATTATGGAATACACCTTTAACTACATGGTTAAAAAGTGGACCTGTCACCTGATTCGTGCAGGTGCTGCTGTCAGTTTCCATTTACCAAACAGGCTTCTATTTTGTCACTGGAAAGGACTATGGAGATAATAAAGATATGCCCAAATTGAAGACTAGTCCTATCTCGCCATGGGCTTATTTACACCTGTTTCCTACTGTCAGGTCAACTTTAAAGGGGAACTCCAGTACTTTTATTGTTAGGGGGATAAGTGTATGATCACGGGGAGTGCAACCACTGGGCCCCCCGGATCTCCTTCCTGGCACCCTGGTGTTGTAAAGATTTTTGTTCAGCACACCGGCTCTCCTCATGTACAGAGCGTTGGTCGACACGCTCCCTCCATGCACTGTCTGCGGGAGAGCTGGAGATACACAAACGTTGTACTCCACCTGAAATTCTACCAGTTACACATTGATATATCATAGAGTCCCATATGTCTTGTTATTTCTAGTAAAATCTACTTAAATGGTTTTACTTTCATTTGCTAAGCTGAGCAGTCTGTTTGTCTTGTTTGTCTGTTTGGCTACTATCAGGAAGTTCATAAGGAGTCAAGGTAAAAGCAAATGGCATGATAAATAATCCTTACAGCACTGGATGATCAAAGGAGATTGTCTCTTGAAGTGAACTATGTCTTGAAGCTTTCCCAGCATCCTTAGGGCTAGTTCACACTTAGAATCTGAAAGGAATTGAACATGAAATATGCATCAAATTCCTTCTGCCTCAATTTCCTGTCTTGAAGCAGACTCCGATTTCAGCGACTCTGTTCACACAAAACTATTTCCGTGCAGAAATTTTCAATGCAGATCCAAGTCTGCCAGAAGAATTGGCATGTCCATTCTTCCGTCAGAATCCATGAGTAAAATGTATTTCTGTACAAATAGGTGTCGATTCCGCTTCATTTTACCATGGAGCAGAAAAAGAATGTCAGCAAGGAAATTTCTCTTGCCATTTCCTCAGAGTGACCATACCCTTAGGGCTTGTTCAAAGTGAGGAAATTCTCTGTGGATCCATAAGGTTCCCACTTCATGGAAGGGAGCAGAAGTTATCCACATGCAGTGCCACTTACAATCAGGACTACTAATCTTACGTCGAAATTCAGTTCCACGTTGGAAGTTCCCGTTTGAACTGAGCACAAGAAAACCCATTTAAAACAATGGTAGTGTGCTGTAAGGCGGAACCAACACAGAATTAGGATTCCAAGTAACACACACATTATATATATTATATATTGTATAGTAAGCCCCTTACAACATAATTATTTTTGTATGTTGCACTTGCATTTGAATGTTAGCCAGTTAGTTCTCAGATTTCTTCAGTACTGTCATGATCTGAGTGGGTCTTACTTTACAAGAGGAAGCACATCCTGTAAGAAGATTTAGAATGTAGCTAATCTGGTCATCTGAATCCCCAGGACAGGTCCCATGTCACAGTGGAAAACAAGAACTTTGTTGGACCATACTATTTCCCTCTTTTCAGTTCAGACAAAGAGTTGAGCGATTTCTCCATCAATAAGGAGATGATGCTGTATGCTGAAAAAATAATCCTGTTGGATGACACAAGATGACATTTTCCTAGTGATTCTCCAGAAGAGGGATGTAAGAATCCTTATACTGTAGAACAGCATGGAAGTTACAGTAAAAACAGATATGTAAAAGATGTAGATGTTTTTAATGTTTTTAATTTTAGCTAATATCTGGCTAAACATTGAATTTCAAGTTAAAGAGATTCTGTCATCTTTGACCCCCCCCCCCCCCCCTAAAACATCAGTCAGTGGGGCCTGTGGGACCCAACTAGGGTTGTGTGGTCTGCTCCTATCTCCCAAACTGCTAGTCCCACCGGCAACTGCTGCCTCAGAACTCGGCTAGCCAATGAACAGTGATGTTCAGCTGTCCATCTGTGCACCATCGGTATGGCTCTGCCCTCTGCCGGTATCAGCAGTTTGGGTGGTGAGGGGACAGGCCCAGCAGGGGAGAACATTCTGATTTCTGCTATGGGGTCCTCTGAATCCTATGTATGTGCTGTCACTAAGGGGCTTAGTAGTCCATAATATGTATCAGCATGCATAAAGCTTGGTTTACCAGGCCAGTGTGCCAGGAAAAAAAATAAAACTTGATTCAGGATCAATATCTTTTAACATATTTAATTATATCTTAAGCTTGGGAGGGGTTTAAAGGGAACTTGACAGTAGTTTCGAGTCCTATACACAGGTTAGGGAGGGACTGTAAAGATACCTTGTGTTTTGGTCATTCCTGATGGGGACATTTTTTTTTTATGTCCCAGTTGTCTAGGCTTCATGAGTTCTCTGTATTGGCAGGTTCCCCATCCTCTCCTTTCAGCTTTGATTACCAGCTTTAGAAGTGTCCTGATCAGACACTACAGCTATCCCTAAGTTATGAGAGGAGGGCTGGAAGAAGCGCACAACACAGAAGTAGCAATGCAGAGATGCCAGGTAAGTACCAATGATACAAACAACTAACAGACAATAGGTATCCTTTGACTTATATTAACCTAATAACTCTGTATAAGACACGTAAAAAGGATGGGTCTGAGCTAAAATACCAGGCACTGAGTTGTTTTTTTGTTTGGTTTTAAGAGGTTTTTATTGATTTTATATACAGGTGAAACTCGAAAAATTAGAATATTGTGCAAAGTTCATTTACTTCAGTAATGCAACTTAAAAGGTGAAACTTATGAGAGACACTCATTACATGCAAAGCAAGATAGTTTAACCCCTTAAGGACCAGGCCAATTTTATTTTTGCCTTTTTTGTTTTTTCCTCCTCGCCTTCTAAAATCCATAACTTTTATATTTCCATCTACAGAGCCATATAAGGGCTTGTTTTTTGCGTGACCAATTGTACTTTGTAATGAAACCTCTCATTTACCATAAAATGTACGGTGAAACCACATAATTGTGATGATTATGGCTTTCAGCTCATGAAAAGCCCCCCAATTACTATGATTTGGGGAGCCATGTCATCTACTGATGTTGGTCCACTGTGCTTCGATAACAACTGATCCCTATCCACAGAGGGGTCGACGGTATGCCCCCTCCACGCCCCCTCCCCATACAAATCAATGGGAGAGGCCGGGAGGCACGCACGCTGCCTCCCCGCCTCTCCCATAGAAATACATGGAGGAGGTGTGTCGGCCGCGGTGTCATGCTGCGGCCGGCACGCCTCCTGCACAGGAGAGCAGGAGATTGCTGGGGGTCCCAGCGGTCGGACCCCCCCCCCCCCCACGAACAGACTTTTCTCCCCACATATTTTCTTTACGTCCAGGGTCAATGCATCCGTCTACCAGGAGATTTGGGAGCACTTCATGCTTCCTTTCCTTTTAAAGGGGTATTCCAGGAAAACCCTTTTTTTTTTTTTTTTTTTTTTATCTATCAACTGGCTCCAGAAAGTTAAATAGATTTGTAAATTACTTCTATTAAAAAATCGTAATCCTTTCAGTACTTATGAGCTTCTGAAGTTAAGGTTGTTCTTTTCTGTCTAAGTGCTCTCTGATGACACGTGTCTCGGGAAACACCCAGTTTAGAAGAGTTTTGCTATGGGGATTTGCTTCTAAACTGGGCGGTTCCCGAGACACGTGTCATCAGAGGGCACTTGGACAGAAAAGAACAACCTTAACTTCAGAAGCTCATAAGTACTGAAAGGATTAAGATTTTTTAATAGAAGTAATTTACAAATCTGTTTAACTTTCTGGAGCCAGTTGATAGATAAAAAAAAAAAAAAGTTTTTTCCTGGATAACCCCTTTAAGTTGCATTAATGAAATACAATGGACTTTTGTACGAGATTCAAATTTTTTGAGTTTGACCTGTATGCACAAATTACAAAATAGATACATGTACAAAAAAGAAATACAGCCTCTCTCCCTTCACATACTGCAAAACTGTAAATATTTTCTTTTAAGAATATGCTGAACTTCTGGTATTATGCATCACATACACGTAATGCGCGCATTTTGTTGGCTCTTGATTTATAATTAACTAATAAGTGGCATCACTAACAACTGACAAATGACACATTTTAACCTTGGGACTGTTCTGCACATTACACTGTCTAGACTGATGATGCATTCATGAACCACCAAAACAGGTCTGACCCATTGAGGCATGGACTCCACAAGAGCTCTGAAGGTGTTCTGTTTTAAATGCCACCAAAGGACTAGCAGCAGATCCTTTAAGTTCTGTAAAGGCTCTCTGCACCGCATGATTATCTGCAGAAAAAGCTGTAATAGAGCCAGTGAAGAATGAACAAAATCTCATTTGTCGGCTGATCAGGTTGTTTTGACTCCTCAAACTAAATCTTTACTCTGCAGCTGCAAATCTTCCCATCTAATAGGGGACATGCAGTCAACATTTGATGGTATTTTCTTATTGAAGATGTTTTTTTTAAAGAAATATTGTCCATGAGGTGGAAGGGATTTAACCTATAATCACAACTGAGGTGTTTAATGAAGATTTGAAGTTTTAAGGCTGTGTTTACATTTCTACGTTTCTACCACATTTTCGAAACATTTGAGTTGTGTTTTGGCCATGTTTTGCTGTGATTTTTTAATTGTGGTAACAAAATGCAGCATTTTTACCAGGATTTGTGAAAACACAGTAAAACAGTGCCATTTTCCCACAATTTCAGGAAATTCCCAGTAAAATGCTGAAAATTGTAAACACAGCGTCAGGGGGGTTGGCTAACTACTATAAATATGCTGATCCCATGGAGCCAGCAGCAGCATACAAATCTGGATGGGCAGGGGACTGTGAGCTGCCAGAAGAGATCTAATAGGTGATGTTGTTACAGGAAGTCAGTTGAACGAGGACAGACACCTTAAAAACTGTGACTTTCTGTAGCTCACATGCTATCACATGACCCAGTTACAGTAATAAAAATTTATGGATGCAGCTGTGTTGGGATTAATCAAATGGCCTAGGACTAGTGATGATAAGTGTGCATGATATGGGGGGAAAAAAAAAAACTCAAAGCCCGTAAAAGTATATGTTCGGGAATGGACCAAATGTTACTAGTAGCATATCTTTGGTCTATTGAAGTGAATGTGCTTGCCGAGGCTACAACATCTGCATACCTTTTTGCTGGTACGTTGATATATACTTAGAGCTCAAATGCAATGCAAACCTGGCATAAACACCATATGAAATTTTAATTATAGTTGTATGTATTACTGAAGATATTTACTGTTATTTATTTCTCCATGTCTGTCTAATAACTAATTTGCAATGTTTGGCAACCTGTCATCTGAATATGCCAAATTCAATGTATTTTATTTTTGTATCATGTGTAAAATACATTTTGGATTAGCAATTACAGTTTGAATATTAAAATCTCATAACAGTAAAGAACACAGTAAACAGGAGAAAAAAAATGGATCGCAAAACAAAATACGGCCTCTTTTTTACTATGTGTGAACATGGCCTAAGTACACATATACACTGTTTTATTATTGTTGTTGTTTTTTCAATCTGAGTATGACTATCCCTATGACGAAAAAAAAAATTCAGACATTTGCTGACATTTTTCTGCAGCTCGCTCTACAACTTGTAGACTGGAACAGCCAATACGACAGAATAGCAAAATCAGCAGTAGAGATGAGTGAACTTACAGTGATTCGATTCGAAACGAACTTCTCGGCTTGGCAGTTGATACTTATCCTGCATAAATTAGTTCAGCTTTCAGGTGCTCCGGTGGGCTGGAAAAGGTGGATACAGTCCTAGGAGAGAGTCTCCAGCCCACCGGAGCACCTGAAAGCTGAACTAATTTATGCAGGATAAGTATCAACTGCCAAGCCGAGAAGTTCGTTTCGAATCGAATCACTGTAAGTTTGCTCATCTCTAGTGATTGCGTTCTTTGTTATTTAAATAATATACTGAGCAGCAACAATATGATCATCTGTATAAACATTCATTTAAAGGAGAACTATCGTACAGGACAACTTATCCCCTATCCAGTGGTCCCCCCGCAATCTCCTGCACAAGACCCTGGCTCTCCCTGGGAACGGGGTATTCCGACCCCACACGAAGCGGTGTCTGACACACCTCCTCCATGTTTCTCTATGGGAGAGCCAGAGGTTCCTGAGGAGAGCCGTGGTCCCATGCAGGAGATTTCAGGGGGCCCTGTGGTTGGATCCCGGCAATTTAAAACTTATTCTGCATTTTTTTTGCACAATAGTTCTCCTTTAATAAAATCCTAGCAACCATTAAGAAATAAAGAATGACGAACTGTTCACATTAACTATATATAATGTTTTGAGAAAGGTGTTGACCTGTTAATGTTAAGGAGAGATAAGGAAATCAAATGACAGGGTCACAGAATTCAGTCAGGCAAGTAGCTTCTGCAAGGTGCCTTTTAAGGTAGAGCTTTTCCTATTGTAGAAATGCAAAGTGAGGTATCACCTTAGAATCCCTGAATCACTACGTCCACCACTAAAACACGAATGACATCCATATGATATGTAAGTCAAAATACATATGTATATAAACTAGGCTTTGTTTTCTATATATTAAGTATTTCTTTGTATAGAGTTTGTATAATAAAATGGCTTAGTCTAGTGCAATTTTATTATGCTAACAGTACAGTATGAGCAGACAGACTACCAGAATTACCCAGTATTTATTCATTATTCCTGCTTGTGAGACTGTCAAACCATATAATAGGCTCCTTAAACGAACACCAATCTACTAGATTACTTCTAATATAATGAATGGATCTGCATGTGTAATACTAAACAGGCAGATCCATTCATTATATTAGAAGTGATCTAGTAGATCGGTGTTCGTTTAAGGAGCCTGTTGTATGGTTTGACAATCTCACAAGCAGAAATCATGAACAAATACTGGGTAATTTATGCGGTCCATTACTTCCGTCACTGTTGGCTATACATCCCCTATTACACAGGGAGAAATGTGGCAGAAAAACAATGGTTTTTTAAACAGCTTAAAAGACTCATTTGCTTGTTTATCATCTACTTGCTGTATATTTTACAGAGGGCAATATTGGCTGGCTTAGCCAATAATCTCCCCATGGGCCCTTCCGTACTCACTGGCTATGGGGCACATACACTTTAAGTAGAATGACAAGATTATATGGATGTTTGTTTTTTCTCACCAGCAATCTGACTGTTATATGCTCGCACAGTTTTTCTTTTTTTGTTTCTAGATGTAAACAGCTTGTTATCCATCTCGACAAATGTCCAAAATGTGTCCATTTTACCACTAAATTCAATTATTAAATGTTAATAAACCCCCCCCCCCCCACCAAAAAAAAAAAGAAGATGGAAACTGGTCTCTGGTCTCTAAAGGATAGGGGATAAGATGTCTGATCATGGGCATCCCACCACTGGGGACATCCGCGATCTCTGGGCCGGCAGCAGCGCCATCCAGAACACTGAAGCTTGGAGCTTCCGTGTTCGTAATGTCACGCCAAGCCCCCTCCTTTCATGTCTATGGGAGGGGGCCTGAGAGCTAGTAAGTAACGGCCATGCCTCCTCCCACAGACATAAATGGAGGAGGCATGGCGGCTGTAGTCGCCAGTCATCCGGCACGGAGCAGAGATCACGGGGGTCTCCAGCAGCAGACCACGCGATTAGACATTTTATAAGATAAGATGTTTTACGGCGGAGTGCCCCTTTAAAATCGGTAGCATGTCAATTTATGTTTGGGACATGGTGATGATTTAAAGGGGTATTCCAGGAAAAAAAACTCCTGGAAAACTTTTTTTTTTAGATCAACTGGCTCCAGAAAGTTAAACAGATTTGTAAATTACTTCTATTAAAAAAATCTTAATCCTTCCAATAATTATCAGCAACTGAAGTTGAGTTAATCTTATCTGTCTGGTATATCACTGGGGAAATAAATTTTTCAATGAAGACACCCCTTTCCCATGAGACTACTCACTATCGGGGTATATTGATAAATGTGCCCTTGAAAAGAGAAATATATCATATATATAGAATTAAGGGACATCCAATAAGGCAGTGATACAAAATTATATATAACTTTTATTTCAAATCTTTAAAAATAGGATTAAAAAGTCCATATCTTAAGGTTTGACTGGTCAACGCAGGACCGTGCTCATGAAATGGGTATAGGATAACAGGTGAATACCTATTTCTAAATAGTCCTACCTAGACATAAGACTATCCCTTACTACATTTAGTGTGGGTAGGGGTAGGGTCTAGGGTTTCCACTCGCAGGTGGTTAGCTGATTAATCTCTCATACTCTCATAATTAAATAGTAAGGCTGTCCAGAAATATCAGTCAACACCAATAGTTACAGGTCAACCACTTACTTGTCTTAGCAAACAGCAAGTGAGAGTTCAAAGATAAAGCAGACATTGGTTAATAGACAGTTAATAGATGATAATCACATGGAGAAAAATATTATGACAACAAAGACAAGAGGAGAAGAAAGAAACTATAAAGAACACAACAACGTGTACATAAAAACCCCATTCTTGGTACGGTCATGTGAGAGTGGTGCTCCATTGGAATGTGCAGAGTTACTGTAGCCTGACAATGAGGCAGCATGTACTCCTGCTTTCTTCTATGTATGCTCAGAAACCGAACACCTACATGTAATGTTTATGAAGGGACTAGACAAACACAGGTGTGGGCTCTGGAATGTCAGGCATTATAATGCTATTAAAGGTCACCATATACAGTACACCAGGCGAGTCTGCTCTCTAACCACAATGTGATCATAAAAAGGGGAGTGTGGGTGTCTATCATGTCAGGAAGGATCTATGGGGATAAGAAAAACACAATATCAGTGAATTATTAATGGGCTATGAAAATCTACACCTGCTACAGACTAGTCCATCAGAAAGAAAAAATGGTGCTCAAAAACTCTAAGATTCTTCTTCATTCCAGTAAAGAGTTTACAGACATACACTGACTGGTGACTAGTCACTAGGAACTGTTACACACCACCGGGAAATGGAGGCTTGTATTTGTCATAGATAATTATGTCTGTATATAAATGTAAGTTATTAGCTTGTTATAATATAGAAATCTAGGCAACCATGTGGTAACTGAACACAACAACACAAATAACGTTCTGTAATGGCAATTACAGAGACTGGAACATTGTAACCAACAGCAAGGTAAAGAAGGATCAGTCTTAGCACCCTTCATATTAATCGAACATGCGACATTTCATAGACTTTACTACTGGGTGAACTGATCCTAATACTTCCCCTGCAGAATGTGGCTCAGGAAAAGAGACAAAAAAAAAAAAGAGGTATTTATTGCTGCAATTGATACAGCTGTAAAATGAAAGGGGTTATCTGGGCAGAAATTGAAGCTGTTAAAAAGAGTGGTGCAACAAAAAGTCCTAGTGACCGAAAACTATGTCAACACACCCTTTAATTAACGTAAAAAATACTGAAATTTCAAAGCCATATTTTGAGGCACGAATGGCCGGAAAATGGGTTAATCCAGGTGGAAATATTTTTTTAGAGTTAGGGTCAGGTTAATAAAAAAAATACTTACTTTGCTCAAACCCCCAGCGATGGTATCATGGAGTTTCAGTCCCTGCAGTATGGCATTTCTAGGTTCAGGGATGTGACATCATAGGCCCACTCAGCCAATCAGTGGCAGGACACCACTGTGGTAGCTGATTGGCTAAACTGGCCTATGACATTAAAAGGAGTTCTCTGAAGAAAAACTTTTTACCGCCGATTGCAAGCATTCCCCAACTTATATAAGATAATAAATTGCCTCTGTTGCGTTGCATGCAACCATCCCTGTCTTTCGGCGAAACCGGAACTGCAGCCGCTCACAGTGAATTATTACTTTTGTTCCCCAATATCTGGCCGTCCGCCGCCATCTTGGCAACAAATCGTAATCATGCTCAGGATCCTCCCCGCTGTATCCCGGTCCCCACACCCACGAGTCGGTGACTCCCACATATGAACATTCATATTCCCTAGTGTGAACTGGGTGCTGCGATGAGGAGCTTATTGGAGCTGGGCAGAGGGGGAGGAGATTGTGTAGTGGCTCCGGGTGGGGTTCGGCACAGGGGAGGCAGCCTGAGGGCCTACTTTTTTTTTTTTTTAAGTATAATACTCCTTTAAGTCCCTGAACCTGGAAGTGCCGTGCAGGGATCGGAACTCTGTAATACTGATGGGAACAGGGGAGCAAGGAAGGTAAGTATATGTTTTTTATTTATTATTATTATAGTATTTTTGTTTTATTTTATTATAGTCTTAGGTCACTGTCACTTTCTGTCATTCAATAGTTATAATCAATCAGTAGCACTATAAAACTGTAAGAACGCAAAAGGTTAATCTGCCTTGAGATATTTTGTTTATCCTGGTTACTGGGACGATGCCTCTGAGTTTCTGGGTGTGTTTCTGTTGCAGCCTATCAGTGTCCTCCTGCTAGTTGCCCAGGTGTATTTAAGGAGGCCTTTGTCATCTAGGCTTTGCCTGTGAAAGAGTTGTACTCCAGTAACTAGCATTGTGTTCCCTGTTATTCCTGTTAATTGCTATTTGATCTCGGCTTGGCTTTCTGACTTCTCTCCTGTCTTTGCGAATTTGTACCTCGACATTTCCTGTTACCAACTCGGCTAGTAGACTCTGACTTATTGTGTGTGTTTGTTAAGTATCATTCCTGTTAGTTTGTGTGCCTCCTGACTGTTCCTGACCTGTGTCTGTTTTTCGAAGTTTATTGTGTTGACTGTGACTCCTATCACTTACTTAGGAAGGGATCGGCACGGTGGTTATGGACCAGCTGCTTAGGCCGGATACGTAAGTAGGCAGGGACAGAGGGTGCGGGTAAGTTCAGGACTGCACTCTTACCCTGCCAAGACGTGACAGTAACCCTAGCCTTAATGCAGACACAGAATATTCTTTACATAGTCATAACAGTAGATCGCTGGTGTAGGGAGCATAGACACTTGCATAACACAGCCTAAGGATTTGTTCACACATTCAGCTTTATAACTGCAACTATTAAATACACAGCCACAAATGGATATGACAAGAGAAGACAGTCTTTCAAATTATACATGTCCTCAATTTATGATCTGTTCTTCACTTGTATTCAAGAACAGCAATTAATAACCTGAAGATATGAACACACAAGACGTTTGTAGGAACGCCCATTTCCAATAACTGGCCCATGTAAAAGGACCAAAATCAGCCAACCAACAAATAAAAAACTCTGGTCCTTTGGCTGATCAGATCTTTTATGCAGTCACAAAAATAATTCTTTGTCAGCTACATATTACCCCAGTGTTGCTCTCTGGCTTCTTCTGCAAAGTTCAGTGTGGAGAGATGCAGTCCACTTTGGGTGGTCAGGTTGCTGAGGTCAGACGAGTCCTGCGCGGAATTCGCTAGGCGTAAAATGGTCGGCAACCTGACCGCCCAGAACATGGTCAGGTGCGTCACTCCACACCAAACTCTGCAGAACAGGTGGAGAGGAACTCTGCATGTACACTTTAAAGAGCAGCACAAACGATCCAGTTGTTTTTTATGCAGTCTGGCCTACAAGTTAAAGGAGCCTGTAAAGGTTCAATAAACAAGCAACGATCAACAAGACTGGCGCTCATCATTACATGATCAGCCTGTAAAAAAGGGCCCTAAACCAATTTTTATGGTCACAGAATAAACTTGTGGCCAAGCTAGGCTGTGTGTATAGGAAGGAAAATGACAACTACAGTGGCAACATTCCTGGTTCTAGATATGATCTAGAGAAGACCTGTCAGATATGAGTAGTAAGAAATCAGGCACCATATAGAGGTCTAGGTCTATATTTTTAAACTGTGTACTTTGACTTGTATAACAGCTGATCACTAAACAGTAATAGTAACACAGTAAACATAGAAATTGGTGATAGGAGCAATTAGTGTTGAATGATAAACCATAGGGACAAAGCATACAATGATAGACAGTTATGGACATCGGGGATGTGGAAATCCTATCACCCCACACCTGGGACAAGTAGTTCCGGCACCAGGCAGGTGAATTTTTCAAGCATTTAGCCCTGTATAGGGCAACCAAGGCCGGACCGACTTCCCCCTTTATTTGTATAACGCCGGTGTGAGGGTCAGACTGACAGGAGGAGCAGACGCAGATTTGCATGGGATGCAAGCCTGCACCTCACACCAGCACTCTGGGTGTATGGATCAGGCTTCCGACTCGAGCCCGCTCCATACCCGGAGGCCCTTGGCTGATTTCAGTAGCCGGGGGCCACCGCTAATAGCCCAGCATGCAGCGATTGCTGCGGCCGGCTACTAACCCTTTAGATCACCGCTGTCAATGTTGACAGCGGCGTCTACAGGGATCTTACAACTGTCCCTGGGGGTCTACTGGGGTGGATCGTGCCCCCCCCCCCCCCAGCAGTGCAATCGCAGGGAGGCATCCACTGTGGAGGTAGCTGGAGGGCTTACCTCTGCATTTATGGCTGCCCCCGTGTGTTTTACAAGAAATAGAGAGGCCTACAGCTGGCACTAAGAGAAGGTCATCAAAAAAATACATGCACAATATGTAACCCTAGTGCTGTAATATTGTCCATAGAAAATAAATATTATTTCCTACAAGTATTGACTAAGCATACACCAAGCACAGTGCCACAATGAAAACAATTGGTATCACTATAGCAAAATAGCAAAGACACCTGAGCTATTTCTGGGAAATAGTAAATGTATTCAGTCATTACAATGTGTGTCTAAACCGCAGCGGCTCTAAGACGTTGGTCCCTCTTAAGGAGGGATTCTTGTTGCTGCACGTTGAGGCTGCACTCAGTCATGCTCATCTAATGCCAATTCACAGGGAATCACTTTCGGTAATAAAGTTCATAAATTGAACTCCTAAAAACAAACTCATCTTGTTCCAGGTCAGCGCAGTTACAGACGTCTGTCTCTTGACACTAATGCAAGTTCAGCCGGCTTTGATCTATAATATGAGCTACCTTTTTTTTTTCCATGAAAAAACGAAGGAGCTGTGATCATTGGAATTTGTAACCATGTAAATTGATTTAACGCACACATCAACCATTTAAGCCATACTAAACCAGAACCACTACACGAAATTCCCAAGCGCATACCAAATACTATATTGGGGTAATCTACCATCATGCAGGCAAGACTGTTCATGTGGCCCTTCAGTTTCTTCATTGTCAGCCGCACATACTCCATTTATACAGAGCGACATGAAGCCGACTAATGGCAATTTTGTTTGTCCTGCCAAAGCAATGCAGGCAGCTAACTAACAAGCGTCTGCTCATTTGTCTGCTGATCACTGATCGGTTATTACACAGGAAAATATCAGCAATCACTTTATGCAATAGGGCCCCACAGGCACAAATTTGGAGCAGAGCCAGGATCCATACAAAGCAGGTAAGGGTACCGCCATCAGGCAAACAAACTGATCAGACTGCCACATATACGTTTCAGGGGTGCCGATCAGTTAGGGGACTGTCAATGAGGCAATTAAGTGCAGAGATCGCTATTGATCATGGCACTTAATGGGTTAATGATGGAGAACAAAAGGATCGCCGTTCCCCGTCATTGACTGTAAGTGCACACAATAGCAGCCGTCACACACACTTATCCCTTACCCCGTTGACAGGGGATGGGTGTTTATGGTGGCACAACCCCTTATAGCATACATAGCAGAAATCGTTACAGAGTAGAAACAATGTCAAAGTTTACAGCTTCAGAATGTGTTTTTTATTCAATATTTCTGTTGTAAAGCATTCTCCATGATTTTCATTACTCTTGGGCACTACATGTACATGAGTTGCTTCACTCCAGTGCATTCCTGCGATAAGATTTGCCATGTGTATGATATACTGGGCTGCCCAAACAAGACTGCCTTATCACTTAGATAGTGTTGACAGAGTTAAAAGCCTTCACATAAAACATGCAAATTGTGAACCCAGAGGGCAGGGTCTCACTTTCCATTTCCTCCGGGAAGGAATGCATAAACATGTAACGCATGAATAAAATTGTCTTTTGCTAATTTCTGCTGGCCTTCAGACGTGAATCTAGTGAAATGGCTGGAGAGAAAAAAAAATACACCAATGTATGCCTACAGATAAAAATAATACACCAATGTATGGCAGTTGTACCAATGAACCAGGGGAAAAAAATCCTTTTTTATTCAATAATCTAATGTAGCTTCCAAACTACTATGGGCAGGATTTATCAATCTGTCTGAGACAAAAATGTGTGTGATTTTTCTCTCAGACAGATACATAGTTAAATAGTTTATAAGGTTGAAAAAAAGACCAGAGTCCATAAAGTTCAACCTATAACCCTAATGAGTCCTTACTGAGTTGATCCAGAGGAAGGCAAAAAAAAAAACCTCATACTAGAGGTAAAAATTCCTTCCCGACTCCAAATGCGGCATCAGAATAAATCCCTGGATCAACGTTCTGTCCCTATAAAACTAGTATACATAACCAGCGATGTTATTATTCTCCAAAAATGCATCCAGCCCCTTTTGAACTTTTTTTAATTTAAATTTTTTTTTTTTTTTTTTTTTACAGAGTTCACCATGACCACCTGTTCTGGCAGAGAGTTCCACAGTCTCACTGCTCTTACAGTAAAGAACCCCCGTCTGCGCTGTGTAGAAACCTTCTTTCCTCTAAACGTAGAGGATGCCCCCTTGTTATAGATACAGTTCTGGGTATAAATAGATCATGGGAGAGATCTCTGTACGGTCCCCTGATATACATAGTTATTAGGTCTCCCCTAAGTCTTCTTTTTCTAAGCTAAATAACCTTAATTCTGATAATCATTCTGGGGACTGTAGTCCCCCATTCCCCGTATTACTCTGGTTGGCCGTCTTTGAACCCTCTCCAGCTCCACTATATCTTTCTTGTACACTGGTGCCCAGTACTGTACACAGTATTCTATGTGTGGTCTGACTAGTGATTTATACAGTGGTAGAATTCTTTCCTTGTCATGGGCATCTATGCCCCTATTGATGCACCCCATGATTTTATAAAAACCAATCACAGCTCATTTTAGGAAACAAAAACGGAGCTGTTATTGGTTGTTGTGTCTGAGACAAAAATCAGACCCATTTTTGTCTTAGACAGATTGATAAAACTGGGCCTGTTTTCCCAATAACAAGTTGTGTCATATACAAAAGGAAACCAATCACATTGTACATTGTACATATAGTCCCAGGTGTCGCAGACCTATGCTTGCATGCTCCCCTTTTCTTAATTTTTTCTCTTTTTTTAAAATGTTTCTCTTGGATGTGCTGCTTCTATTTGGACTATATATATATATATATATATATATATATATATATATATATATATATATAAACGTAGAAAAAGCGCAGCACTCCTCAATGACGTTTTTCTACGTTTATATTACATGGACTTTGATCGGGTCTGGGGCGCTGGCACCCGCTGCTGTATTGGATAAGTAGTGCTGCAGATTTTCTTCATCGATATATATATATATATATATATATATGGAAAATTGTGGATTTGCTAAATATGAAAGCACAGTTATCATGACTAGAAGTCTAGAAGTGACAGATTAGAATATAATTACTATTTGTCTTGGTAACACTATTGGTCTTTATGATGTGCGTAGATGGGTGTGATGTTTATTGAGTCACATCATTCCTCTCAGCAAGTCATACACGTCCTAGCAGAATGAATTAATTATTTTCTATGGGTACTGAAAATATAAACCCCATAATTACTCAGGTGGACATCCCCTCTAATGACAGGTCTCCCGCTATGACCAGGTATTACAGTGACACAAGAGAGGTTCCCCCTCTATATTTTACAGCTACCCCTTTAGGCAGCCATTTCTGACAACAAAAAGTGCACCCATGTTGGGTTAGTACTTTTGAATAAGCTTTTCAGAAAGTTTGAAGAAAAAAAAAAAAACAGTTGGGGTACATCCTTAAAAGATTTAGTTTAGGCTGCATTCACGTTACGTTTGCTTGCTACGGCTGCCGAATTCGGGTGGAAATTTCAAAACCGGGATCTCCCCTATCCCAGCCGGACCGGTGCAGAAACCCATTTACTTTAATGAGCCGACCGGAGTCAGACAGTGACTTAGCTTAGCTTGGTTACTATTAGAAATAAACGAACAATAATATGATACAACTTTTTGCCTACTGTTGTACAGCCGAAATCTTTTTATGCCCAGCCCAGTGCTTTTAGCTGCACAAGATTCCCTAAAGACGGCTGACATTTTATCTTCTTATGACTAACTCTTCCTGTAAGATTAGTATACAAACAGTAGAAAAAAGAAGCAAAATACGTCAAACTCTACAGCAAAGTTTAGTATAACACAGACTGCACGTAGGGAAGCACAGACAACGATCGAGCATTCTTCTCTATATGATGTAAATGTTGCTGAGTCTTTTTGTATTCAGTGTTTGACAAAGATCTTCAAAATCTCCACTTTGCTTGGTGTCCAAGCGTGACAAAATGTTTAATCTATGCAGGATTGCCCTGGGGGAAAGGACAGCCCAGCAGCCGCTCCATGTACACTGACAATTGTGCTGCAAACACAAAGGAGTGGTGTCAGGCCTCAGAGCACACAGCTCGCTGCACACCAAAAAAAATCACAAGACTGATGTGTGCCCAAAATACACAGAATAATACAGCCTAATGCTTCAGTAATACCAATAACATCATTCTGCGTGTGTGAAATACACTGCAGGAACACTGCCTACATGTATTATTCTTGGACAAGAGGGGAATTCAACTAGTAATTACCAGTACTGTAAAAACTATTTAAGACCAAAATTCCAAGAGTTCTACCATGTGTCTCTACTGTGTTGATCCAGAGGAAGGTAAATATCCCACATGTGGCTGATGCCAATTGCCCCATACCAGGGAAAAAATTCCCCACTCCAATATGTCAATCAGAATAAATCCCTGGATCAACGGTCTGTCCCTATAAATCTATTGTCTAAATCTATTATCAATCACCTTTAAAGGGGTACTCCGCCCCTAGACATCTTATCCCCTATCCAAAGGAGTTCGCTCTGTGCGTAATGACGGGCGATACAGAGGACAGAGCAGCGTGACGTCATGGCTCCGCCCCCTCGTGACATCACGGCCCGCCCCCTTAATGCAAGTCTATGGCGGGGGCATGATGACCGCCATGCCCCCTCCCATAGACTTGTATTGAGGGGCGGGTCATGATGTCACGAGGGGCGGATCCGTGACATAACGATGCTCCGGCCCCTGTATTGACCATCAGTACGTGCAGAGCGAACTTGCTCTGTGCAGTAATGATAGCGCGGTGCCGCAGCGGCGATCCCGGGGGTCCCCAGAAGTGTGACCCCGGCGATCTGACATCTTATACCCTATCCTTTGCATAGAGGATGAGATGTCTAGGGGCGGAGTACCCCTTTAATGTTATTACTCTCTAGAAATGCATCCAGGAACTCTTTGAACTTTTATTGAGTTCTCCATGACCACTTCATCTGGCAGAGAGTTCCATGGTATCACTGCTCTTACAGTAAAGAACCCCAGTCTGTGGTGTAGAAACCTTCTTTCCTCTAGTCGTAGAGGATGCCCCCTTGTTATAGATACAGTTCTGAGTATAAACAGATCATGGGAGAGATCTCTGTACTGCCCCTGATATATTTATACATAGTTATTAGGTCACTCCATCTTTTTTCTAAACTAAATTGACCCAAGTTCTTATTATCTTTCTTGGTACTGTAGTTCTCCAATTCCCCTTATTACCCCAATTTATCTTTCTTGTACACTGGTGCCCAGTACAGTACACAGTATTCCAGTGCGGTCTGACTAGTCATTTGTACAGTGGTAGATTTATTTTCCTGTTGTGGGCATCTATGTTCCTTTTGATGCACCCCGTGATTTTATTTGCCTTGGCAGCAGCTGCCTGACACTGGTCGCTACAGGTAAGTTTACTGTTATCTAAGACCCTTAAGTCCTTTTGCACGTCAGTCATCCCCATTTCCCATTTAACCTCTCAAGGACGCGGGGCGTACCTGTACGCCCTGCGCCTGGTCCCGGTATTTAAAACGGGGTCATGCCGTGACCCCGCATCATACCGGGCCGGTCCCGGCTGCTAATGATAGCCAGGACCCTGGGCTAATAGCGCACGGCACAGATCGTTGTGCCGCGTGCTATTAACCCTTCAGACGCGGCGATCAAAGTTGATCCCCCCATCCAAACGAAAGTAAAAGCTTCCCGGCAGCTCAGTCGGGCTGATCGGGACTATCATGATAAAATCGCAATGTCCCGATCAGCTAGGACGCGAGCGGAGGCCCCCTTACCTTGCTCCGTCACGTGCGATCAGCGTTTTATTGCTCCAAGCCTGAGCTACAGGCTTGAGTAAACGAGCCCCTAGAACGCTGATCCATGCAAAGCTATGGCTTTGCAGGGATTGGGTAAAAGATCAGTGTGTGCAGTGTTATAGCCCCCTATGGGATCTATAACACTGCATAAAAAAAAAAAAAAAAAGTGAATAAAGGTCATTTAACCCCTTCCCTAATAAAAGTTTAAATCACCCCCCTTTTCCCATAAAAACAAAAAACTGTGTAAATAAAAATAAACATATGTGGTATTGCCATGTGCATAAATGTCCGAACTATAAAAATATATTGCTAATTAAACCGCACGGTCAATGGCGTATGCCCAAAAAACGTATATTAACGTATACATTTTCCTGAAGAAGTATGACAAAATCAAACCTATATAAGTAGGGTATCATTTTAACCGTATGGACCTACAGAATAAAGATAAGGTGTAAGTTTTACTGAAAAATGCACTGCGTAGAAACGGAAGCCCCCAAAATTTACAAAATGAAATTTTTTCTTCAATATTGTCGCACAATGAATTTTTTTTCCGTTTCGCGGTGGATTTTTTGGTAAAATGACTAATGTCTCTGCAAAGTAGAATTGGCGGCGCAAAAAATAAGCCATAATATGGATTTTTAGGTGCAAAATTGAAAGCGTTATGATTTTTAGAAGGTAATGAGGAAAAAATGAAAATGCAAAAACGGAAAAACGCTGAGGGGGAGATTTATCAAAACCTGTCCAGAAGGAAAAGTTGCTTAGTTGCTCATAGCAACCAATCAGATTGCTTCTTTCCTTTTCAAGAGGCCTTTTCAGAAATGAAAGAAGGGATCTGATTGGTTGCTATGGGCAACTAAGCAACTTTTCCTCCGGACAGATTTTGATAAATAATCTCCCCCTGAGTCTTTAAGGGGTTAACACATAATCCCAGCCTAGATTTTTCCTCCCTATGTGCATAACCTTACATTTATCAGTGCTGAACCTCATCTGCCGCTTCTCAGCCGAAACCTCGAACCTATCCAGATCTATTTGTTACAGTGACCTGTCTTCTATTGTGTTATGTAATATACACAGTGCACTGTTCTCTACCGTGTTACCCACTTTACAGTTTAGTATCCACTGCAAAGATTGATACTTTACTATAAAATCCCTCTACAAGGTAACAAATAAATACAAAAAGAACAGGACTTAAAACACACCCCTGTGGTACCCCATTAGTAACAGTCTGAGTATGTACCATTAATAACCACTCTCTGTTTTCTATCCCAGAGCCAATTACTTACCGATTTACATATATTTTCCCCCAGCCTAAGCATTCTCATTTTATGTAGAAGGACTTTAAAAAAATCTAATAACACAGTGACTAGGCAGCTTTGAGCTATACAGCTGAGTCATGTCTGACAGTATAGCACCTAGTGACTCTCTGACATCCACAGTCTTTTCAATGATTGTAAGCTAGTGCACCCTAGGAAACAGTTCATCTTAAAAGAGGTTATCCAAGAATAGAAAATAAGGAGATAATTTCTTCCGAAAACAGCACCGCACCTGTGCTTAGGCTGTGTGTAGTATTAGAACTGAGCTTCATTGTTTTCTGATCCTGGATAATCTCTTTAAATGAACACTGTCACTGTCACATGTAGACTGTCTCTACATATTATAGAGACATGTCAAAAGCTCTGATTGGTCGGGGTCTGAGAGGAGTGCGCTAATCAAGAAAAACTTATAGTGTAAGTCTATGGGATTGTCTCAGTCACCTGCACTTTTCCCTTACTCATACTAAAAATTGGTTGCGGTCTGCACACTCAGACCCTGATCGATCAAAACTTTTGACATGTCTCTCAGACATGTAAAAGTTTTTTCAAGCAACAGGTACACCTGAGGGTAGCTTTAACCTTCAACTGCTGTCAAATTAACACTTTGGCCCTCATTTGCTAACAGGATTCCTACTCTTTTTGTCGGGTTTTGCACCTAAATTCTGTCGCACAGACCATGTGACAAAATGTGCAACAGAAAAAACCTGATAAACACAATCAGGCTGGGTTCACATCACGTTTTTGCCATACTGTTTTCAATCCGTTTTTCTAAAGAAAACCGTATGGCAAAAAAACAGATGGGAAAAAGTAAACCGTGAGCGTTTTTAAACTGTATACTGTTTTTTAAAAGTGCATACAGTTCTGTCCGTTTTTATTAAAAAACCAAAAACATACGTTTTTAATAATTTTGTCAATTTTTAATGGGAGGGGTGTTGGGTGGGGAGTTTAGGATGCAAATGCGCATGTGGAACTGTATACATGTGCGTTTCCCATTAACGTCCATGTTAAAAAAAACGTATACGGTTGCAGTACGGTTTTTAAACCGGAGACAAAATCATGGTTTAAAAACCGATGTTCCCTACATTTCATCCAAAATCACTCGTCTTTTCTGACAACCCCTCTGAAAATCTTGTGAGTTTTCTGGGAAGAAAACCATACACTTTAAAGCATGTATATAGCTTCCGAAAGCGGAGTAAATTAGTAAATACCGTGGAAAAAAAAGGTCAGAATAGCAAAAATACACAACAAAACCTACACTCCACTCTTAGTAAATCAGGGCCTTTCACAGCTGTTGTTTCCAATCCACCCCCACCATACACAAGTACACTAACAACGCGACCGACCCCATTCAAAGTCAAATGGGACCTGTTGGGTGCCGTTGGTGTCCGGCCTGTTTATCACTTTAAAGGGGTACTCCGCCCTTAGACATCTTATCCCCTATCCAAAGGATAGGGGATAAGATGTCAGATCGCTGCGGTCCCGCTGCTGGGGATCCCCGGGATCCCTACAGCGGCACTGCGCTATCATTACAGCACAGAGCGAGTTCACTCTGCACGTAATGACGTGCAATACAGGGGCCGGAGCATCGTTACGGCATGGCCCCGCCCCTCGTGACGTCACGACCCGCCCCTTTCAATACAAGTCTATGGGAGGGGGCGTGGCGGTCGTCACGCCCCCTGCCATAGACTTGCATTAAGGGAATGGGCCGTGATGTCACGAGGGGAGGAGCCATGACGTCACGCGGCTCCGTCCCCTGTATCGCCCGTCAGTACGCACAGAGCGAACTCGCTCTGTGCTGTAATGATAGCGGGGTGCCGCAGCGGGGATCCCGGGGCTCCCCAGCAGCGGGAAAGCGGTGATCTGACATCTTATCCCCTATCCTTTGGATAGGGGAAAAGATGTCTAGGGGCGGAGTACCCCTTTAACAGACTGTGATAAAGCTCCCAAACGGAGCTCCAACCCAGTGGTGAACTTGGCCCTACACATATGTAACTTCTCTTTTTATTAATACTTTGTTTAGGAGGCCCAGGCTTGCCAGAAACCCAATCAATGTCTAGTGTACAAATAAGAAAGCTATTCCTCACAATTTCCTGATGAACATGTACACCCCCGAGCTGTCATAGGGAGCTATAAAGTAAGCTCTACTGGATGTGGAGCTTATTCTGTCAGTCAGTATGTGTTAATTCTTCATTTCATACGAATCCCCACTGATATTTCCCAGCAAAGTCTACATAGAATACTGCTCAGTTCTGACATGATAGACTTCTGAACGATACAGTTCTATATGACAAGCACCAGAGGTGGAGATCTGCTGAGATCAGTAGGACACAAAGCTTTAGTCTGATAGGATGCCACAGGGTATTCTGGCAAAACAAAACTAAGACCAACCAGCCCAGAAATAATACTATACAAAGTAATGCTATACAAAACGTAAAAGCTTCAGCTTTAGACATTCATAATACTCGGTTATTACATAAATAGCAATTGCAGTGCATTACTAAAATCCCTTATTTTAGGGTATGATTACATGGGTTGGAATAGCTACAGCAATTGTGACTATAATTCACACAACAAATACCCACCAAATAGAGCACAGTATTTTTCAGATTTCTTCATGGAATCGAATTCCTGGTTGGAATTCAATTTGTAAATTTAATCCTTCCAGTACTTATCAGCTGCCGTATACTACAGAGGAACAGGGATGTGGAATTTCTATCACCCGACGCCCGGGACTAGCAGTTTTGGGCTTCGGGCAGGTAAATTTGTCCGGCCCTTAGCCCCGCTTCGGGCAAGCAGGGCCGGACCTGAGAAGTGCGGCAGATCTGCAGTCTGTATGGAGCGGGCTGCCGACTCCTGCCCGCTCCATACGCTGCAGCCTGTGTCCTCCGAAGCAGAGCAGGGGAGATGAGAAGCTGTGTATTTGTCTTCTCTCCCCTGCTCTGCAGACGTGCGGGGGGAGATGAGGGGGCGTGGCTTATTTCTCCCCGTGCAGATCTGCGTCCTCTGCCTTCGCTCCCCGCACGTCTGCACGGGGAGATGCATGCGGCGCTCACAGGGGAGTATGGAGCGGGCTCCGGACTCGTGCCCGCTCCATACTCTGCAGCCCCCGGCTGTTCTCAGTAGCCGGGGGCCGCCGCTAATAGCCAGCATGCGGCGATCGCCGCGGCTGGCTACTAACCCTTTAGATCGCCGCTGTCAAAGCTGACAGCGGCGTCTAAAGGGACATGTGAACGCTCCCTGGTGGGCTAGTGGGGTGGATCGCCCCCCTGCAGCGTGATCGCAGGGGGGCGATCCACTATGGAGGTAGCTGGAGGGCTTACCTCTGCTTCCTCCTGTCCTAGCTCTGTCATTGATAGATCCTGGCTGGACCAGGCTCTATCAATGGATCACAGAGCACACAGATTAATAAAGTTCAATAGAATATATTCATCTGTCTGAGGAATCTAATGATTCCTCATAAGTCTAATAAAGTGTCAAAAAAAAAAAAGAATAATAATAAATAAAAGTTTTAATAAAAGTTTGAAAGTTTGACACATATTAACCCAGTGGTCTTCAAACTGTGCCCCTCCAGATGTTACAAAACTACAATTCCCAGCATGCCAGGACAGCCGTTGGCTGTCCGGGCATGCTGGGAGTTGTAGTTTTGCAACATCTGGAGGGCCACAGTTTGAAGACCGCTGCATTAACCCCTTCCATGTTATAAGTTCAAATCACCCCCTTTTCCTATATAAAAACATGCAAACACAATAAAAATAAACATATTTGGTATCGCTTCGTGCGTAATTGTACAACCTATTAAAATATAACATTATGTATTCCGTACGGTAAATGTAAAAAAAATACCAAACCACAGATTTGAAATTTTTATAATATCCCAGAAAAAAAAAAAGTTAAAAAGCGATTAAAAAGTCAGATCAATACCAAAATGGTACCGATACAAAAAACAGATTATGGCGCAAAACATGAGTCCTCATACAGCCTGGTATGCGGAAAAAAATAAAAAGCTGCAGGGGTTAAAAAATGGCAATTAAAAAAAATTAGAAAAAGTCCAGAATTAGTAAAACATGACGTAAACGATACAAATCTGGTATTACTGTAATCAGGCGCTTAAAGTATAAAACTAACATGTTACCTACACCAAAAGGTAAATGGCGCAGAAAAGAAAAACCACCAAATCTGCAAAATTATCTTTTACTATTTCAATTTCACTTCCCTTAATATATATTTATATATTTTTTGGGTTCGGAGAATGTTATTGAAAAATTAAAAAGGTATCCTTATAGTAGGTAGTTATGGCTATTATAGGGCGAGGAGGAAAAAACGAGAGCGTAAAAGCGAAATTGGCCGGGACAAGTGGATCGTCATGAGGGACAAGTAGATTTTGCTCCATTTTAGTCCCGTGGACAAGTAGTTTTTTATAAAATTTCCACACCCCTGGAGGAAGTTGAGTTGTTCTTTTGTGTCTGACCACAGTGCTCTCTGCTGACACCTCTGTCCATGTCAGGAACTGTCCAGAGCAGGAGAGGTTTGCTATGGGAATTTGCTCCTGCAATGAACAGTTCCTGACATGGACAGAGGTGTTAGCAGAGAGCACTGTGGTCAGACTGAAAAGAACAACTCAACTTCCTCTGTAGTATACGGCAGCTGATAAGTACTGGAAGGATTAAGATTTTTTA
The DNA here is from genome assembly GCF_029499605.1 of Hyla sarda. Classification (NCBI taxonomy): domain Eukaryota; kingdom Metazoa; phylum Chordata; class Amphibia; order Anura; family Hylidae; genus Hyla; species Hyla sarda. Next base: position 260,276,581 of record NC_079192.1, on the reverse strand, counting down.
ATAGAAGTAATTTACAAATCTGTTTAACTTTCTGGCACCAGCTAATTAAAAATGTTTTCCACCGGAGTACCCTTTTAGTCGAACACCCACTAGCACTGCCCAGAAGAAATCAGCAGTTCTGTATATGCTGAACATATTGAAAATAGTAAGTTGAACCCAGACCAACACTTATGACAACATATGTTAAACTGCTATTTATGCAATTCCCTAACAATCAAGCTAGAGCTTTATGATCTGCTGGCGGGGAGCAGACATCTATATAGTCCCATGACATGAATAAGACAGATAAGCTATATTCTACTGTACTCTGTAACAAAAAGGGGAAAAAAGCTATCTGTTTGGACAGAGCAACGTGAAGGCATTTCTCTCATGGGCACGGACTGTTCTTAATTATAAGCAGATTGCACAATAAGGCACATGATCATAGGAAGAGAGCAAACAAACCTACTGCAAGAGAGACAGTCTGGACCATCCAATAAACCCTGCATCTCCTTCCTGGGGAGATGGCACTATGGCATATCCACTGGCTCAACCACCATCCATACAATTAAAGGGGTTATCCAGGAAAAAAAAAAAATTATATATATATATATCAACTGCCTCCAGAAAGTTAAACAGATTTGTAAATTACTTCTATAAAAAAAAAATATTAATCCTTTCAGTACTTATGAGCTGTTGAAGTTGAGTTGTTTTTTCTAAGTGCTCTGATGACACGTGTCTCGGGAACCACCCAGTTTAGAAGCAAATCCCCATAGCAAACCTCTTCTACTCTGTGCAGTTCCTGAGACAAGCAGAGATGTCAGCAGAGAGCACAGTTGCCAGACAGAAAACAACAACAACTCAATTTCAGCAGCTGATAATTTTTGAAAGGATTAAAATTTTTTAATAGAAGTAATTTACAAATCTGTTTAACTTTCTGGAGCCGGTTGTTAAATATAAAAAAGTTTTTTTCCTGGAATACCCCTTTAAGTCTACACTAAAGCCTAAAGTATAAAAACTTGTATGGAAAAAAAAAAAAAAAAAAGTGTACTGCAACCCTAGCCCCCCCCCCCCCCCCCCCGGCCTCCCCCGCCAACACCTCCTCCATCATCACCATCTGTATTTTTTTTCTCTAATAGGCATAAAACCTTTAAAGCAGTGGTCTCCAAACTGTGATCCTCCAGATGTTGCAAAACTACAACTTCCAGCATGCCCGGACAGCCGTTGGCCATTGTCCGGGCATCCTGGAAGTTGTAGTTTTGCAACATCTGGAGGACCACAGTTTGGAGGCCACTGATTTAGAGAATGCAGCCACATCGTAGTTAGTAGGTGGAAAGATATGTACGGTATTACATGGCAAATCGCTCGGCTATACGACCACCTATTGATCCATTTTTTCAAACCTTTACTATCCGCAGAATGGAAAGCTGGTTAAAAAAAATTTAATAAATAAATTAAAAAGTGTGACTATGCCATCGTCAATTTAATGATAAAATGCATCACCTCCACCTGAGATTTGTTTACGTAGAAGAAAAATTAACATGTATGTACAGTCATGGCCGTAAATGTTGGCACCCCTGAAATTTTTCTAGAAAATTAAGTATTTCTCACAGAAAAGGATTGCAGTAACACGTTTTGCTATACACATGTTTATTCCCTTTGTGTATATTGGAACTAAACCAAAAAAGGGAGGAAAAAAAGCAAATTGGACATAATGTCACATCAATCTCCAAAAATGGGCTGGACAAAATTATTGGCACCCTTTCAAAATTGTGGAAAAATAAGATTGTTTCAAGCATGTGATGCTTCCTCAAACTCACCTGAGGGCAAGTAACAGGTGTGGGCAATATAAAAATCACACCTGAACGCAGATAAAAAGGAGAGAAGTTCACTTAGTCTTTGCATTGTGTGTCTGTGTGTGCCACACTAAGCATGGACAATAGAAAGAGGATAAGAGAACTGTCTGAGGACTTGAGAACCAAAATTGCAGAAAAATATCAACAATCTCAAGGTTACAAGTCCATCCCAAGATTTGCCTTTGTCCACAGTGCGCAACATTATCAAGAAGTTTGCAACCGATGGCAAGGTAGCTAATCTCCCTGACCGTGGACAGAAGAGAAAAATTTATGAAAGGTGTCAACACAGGATAGTCCGGATGGTGGATAAGCAGCCCCAAACAAGTTCCAAAGATATTCAAGCTGTCCTGAAGGTTCAGGGAGTATCAGTGTCAATGCAAACTGTCAACATTTAAATGAAATTAAAGGCTATGGCAGGAGACCCAGGAGGAACCCAATGCTGACACAGAGACTAAGACTACATTTTCCCAAAATGAACTTGAGTAAGCCAAAATCCTTCTGGGAAAACATCTAGTGGTCAGATGAGACCAAGATAGAGCTTTTTGGTAAAGCACATAATTCTACTGTTTACCAAAAATGGAATGAGGCCGACAAAGAAAAGATCACAGTACCTACAGTGAAATATAGTGGAGGTTCAAAAATGTTTTTGGGTTGTTTTGCTGCTTCTGGCAATGGGTGCCTTGAATGTGTGCAAGGCATTACGAAATCTGAGGATTACCAACAGATTTTGGGTCACACTGTACAGCCCAGTGTCAGAAAGCTGGGTTTGCATCCGAGATCTTGGGTTTTCCAGCAGTACAATGACCCCAAACATGTGTCAAAAAGCCCCCAGAAATGGATGGTAACAAAGCGATGGAGAGTTCTGAAGTGGCCAGCAATGAGTCCAGATCTAAATCCCATTGAACACCTGTGGAGAGATCTTACAATTGCTGTTGGTAAAAAGTGCCCTTCCAATAAGAGAGACCTGGAGCAGTTTGCAAAGGAAAAGTGGTTCAACATTCCGGCTGAGAGGTGTAAGAAGCTTATTGATGGTTATAGGAAGCGACTGATTTGAGCTATTTTTTCCAGGGGGTATGCAACCAAATATTAAGATAAGGGTGCCCATAATTTTGTCCAGCCCATTTTTGGAGTTTGGTGTGACATTATGTCCAATTTGCTTTTTTCTCTCCCTTTTTTACTTTAGTTCATTGGAATAAACATGTGTATAGCAAAATATGTGTTACTGCAATCCTTTTCTGTGAGAAATACTTCATTATATAGAAAAATTTCAGAGGTGCCAGCATTTACGGCCATGACTGTATCTGTGGACTGACTTACTTCTGTAGACGGAATATTCACCACTCCAGTAGACCTTCTCTTCTCCCGAAGTTTCCTTTTCTCAATCTGCCCTTTCCCCTTCCTGGCACTCGGACCGCTGCAGCTTTTCGCTTTTTCTTTTGTCTTACTCGGAGGGTCCGGAGATGCTGGTGGAGGTAATTCTTCCTGTGTTGCCTCTCCAGTTACACCATCTTGTACAGGACCTGGCGCCTTTCTTTGCTGCCCTACAGAGGAGCTAACAGGCTGCTCTTCATCTGTCCTCCTAATGGCTGAAGCCTTAAGTCCGGAAGGGACCACAGATGCCTGGCTACTGCTGTTGGCAACGTTGGCACTGCTGCTACTGTTATTATTGTTCATCTCACTGCCAGTTTTGGTCACTACCTCTGTTGCCCCAGCAGTCCCCATGTTCTCGGCAGCAAACATTTTTGCCCTCATTTTCTCCCGCTTGGCTTTCCATTCCTCTAGGAAATCTGTTGTGTTGGAGGAAGATGGGGTATGTGACCTAAAGCCACCGCTCGCCATGTTCTCTCGCTGCGACTATCTAGCACCAGGCTCTCCAGAAGTGAAGGGCATTAAATGGGTACGGTGCAAGGCAAAGGCTGGCAGGTAGAAGATGAAGCCGACCTAAAAATAAATAAAAACAAATGTACAAGATATTGAGACATGTAGCAGAGCAGAGTTTACAACTTGTCACGCTTTACGGCAGTCTGGTATAGCACTGGACTGTATGAGAACAAGTCCAGCTCTGCTATTATGACTGACAATAGTTCAGAGATATGTAAATGACCATGTTTTGCTAAAAACCCTTCACTTGGGCACCCGGCACATCACTGCAGTGGTGCCAGGCAGTCTGATGGCCTTTAGTGCACTAATCTGCTCTCTAGAGAAGAGACAGCTCCAGTTTTCTGCAGACATTGCTGACACGACTCTTTAAGACAAACTCACAGCTACCCTGGCTGGATCAGACAGACGAGCGCTGCCCAAAAGACTAGTGGAGTAACAAAGATTATTAAAAAATCGACATGCCAGGGAGGAAGCGACAGCGAGGTCTGCCCTTTCCTTCTAAATGTTTTCATGTTCTACAAAGAGAAGGAGCTGCCAAAAGAGAACAGGACATTATATTAGAAGCTCGGCTTCCTACCAGTACAGTAAGTGGGCATCTACCAGCTGTGCCCATAACACACTGTGTCACTTTGCATCACATGACTGGACGTGCCTTGTTCTACTTCTCCATGCCTGCTTCTGCTGTCAGCTCCTGATGTGGGTCCATAGGAGGCATAAGTATACAGGGTGTAGCGGGCATCGTTGTACCCACTGGGTCCCTACTCCTAGATGCGTATAGGCCTCATAGTGGTCAGTGATGTCACTGCCTCACCTTTAATACATACAAGCTAATGATCTGTCACTTTACATAGGACTGCATGCACGCAGTATTAAATGACACCATCAGCTCTGCTATACCACCCTCTGATGGGTCAGGGGTTGGTACCAGGTATGGCACATTCAGCTCCTAGTTGCTTAGAATGTAAGTGAACAATAAGATCAAAATGATAATACTCACCCAGCTGGTTGTGCCCTAGGGCAGCAGTGGGCACAGGATTGAACTTGAGCATAAGGAAGTATAGTATACAACAGTGTTTCCCAGTGTGCCTACAGCTGTTGCAAAACTACAACTCCCAGCATGCCCGGACAGCCAAAGGCTGTCCGGGCATGCTGGGAGTTGTAGTTTTGCAACAGCTGAAGGCACACTGGTTGGGAAACACTGGAATAGAAGGTGCCTGGCATCAACATGGCACCAGCCCAGCATAGACTAATCACAATGACATCAGCATATGTGGCACAGTAGAGGGTACAGAGCTGGCTGCACACCTCATACCCTCACAGCAATACTTTACCCCAAGTGATAAGACCACCACGACCCCAGCCTATCCCGATAATACAGCAGTGTCTCCCGTCCCCACCTCCTGCAGTCACAAGTAGCCGCACCGGCTTCCAGTCAGGAAAAGTTTCGGATGCCCCCCTCCCTCCTGCAGGTCCCCCCGCAGCCTCCATTACCTGTGTGACTGGAGGGCGGCCGAGCTGGCACACGGGTGTCACTCACCGGGCTCCTACACGCCCGGGCAAGGTGCGGCGAGTACTCGTTCACTCACCTCACTGGCTCCGCTCGCGTCCCCGGAAGAAGCCGAAACTTCCCGAGAGTTGCCGAAGTTCAACGAGCTCCCAGCCGCGCCGAGGGAGGTGACTATTGTGACCGGGCATTCCCGGATCTATTGTGATACAATGGGAGTTGTGTTACATGGACACACGGGGTCTACGTGTCCGGAACACCCAGTTTATCATACAGATACACTGGCATAGAGCGGACCCTGAAAGGGTCATTTTTCCTAACCTTAATATGCTGACATAAAGGGAACCTGTCACATGGAAAATGTAATCCAATCTGAGGGCATGAAGTTATACAGCAGGTGGATATGAGCAGATTGATGTATACAGTGGTCCCTCAACATACGATGGTAATCCGTTCCAAACGGACCGTCGTTTGTTGAAACCATCGTATGTTGAGGGATCCGTGCAATGTAAAGTATAGGACAGTGGTCTACAACCTGCGGACCTCCAGATGTTGCAAAACTACAACACCCAGCATGCCCGGACAGCCAACGGCTGTCCGGGCATGCTGGGAGTTGTAGTTTTGCAACATCTGGAGGTCCACAGGTTGTAGACCACTGTTAGAGGAAGTTGTACTCACCTGTCCCCGCCGCTCCAGACTGTCACCGCTCGTCACCGCTGCCCGGGATGTCGCCTTCCATCGTTGTCGCCGCGTCCCCGAGGTGTCCCCGACGCTCCGGCAAGGCCTCTGCTTCCCCGGCATCGGCGCTCTCCGTCGCCGCCATCACGTCGCTACGCACGCCGCTCCTATTGGATGACGGGACGGCGTGCGCAGCGACGTGATGACGACGATGGAGAGCGCCGACGATGCAGAGGATCCCGAAGAGGATGCACCGGAGCCCCGAGGACAGGTAAGCGACATCACCGGAGCTCACGGGGCACCGTAAACGGCTATCCGGTGGCAGCTGAAGCAGTCTGCGCTGCCGGAAAGCCGTTTATGCGATGGCCCCGACATTAAAAAGCATCGTATGTTGATGCTGCCTTCAACATGCGATGGCCTCTGAGAGACCATCGCATGTTGAAATGATGGTATGTCGGGGCCATCGTAGGTCGAGGGGTCACTGTAGTTTGTGGCAAAAGTTCTGTTCTATCTTGGCATTATTCATGTAGACCTCTTCTCATTCTGGGCTTAGTAGTCAAGTGGGCGGGCCTATTGATACAGTATGGGTTGGTAAGACCCAGTGCAAGGCAAAAGTATTGTCACTCTACACCACTCTTATAGGACTACATACCGTACTGTATTGACTACCTTCCCCTCTGTCGCAAATTTTTTTTTTATATGTTGTAGTACTTATGTATTACAACATATCTCTAACATAGTTTCATTATTTTTATTTTTTTATTATTAAAATGGTTTATTTTACAGTTAAAAAAAACGGCCACTAGGGGTCTCCCTCCTAGTGGCCAGCTGTAGCCTCGCGTGACGTCACGCTTGAATTCGGACCGATGCCAGCCGGGCAATCGGTCCTAATTCATTCAGCCTGCGCTTGCTCCCTGCCTGTCAATCAGACAGGCGAGAGCGGGCGCAGTGAATGCTGGGGCTGCACGCATTGGCTGCCTAGATCAGGGTGCCTCCAGCTGCTGCAAAACTACAACTGCCAGCATGCCCATAAAGCTGGTGGCTGTACGGGCATGCTTGGAGTTGTAGTTTAGCAACAGCTGTAGGCACACTAATGATTAGTAATCAATGTTCATAAAACAGTGTGCCTACAGTTTTTTATAAAGTCCATTATATGTAAAATCTCGGTCCCCAGTCTTGGCAGGTGTATATTGCAAGGCAGGCTACTCCTATACTCCTCCTCCCTGGGTAGCACATGCACTGCTAAACAGGGAGGAGGAGACCCCGGAGTAGCCTGCCGTGCAATTCGCTGATCATCTATGTGCACTCCCGACAGGAGCGCAGCATAGAAGAAGTGAGGGCAGAATTCGGCGCCCAGCAGGCGTCAGTGACGTCGCGCCTGCTGGGGAAGTTGGCTCCCGGGAGAGGCCAACACAGCAACACAAGAAGAGCTGAAGATGACGACTTGGTAAGTTATAAAAAAATTTTTAAAAGGCAGGGAGGGGGTTAGGGATAGATTACCAATAGGTAGTGACAGAAGAAAAAAAAAAAAAAAGATGGTGGGAGTTACTCTTTAAAAGAAAAAAGAAAAAAAAAACAGAAAAAGCAAAGCGCAACTATGTGCCGTTATTTCCTTTAGGCTAAGTTTCCACTTTTTTTTCTGAAAGTTTTTGGAAAACAGCCACTGCAGTTTTTGAGCCAAAGCCAGAAGTGTTTTCAAAAGGAATAGGACATATACAGGAAAGACTTATACTTCTCCTCCCTTATGGATCTACTTTCCAAGTGGAAACTGAGCCTCAACAGGTTAAATAGTGTGCTGTAACGGGGTACGCTCACCTGGACGTGTTGTACTTTGGGCACAACACCAATTAGCGCATATAGCCAACGGATGTGGCTTGGTAGATCTGGAGTTCAGTTGGCATATCACCCATCTTTCCAACGGTCAGAGATAGAGAATCAAACACGCTGTGGGCACAGCTGGAAACTGATGTCTTTAGGTGCTCTCCAGGGCAAGTAAATAATTTTAACCGTAAAACGGACTTGTAAAACAAAAAAGTTTATTCAACATAAAATGAATACGGACAACACGCTTGTCAGGTCCAGTGATTGGATAGTACGAGCAATGACGGGTTTTATACCATTTTTGCCCGCGAAAAAGCATTTTTCTTTTAACACAATTATAATAAACATTCTCAATGGACATAGTTTGTTACACATAGCAGTTACATAGTGTGATATTAAATACACAAAAATAAAACATGTATGCTGAAATGAGGGACATCGGTATATATATGCACTGATTCAGATTTTCAATTAATGGAACATGTTTTCGCCCTCAGTGCCTGTGTAATTTCTAAATGTAAATTTGTTCTCGGTGCTCACGAGTCCGGGGCACGGTACAGAGGCAACAGAGGTGATCACCTGTCTCGGGGAGACCGTGCAGGGCATTGTATCAGCTTGCTAGCTTTTCTTTTTCATTGGTTTTTGACCACATCAGGTAAGAGCATACAAGGGAAGGAAAAGGGGAGACTAAGTAGAATATTGGGGGACAACAAATATATATACTATTAACAGCGCAGGGTTATATCATCAGAATCGTTGTAGCCGCATTTTATGTAATTGCCAGACAGATTATAGATGAACCAATAAATTATAGTAGTATTAGATTATGTGATAATTTATTTATACTGATAGCATAAAATATATTTTTATTATACCTCCAAGAATCTTTATAGCCACGTTCTATAGAGCGGCGGGACCGATTATGATTATACCTTATCATATGGCATATTACAGTGTTGAATAGTGTAATAATTTCTAGCTGCACAAGATTATGTTATTGCCAGAGTTTTTCTAACTGTGTCTCACAGGGCAGCAGGGCAGACCATATAGCAGCGTTAGATAATATAATTAAATAGTACATAATTCATTAACATTAATACCGGCTTCAACTTATAATATTAACTAAATCATTCTAGCTGCATTTCACAAAGCAGCAAGATAGAAACATGAAATAGTGCAGTTAAATAATTAATAAATAATTTAGCAGGAAATTATATATTAGAATATTTAATTTATTAAAATAGATAAAAAATGGTAACCGTATACGGTTTTCCGCAAAAAAACGTATACGACTGTATCCGAAACCATATGCATAGAGAATGCATTGTAAACCGTATTCCAAATGTTGTGTACGGTTGCATCCGTTTTGCCTCGAATACGGTTTTGCCGATTTTTCAACCGTAGGCAAAAACGCTGTCGACCACGTTTTTGCCTCCGGTTGGAAAACCGTATGCGAACCGTATGCGGTTCTTTTAACCTTGTTGTCTATGAGAACCGTACACAGAATTTCAGAATACGGTTGCACACGGTTTTTCTAATCCGTTTTTGGAGTTGACACATGCGCAGATTGGAATTTCAATAGAACAATAGTAAGTTTATTAAATTGCTGGAAAACTAATTCCAACAAAATAGCAAAACCATTGGCAAAAACTGATGCAAACGGATAGAACCGTACGGAGAAAAACCATATACGTTTTAATTTGGAGTCATACGGTTGTATACGGTTGCATACGGTTTTTGGCATACGTTTTTTAGCGGAAAACCGTGTACGGTAACCGTATTTGAAAAACGTGGTGTGAACCCAGCCTAAATGACTTCTATAACCTCATTCGGCACTGACTATGATGCTACCACACAGACTGATATAACTTCAAATGTGGGGAGCATGGAGTCACAGGTAAATGCACAGGGAAAATGGTGCTCGTTCTGTATATAGATACTGCACAGTCCATAAAACAAGTAGAAGGCACTCACAGTTCCAATGTCGTGCGATATTCTTTATTCAGGGTGCATAAAAACTTCCAGCAGCGGGACGCTGGACCAGGATTAGACAGGTGCCATGGTTATAGCCATTACGCGCCTCTCCTCCGGCGCTTCATCAGACCACACTTACCTTGAAGCGGATGGCCAGGTAAGTACCTTCTGACCGATGACACTGCAAGGTGTAGGCATGAACATCCTCTGTTAAAACATCCATATTAAAAACAAAGCAATATTAATGGAACCTTTTCATACATTTAATCATAGCAAAAAGATGTATAGATAGTTAATTAAAGCGTTAGCAAACATAAAGCGTTGGCAAACATAAGAACATAATAATAATGAAGCAAGAAGGATTCAATTATCAGGCAAAAACGCTCAGGTCTAGGTGATCATTCAAACCCAGACCTCCTTGAGCGTTTGTCCTGAGACTCCACCTGGCTGCACATTGTAATAAGGCTCTACGCTTGTTGATACCTTCCGAACTTGTGAATTTTTCTAAGCCAAAAAAAGCATAGATCTGAAGTATTTCCGCTGTGTAGGGATAAGCAAATTGAATCTGACGAATGCTAATTTGGTAAGAATTTCAGGAAAATTTTGATTCATAACGAATGTGAATATCGCTGTGAATCTCTTCATTAAACTCCATTTAGTGCGGTCCAGACTTCAGGCCATCTAAAATGGTGGATCCACATATGAGGACATGGGGCAAGAAATCCTGGGAAGGTGGGAACAAGGGTAGATGGGATGACCCTGAATCACATGCAGCCTATGAGCAGCCAGCCACCCCTGGAATGTCACAGCCCTATATAATCGGCAGCCATCTTGCGGCCAGACACTTCAGCCTTTTATTGCAGAGAGATAGAGAGGGACAGACAGCGCCGTGTGTTGCACAGAAAAGCATTTTTCCAGCAGCGATTCACCTCGCAGTCACTACAGAATTCTATTACAGAGAGGGACAGAGAGCAATGTGTAGCACAGAACAGCAGCGATTCACCTCAAGCCCAAATCCATCCAGCCTAGATGCACTGATAAGGAAGGGAGTGAGATTCAGAGAGAAAGTGCAATTTTGGGTCACTGTGTGCTGTAGCACTGGAGTGTACTGCTAGTGTTGTACACAAATACTGTTTTAAGCGTACTGGAGCGCATTGTCCTCCCCTCATAAGTGCATACCACATACGTACATCTAAATGTTGTACCATTTTGTTCCTGTTAAAGTCTTAAGGGCCTAGATATTGTGAAAGGCCAGCCAAAAGTACACACTGGTTGGTGTTGTACACAAACACTGTTTTAAGCGTACTGGAGCGCATTGTTCTCCCCTACATACGTACATCTCAGTGGTGTACAATTTTGTTCCTATTAAAGTCTTAAGGGCCTAGATGTTGTGAAAGGCCAGGCAAAAGTACACACCGGCTGGTGTGGTACACAAATACTTTTTTAAGCGTACTGGAGTGCATTGTCCTCTGCTCATAAGTGCATACCACATACGTACATCTAAGTGGTGTACTATTTTGTTTCTGTTAAAGTCTTAAGGGCCTAGATACTGTGAAAGGCCAGATAAAAGTACACACCAGCTGGTGTTGTACACAAATACTGTTTTAAGCGTACTGGAGCGCATTGTCCTCCCCTCATAAGTGCATAAAACATATGTACATCTAAGTGGTGTACTATTTTTTTCTTGTTAAAGTTTTAAGGGCCTAGATACTGTGAAAGGCCAGCCAACAGTACACACCAGTTGGTGTTGTACACAAATACTGTTTTAAGAGTAGTGGAGCGTATTATACTCCCCTCATATACGAACTAAGTATGTCAGGCAGAGAAGTGCCAGGACGTGCGCAGAGGAATGGCAGAGGCCTAAATTCATCAGGGGCAAGTGGCAGCAGGAGTCGCAGCGAAGGGCCTGAGCTCCTGGCATTAGCTAGCGGTCGTGTCTGGACCAGAAACCCATCTGCCGTCATTGATCGATTAACACGTCATCCACTTCATCACAAGTGACATCTGACGCCCCCCGGTCAACAGTCTGTGGGTTCCTCAGACACAACCCTCAGTTGGCATGGCCCGGGAGCAGTCCCTGTCCTCCCATTGCCTCTGTCCTATGCTGTTCCCTCCCCCACAGAAGTATCCTATGCTGTGGGTTCAGCTCCACTATTTAGTGAGGACAATCTAGAGGACAGTCAGCAGCTACTGCCCAGCCAAGAAGGGGAGAGGACATCCGCCGCTTCCTCCGCTAGGCATGCTAGTAGGGATGAAGAGAGTGGCGTGGGAGTTGGTGTTGCAAGCGTTCAGTCTCCTGAAGCACTGTTGAGGAACCTGAGGAGGACATTTGTGACGTACAGACACAACTTGGGTGCATAAGGGGCTTCATCATCAGGAGAAGAGGGTTGCAGGTTGCCCGTGAGGCAGCAGCTGAGCCAGCAAGGTGGTAGCATGGTTGTCAGTCAGCATGGTAGCAGAAGTGGAAAGTCTGGATCCAAACATGCCCGGGGTAGACTACCTGCTTCGTGGCAGCCTACCTTCCCGGGAGGTAGTGAAACAGGGGTTCCTGGAGTCGGCGGCAGTAGAAGTCAATCAGTGCGGACTGTTGGCGGGAAAATCAGCTACTCGGTGGTGTGGCAGTTTTTGATCAAGCCTCTGGAGGAGGTTAACATGGCCACATGCAAGATGTGTCAGCAGAAGGTGAAGAGTGGCCAGGGTCCCAATGTTGGCACCAGGGCCCTGCGTCAACATATGCAGCATCACCATAAAGCGGCCCGGGAGAACCTTGGCTCTGATGTGGTGGTCCAGCCTGCTGCATGAGCCAGTGTCACACCCCTCCCTGTTTCAGCCAGCCAAGGCTCCACCACCTCAGCCGAAGGGAACTGTGTGTCATACCCATCTTCTGCTGCCCCAGATGCCCCTGCTCCTCCTACTTCCAGTCAGTCATTCCACCAGCAATCCATCGGCAAAGCCATGTCCAAAAGACAACAGTATGCGCTCACTCATCCAACGGCGCAGAAGCTGAATTTGCTCCTGTCCAAGTTGCTGGTGCTGCAGTCCCTCCCTTTTCAAGTGGTGGACTCTGCACCTTTCGGAGAACTGATGGCTTGTGCCGAGCCGAGGTGGAGAGTCCAAAGCCGTAATTTCTCTGCGAAGAAGGCAGTACCAGCCCTGCACAATTATTTGGAACAGAAGGTGGGAAAGTCCTTCAGCCTGTCGGTGTGTACCAAAGTGCAAGGCAACGCCGATGTGTGGAGCTGTAACTACGGTCAGGCACAATACATGTTCTTTACGGCCCACTGGGTGAATGTGTTCCTGCACAGCCACAACAGCAATTTGGACAGGTCACGGCACTTCCACCTCTCAGTGGCCCTTCAGCATACCATGTGTGCAGGGCACGGACGTGTCACGCTGGCGAACGGAGTCACACAGGGGAGTCACACAGGGAGTCATTCATCAAGAAATCGAGTCATGTCTTACTCCACGAAAACTGGAAATGGGAACCATGGTGGCTGACAATGGTCTGCGCTGCGACAAGGAAGCCTGAGCCATGCACCCTGCATGGCTGACGTGTTCAATCTGGTTTCAAGCGATTCCTGAAGTGTTAGCCCCATCTGCAAGACAACCTAACAATGGGAAGGAAACTTTGCATGCACTTCAGCCTCTTGTACACCCTCCTTGAGCTGCAGTGTCAAAACGGCATCCCACAACATAGTCTGATTTGCGACGTTTCCACACATTGGAATTCCACCCTCCATATGTGGGACCGACTATGCGAACAAAGAAAAGCCATCAAGCAGATAAGTAAACTCTACTGTGTAACTTCAATGTCAACCAGTGGCAGCTCATACGTGACACCTGCCATTTGCTTAGGCCCTTTGAGGAAGCCACATTATTAGTCAGTCGCCAGGATTACGGGATGAACAATGTCATTCCACTGCTTTATCTACAACATGTGTTTGAAATGATGGCTGGTCAGGGCACTGGAGACATGGTGCCTACATCTCACAGCCAGATGAGCCCTGTGGAGGCTGAACTGGAGGGGGCTTAACGAGATGGGCGGTTTTACAAGAGGAGGAGCTAGATGGTTATGAGGAAGGCAAGACAGAGGACCCAGACACACCGTGGCAGTATGCAGTGGAGATGGAGGCAGGGAGTCCCTCCGAGTCACTTGCACAAATGGCACAATGCATGCTGGCTTGCTTGCGTTGTGACCGCCGAATTGTCACCATTCGGCTTGGGATGACTTCTGGCTCTCCACCTTATTGGACCCTCGCTGCCAGCGCAAAATGGGGGCCTTTTTTTACATCCACTGAGAGGGAGGACAAAGTGACCTACTACAGAGGCATCCTATCCAGTCAGTTGGCAGATGCCTATCTGCGCCATCGTCCATCCTCTCGACGGTCTGACTTGGGGGGCCCTCTGCACTCACCTTCCACTGCCATAGCTGCTGGGGAGGGGTGGGGTGGCAGGAACAGTACCAGCTCTACAGTTGCTGATGAGTACCTTTCTTCACCCGCATAGTGAAGCAACTCATCAGCAGCAGGTAGACCTGGAGCAGGACCTGAACCAGCAGGTGGTGGCATACCTTGACATGACCATGCCAACACACCTTGAAGATCCGCTGGACTTCTGGGCAGCCAAACATGATTTGTGTCCGCAACTAGCAGAATTTGCCCTGGAAAGGTTGTCCTGCCCGGCCAGTAGTGTGCCATCAGAGCAGGTGTTTAGTGTGGCGGGGGCCATAGTAACCCCAAGGAGAACTCGTCTGTCCACGAAAAATGTGGAGAGACTGACCTTTGTGAAGATGAATCAGGAATCGATCAGCCAGGATTTTCACCCATCAATGCCTGATGCATCAGAGTAGATTGACCATGGTGCCACACCAACACTTCATAAATATGGATAGTGCCAAACATATTTAAGGCGCTGCTCCCCAGTTACAGACATTCCTCCACATCAGACCACAAGTAAGTATTGAGGATATGCATTACCTAAAACTTAACTTTTATTAATCCCTTAACGACAAAGGACGTAAATGTACGTCCTGGTGAGGTGGTACTTAACGCACCAGGACGTACATTTACGTCCTAAGCATAACCGCGAGCATCGGAGCGATGCCCGGATCATGCGCGGCAGGTCCTGGCTGTTGATCGCAGCCAGGGACCCGCTGGTAATGGCGGATATCCGCGATCCCACGGATGTCCGCCATTAACCCCTCAGATGCCATGATCAATACAGATCACGGCATCTGCAGCATCACAGTATTAAATGGATGATCGGATTGCCCGCCACGCTGCCGCGGCAATCTGATCATCCAGCACGGCAGACGGAGGTCCCCTCACCTGGCTCCGCTGTCTTCCGGGAGTCTTCTACTCTGATCTGCCTTCCCGCCGACCAGAGCAGAAGATGACCGATAACGCTGATCAGTGCTATGTCCTATACATAGCACTGAACAGCATTAGCAATCGAATGATTGCTATAAATAGTCCCCTGTGGGGACTATTAAAGTGTAAAAATAAAAGTAAAAAAATAAAGTATAAAAAATTTGAAAAACCCCCTCCTCCAATAAAAACGTAAATTGTCCCATTTTCCCTATTTAACCCCCAAAAAGTGTAAAAAATGTTTTTACATACATATTTGGTATTGCTGCGTGTGTAAATATCTGAACTATTAAAATAAAATGTTAATGATACCTTACGATGAACGGCGTGAACGTAAAAAAAAAAATAGCTGCTTTTTTTATAAAATTTTATTCCCAAAAAAATTATAAAAAATGTATTAAAAGTTTTATATAAGCAAATATGGTATCAATAAAAAGTACAGATCACGGCACAAAAAATGAGCCCACAAACCACCCCTTATACAGAAAAATTTAAAAGTTATAGGTCTTCAAAATAGGGGGATCTTAAATGTACTAATTTGGTTGAAACGTTTGTGATTTTTTTTAAGCGCAACAGTAATAAAAAAGTATGTTATCATGGGTATCATTTTAATCGTATTGACCCAAAAAATAAATAACACATGTCATTGTCACGATGCCGGCTGGCAGGTAGTGGATCCTCTGTGCCAGAGAGGGATTGGCGTGGACCGTGCTAGTGGACCGGTTCTAAGCCACTACTGGTTTTCACCAGAGCCCGCCGCAAAGCGGGATGGTCTTGCTGCGGCGGTAGTGACCAGGTCGTATCCACTAGCAACGGCTCACCTCTCTGGCTGCTGAAGATAGGCGCGGTACAAGGGAGTAGGCAGAAGCAAGGTCGGACGTAGCAGAAGGTCGGGGCAGGCAGCAAGGATCGTAGTCAGGGGCAACGGCAGAAGGTCTGGAACACAGGCTAGGAACACACAAGGAACGCTTTCACTGGAACAATGGCAACAAGATCCGGCAAGGGAGTGCAGGGGAAGTGAGGTGATATAGGGAAGTGCACAGGTGAACACACTAATTGGAACCACTGCGCCAATCAGCGGCGCAGTGGCCCTTTAAATCGCAGAGACCCGGCGCGCGCGCGCCCTAGGGAGCGGGGCCGCGCGCGCCGGGACAGAACAGACGGAGAGCGAGTAAGGTACGGGAGCCGGGGTGCGCATCGCGAGCGGGCGCTACCCGCATCGCGAATCGCATCCCGGCTGGCAGCGGAATCGCAGCGCCCCGGGTCAGAGGATGTGACCGGAGCGCTGCAGCGGGGAGAGTGAAGCGAGCGCTCCGGGGAGGAGCGGGGACCCGGAGCGCTCGGCGTAACAGTACCACCCCCCCTTGGGTCTCCCCCTCTTCTTAGAGCCTGAGAACCTGAGGAGCAGACTTTTGTCTAGGATGTTGTCCTCAGGTTCCCAGGATCTCTCTTCAGGACCACAACCCTCCCAGTCCACTAAAAAAAAAGTTTTCCCTCTGACCTTTTTGGAAGCTAAGATCTCTTTGACAGAGAAGATGTCCGAGGAGCCGGAAACAGGAGTGGGAGGAACAGATTTGGGAGAAAAACGGTTGAGGATGAGTGGTTTGAGAAGAGAGACGTGAAAGGCATTAGGGATACGAAGAGAAGGAGGAAGAAGAAGTTTATAAGAGACAGGATTAATTTGACACAAAATTTTGAAAGGACCAAGATAGCGTGGTCCCAACTTGTAGCTAGGGACACGGAAGCGGACATATTTAGCGGAGAGCCATACCTTGTCTCCAGGGGAAAAAACGGGAGGAGCTCTTCTTTTCTTATCCGCGAACTTCTTCATGCGTGATGAAGCCTGTAAGAGAGAATTTTGGGTCTCTCTCCATATGATGGAAAGGTCACGAGAAATTTCATCCACAGCGGGCAGACCAGAGGGCAAGGGAGTAGGGAGGGGGGGAAGAGGGTGACGGCCGTACACCACGAAAAATGGGGATTTGGAGGAAGATTCAGAGACCCTGAAGTTATACGAGAATTCGGCCCATGGGAGGAGATCTGCCCAGTCATCCTGGCGGGAGGAAACAAAATGTCGCAAATAATCACCCAAGATCTGGTTAATTCTTTCTACTTGTCCATTGGACTGGGGATGATATGCAGAAGAAAAATTTAATTTAATCTTGAGTTGTTTACAGAGAGCCCTCCAGAATTTAGACACGAATTGGACACCTCTATCCGAGACAATCTGCGTAGGCAACCCGTGAAGACGAAAAATGTGTACAAAAAATTGTTTAGCCAACTGAGGCGCAGAAGGAAGACCAGGAAGAGGGATGAAATGTGCCATTTTGGAGAATCGATCAACGACCACCCAAATAACAGTGTTGCCACGGGAAGGGGGTAAATCAGTAATAAAATCCATACCAATCAGAGACCAAGGCTGTTCGGGGACAGGCAGAGGATGAAGAAAACCAGCGGGCTTCTGGCGAGGAGTCTTATCCCGGGCACAGATAGTGCAGGCTCGCACAAAGTCCACAACATCCGTCTCCAGAGTCGGCCACCAATAGAAGCGGGAGATGAGTTGCACAGATTTCTTGATGCCCGCATGACCTGCGAGATGGGAGGAGTGACCCCATTTGAGGATTCCGAGGCGTTGGCGTGGAGAAACAAAGGTCTTTCCTGGAGGAGTCTGCCTGATGGAGGCAGGAGAAGTGGAGATCAGGCAGTCAGGTGGAATGATGTGTTGCGGAGAGAGTTCAACTTCTGAGGCATCCGAGGAACGAGAGAGAGCATCGGCCCTAATGTTCTTATCGGCAGGACGAAAGTGAATCTCAAAATTAAATCGGGCAAAGAACAGAGACCACCGGGCCTGGCGAGGATTCAGCCGTTGGGCAGACTGGAGGTAGGAGAGGTTCTTGTGGTCGGTGTAGATAATAACAGGAAAACTTGATCCCTCCAGCAGATGCCTCCATTCCTCAAGTGCTAATTTAATGGCTAGAAGCTCTCGATCCCCGATGGAGTAGTTCCTCTCCGCTGGAGAGAAGGTCCTAGAGAAAAAACCACAAGTGACAGCATGCCCGGAGGAATTTTTTTGTAGAAGAACAGCTCCAGCTCCCACTGAGGAGGCATCAACCTCCAATAGGAAGGGTTTGGAAGGGTCAGGTCTGGAGAGGACGGGAGCCGAAGAAAAGGCAGACTTGAGTCGTTTAAAGGCGTCTTCTGCTTGAGGAGGCCAGGACTTGGGATCAGCATTTTTTTTGGTTAAAGCCACGATAGGAGCCACAATGGTAGAAAAATGTGGAATAAATTGCCTGTAATAATTGGCGAACCCCAAAAAGCGTTGGATAGCACGGAGTCCGGAGGGGCGTGGCCAATCTAAGACGGCAGAGAGTTTGTCTGGATCCATCTGTAGTCCCTGGCCAGAGACCAAATATCCTAGAAAAGGAAGAGATTGGCATTCAAACAGACATTTCTCAATCTTGGCATAGAGTTGATTGTCACGAAGTCTCTGAAGAACCATACGGACATGCTGGCGGTGTTCTTCTAGATTGGCAGAAAAAATTAGGATATCGTCCAGATATACAACAACACAGGAGTATAACAGATCACGAAAAATTTCATTGACAAAGTCTTGGAAGACGGCAGGGGCGTTGCACAGGCCAAAGGGCATGACCAGATACTCAAAGTGTCCATCTCTGGTGTTAAATGCCGTTTTCCACTCATCCCCCTCTCTGATGCGGATGAGGTTATAGGCGCCTCTTAAGTCCAATTTAGTAAAGATGTGGGCACCTTGGAGGCGATCAAAGAGTTCAGAGATGAGGGGTAAGGGGTAGCGGTTCTTAACCGTGATTTTATTAAGACCGCGGTAGTCAATGCAAGGACGTAGGGAGCCATCTTTTTTGGACACAAAGAAAAATCCGGCTCCGGCAGGAGAGGAGGATTTACGGATAAAGCCCTTTTTTAGATTCTCCTGGACGTATTCAGACATGGCAAGAGTCTCTGGGGCAGAGAGAGGATAAATTCTGCCCCGGGGTGGAGTAGTGCCCGGGAGGAGGTCGATAGGACAATCATAAGGCCTGTGAGGAGGTAGAGTCTCAGCTTGTTTTTTGCAGAAAACATCCGCGAAGTCCATATAGGCCTTAGGGAGACCGGTTACTGGAGGAACCACAGAGTTACGGCAAGGGTTACTGGGAACCGGTTTTAGACAGTTCTTGGAACAAGAGGACCCCCAACTCTTGATCTCCCCAGTGGACCAATCCAAGGTTGGGGAATGAAGTTGAAGCCAGGGAAGTCCAAGGAGAATTTCCGAGGTGCAATTGGGGAGGACCAAAAGTTCAATCCTCTCGTGATGAGATCCGATGCTCATAAGAAGGGGCTCCGTGCGGAAACGTATGGTACAGTCCAATCTTTCATTATTTACACAATTGATGTAGAGGGGTCTGGCGAGACTGGTCACCGGGATGTTGAACCTGTTGACGAGAGAGGCCAAAATAAAATTTCCTGCAGATCCAGAGTCCAAGAAGGCCACAGTAGAGAAGGAGAAGGCAGAGGCAGACATCCGCACAGGCACAGTAAGACGTGGAGAAGCAGAGTAGACATCAAGGACTGTCTCACCATTGTGCGGAGTCAGCGTACGTCTTTCCAGGCGGGGAGGACGGATAGGACAATCCCTCAGGAAGTGTTCGGTACTAGCACAGTACAGGCAGAGGTTCTCCATACGGCGTCGTGTCCTCTCTTGAGGTGTCAGACGAGACCGGTCGACCTGCATAGCCTCCACGGCGGGAGGCACAGGAACAGATTGCAGGGGACCAGAGGAGAGAGGAGCCGAGGAGAAGAAACGCCTCGTGCGAACAGAGTCCATATCTTGGCGGAGTTCCTGACGCCTTTCGGAAAAACGCATGTCAATGCGAGTGGCTAGGTGAATAAGTTCATGTAGATTAGCAGGAATTTCTCGTGCGGCCAGAACATCTTTAATGTTGCTGGATAGGCCTTTTTTGAAGGTCGCGCAGAGGGCCTCATTATTCCAGGACAATTCTGAAGCAAGAGTACGGAATTGTACGGCATACTCGCCAACGGAAGAATTACCCTGGACCAGGTTCAACAGGGCAGTCTCAGCAGAAGAGGCTCGGGCAGGTTCCTCAAAGACACTTCGGATTTCCGAGAAGAAGGAGTGTACAGAGGCAGTGACGGGGTCATTGCGGTCCCAGAGCGGTGTGGCCCATGACAGGGCTTTTCCGGACAGAAGGCTGACTACGAAAGCCACCTTAGACCTTTCAGTGGGAAACAGGTCCGACATCATCTCCAGATGCAGGGAACATTGGGAAAGAAAGCCACGGCAAAACTTAGAGTCCCCATCAAATTTATCCGGCAAGGATAGGCGTAGCCCAGGAGCGGCCACTCGCTGCGGAGGAGGTGCAGGAGCTGGCGGAGGAGATGACTGCTGAAGCTGTGGTAGTAACTGTTGTAGCATAACGGTCAGTTGAGACAGCTGTTGGCCTTGTTGCGCTATCTGTTGTGACTGCTGGGCGACCACCGTGGTGAGGTCAGCGACAACTGGCAGAGGAACTTCAGCGGGATCCATGGCCGGATCTACTGTCACGATGCCGGCTGGCAGGTAGTGGATCCTCTGTGCCAGAGAGGGATTGGCGTGGACCGTGCTAGTGGACCGGTTCTAAGCCACTACTGGTTTTCACCAGAGCCCGCCGCAAAGCGGGATGGTCTTGCTGCGGCGGTAGTGACCAGGTCGTATCCACTAGCAACGGCTCACCTCTCTGGCTGCTGAAGATAGGCGCGGTACAAGGGAGTAGGCAGAAGCAAGGTCGGACGTAGCAGAAGGTCGGGGCAGGCAGCAAGGATCGTAGTCAGGGGCAACGGCAGAAGGTCTGGAACACAGGCTAGGAACACACAAGGAACGCTTTCACTGGCACAATGGCAACAAGATCCGGCAAGGGAGTGCAGGGGAAGTGAGGTGATATAGGGAAGTGCACAGGTGAACACACTAATTGGAACCACTGCGCCAATCAGCGGCGCAGTGGCCCTTTAAATCGCAGAGACCCGGCGCGCGCGCGCCCTAGGGAGCGGGGCCGCGCGCGCCGGGACAGAACAGACGGAGAGCGAGTAAGGTACGGGAGCCGGGGTGCGCATCGCGAGCGGGCGCTACCCGCATCGCGAATCGCATCCCGGCTGGCAGCGGAATCGCAGCGCCCCGGGTCAGAGGATGTGACCGGAGCGCTGCAGCGGGGAGAGTGAAGCGAGCGCTCCGGGGAGGAGCGGGGACCCGGAGCGCTCGGCGTAACAGTCATATTTACCATAAATTGTATGGCGTGAAAACGAAACCTTCCAAAATTAGCAAAATTGCATTTTTCTTTTTAATTTCCCCACACAAATAGTATTTTTTTGGTTGCACCATACATTTTATGGTAAAGTGAGTGATGGCATTACAACAGACAACTGGTCACGCAAAAAACAAGCCCTCATACTAGTCTGTGGAGGAAAATATAAAAGAGTTATGATTTTTTGAAGGCGAGGAGGAAAAAACAAAAACGTAAAAATAAAATTGTCTGCGTCCTTAAGAACCAAATGGGCTGCGTCCTTAAGGGGTTAATGTAAAATTGGACAAAATATATCGATCCCAACTTTTTTTTTTTTTATCAAACAAAAGGAAAGGTGTGCAAAAAACACCATGTGCCACCTACACCACCAAGTATTGATGTGATGCAAAGACCTCTAAAAGGTGGAAGGGAACAACATATGGTCCATTGTAACTGGTGGGGGTAAAAACTTCCCCTGTAAGGCCCTACTCTCGCATTATTAATTCCCTTCTTGGCAAGTATTACTCGCCCTAAAAAGGGTGGCCCCACACAG
The DNA here is from genome assembly GCF_029499605.1 of Hyla sarda. Taxonomy (NCBI): domain Eukaryota; kingdom Metazoa; phylum Chordata; class Amphibia; order Anura; family Hylidae; genus Hyla; species Hyla sarda. Next base: position 260,254,679 of record NC_079192.1, on the reverse strand, counting down.
GAACCTCTTCCTATTTCCACCTACAAACACAGGGTTTTTAGGTGGAATAGAGAGTTTCCTGTGTCGGGCGAGAGTAGGGCTTTACAGAGGAAGTTTTTAACCCAACCTGCTACAATGGACAATACATTGTTCCCTACCACCTTTTCAAAGAAAGTGTTACTCGTCTTAAAAAGTGGTGCCCCACACAGGAACCAATCCCTATTTCCACCTTTAAACCCTTGGAAATGGCAGTGTTTGTACGTGGAAATAGGGAGAGGTTCCTGTGTGGGGTCGCCCTTTTTAGGGGAAATAAAGGGGTACTTCCCTGGAAAACTTTTTTTTTAACTCAACTGGTGCCAGAAAGTTAAACAGATTTGTAAATTACTTATATTTAAAAAAATCTTAATCCTTCCAGTACTTCTCAGCTGCTGAATGCTCCAGAGAAGGTTATTTTCTTTTTGAATTGCCTTTCTGTCTCACCACAGTGCTGTCTGCTGACACCTCTGTCATGTCAAGAACTGTCCAGAGTAGGAGGAAATCCCCATAGCAAACCTCTCCTGCTCTGGGCAGTTGCTAAATGGACAAAGGTGTCAGCAGAGAGCACTGTGGTCAGACAGAAAGGAAATTGAAAAGAACTTCCTGTGGAGCATGCAACAGCTGATAAGTACTGGAAGGATTAGGATTTTTAAATAGAAGTAATTTACAAATCTGTTTAGCTTTCTGGCACCAGTTAATTAAAAAAAAAGTGTTTTCCAGTTGAGCAACCCTTTAATAATGCGAGAGTAGGGCCTTACAGGGGGAATTTTTACCCCCCAGGTTACAATGGACCATATGTTGTTCCCTTCCACCTTTTAGAGGTCTTTGTATCACATCAATACTTTGTGGTGTAGGTGGCACATGGTGTTTTTTGCACACCTTTCCTTTTGTTTGATAAAAAAAAATTTTTGGGGTCCATATATTTTATCCTAACCATATTCTTCAAAGTTAAGTTTTACGTAATGCATATCCTCAATACTAGTGCACACTAACATTTTTACAAAAGAGACCATTTTCTTCTGCCTACCTGCCTCAGCTACTATTCTGATCCTGCCACCCGCCTGATGACACACATCTGATGCCAAGTTCTCCTTTTCCATCCACCTTCGTCATCAGGTACTGGTATTGCCACCCACCGCACCGTATCACTTTCGGGACTCCTGATGCTGCTGCTGCCACTTCAGGCTGTCACCATATGTTCTCCTCATGCTGATGCCAGCTCCAGGCTATCTCATTCTGCCACCATATGCTTACTGTATGCTGTGAAAGGGAGCGCAGCATACAGTAAGAAGGACAGAAGCCAGCCCTGGCAGGCATCAGATGACATTGCGCCTGCCGGGCCATGCCAACTTCCTCCCCTAGTGCACAGCTCCAAACTGAACTACCAAAGATAGAGGAGAAAAGGTATTTACAGGGGGTTTTAACTAGAAATAATCACAGGCATAGAGATAGTTAGAGTCAAGGACAGATGGGGAGGGGGATTAGGGAAAGTTTAGTTTATGATAGGTACTCTTTAAGCCACTATATGGTCTCCTCATGCTTCCGGCAACTCGAGGCTGTGTCATTCAGCCACTATATGTTCTCCTCATGCTGCCATCACCTCCATGCTGTGTCATTTAGACACTATATGGTCTCATCATGCTGCCGTCACTACCACACTGTGTCATTCAGACACTATATGGTCTCCTCATGCTTCCGCCACCTCCATGCTGTTTCATTCAGACACTATATGTTTTTCTCATGCTGCCGCCAACTCCAGGCTGTGCCATTCAGCCACTATATGGTCTCCTCATGCTGCCACCAACTCCCCGCTGTGTAATTTAGGCACTATATGGTCTCCTCATGCTGCCACCACCTCCACGCTGTGTAATTCAGCCACTATATGGTCTCCTCATGCTTCTGCCACCTCCAGGCTGTGTCATTCAGCCACTATGTGCTCTCCTCATGTTGCTGCCAACTCCACGCTGTAGGTACAAGACAAGGCTTCAGTATAGGATGCAGGAGTACATCCGCGCTGAACGAACCCAGGACACAGCAGGTAAGAAAGTAAAATCCAATTTATTTGATGCAACGCGTTTCCCTGCGCAAGCAAAGAATCATCAGGCATTACCTATGGAGCGCCTTCTCTCCTGTTTTTAGAACTCCACGCTGTGTCATTCAGCCACTATATGGTCTCCTCATACTGATGTCACCTCCAGGCTCTGTCCTTGTGACTCTCTGCGACATTATGATTATGATTCTAATAGCGACGCCTCTGATCTGCATGTCATACTGAATAAAAGTGTTATTTTACTAACCGAGCACACACCCTATGCATGTTACAGCAAGGCAAAGTGTTCCACAGCCCGATTGAGGCTCTCTGTAGGCCAGAATTAGCCGTTTTTAATAGCAATTAGCTACGAATAAATTTGGACCGAAATTTTTTGAGAGAGAATTTGGCGAATCAGCCGAATCGAGTTTTTCAGCACTGTGTACTTTGTTGATGTGAGCAATCAGTCTTGGGGAGCTTTTCTGGTTTTAACCGACGCTACATGTTCCCTAAAACGCGTATTTAATGCTGTTAAAGCACATCCAGTATAAAATCTTCTGGGGCCCCTTCCCCTACTGCTCTCTGATTGGCTGAGCCGCACACACCTTGTGCACACCCTCTCAGCCCAGCTCAGGGAGCAGCGTAGTGTAGGGGGAGCATAGACAGCAGAATAAGAGTAGTGTAATCAGCATAATGAGTGCATTCTTAGGCAGTGGTAGTGTTAGACAGTGGAGGGGAGACTCGCAGTAAACTGTAGATCAGATAGATCATACTGACAGCGGAGGGAGACCTGCGGTAAACAGTGGACCACATGTAATAAACAGTTTACTGCGAGTCTCCCTCCACTTTCAGTATGATCCATCCGCCTGTTATTACATATGATCCACTGTTTACCGCAGGTCTCCCTCCGCTGTCAGTATGATCTATCTGATCTACAGTTTACTGAAGTCTCACTCCCTTGCTGTCTAACTCTAACGCTGCCTTAGACTACACTTATTACGCTGTCTACGCTCCCCCTATGCTAGGCTGCTCCCTGAGCTGGGCTGAGAGTGTGTGCCCGAGGTGTGCGCGGCTCAGCCAATCAGGGAGCAGTAGGGGAAGCGGCCGCATACGTTCACAGTTTTTTACAGACTTGCACTAAACTTTATGAGACCGGTCCTGTACACCCCTATGTTCATGGTGAAAATTAGACATTTTAAGCAATAAGTGAATTTGTTGGAAAAAAATTAGAAAAAAAAATCATTGCCCAATGCTAAATTCTTTTCTCAAACAGCTGGGGGCCAAATATAAAATAAATAGTAAAAAATAGTTTTTGAAACTGTGGATAAGCCCCTCCCCCAATAAAATTGTCCTTTCCTGACCTCTTTAACTCTTGAATTTTTTGTATAAAGGATTTATGAGGGATAATTTTTGCATTATTATCTATTGTTTTTATCAGTACCATTTTTGTTTTGATGGGGCTTGTTGATCAGCAAATCTGGACTTTGGGATTTTTTATTTTTTTTGCATTTACGCCATTGATCTTCCAGTTTCATTAACATTATATGTTAATAGTTTAACCATTTATGCATGCAGCGATACCACATATTCCATACTATTTTTAGTTCCCAAAAGGGACTATTACATGCAATCTTGCAATTGCATACACTCAACAATGCTATGCCATAGCACTGCATTGATCAGTGTTATCGGGCTCCATTAGTGCATGCTGCTGAAACTGCCTGTACTACTGTAGCACCTATTGGACTGGATGAAGGCAGCTAGGGACTTTCCACCAATTTTCATCGAGGTAGTCCCGATTAGCATCCCTGAGCAACTGGCACTGGATATTTCCCGCATTTAGATGCTGCAATGTACTTTAATTGTGGCATCTAAAGGATTAATGAGAGACATCGGCCCTTGACGATGTCCGGCATTAGCAGTTGGTGCTGGCTGCTGACAGCACCCGGGACCCATTGGGAATAAAGTGTGTTCAGCTCCTGAGCAAGCTTTATACAAAGGAAGTGGGAATGTATGTCCTGTGTCCTCTAGGAGATAAAATATAATGTTAATGATCCTGTTTGGTAAATGGCGTAAAAGTGAAAAAAAAAAAAAAAAAAGATTTTTAATCACATCACCATCCAGAAAAATGTAAATAAAAAGTGATATACAAATCTGTTTAACTTTCTAGAGCCAGTTAATATGAAATAAATTATTTTCCTCCAGAGTACCCTTTTCAGATTTTTATATAGAAATAATCTACAAATCTTTTTAACTTTTAATAGTTGATTTAAAAAAAGGTGTTTTCCACCAGAGTACCTGTTACGCCGAGCGCTCCGGGTCCCCGCTCCTCCCCGGAGCGCTCGCTACACTCTCCCCGCTGCAGCGCTCCGGTCAGATCCACTGACCCGGGGCGCTGCGATTCCGCTTCCAGCCGGGATGCGATTCGCGATGCGGGTAGCGCCCGCTCGCGATGCGCACCCCGGCTCCCGTACCTGACTCGCTCTCCCTCGCTCCTGTCCCGGCGCGCGCGGCCCCGCTCCCTAGGGCGCGCGCGCGCCGGGTCTTTGCGATTTAAAGGGCCACTGCGCCGCTGATTGGCGCAGTGATTCCAATTAGTGTCTTCACCTGTGCACTTCCCTATATCACCTCACTTCCCCTGCACTTCCTTGCCGGATCTTGTTGCCATCGTGCCAGTGAAAGCGTTCCTTGTGTGTTCCTAGCCTGTGTTCCAGACCTCCTGCCGTTGCCCCTGACTACGATCCTTGCTGCCTGCCCCGACCTTCTGCTACGTCCGACCTTGCTTCTGTCTACTCCCTTGTACCGCGCCTATCTTCAGCAGCCAGAGAGGTGAGCCGTTGCTAGTGGATACGACCTGGTCACTACCGCCGCAGCAAGACCATCCCGCTTTGCGGCGGGCTCTGGTGAAAACCAGTAGTGTCTTAGAACCGGTCCACTAGCACGGTCCTCGCCTTCCCTCTCTGGCACAGAGGATCCACCTCCTGCCAGCCGGCATCGTGACAGTAGATCCGGCCATGGATCCCGCTGAAGTTCCTCTGCCAGTTGTCGCTGACCTTACCACGGTGGTCGCCCAGCAGTCACAACAGATAGCGCAACAAGGCCAACAGCTGTCTCAACTGACCGTTATGCTACAGCAGTTACTACCACAGCTTCAGCAGTCATCTCCTCCGCCAGCTCCTGCACCTCCTCCGCAGCGAGTGGCCGCTCCTGGTCTACGCCTATCCTTGCCGGATAAATTTGATGGGGACTCTAAGTTTTGCCGTGGCTTTCTTTCCCAATGTTCCCTGCATCTGGAGATGATGTCGGACCTGTTTCCCACTGAAAGGTCTAAGGTGGCTTTCGTAGTCAGCCTTCTGTCTGGAAAAGCCCTGTCTTGGGCCACACCGCTCTGGGTCCGCAATGACCCCGTCACTGCCTCTGTACACTCCTTCTTCTCGGAAATCCGAAGTGTCTTTGAGGAACCTGCCCGAGCCTCTTCTGCTGAGACTGCCCTGTTGAACCTGGTCCAGGGTAATTCTTCCGTTGGCGAGTATGCCGTACAATTCCGTACTCTTGCTTCAGAATTATCCTGGAATAATGAGGCCCTCTGCGCGACCTTTAAAAAAGGCCTATCCAGCAACATTAAAGATGTTCTGGCCGCACGAGAAATTCCTGCTAATCTACATGAACTCATTCACCTAGCCACTCGCATTGACATGCGTTTTTCCGAAAGGCGTCAGGAGCTCCGCCAAGATATGGACTCTGTTCGCACGAGGCGTTTCTTCTCCTCGGCTCCTCTCTCCTCTGGTCCCCTGCAATCCATTCCTGTGCCTCCCGCCGTGGAGGCTATGCAGGTCGACCGGTCTCGCCTGACACCTCAAGAGAGGACACGACGCCGCATGGAGAACCTCTGCCTGTACTGTGCTAGTACCGAACACTTCCTGAGGGATTGTCCTATCCGTCCTCCCCGCCTGGAAAGACGTACGCTGACTCCGCACAAAGGTGAGACAGTCCTTGATGTCTACTCTGCTTCTCCACGTCTTACTGTGCCTGTGCGGATGTCTGCCTCTGCCTTCTCCTTCTCTACCGTGGCCTTCTTGGACTCTGGATCTGCAGGAAATTTTATTTTGGCCTCTCTCGTCAACAGGTTCAACATCCCAGTGACCAGTCTCGCCAGACCCCTTTACATCAATTGTGTAAACAATGAAAGATTGGACTGTACTATACGTTTCCGCACGGAGCCCCTTCTAATGAGCATCGGATCTCATCACGAGAGGATTGAACTTTTGGTCCTTCCCAATTGCACCTCGGAAATTCTCCTTGGACTTCCCTGGCTTCAACTTCATTCCCCAACCCTGGATTGGTCCACTGGGGAGATCAAGAGTTGGGGGCCCTCTTGTTCCAAGGACTGTCTAAAACCGGTTCCCAGTAACCCTTGCCGTGACTCTGTGGTTCCTCCAGTAACCGGTCTCCCTAAGGCCTATATGGACTTCGCGGATGTTTTCTGCAAAAAACAAGCTGAGACTCTACCTCCTCACAGGCCTTATGATTGTCCTATCGACCTCCTCCCGGGCACTACTCCACCCCGGGGCAGAATTTATCCTCTCTCTGCCCCAGAGACTCTTGCCATGTCTGAATACGTCCAGGAAAATTTAAAAAAGGGCTTTATCCGTAAATCCTCCTCTCCTGCCGGAGCCGGATTTTTCTTTGTCTCCAAAAAAGATGGCTCCCTACGTCCTTGCATTGACTACCGCGGTCTTAATAAAATCACGGTTAAGAACCGCTACCCCCTACCCCTCATCTCTGAACTCTTTGATCGCCTCCAAGGTGCCCACATCTTTACTAAACTGGACTTAAGAGGTGCCTATAACCTCATCCGCATCAGAGAGGGGGATGAGTGGAAAACGGCATTTAACACCAGAGATGGACACTTTGAGTATCTGGTCATGCCCTTTGGCCTGTGCAACGCCCCTGCTGTCTTCCAAGACTTTGTTAATGAAATTTTTCGTGATCTGTTATACTCCTGTGTTGTTGTATATCTGGACGATATCCTAATTTTTTCTGCCAATCTAGAAGAACACCGCCAGCATGTCCGTATGGTTCTTCAGAGACTTCGTGACAACCAACTCTATGCCAAAATTGAGAAATGTCTGTTTGAATGCCAATCTCTTCCTTTTCTAGGATATTTGGTCTCTGGCCAGGGACTACAAATGGATCCAGACAAACTCTCTGCCGTCTTAGATTGGCCACGCCCCTCCGGACTCCGTGCTATCCAACGCTTTTTGGGGTTCGCCAATTATTACAGGCAATTTATTCCACATTTTTCTACCGTTGTGGCTCCTATCGTGGCTTTAACCAAAAAAAATGCCGATCCCAAGTCTTGGCCTCCTCAAGCGGAAGACGCCTTTAAACGACTCAAGTCTGCCTTTTCTTCGGCTCCCGTGCTCTCCAGACCTGACCCTTCCAAACCCTTCCTATTGGAGGTTGATGCCTCCTCAGTGGGAGCTGGAGCTGTTCTTCTACAAAAAAATTCTTCCGGGCATGCTGTCACTTGTGGTTTTTTTTTCTAGGACCTTCTCTCCGGCGGAGAGGAACTACTCCATCGGGGATCGAGAGCTTCTAGCCATTAAATTAGCACTTGAGGAATGGAGGCATCTGCTGGAGGGATCAAGATTTCCAGTTATTATTTACACCGACCACAAGAACCTCTCCTACCTCCAGTCTGCCCAACGGCTGAATCCTCGCCAGGCCCGGTGGTCTCTGTTCTTTGCCCGATTTAATTTTGAGATTCACTTTCGTCCTCGGATGCCTCAGAAGTTGAACTCTCTCCGCAACACATCATTCCACCTGACTGCCTGATCTCCACTTCTCCAGCCTCCATCAGGCAAACTCCTCCAGGAAAGACCTTTGTTTCTCCACGCCAACGCCTCGGAATCCTCAAATGGGGTCACTCCTCCCATCTCGCAGGTCATGTGGGCATCAAGAAATCTGTGCAACTCATCTCCCGCTTCTATTGGTGGCCGACTCTGGAGACGGATGTTGTGGACTTTGTGCGAGCCTGCACTATCTGTGCCCGGGATAAGACTCCTCGCCAGAAGCCCGCTGGTTTTCTTCACCCCCTGCCTGTCCCCGAACAGCCTTGGTCTCTGATTGGTATGGATTTTATTACTGATTTACCCCCTTCCCGTGGCAACACTGTTATTTGGGTGGTCGTTGATCGATTCTCCAAAATGGCACATTTCATCCCTCTTCCTGGTCTTCCTTCAGCGCCTCAGTTGGCTAAACAATTTTTTGTACACATTTTTCGTCTTCACGGGTTGCCTACGCAGATCGTCTCGGATAGAGGCGTACAATTCGTGTCTAAATTCTGGAGGGCTCTCTGTAAACAACTCAAGATTAAATTAAATTTTTCTTCTGCATATCATCCCCAGTCCAATGGACAAGTAGAAAGAATTAACCAGGTCTTGGGTGATTATTTGCGACATTTTGTTTCCTCCCGCCAGGATGACTGGGCAGATCTCCTTCCATGGGCCGAATTCTCGTATAACTTCAGAGTCTCTGAATCTTCCTCCAAATCCCCATTTTTCGTGGTGTACGGCCGTCACCCTCTTCCCCCCCTCCCTACCCCCTTGCCCTCTGGTCTGCCCGCTGTGGATGAAATTTCTCGTGACCTTTCCATCATATGGAGAGAGACCCAAAATTCTCTCTTACAGGCTTCATCACGCATGAAGAAGTTCGCGGATAAGAAAAGAAGAGCTCCTCCCGTTTTTTCCCCTGGAGACAAGGTATGGCTCTCCGCTAAATATGTCCGCTTCCGTGTCCCTAGCTACAAGTTGGGACCACGCTATCTTGGTCCTTTCAAAATTTTGTGTCAAATTAATCCTGTCTCTTACAAACTTCTTCTTCCTCCTTCTCTTCGTATCCCTAATGCCTTTCACGTTTCTCTTCTTAAACCACTCATCCTCAACCGTTTTTCTCCCAAATCTGTTCCTCCCACTCCTGTTTCCGGCTCCTCGGACATCTTCTCTGTCAAAGAGATCTTAGCTTCTAAAAAGGTCAGAGGGAAAACTTTTTTTTTAGTGGACTGGGAGGGTTGTGGTCCTGAAGAGAGATCCTGGGAACCTGAGGACAACATCCTAGACAAAAGTCTGCTCCTCAGGTTCTCAGGCTCTAAGAAGAGGGGGAGACCCAAGGGGGGGGGGTACTGTTACGCCGAGCGCTCCGGGTCCCCGCTCCTCCCCGGAGCGCTCGCTACACTCTCCCCGCTGCAGCGCTCCGGTCAGATCCACTGACCCGGGGCGCTGCGATTCCGCTTCCAGCCGGGATGCGATTCGCGATGCGGGTAGCGCCCGCTCGCGATGCGCACCCCGGCTCCCGTACCTGACTCGCTCTCCCTCGCTCCTGTCCCGGCGCGCGCGGCCCCGCTCCCTAGGGCGTGCGCGCGCCGGGTCTTTGCGATTTAAAGGGCCACTGCGCCGCTGATTGGCGCAGTGATTCCAATTAGTGTCTTCACCTGTGCACTTCCCTATATCACCTCACTTCCCCTGCACTTCCTTGCCGGATCTTGTTGCCATCGTGCCAGTGAAAGCGTTCCTTGTGTGTTCCTAGCCTGTGTTCCAGACCTCCTGCCGTTGCCCCTGACTACGATCCTTGCTGCCTGCCCCGACCTTCTGCTACGTCCGACCTTGCTTCTGTCTACTCCCTTGTACCGCGCCTATCTTCAGCAGCCAGAGAGGTGAGCCGTTGCTAGTGGATACGACCTGGTCACTACCGCCGCAGCAAGACCATCCCGCTTTGCGGCGGGCTCTGGTGAAAACCAGTAGTGTCTTAGAACCGGTCCACTAGCACGGTCCTCGCCTTCCCTCTCTGGCACAGAGGATCCACCTCCTGCCAGCCGGCATCGTGACAGTACCCCATTAACCCCTTAAGGACACGGGGCATACAGGTACGCCCTGACGTCCTGGTAGTTAAAGGGGTAGTCCAGTGGTGAAAAACTTATCCCCTATCCTAAGGATAGGGGATAAGTTTGAGATCGCGGGGGGTCCGACCGCTGGGGCCCCCTGCGATCTCTCTGTACGGGGCCCCGGCTCTCCGCCGAGATAGCGGGTGTCGACCCCCGCACGAGGCGGCGGTCGACACGCCCCCTCAATACATCTCTATGGCAGAGCCGGAGATTGCCGAAGGCAGCGCTTCGGCTCTGCCATAGAGTTGTATTGAGAGGGCGTGTCGGCCGCCGCCTCATGCGGAGGTCGACACGCCCCCTTCCAGCGGGCTGTCGGGGCTCCGTACAGGAGATCGCAGGGGGCCCCAGCGGTCGGACCCCCCGCGATCTGCAACTTATCCCCTATCCTTAGGATAGGGGATAAGTTGCTCACCACTGAATCACCACTGGACTACTCCTTTAAGGACACAGGGCGTACCTGTACGCCCATGGGAATTTCGGTCCCCGCCACGTGGGGAACAGAGTGGGATAGCTCAAAGGAAGATAGATATATCAGCTCACCCATAAATCCACATAGACAGATATCGTTCCTCTCAGTACATCTCAGATTGGAAGCTCCGGGCTGAACACTGAAGCCGTGTCTCCAGGTGGACTCATCAGAAAAAGGTAAGGTGAAAAAGTCCGGCTCCCATGTGAGTAAAAAATATAATTGTTTTGATCCATATTAAAATCCAAAAACACAAAAATGGATTAAAAGTACATATGCACAGAAGGAAACACCTCCGACGCGTTTCGACTTAACAAGTCTTAGTCATGGAGACTCCATGACTAAGACTTGTTAAGTCGAAACGCGTCGGAGGTGTTTCCTTCTGTGCATATGTACTTTTAATCCATTTTTGTGTTTTTGGATTTTAATATGGATCAATAAAATTATATTTTTTACTCACATGGGAGCCGGACTTTTTCACCTAACCTTTTTCTGATGAGTCCAACAGAGTGGGATGCCTGCTGAAATCATTCAGCAGGCATCCCGTGCAAATGCCTGGGGGGGTGAATTCAGACCGGAGATTTGCGGCGATTCTGGGTGCATCGAGCCTCTAGGGACCAGGTGACCCGGAAAAAAAGGGTGAATGGGATTTCCTGAGACAGCCCCGTTCATCCTTAACCAGCAGGAGTGAGGTGGCATGGGTGCCACCTCACGATCACATGATTGATCGGTCGGAACGACCGACCAATCACTACCCTGCTGAGTGGTGATCAGGGTGGCGATCGGGGCTGGCAGGGGTCTCCTACCTCTCCCTGGCCCGACGGGTGTCCCTTCAGGAGCGGCGGACAGGAGCAGCAGGAGCGGTGGCAGCAGCGTCGGCGGTCCCGGCGGCAGCATACAGCAGGAGGTGAGGCCTGTTCACCTTCTGCTGTTGCTTAGCAACAACTCTCAGCTTGCACAGCCAAAGGGCACGCTGGGAGTTGTAGTTTTGCAACACCTTGAGTTCCAACTACAACTCCCATCATGCCCTTTGGTAGTCTGTGCATGCTGGGGGTTGTAGTTATGCAACAGCTGGAGGCACATTTCTTCTATGAAAAAGTGTGCATCCAGCTGTTGCATAACTACAACCCTCAGCATGCCCTCTGACTGTCAATGCATGCTGAGTGTTGCAAAACAGCTGGAGACACATTGATTGTGAAACAGAGTTTGTGTCCTAACTCAGTGTTTCGCAACCACTGTGCCTCCAGCTGTTGCAAAAATACAACTCCCAGAATGCACTGAGACACTGTACATGCTGGGAGTTATAGTTTTGCAAAAGATGGAGGCACATTGGTTGCGAAACACTGAGTTAAGTAATAGATTATCAGTATTTCACAATGTGCCTCCAGCTGTTGCATAACTACAACTTCCAGCATGTATGGTCAGTGCATGCTGTCAATGCATGCTGGGAGTTGTAGTTTTGCAACAGCTTGAGGTTTGCCCCCCCATGTGAATGTACAGGGTACATTCACACGGGAGGTGGTTTACAGCGAGTTTTGTGCTGCAAGTTTGAGATGCGGCAAATTTTCCGCCGCAGCTTAAACTCCCAGCGAGAAACTCACTGTAAACCCCTGCCCGTGTGAATGTACCCTAAAAACACTACACTACACCTACACAAAATAAAAAGTAAACCACTACATATAAATACGCCCTTACACAGTCCCCCCCTCCCCCAATAGAAAAAAAATTTAAAATTTATTTTACGGCACTGTTTCCAAAATGGAGCCTCCAGCTGTTGAAAAACAACAACTCCCAGTATTGCTGGACAGCCACTGACTGTCAAGGCATGCTGGGAGTTTTGCAACAGCTGGAGACACCCTGTTTGGGAAACACTGCCGTAGGGTATTTTGGTGGCGGATGCAAATCCCCAATTTAGGCCTCAAATGCACATGGTGCTCTCTTGTCTTGGAGCCCTGTCATATTTCAAGGCAATAGTTTAGTGCCACATATTGGGTATTTCCTTACTCAGGAGAAGTTGCATTACAAATTTTGGTGGGCTTTTTCTCCTTTTACCCCTTATGAAAAGGTAAAGTTGGGGTCTACACCAGCATGTTAGTATAAAAAAAAATATTTTTACACTAACATGCTGGTGTTGCCCCATACTTTTAATTTTCACAAGCGATAAAATGAAAAAAGACCCCCAAAACTTGTAACGCAATTTCTCTTGGGTACGGAAATACCCCATATGTGGGTGTAAAGTGATCTGCGGGCGCACAACATGGCTCAGAAGTAAGAGCACACCATGTACATTTGAGGTCAAAACTGGTGATTTGCACAGGAGTGGCTGATTTTACAGCGGTTCTGACATAAACGCAAAACAATAAATATCCACATGTGACCCCATTTTGGAAAATACACCCCTCAGGTAATGTAACAAGGGGTATAGTGAGCCTTAACACCCCACAGGTGTTTGACGAATTTTCGTTAAATTTGGATGTGAGAATGAAAAAAGAATTTTATTTCACTAAAATGCTGGTGTTACCCTAAATTTTTCATTTTTTACAAGGGAGAAACAGGAACAAAGCCCCCAAAATTTGTCCCCCATTTCTTCTGAGTAAGAACATACCCCATATGTGGATATAAAGTGCCCTGCGCCAATGGGCTTTTGGAGAGAGAATGTGTCTGAAATTGAAGGCCACATGTGTTTACAAAGCCCCCATAGTGCCAGAACAGTGGACCCCCCCCCCCACACACACACACACACATGTGACCCCATTTTGGAAACTACAAAAACTACTATTTTCCTTATAAGCAGAGAGTTTCAAAGTTAAAACATTTTTCATCAAATTTTAGAATTTTTGACCTAGAAATGATGCAAGTAGCAACAAAAATTTACCACTAACATAAAGTAGAATATGTCATGAAAAAACAATCTTGAAATCAGAATGAAAGGTAAAAGCATCCCAGAGTTATTAATGCTTAAAGTGACAGTGGTCAGATGTGCATATAAAGTGCTCTGCACCATTGGGCGTTTGGAGAGAGAATGTATGCGAAATTGAAGGCATGTGTGTTCCAAAGCCCCCATAGTGCCAGAACAGTGGACCCCCGCCCTCCTCCCCCCCCCCCCCCCCACATGTGACCCCATTTTGAAAACTACAAAAACTACTATTTTCCTTATATGCAGACAGTTTCAAAGTTAAAAAAAATGTCATGAAATTTTGGAATTTTTCACCTAGAAATGATGCAAGTATCAACAAATACCACTAACATAAAGTGGAATATGTCACGAAAAAACAATCTCGGAATCAGAATGATAAGTAAAAGCATCCCAGAGTTATTAATGCTTAAAGTGACAGTGGTCAGATGTGCAAAAAAATGATCTGGTCCTTAAGGGGTTAAGCCTACTTATTGTTTTAAAAAAAACTAGACGTTTTTAACAACAGTAGTACAATAATCTAAAAACCTGTAACCATGGGTATCATTTTATGTATTGACCCACAGAACAAAGATAACTGCCCTCATTTACTATTGCAAACCTGACAAACCCGCCAGATTATGGCGCATTGTGCCAGAATTTCTGTCTGCGCCACAATGTGTGCCAGAATTTGCGCCAGAAATGAGAAAACACTGACTAACTCTCCATTTTACAGAGAAAACCAGAAAAAGGGGAAAAGGGCGTGTTCCTGACGTTTTCACAAAAAAATAACATATTTATTAAGGTTTCCACATAAATTGTGGTGGATTTCAGCTGAGAAAAACCCTTCAGATCAGAACATGTGTAAAAAAGCAAAATGTAGGGAAAGTGGAAAATGTAGGGAAATCTTAGTAAATACTGTGGAAAATAAATTGTAGGGAATTAAAACCCACAAAGCTTCACTGCACTCTTAGTAAATGAGGGCCAATATGTCAGTTTTACTGTAAAGTATACTGGGTAAAAACACAACTCCCCAAAATCTGCAATTAATAGCCCTCAATATAGAAAAATAAGAAAGTTATAGGGGGGGGGGGGGGGGTCACAATAGGAAATGTTTGTTTTGTTTTCAATTTCTCTCCATAAATAATATTTTATGGTTGTGCTGTACATTTTATGGTAAAATGAAAAGTTTCATTACGAAGCACAAGAAAGAAGAAACAAGGCCTCAGAAAGATGAAAATGCAAACATTTTCAATGGCTGTGCCCTAAGGGCAAAATGTGCTGTTTCATTAAGGGGTTAAACTGCAAGTCCCAGCATACCATAACAATTTGCTACTTTCAAAATATACAAAAACTAGCAGTATCACAACAGTGCACAGTATCACTTAAGTTTATATTTTCTCCATTAGACACCAAAATATATAAAAATAATGGTGGTGCGGGATACACCACCATTATTTTCATATATATATTTTTTTATGATGGTAAATAAAAAAAAACTGAAGAATGTTCCCTTACAAATGACTGGTCACAATGTGTAGGCCTTAGGCTGTGTAATGACTTCCATTCATAACCAAGCCACGACAGCTATCACAGATCTCAGTAAATTATGACAGATGCAGTGACCTTTTATAATTTGTTTTTTTATTTGGTTTTTAGCTAGCCTTTCGTTATTGGCAAGAACAGCGCTGCAGACTGTGATATTATTGCTTCGAACAATGTGAACAGAAACAACAGTACCACAACAAAATATAATTTGGTCAATTTATCTATTTATAATGCTACTATTTTAGTCTATATTCTGATTGTGTTTTTTGCTCTAGGAGGAAATAGCTACTCATACTAAACCAATGTCTACAAGTGAAAATAGTTATAATGTGAAGCTATGTTTCTGTGATGCTCGGTAGATTTGCATGATACATGGCTTCACAAAGAAATATCTGATCACACACATCACTATGGGTATGACTATGAATATTTCAGTATAGATGAGAAATTGAACATTGACATTATATCCCGAATGGGCTCGCTGTGCTCCTAAATCACTGTTTGAGAAATGTTCTAACCTTCCCCAGCGTTCGTAACATTTAGTTCTGAATGTTGGTGCAGGTTTTGGGGGTCGCCATGCCCCCTCGTGACATCACTCCCCACCGCTCGTGATGTCATGCCCCGCCCCCTCAATGGCTGTCACACCCCCTCCCATAGAGTTGCATTGAGGGGGCAGGGAATGATGTCACAAGGGGCAGAGCTTGACATCGTGAGGGGGCGTGATGACCCCCGAAGCCTGCACCAGCGTTTGGAACTAAATGTTCCAAATGTTGGGGAGTGGAGTACCTCTTTAAAGGGGTACTCTGCTGTTAGACATCTTATCCCCTATCCAAGATAGGTTATAAGATGTCTGATCACGGGGATCCCGCTGCTGGAGACCCCCGCGATCACCCGCAGCACACGGCATTCTAATCAAATGCTGAGTTTCGCCGGCAGTGGTCGTGATGTTACGACCACGCCCCTTGTGATGTCACACTACGCTCCCTCCATTCATGTCTATGGGAGGGGTTTGACGGCCGACATGCCCCCTCCCATAGACCTGAATCGAGGTGGTGTGGTGTGACGTCACAAGGGGAGTGGCTGTGACATCACAATTATGGATGCCCGCTCCAAGCATTCTGAGCAAAATGTTCAGAACCATGGGGCACGGGAGTAACCCTTTAAAACAGGTGTATGATAGCCGATCACATGAGCTCGCTGGATTTCTGTACCATGTTTCTCTAAAATGATGAACTATTACATGCAATTGAAAGATCATTTACAATACATTGAGACAGGACCAACACATTCTTACAGAATTAATATCTAATAGCCAGTTACTTAGTTATTGTTACTTAGTTAAAAATAATGTTTAATTTATTGTTTTGTCAAAGTTATCACTTGCATAATTTTGTTTTAAAGCGACCCAATCACATTAAATCACAGTCTAATCTTCAGGTATCATATTAGAAAGCAGAGAGAGCTGAGCAGATGGATACATCTAGGTAGTTTAGAGGAAAATGTTCCAGAATAACTTATATTCATGTGTCATGTAAGTAGTCCTACTCATTGACAGTCATCTGTGTGTATGTGTGCATATAGCTGTCAATCACTGAGTAGGACCTCCCAATGCATAGAGCTGTCAATCACTGAGTAGGACCTCCTACATGACTACTTAGCCCAAAATGAGCAGATATTTATATGAATAAATGACAAATTATCCTGGAACGTTCCCCACAAAACTATATATCAATCTGCTTAGCTTCTCCTGTTCTATAACATAAGGCCTGCAGTTTAGCCTGTATTTCCAAAATTACAAGCTCCCTTTAACTTCTTCAGGACTGAACATTTGAAGCATTTTTTGTCATTTGGACAAAGGTTGTTTTTACACTTGTATTTGTGGTTTTCTTCTTTCTCATTTAACTCATTTAAAGGGGTACTAAACTGGAAAAAAACGTTTAAATCAACTGGTGCCAAAAAGTTACACAGATTTGTAAATTTCGTCTACTTAAAAATCTTAATCCTTCCAGTACTTATCAGTTGCTATATGCTCCAAAGAAGTTATTTTTCTTTTCTTTTTTTATTTCCTTTCTGTCTGACCACAGTGCTCTCTGCTGACACCTTTGTCCATTTTAGGAACTGTCCAGAGTAGGAGGAAATCCCCATAGCAACCCTCTCCTGCTCTGGACAGTTCCTAAAATGGACAGAGGTGTCAGCAGAGAGCACTGTGGTCAGACAGAAAGGAAATTCTGAAAGAAAAGAACTTCTTCTGGAGCATATAGCAGCTTAAAAGTACTGGAAGGATTAAGATCTTTTAATAAAATAAATTTACAAATCTGTTTAACTTTCTGGCACCAGTTGATTTAAACAAAAATATTTTCCAGGGGAGTACCCCTTTAACCTCTTATGGACACAGGGCATACCTGTACGCCCGACGCCCAGTCCCGGTATATAATGCGGGGTCACGCCCCTGTGATGCTGGGGGATCCCATCTGAACGAATAATATGGGAGTCACTAATAGGTTGTAAACCAGCATGGTACACTACACGCTATGATGCAACTGACACCCTTGGTATACTCTGTTTATGTGCAAGTATAATGCTAGTCTGCCCCCCTCATGAATAGTGCGTGTGTAAGTGGTTGTTCATCAGTATTTTGCACCTGTGTAACCTCCCCTTATATAGCATTGTGGCTGATCTGCATCATTGTGGGAATAGTTGTTTAACCCCTTAAGGATGCAGCCCATTTGGGCCTTAAGGATGCAGAAAATTTTATTTTTACGTTTTCATTTTTTCCTCCTCGCCTTCAAAAAATCATAACTCTTTTATATTTTCATCCACAGACTAGTATGAGGGCTTGTTTTTTGTGCAACCAGTTGTCCGTTGTAATGCCATCACTCACTTTACCATAAAATGTATGGCACAACCAAAAAATACTATTTGTGTGGGGAAATTAAAAAGAAAACCGCAATTTTGCTAATTTTGGAAGGTTTCGTTTTCACTCCGTACAATTTACGGTAAAAGTGACATGTGTTCTTTATTCTTTGGGTCAATATGATTAAAATATCTGTGATAACATACTTTTCTATTACTGTTGCGCTTAAAAAAAATCACAAACTTGACCTATAACTTTTTCATTTTTCCGTGTAAGCGGCAGTATGAGGGCTCATGTTTTGCGCCGTGATCTGTACTTTTTATTGATACCATATTTGCTTATATAAAACTTTTAATAAATTTTTTATTAATTTTTTTTGGAATAAAATGTTATAAAAAGCTGCTATTTTGGACTTTTTTTTTTTTACGTTCACGCCATTCACCGTGCAGTATCATTAACATTTTATTTTAATATTTCAGATATTTACACACGCGGCGATACCAAATATGTATATAAAATATTTTTTTAACACTTTTTGGGGGTGAAATAGGGAAAATGGGTCAATTTCCGTTTTTATTGGGGGAGAGGGGTTTTCACATTTTTTTACTTTTACTTTTTTTACTTTTATTTTTACACTTTAATAGTCCCCATAGGGGACTATTTAAAGCAATCATTCAATGGCTAATCCTGTTTAGTGCTATGTATAGGACACAGCACTGATCAGGGTTATCGGTCATCTTCTGCTCTGGTCGGCGGGAAGGCAGATGAGAGCAGAGGACTCCCGGAAGGCAGCGGAGGCAGGTGAGGGGACCTCCGGCTGATGTGCTGGATGATTGGATCGCTGCGGCAGCGCTGCGGGCAATCCGATCATCCAATTAAGTGACCGCGATGCTGCAGATGCCGTGGTCTGTATTGATCACGGCATCTGAGGGGTTAATGGCGGACATCCGCGGGATCGCGGATGTCCACCATTACCGGCGGGTCCCTGGCTGCGATCAACAGCCGGGACCTGCCGCACATGATCCGGGCATTCGCTCCGATGCCCGTGGTTATGCTTAGGACGTATATGTACGTCCTGGTGCGTTAAGTACCACGTCAGAAGGACGTACATTTACGGCACTCGTCGTTAAGGGGTTAACCTGCCCTTGTACCTGTAACCAGTCAGTGTGGTTTTTTTCTGTGAATTTTTTTTTCAGTATGTAACTTACAGGAAAACTGTCAGCCATTTCACCCACACTAAACCCAATACACTGGGTTATAGTGTGGGTGAACAGGAGTCCATACAAGGGACACTTACTTGTCTGCCTCCACTGGCTGCTGAGTTATACCCCGGTAAAGTTCCACTATTTGTCCCCAGCATCGTCCTTTCAGGGCTGGGCCCCGCCGGCTGTCTGCCTGTGCCGCGTCCTAAGCCCGCCCCCTTACTTAATATAATCATTATCTTCAACTCCACGTTCTAGTGACATGGAGTCACATGCCCCCTGAGCGCATCGCTCTGTCTGCAGAGCGCATGTGCTGAAGTTTTTACCCAGCTCTCACATCCTGATTACGCTGTGCAGAGCAGCTCTCCCAACGCACAGCTCTCACGTCATCAGGATGTGAGAGCTGGGTAAAAACTTCAGGGAGTATGTGACTTCATGTCAGGACGTGTAGGTGAAGATAATGATTATACTAAGTAAAGGGGCGCGCCTAGTGCACGGCACAGGCAGACGGCCGGCGGGGTGCCCGCCTTGAAAGCACTATGCTGGGGACAAACAGCGGAACTTTACTGGCGCATCACTTAGTGGCCAGTGGAGGCAGACAAGTAAATGACCCATGTATTGACTCCTGTTCACCCACACTATAACCCCGTGTATTGGGTTTAGTGTGGGTGAACTGGCTGACAGTTTTCCTTTAACTCTATTTTTCCATATGCAGTTAACTTTCCATATGAGTGGCTGCATGTAGACAGCTTTTCATCATATGTTTATATAGTAAAACTGAAAATGTGAAACGTTGCATGAGAAAAATGCAGTCCAACCCCTGTACCAATTTATACGAGACATGAAAAAAATATAGTGTATATTTAGAGTTCAGCAACATGCCTTATAGTTTCAGTGTATGCCTATGTATCACTCAAAGGACTTATGTTCATCAATTAGGGTAGCTTCACACATAGCGTAGCTTCACGGTATCTTCATGCCATAAAAAAATTAAACAGCTATGGATGATGCATGACAATGAAAAAAATACCTCCAGATGTTAGCTGGGAGTCAATAGGGAAATGTAAAAAGCTATACCTACAATACTTGAAGCTTCGGCTCAAAAACTGCAGTGGCAATTTTGCAAACAATTGCTGTGTGTTTCCAGCCTTAAAGGGGTACTCCACCCCTAGACATCTTATCCAAACGATAGGGGATAAAATGTCTGATCGCGGGGGTCCCGCCGTTGGAAACTCCCACGATCTCTCCTGCATCACCCTGTTATCTGCTGCACAGTGTGAACTTCGCTCCGTGCCTGATGACGGGCGATACAGGGGCTGGAAGTATTGTGGTGTCACGGCCCTGCCCCCTCAATACAAGTCTATGGGAGTGAGCATGACGGTCACCCCGCCCACTCCCATATAGTTACACTGAGGGGGCGGGCCGTGACGTCACGAATCGGCAGGGCCCTTGAACCTCATCTGAAACGGAGCGAAGTTCACTCCCTGCAGCAGATAACACAGGGTGCTGCAGGAGAGATCACGGGGGTTCCCAGCGGTGGGACCCCCACAATCAGACATCTAATCCCCTATACTTTGTATAGGGGATAAGATGTTTAGGGGAGGAGTACCCCTTAAAGTGGCGCTTTTTTTTGTTAGTGACAGTTTTTCCCAAATGCAATATGCTGTTTATATAGCGTTTTTTCTCATAGACCTTCACATTCTTCAAAATAAATCCTTGACTCATCACATGACCTCTAATGAGAAAAACGCAAGTGGAAACATTACCACAAAAAAAACCCATGTACTAATGCACACTATATGGAGGGGAAGGAAATGCCACAAACCTTTATCAGAGGGGACAAAAAATTGTGTTTTTCGTGGTGGTTTTTCAGGGGGAAAAAAAGATGATGGTAGCCTTATAGTGGTAAACTTGAGAATGATTTTGCTTGTGCCCCTTAAAGTAGTTTTTAAACTCTTTAATGAAAATAGTTACGTACAATCTGTCCTATATTCTCACCCTCCCTACATAATCTTTTTCTGAAATAAAAACGACACAAAAACGATGCATGTGAAAACATGCTAAAAAGAGATTAAATAGAATCTTCTCTATAGACCAGACCTCCCTTGTATGTGTGAAACCACTCTAGGTCTTCTCTTTCACTTTTCCTGTGCAATTAAATAAGTAATGCTGAGTAATAAAATAAACATGTCAAATGAAACTTTAATACTGAGAAATAAACCTTGGAATAAGAAGAGCCATTTAAAAAAAGCAAACATGGCAGCTTAGAAAAAAATAGCATTAATAAAAGAATAAAATGAACAATCTAGCCACGCAATAAATAAAAATAACACTCTGCAGTAATTCTGTACGTATCAAAATAAAGATCCCCCCAATATGTTTTAATATGCATATTACCATGTAGATTATCCATGACAGGGACATTTTCCTCCAGGGACAGGACATACTGCTAACTTTCACACAGATTTTTGCCTAATGGATAAGAATTAATATTATTATATATGTTGAAGTGAGTTAACCCCTTGGGGACCAAGCCCATTTTGACCCCTAGGGACCAGAGCATTTTTTGCAATTCTGACCACTGTCACTTTAAGCATTTATAACTCTGGGATGCTTGTACTGATGAATTTGATTCAGAGATAGTTTTTTTCATGACATATTCTACTTTATGTAAGGGGTAAATTTTCGTCGATACTTGCATCGTTTCTTGGTGAAAAATTCCAAAATTTCATGAAAAATTTGAAAATGTTGCCTTTTTGAAGCTTTGAGGCTCTCTGCTTGTAAGGAAAATAGACATACCAAATAAATTATATATTGATTCACATATACAATATGTCTACTTTATGTTGACATCATAAAGTTGACATGTTTTTACTTTTTGAAAACATCAGAGGGCTTCAAAGTTCAGCAGCAATTTTCCAATTTTTCAAGTAAATTTCAAAATCTGAATTTTTCAGGGACCAGTTCAGTTTTGAAGTGAATTTGAGGGTTTTTATGTTAGAAATACCACATAATGGACCCCATTATGAAAACTGCACACCTCAACGTATTCAAAATTACATTCAGATAGTTTGTTAACCCTTCAGGTGTTTCACAGGAATAGCAGCAAAGTGGAGGCGAAAATTCAAAATCTTCATTTTTTACACAAACATGTTCTTGTAGACCCATATTTTTTATTTTTACAAGGGGTAAAAAGAGAAAAAGCCCCCCAAAATATGTAACCCAATTTCTCTTGAGTAAGGAAATAGCTCATATGTGGATGTAAAGTGCTTTGTGGGTGCATTAGAGGGCTCAAAAGAGAAGGAGCGACAATGGGATTTTAGAGAGCGAATTTTGCTGAAATGGTTTTTGGGAGGCATGTCACCTTGAGGAAGCCCATATGGTGTCAGAACAGCAAAAAACACCCCACATGGCATACTATTTGAGAAACGACACCCTTCAAGGAAAGTAACAAGTGTTACAGTGAGCCTTAACACCCCACAGGTGTTTGACGAATTTTCAATAAAGTTGGACGTGAAAATGAAAAGCTTAATTTTTTTCACTAAAATGCTGATGTTACCCCAAATTTTTCATTTTCACAAGGGGTAATAGGTGAAAATGTCCCCCAAAATTTGAAATACAATTTCTCTTGAGTAAGGAAATATATCATATGTGGATGTAAAGTTATATGTGGGGGCACTAGAGGACTCATAAGGGAAGCAACGACATTGGGCTTTTGGAAAGCAAATTTTGCTGAAATGGTTTTTGCGGGGCATTTCTCATTTAAGAAGCCCCCATGGTACCAGAACAGCAAAAAACACACCACATGGTATACTATTTGGGAAACTGCACCTCTCAAGGAACGTAACAAGGGGTACAGTAAGCCTTAACACCCCACAGGTGTTTGAAGACTTTGCGTTGAAGTTGGACGTGAACATTTTTTTAAATTTTTTTTCTACTAAAATGCTGATGTTACCCCCAAATTTTTCATTTTCACAAGGAGTAATAGGTGAAAATGTCCCCCAAAATTTGAAATCCCATTTCTCTTGAGTAAGGAAATACCTCTTATGTGGATGTAAAGGGATTTGCGGGTGCACTAAAGGGCTAAAAAGGGAAGGAGCGACATTGGGCTTTTGGAAAGCGAATTTTGGTGAAATGGTTTCTGGGGGGCATGTCCCATTTAGGAAGCCCCCATGTGCCAGAACAGCGAAAAACACCCCATATGGCACACTGTTTGGGAAACTACACCCCTCAAGGAACGTAACAAGGGGTGCAGTGAGCATTTACGCCCCACTGGCATTTGACAGATCTTTGTAACAGTGGGCTGTGCAACTAAAAAAATTACATTTTTCTTTTTCACGAACCACTTTTTCAAAAAATCTGTCAGTCACCTGTGGGGTGTTAAGGCTCACTGTACCCCTTGTTACGTTCTGTGAGGGTTTTAGTTTCCAAAATGGGCTCACATGAGGGTATTTATTTATTTTGAGTTTATGCCAGAACCGCTGTAACCAGCAGCCACCCCTGTGCAAATCACCAGTTTAGGCCTCAAATGTACATGGCGCTTTCTCACTCCTGAACCTTGTTCTGTACTTGGGAGAAATTGTGTTACAAATTTTGGGGGTCTTTATTTCCTTTTACCTCTTATGAAAATGAACAGAATGGGGCAACACCAGCATGTTAGAGTAAAAAACTAACATGCTGGTGTAGACCCCAACTTTACCTTTTTCATAAGGGGCAAAAGGAGAAAAGGACCCCCAAAATTTGTAGCACAATTTCTCCCGAGTACGGAGATACCCCATGTGCGGCCCTAAACTGTTGCCTTGAAATACGACAGGGCTCTGCAGTAAGAGAGCGCCATGTGCATTTGAGGCCTAAATTAGGGATTTTCATAGGGGTGTACACGGATGCAAGCGTTACACTTGCCTCCTCCACCAAAAATACTATACGTCAGTTTTCCCCAAACAGGGTGCCTCCAGCTGTTGCAAAACTCCCAACATACCTGAAAAGTCAATGGCTGTCCGGCAATACTGGGAGTTGTTATTTTGCAACAGCTGGAGGCTCCGTTTTGGAAAAACTGACGTACAAGACGTTTTTTATTTTTATTGGAGTGTAAGGGTATAATGTATATGCGCACAGTGTAAGGGTATAGTGTATATGTAGTGTTTTACTCTTTATTTAGGGTCAGTGTAGTGTTTATAGGGTACATTCACACTGGTGGAGATTTACAGTGAGTTTCCCGCTTCAGCAGAAAATGTGCCGCATCTTTTGGGGTAGTTTTGGGGTAGCAACATCTGGAAGGACAGTGGTCTCCAAACTGTGGCCCTCCAGATGTTGCAAAACTACAACTCCCAGCATGCCCAGACAGCCAAAGGCATGCTGGGAGTTGTAGTTTTGAAACTCCTAGATACAGCAGTGAAGATCACTTTACGGCGATCTTCACAGCTGTATCTGGGAAACCTCCGCCTCCACTTGCCTACTCCTCCTGTTATAGCCGCCGGTCCCCTGTCCTCAGTCCGCTGGAACACAGGTAACCGGCGCTGGCGGTCCCCGCAACGGCCCTGCACATCGCCGCCATCTTATTCTTATTTTATTCTTATTAAAAATATCTTAAGGTCCTTCAAGCTCACAGGGACGGAGTAACCCGACATCATTGTGATACTGACAGATTAGGTCAGGGGAGACGTTCATTTCCCCTGCTCTGCCCCGACATCCAGGGGCGGGCAGAGTGGGGGAAATGAACGGTCGGCCAATCGCAGGGGATAGGAGGAGGTGTCACCCCTGCCACCTCGTTCCTATCCTTTAGCCCGATCATCCCTATTTTCCAGGCTATGGGTCATCAGAGACCTGATCAGCCCGGAATCGCTACGAATCGCCGATCTGAATTGAACTGGGTCTCAGGACCTCGCCACCAGGCATTTGCATGGGATGCCTGCTGAATGATTTCAGCAGGCATCCCGTTCCGATCCCCATCCGGCTAGCAGCGGGGATCGAAATTCCCACGGGGGTACAGGTACGCCCTTGGTCCTTAAGTACCAGGACGTAAGGGCATATCCATACGTCCGTGATCCCCAACAGGTTAAACTACATAACTTATGATGGAAAACAATAAGCTTAAGAGTTAAGTAGTTTATCTTGTTTCCCTAAATCTGCCAGTATCACAATGATGTCGGGTTACTCCGTCCCTGTGAGCTTGCAGGACCTTAGGATAATTTTATTAAGAATAAAACATAATGAGTAAATAGAGTGCCTGCCCCCACAAGGGGATATGAGGCTCCCTGTAACCACTTCCCCTGAGTAATTAAAACATATAACACAGAAATAACATTAAAGGGGTATTCCAAGATTTTGTTTTTATTTGTCTATGCTACAGGGGCTTGTAAAGTTAGTGTAGTTCATAATATAGTGTCTGTACCTGAATGTGATGATGGTATCACAAATTATTCTGGGAGTTTCACCTCAATATTTATTTTTAACGGCATGCAAAATACTCAGGTCTCCGGTTTTCCCAGGCTGCAGTGTGGCCGAGACCTTACATCACTAGTCAGGTGTGTAAAGGGAGCATGTCCTGCTTTAATGGGTGAATGACTACTGGGTGGAGAAGAAATCATTTTGCAAAAGCTGTAGCCGCCCTGGTTAGAAAACACTGGTCTTTTGAATGGAATGAAGGAAGTATGGGATTTGTAGTTTGATAGAACAACTCCAACAGGAAATACCCAGTTCACAAAAAGATAGCCACAGCATAATGGTAATCTCACAACATAGCCATGTAGCCCCAAGACAAGCAGGGATCCTTCCTAAGCATGTCCATTACTGTCTGGCAGGTATGTACTAAAATCACCGTTGGTGGATAACCCCTTTAAGAGGCAGGAAAGCTTGTGCTGCTGACGGACTAAGGGAAACAAAATTAACTACTTAAATCTTAAGATTCTCTATCATCTGTCAGCAGCACAATGATGGGGATTTGCTTAGTAACCCCAGGGTGGGATTATAATTTAACAGCATCTATTACAGTCTTTGGAAAGTTAGATTTTAAGAAGATAAATCCTCCAGTCTGTAACGCTTAAAAAAAAAAGGTCAAGGGGGCCCAAGAGGCAGCGAACATTCAAGTATAGTGGGCATTTGTAAATACAGGCGGATCCATGTCAGTCGCTAGCCAAGAAGAAGAGATACAATCACAAAACCATCTGGATATTTTGGGTTTGGAGACTTAATTACCGTGCTTTGTACCCTGGTATAACACAAACAGATTATTCTCCTTCCTAAAGGGATTCATCCTTTGAAGATAATTTTTTTTTAGACATTTTAGAGAAGATCCAAGGTTTTTAATTTCTTATCTTCAACAGTAGAAACCTGGTTACGATTAGTGAAAGTAGGGACTTTTTGAGTAAAATATAGCAAAAATTTCAGTACAACTTTATCAGGTAGAACGTAGTATAAGGTTCTCTAGCTGAGAGGACCTGTAGTTTTCCCACTCTCTAGGCAGAAGTGAAAAGGCAACCTTAAGAGAGAGATTTTTCAAGCTCCTGGTAGAAGCTTGTTTCCTCAAGGGGCTCAAATGGAGGAGCACACAGTTTCTTTAACACTATAGATAAAGTTCTTATAAAGTCTCCTCTGCTCTGGAGAGTAGAGGGTTAATGGATCTTATTGTTTTATCTTTAAAACTTTTATTTGCCAAGTGCCAATTTAGATCTCTCATATCCATAATCAGCCTGTACTTCCCCGATGGTTTGTTCACCAGAAAGACTGGGGAATAAACACCCTGTTAAAATTCTGAAGGGAAACTAGCTCCAGGGCGGCTAAGGAAATTAATTCTAGGATTTAGGGTTCCAGAAGTCCCTAGGAAACTAAGTACCTTTCTGTGGGAGCAAGAATATTTGAAGAGAATAACCCTCTCAAAAAATTCTCAGGACCCAAGGGTCCTTTGCATAATAGACCAATGCGAGACAGCCGCCCACTGGTGTACCTGGGATTGGAATTTTACACGGAAGGAATTTCCCTTTTAGAGGTTTTGGAACCAATGTCTTTGAGGAAATCTTCTAAAGGATTAGAAGTCTAAGGTAAGAAATTCCCTTTTTTTATTGGAGAGATCCTTCATCAATATTTCTAACTTGGGCCCAAAGAGATACCTGGAACATACTACAGATTGCAGAGATGGAACTTTGAAGGGTTGTCCCTTAGCTGGGTGGTGGTCTGCAATTTGATAAGAGCAGGCACATTCAATTTATGATGGCGCTGACTACAGCCAACTACAGATGTTCTCCTTAGAGGCACCTCGATCCTACGATCCATAGGATCACAAAGGCTGGACTTGTCTTCAGACAATAATCCTCTTGGACAACTTCGCAATTGCCATGTCCACTTTATGACACCACCAGAGACTTTTCAAGCTTTTCCTACTCAGCCTTATGGTGGACTGGTGAGAGCTTCTTCTCACATAAAGGCCCTAGGCTCTTTGGAAGTGGATGGGGCCTCCGACAAAACAGCAGGCTGACCCTTGGTCTGTACTAGCTGAATTAACTTTTTGAGTCTTTCCAGTAGGAAATAATATCTTTCCAAACTCTATGGTATCATCATCAGAAGAATTAGAATAGATGACAATTCCCTCCTCAATAATTCTAACCTTTTCCTCCATCAGAACAGGGGAGGAACATCTGTACCTCGATTTCTTTCTAGCAGCTCCAAGAGACTGAGAATCAATCCAGCCTCTTTATATAGAGTCCAGGAGGAAGCAGACATAAGCTTCTCCTGACAGAGTCCAGAAGGAAGCAGAAAAAGCTTCTCCTGACAAAGCCTAATAAACAATAATAATAATAATATAATATATACATGACATATCCATAGCCTGATCCAGCCTCTTTATATAGAAACCAGAAGGAAACAGACATAAGCTTCTCCTGACAGAGCCTAATAAACAACAATAATAATGTAATATATACATGACATATCCATAGCCTGATCAATCCTCTTTATATAAAGTCCAGGAGAAAGCAGACATAAGCTTCTCCTGACAGAGACTAATAAAAATAATAATAATAATCATAATGTAATATTTACATGACATATCCATAGCCTGATCAATTCTCTATATATAGAGTCCAGGAGGAAGCAGACATAAGCTTCTCCTGACAGAGACTAATAAACAATAATAATAATAATGTAATATGTACATGACATATCCATAGTTTGATCAATCCTCTTTATATGGAGTCCAGGAGGAAGCAGACATAAGCTTCTCCTGGCAGAGACTAATAAACAATAATAATTATAATGTAATATATACATATAATAAACTTGACATATCTATAGCCTGAATAATCATTTTGAAAAAAATGATATAGCAGGAGCAACAATCCATAGAGCTACAGTCTGTCTTCATCCAGCAGAGAGACGGCAGTCAGCTGATCAATCTGCTGATCCTCCAGTCAGCTGATCTTCCAGTCAGCTGATCCTCCAAATAAGGTCACTCCCAGATAACAGCAGGGATTCCCTGAGCCCTCTCCTATACGCGCAGGGGAGAGATTTAAAAACATCATGACCGCAGCAAGATGTAATATAGAGGAGAATCCCCTGTACTGAAGTGGCACACATCCCCACCTGAGCCGAAGACAGACACCAGGCACAGCGCAGCAAGCATAGCGCCACATTCAGCAACCCTGCCCCTGGCTCCCCCCTATCTCTAACAGCAAGGAGCATGCCAAAAAAAGAACACACACACACCAGAGCTTAGTCCCCCTGACAAAAAACTCAGGGGGTAGTGGTTACAGGGAGCCTTATATACCCTTGTCGGGGGAGGGGCTCTATTTACTCATATTGTTTTATGCTTATCAAAGTTATCCTAAGGTCCTGCAAGCTCAGAGGGCGGAGTTACCCACCATCATTGTGCTGCTGACAGACTTAGGGAAAACATAAATCAATGATAGACTGGTTAGAAGAGAGGGGGAACCTGCCTACAAAAGCTTACACTACTCATGGACGGGGAATGAATTAACAGGTGAGGAGAGAAGATGCTCATATTTCAAACTATTGTCAACAGAGTTTTTGCAGGTTGTAGACTTTTCTGTATTGATGGGTTTTGAGTTAGTGAATAACTGAAAATAGTGATGGGGATGATAAATATAAATAATGCACGGGACAACAAAAATAAACAAACTAAAAAAACAAAAATAAAAATAAGGATAGAGAATACACAAATAATAATGGTGATAATTAGATGATAGATATAGATGTAGAGGAGAAAAGGGAAAGAGAACGGTGAATAGTGGAGTAAGAATAGATTATAATAGAATAGAAAAGAAGAGATCGGTTTTGCTCAAAACAAAATTTATGAATGTAAATCAAAGTAAAAATAAAACATACAATTATCACGAAGTAACCACAGGGCCCTTGTGGCTACTATCTAAAACAATTGATTATAAATAATGGATTAACCCCTTTAAAAATTAAAAAGTACCTATCATCAACTGCACTCTCCCTAATCCCCCTCCCAATCTGTCCCTGACTCTAACTGTATCTCTGCACTTTTTTTTTTCAAAACCCCCTAAAAATACCTTAATTCATTCATCTTCGGCAGCTCAGTTATCTGCCTTGTGCCAGGGGAGAAAGTGGGCATGGCACGCCAGGCAAAGCGTCAATCAGGCAGGGACGTCAGCCTCTGAGTCTCTGAGTTTCCTAGAAGAGCAGCGCTCCACTGTCTCTGGGCCAGCACACGCTGCCTCTCCTTGTCAGGGGGCGGAGCCTGAAGACACGGCTGGTCGGCAGAGTCAGGAGCGCACCCTGCAGTAATAGGAGCACAGCGCTCACTCCCACCTCTCTGATTGACAGGCAGGGAGCTGCACTGAGTCTGTGATTTCGGAATGAATGATGAAAAATGAAAAATGAAAATAGACATAAAAGGAATTATTTTTTAAAATACAATCCTATTACAAAGTTGATCTATATAAAATAAGCTATAACATATAAAAAACAATTGATGATAGGTACTCTTTAAGATTCAAAATAGGAGCAATGCATTATATCAAATTGATCTATAGAAAAAAAAATAGAATAACAATGTGTCCTGAACAGGAAAAAAAAGTTGCAGAAATGAAAGCAGTGTCTCTTGCTGTATTGAAACTGTAATAATGTTTTTGGCAGACAGTTCTTGAGTATATGCACACTGTGTGTGCCGAAAATAGATTGATGCAGTATTCCCTACATTTTGCACTTTTCCCTACGTTTTGCTTTCTTAACACCTGCTCTGAGCTGTCGGGGACACGCCCCTTTTTGACAACCACTCCCGTTTCCCCACAGGTCACACCCCTTTTGGGGGTTTTCTCAGTAAAATGGAGAGTTGGTCAGTTTTTTTTTTTCAATTCTGGCACAGACAAAATTTCTTGCGCATTGCTCCAAAGTCTAGCTCACAACCTGACAAAACATGTCGGCTTTACAATAGTAAATCAGGGCCAATATGTGCCGTAGTAACACACATGAAATAAGTCGGTCAGAAAAAATAAATCTTATAAATGTAGTTATTTGGGTGCTGAAGATATTGTACAATACGTGTATTAATCCTTAATAGTCTTTGTACACTATGTGTTGTAACAGTTACACTGATATAACAGTAATGCTTATGTAACATTTTATATAAGTTCATAGAAAATTGGGGATTTTCCTAGTCTTGATGATGAAAAATATAGATTTTATTAAAGACAGGAGGTGAATATTATGCAAATTCTTCTTTACTAGCTCATATAGCAGCAAACAAAGGGTTAAAGAAAAACATAGTGTAATGCACAAAAACTTAGTGTAACCATGCGTACAATATATGTGAACAGCCAATCATATAAAGGCAACAACAGATGGTAAAGTCCCAACTGAAATATCCTCTTCTTTGTAGCGAAGGTTAAGTATCCAAAATCAGATATAGTTCAGTGAAGAGAACAGGAACGGGAGGAATAAAACTTGACAATGAAGAGTCCATAGAGAAGATGGAATAACAGCAGAAAATGAAGAATCTCCCATGAAGAATAGTTATGCTGAAAAGAGAGCAAAAACTGTGATAAAATAGGATAGGTAACAGAGAGGGATAATATTTGCCTCCTGTCTTTAATAAAATCTACTCCCGAAGCTTCCGGATCTGGGCGCCAACTGAAAAATTTTGGAAGTTGGCGATTGAGTCAAGATGTGAACCGGTCCATTTGAAGGGGACCCCATAGATTGTAAATTTGAGAGAAAACAGAAGAATCCAGACGCCAGTCGCTGGAATCGGATAGAAAACGTGAATTCCAATCCGCAACAGAATTTGAAAGATCTGGAAGGTATTCCTTCTTGAGGACAATATCCTTGTCTAAGCAGAAATGCCTAAAATCTTTTGTAATATCCGATAAAACTTTTGATCTTGTGCCACCCAGAAAATTGACATACTGAACAGCAGAAATGTTGTCCATATTCAAGAGGACACAACAATGAGATCTGTCTTTGATAAAGCTCTTCAAGCTATTCAATTTTTTGCAAATCCTGCCAGAAGTTCTAAACAATTGATATGCAATAAAGATTATTCTGTGGACCATTTGGCTCCTGTGGACAATTGACCGCAATGAGCTCCCCAACCGGGTCGACTCGCATCAGATTCTATTATAAGGCCCAGAAGAGAATGGAAAAATGGCCTTTCCATTCCAAGATTCTATGTGGTTTAACCACCAAAGCAGTTTGTCCCTTGTTTCGGGAGTAAGAAATATCAAATCCATATAACCCAGACCTTCTCTCAAATGTTGTTTCTTGAGACGTTGAAGGGTTCTGTAGTGAAGGGGAGCCGAAAAAAGTCTTTAATCGAGGCTGCAAGTAGTCCTATGATTCGAGCAATGGTTCTCAAAGAAATAATTTGCTTGTTTAGAACAGAGATAATCTCTCTTTGGATAGTCTTCAATCTCCTGGAGGGAAGACTCAAGGTTGCTAGACTGGTATTGACCATGAATCCAAAAAATTCCACTTCCCTTGAAGGGGTCAGAATGGACTTCTTGAAATTGATTAGAAATCCCAAATCAGTCAATAAAGACAGAGTCCAATGATTATGAAGATAAAATAGGGAATGAGACTGAGCCATAATAAGGATATCGTCTAAGTATATTATCAAACGGACATCTCGACTTCTGAGCATAGCTACTACAGGCTTCATTATTTTTGTAAAGCACCAAGGTGCGGAAGCCAGACCGAATGGGAGGCAACTGAATTGCCAAATCTGAATTTTTCATAAAAAACATAGGTAATCTCTTGAATACAGATGAATTGAAACCGTTAGCAATGCATTCTTTAGATCAATTTTTTATCAACCAATCTCCTTGACGTAGTAAATCTCTTAGTAAATGAATCCCTTACATTTTGAAGTGTTGATACTTCACAAAATTGTTTAGGATTCTGAGGTTGATAACCGGTCTGTAGCCACCATATTTCTTTTTCACTAAAAAGATATTGCTCAGAAATAGATTTGGATGTGGAGAGACAGGAACAATGTAATTTTTTAAAGATAATTCTTCTATTTCTGAGTCTACGAGAAGTTGATCTTCCTTTGAAAATTGGATGGGGTGAGGGAGATGTGTTTGAAAAGGAAAACTTACAAACTCTATCTGGAATTCTAGAATGGATTTTAACAACCAAACATCCGAAATTATCATGGACCAAACTCAGGAAAAATACTTTAATCTTCCTCCGAGAGGAACGTGGGAAAAAGGTGAAAACATTAAAGGGGTTCTATGGCACTAAGACATCTTATCCCCTATCCAAAGGATAGGGGATAAGATGCCTGATCGCGGGGTCCCGCTGCTGGGAACTCCCGTGATCTTTAACGCAGCACCTCGTTACCATCAACCCCCGGAGCATATTCGCTCCGGGTCTGATGACTGCCAATCAGAGGGCTGGAATATTGTGACATCACGGCTCCACCCCCGTGTGATGTCACTTGAGGCAATAAAATAAGAATCTGGTTTATTTCTAGCAGATTTATGATCCCATTTATGTAGTTCTTCCCCATGGGTTGAGGGTCTGGAGTGTGTAGGTAAAACGTTGGATTTTTTGCTATGCTTAGCATGTGATTTATCATAAGATACTTGATCCCTTATGTCTTTAGATTGTTTCTTGGACACATTGTAAAAGGAATCGTCCTGACAATGATGCCTCTTATGTGACACCTTGCCAATTTTTTGAAAGCCTTTAGCCAAATGAGAGGTTGAACCATCAACTGACCAATAAGTATCAGAAGGAGTAGAGAAATGAGGTTTAGAGAATTTTTGATGGGCAGACTGGGACATAGCAGCTGCTACAGATTTCGCTATACAGTCCTGCATAGAGGACATTGATTTATTAACAGTGTCAGGACAATTGAGTGGATGTGATCCTCGCTAACATATGTGACCTCTTTAATTTCAGTTACAGGTGTGTCCAGGTCATCAGAGGCCATATTGAAATAAATATATTAATATCTATCTATAACCAATAATATCAATAAATATATATTAACCCCTTAAAGACCAAGAATTTTTCAGTTTTTGCACTTTCATTCTTTCCTCCTTACCTTTTAAAAATCATAACCCTTTCAATTTTGCACCTGAAAATCCATATGAAGGCTAATTTTTAGCGCCACCAATTCTACTTTGTAATGACATTAGTCATTTTACCCAAAAATCTATGGTGAAATGGGGAACAAAAAATCATTGTGTGACAAAATTGAAGAAAAAACACCATTTAGTAAATTTTGCTTCCATTTCTACGCCGTACATTTTTCAGTAAAATGACACTTTATGTTTATTCTGTAGGCCTATATGATTAAAATGATACCCTACTTATATAGGTTTGATTTTGTCGTACTTTTGGAAAAAATTATAACTACATACACGAAACTCCTATAACCCCTATAACTTTTTTAGTTTTCCATGTATGGGGTGGTATAAGGGCAAATTTTTTTGCGCCGTGATCTGAAGTTTTAATTGGTACCATTTTTGTTTAGATGGGACTTTTGAATTGCTTTTTATTCCTTTTTTTATGGTATGAAAAGTGACCAAAAAGACACTATTTTGGACTTTGGACATTTTTTGCATGTAAGCCATTGACTGTGCGCTTTAATTTACAATATATTTTTATAGTTCGGACATTTACGCACGTGGCGTTACCATATATGTTTATTTTTATTACGGTTATATATTTTTTATATGGAATTTGGGAAAAGGGGGGGGATTTAAACTTTTAATAAGGAAGGGGTTAATGTGTGTGTTTTTAAACTTTTTTTTTTTTACTTTTTTTAGGGGACTTTTAGGAGGAATCATTTGATTCCTCATACAGATCAATGGGGTTACATAAATGGGGTTACATAAATCCTACCAGGCTTCATCATTCTGAGCACCGGAGCGGTACTCAGAGGTAAGCCCTCAAGCTACCTCAGCAGTGGATGGCCCCCCCGCGATCGCGCTGAGGGGGGCGATCCTTGGTTCCAACCACCGTGTCTTTGTGCGATGCAGAAAAGGTGAACAGATGGACTCTACATGCCTGGTTCCCACCATGAAGCATGGAGGACGAGGTGTGATGGTGTGAGGGTGCTATACTGGTGACACTGTTGGGGATTTATTCAAAATTGAAGGCATACTGAACCAGCATGGCTACCACAGCATCTTGCAGTGGCATACTATTCCATCCGGTTTGCGTTTAGTTGGACCATCATTTATTTTTCAACAGGACAATGA
Organism: Hyla sarda; assembly: GCF_029499605.1. Taxonomy (NCBI): domain Eukaryota; kingdom Metazoa; phylum Chordata; class Amphibia; order Anura; family Hylidae; genus Hyla; species Hyla sarda. The sequence continues at coordinate 260,220,044 of NC_079192.1, read as the reverse complement.
CCCCAAACACACCTCCAGGCTGTGTAAGGGCTATTTGACCAAGAAGGAGAGTGATGGGGTTCTGCGCCAGATGACCTGGCCTCCACAGTCACCGGACCTGAACCCAATGAAGGCAAAAGGGCCAACAAGTGCTAAGCATCTCTGGGAACTCCTTCAAGACTGTTGGAAGACCATTTCAGGTGATTACCTCTTGAAGCTCATCAAGAGAATGGCAAGTGTGCAAAGCAGTAATCAAAGCAAAAGGTGGCTACTTTGAAGAACCTAGAATATGACATATTTTCAGTTGTTTCACAATTTTTTGTTATGTCTATAATTCCACATGTGTTAATTCATAGTTTTGATGCCTTCAGTGTGAATCTACAATTTTCAAAATAAAGAAAACTCTTTGAATGAGAAGGTGTGTCCAAACTTTTGGTCTGTACTGTGTGTATATATATATATATATATATATATATATATATATATAGAAAGATAAATAAAGTATAAGGTACCAAAATATATAAATAGAAATATAGATATATAAAGATAATGTAAGAATAAATAAATAATTATATATATATATATATATATATATATATATGTTACGCCGAGCGCTCCGGGTCCCCGCTCCTCCCCGGAGCGCTCGCCTCTCTCTCGCTACCGCAGCGCTCCGGGCAGCTCCACTGACCCGGTGCGCTGCGATACCGTCTCCAGCCGGGATGCGATTCGCGATGCGGGTAGCGCCCGCTCGCGATGCGCATCCCGGCTCCCGTACCTGACTCGCTCTCCGTCTGTCCTGTCCCGGCGCGCGCGGCCCCGCTCCCTAGGGCGCGCGCGCGCCGGGTCTCTGCGATTTAAAGGGCCACTGCGCCGCTGATTGGCGCAGTGGTTCCAATTAGTGTGTTCACCTGTGCACTCCCTATTTATACCTCACTTCCCCTTCACTCCCTCGCCGGATCTTGTTGCCATTGTGCCAGTGAAAGCGTTTCCTTGTGTGTTCCTAGCCTGTGTTCCAGACCTCCTGCCGTTGCCCCCGACTACGATCCTTGCTGCCTGCCCCGACCTTCTGCTACGTCCGACCTTGCTTCTGCCTACTCCCTTGTACCGCGCCTATCTTCAGCAGCCAGAGAGGTTGAGCCGTTGCTAGTGGATACGACCTGGTCACTACCGCCGCAGCAAGACCATCCCGCTTTGCGGCGGTCTCTGGTGAAAACCAGTAGTGACTTAGAACCGATCCACTAGCACGGTCCACGCCAATCCCTCTCTGGCACAGAGGATCCACTACCTGCCAGCCGGCATCGTGACAGTAGATCCGGCCATGGATCCCGCTGAAGTTCCTCTGCCAGTTGTCGCCGACCTCACCACGGTGGTCGCCCAGCAGTCACAACAGATAGCGCAACAAGGCCAACAGCTGTCTCAACTGACCGTGATGCTACAGCAGCTACTACCACAGCTTCAGCAATCATCTCCTCCGCCGGCTCCTGCACCTCCTCCGCAGCGAGTGGCCGCTTCTGGTCTACGACTATCCTTGCCGGATAAATTTGATGGGGACTCTAAATTCTGCCGTGGCTTTCTTTCCCAATGTTCCCTGCACTTGGAGATGATGTCGGACCAGTTCCCTACTGAAAGGTCTAAGGTGGCTTTCGTAGTCAGCCTTTTGTCTGGAAAAGCTCTGTCATGGGCCACACCGCTCTGGGACCGCAATGACCCCGTCACTGCCTCTATACACTCCTTCTTCTCGGAAATTCGAAGTGTCTTTGAGGAACCTGCCCGAGCCTCTTCTGCTGAGACTGCCCTGTTGAACCTGGTCCAGGGTAATTCTTCCGTTGGCGAGTACGCCGTACAATTCCGTACTCTTGCTTCAGAATTATCCTGGAATAATGAGGCCCTCTGAGCGACCTTTAAAAAAGGCCTATCCAGCAACATTAAAGATGTTCTGGCCGCACGAGAAATCCCTGCTAACCTACATGAACTCATCCATCTTGCCACTCGCATTGACATGCGTTTTTCCGAAAGGCGTCAGGAGCTCCGCCAGGATATGGACTTTGTTCGCACAAGGCGTTTTTTCTCCCCGGCTCCTCTCTCCTCTGGTCCCCTGCAATCCGTTCCTGTGCCTCCCGCCGTGGAGGCTATGCAGGTCGACCGGTCTCGCCTGACACCTCAAGAGAGGACACGACGCCGCATGGAGAATCTCTGTCTGTACTGTGCCAGTACCGAACACTTCCTGAAGGATTGTCCTATCCGTCCTCCCCGCCTGGAAAGACGTATCCTTTGAAGATAATTTTTTTTTAGACATTTTAGAGAAGATCCAAGGTTTTTAATTTCTTATCTTCAACAGTAGAAACCTGGTTACGATTAGTGAAAGTAGGGACTTTTTGAGTAAAATATAGCAAAAATTTCAGTACAACTTTATCAGGTAGAACGTAGTATAAGGTTCTCTAGCTGAGAGGACCTGTAGTTTTCCCACTCTCTAGGCAGAAGTGAAAAGGCAACCTTAAGAGAGAGATTTTTCAAGCTCCTGGTAGAAGCTTGTTTCCTCAAGGGGCTCAAATGGAGGAGCACACAGTTTCTTTAACACTATAGATAAAGTTCTTATAAAGTCTCCTCTGCTCTGGAGAGTAGAGGGTTAATGGATCTTATTGTTTTATCTTTAAAACTTTTATTTGCCAAGTGCCAATTTAGATCTCTCATATCCATAATCAGCCTGTACTTCCCCGATGGTTTGTTCACCAGAAAGACTGGGGAATAAACACCCTGTTAAAATTCTGAAGGGAAACTAGCTCCAGGGCGGCTAAGGAAATTAATTCTAGGATTTAGGGTTCCAGAAGTCCCTAGGAAACTAAGTACCTTTCTGTGGGAGCAAGAATATTTGAAGAGAATAACCCTCTCAAAAAATTCTCAGGACCCAAGGGTCCTTTGCATAATAGACCAATGCGAGACAGCCGCCCACTGGTGTACCTGGGATTGGAATTTTACACGGAAGGAATTTCCCTTTTAGAGGTTTTGGAACCAATGTCTTTGAGGAAATCTTCTAAAGGATTAGAAGTCTAAGGTAAGAAATTCCCTTTTTTTATTGGAGAGATCCTTCATCAATATTTCTAACTTGGGCCCAAAGAGATACCTGGAACATACTACAGATTGCAGAGATGGAACTTTGAAGGGTTGTCCCTTAGCTGGGTGGTGGTCTGCAATTTGATAAGAGCAGGCACATTCAATTTATGATGGCGCTGACTACAGCCAACTACAGATGTTCTCCTTAGAGGCACCTCGATCCTACGATCCATAGGATCACAAAGGCTGGACTTGTCTTCAGACAATAATCCTCTTGGACAACTTCGCAATTGCCATGTCCACTTTATGACACCACCAGAGACTTTTCAAGCTTTTCCTACTCAGCCTTATGGTGGACTGGTGAGAGCTTCTTCTCACATAAAGGCCCTAGGCTCTTTGGAAGTGGATGGGGCCTCCGACAAAACAGCAGGCTGACCCTTGGTCTGTACTAGCTGAATTAACTTTTTGAGTCTTTCCAGTAGGAAATAATATCTTTCCAAACTCTATGGTATCATCATCAGAAGAATTAGAATAGATGACAATTCCCTCCTCAATAATTCTAACCTTTTCCTCCATCAGAACAGGGGAGGAACATCTGTACCTCGATTTCTTTCTAGCAGCTCCAAGAGACTGAGAATCAATCCAGCCTCTTTATATAGAGTCCAGGAGGAAGCAGACATAAGCTTCTCCTGACAGAGTCCAGAAGGAAGCAGAAAAAGCTTCTCCTGACAAAGCCTAATAAACAATAATAATAATAATATAATATATACATGACATATCCATAGCCTGATCCAGCCTCTTTATATAGAAACCAGAAGGAAACAGACATAAGCTTCTCCTGACAGAGCCTAATAAACAACAATAATAATGTAATATATACATGACATATCCATAGCCTGATCAATCCTCTTTATATAAAGTCCAGGAGAAAGCAGACATAAGCTTCTCCTGACAGAGACTAATAAAAATAATAATAATAATCATAATGTAATATTTACATGACATATCCATAGCCTGATCAATTCTCTATATATAGAGTCCAGGAGGAAGCAGACATAAGCTTCTCCTGACAGAGACTAATAAACAATAATAATAATAATGTAATATGTACATGACATATCCATAGTTTGATCAATCCTCTTTATATGGAGTCCAGGAGGAAGCAGACATAAGCTTCTCCTGGCAGAGACTAATAAACAATAATAATTATAATGTAATATATACATATAATAAACTTGACATATCTATAGCCTGAATAATCATTTTGAAAAAAATGATATAGCAGGAGCAACAATCCATAGAGCTACAGTCTGTCTTCATCCAGCAGAGAGACGGCAGTCAGCTGATCAATCTGCTGATCCTCCAGTCAGCTGATCTTCCAGTCAGCTGATCCTCCAAATAAGGTCACTCCCAGATAACAGCAGGGATTCCCTGAGCCCTCTCCTATACGCGCAGGGGAGAGATTTAAAAACATCATGACCGCAGCAAGATGTAATATAGAGGAGAATCCCCTGTACTGAAGTGGCACACATCCCCACCTGAGCCGAAGACAGACACCAGGCACAGCGCAGCAAGCATAGCGCCACATTCAGCAACCCTGCCCCTGGCTCCCCCCTATCTCTAACAGCAAGGAGCATGCCAAAAAAAGAACACACACACACCAGAGCTTAGTCCCCCTGACAAAAAACTCAGGGGGTAGTGGTTACAGGGAGCCTTATATACCCTTGTCGGGGGAGGGGCTCTATTTACTCATATTGTTTTATGCTTATCAAAGTTATCCTAAGGTCCTGCAAGCTCAGAGGGCGGAGTTACCCACCATCATTGTGCTGCTGACAGACTTAGGGAAAACATAAATCAATGATAGACTGGTTAGAAGAGAGGGGGAACCTGCCTACAAAAGCTTACACTACTCATGGACGGGGAATGAATTAACAGGTGAGGAGAGAAGATGCTCATATTTCAAACTATTGTCAACAGAGTTTTTGCAGGTTGTAGACTTTTCTGTATTGATGGGTTTTGAGTTAGTGAATAACTGAAAATAGTGATGGGGATGATAAATATAAATAATGCACGGGACAACAAAAATAAACAAACTAAAAAAACAAAAATAAAAATAAGGATAGAGAATACACAAATAATAATGGTGATAATTAGATGATAGATATAGATGTAGAGGAGAAAAGGGAAAGAGAACGGTGAATAGTGGAGTAAGAATAGATTATAATAGAATAGAAAAGAAGAGATCGGTTTTGCTCAAAACAAAATTTATGAATGTAAATCAAAGTAAAAATAAAACATACAATTATCACGAAGTAACCACAGGGCCCTTGTGGCTACTATCTAAAACAATTGATTATAAATAATGGATTAACCCCTTTAAAAATTAAAAAGTACCTATCATCAACTGCACTCTCCCTAATCCCCCTCCCAATCTGTCCCTGACTCTAACTGTATCTCTGCACTTTTTTTTTTCAAAACCCCCTAAAAATACCTTAATTCATTCATCTTCGGCAGCTCAGTTATCTGCCTTGTGCCAGGGGAGAAAGTGGGCATGGCACGCCAGGCAAAGCGTCAATCAGGCAGGGACGTCAGCCTCTGAGTCTCTGAGTTTCCTAGAAGAGCAGCGCTCCACTGTCTCTGGGCCAGCACACGCTGCCTCTCCTTGTCAGGGGGCGGAGCCTGAAGACACGGCTGGTCGGCAGAGTCAGGAGCGCACCCTGCAGTAATAGGAGCACAGCGCTCACTCCCACCTCTCTGATTGACAGGCAGGGAGCTGCACTGAGTCTGTGATTTCGGAATGAATGATGAAAAATGAAAAATGAAAATAGACATAAAAGGAATTATTTTTTAAAATACAATCCTATTACAAAGTTGATCTATATAAAATAAGCTATAACATATAAAAAACAATTGATGATAGGTACTCTTTAAGATTCAAAATAGGAGCAATGCATTATATCAAATTGATCTATAGAAAAAAAAATAGAATAACAATGTGTCCTGAACAGGAAAAAAAAGTTGCAGAAATGAAAGCAGTGTCTCTTGCTGTATTGAAACTGTAATAATGTTTTTGGCAGACAGTTCTTGAGTATATGCACACTGTGTGTGCCGAAAATAGATTGATGCAGTATTCCCTACATTTTGCACTTTTCCCTACGTTTTGCTTTCTTAACACCTGCTCTGAGCTGTCGGGGACACGCCCCTTTTTGACAACCACTCCCGTTTCCCCACAGGTCACACCCCTTTTGGGGGTTTTCTCAGTAAAATGGAGAGTTGGTCAGTTTTTTTTTTTCAATTCTGGCACAGACAAAATTTCTTGCGCATTGCTCCAAAGTCTAGCTCACAACCTGACAAAACATGTCGGCTTTACAATAGTAAATCAGGGCCAATATGTGCCGTAGTAACACACATGAAATAAGTCGGTCAGAAAAAATAAATCTTATAAATGTAGTTATTTGGGTGCTGAAGATATTGTACAATACGTGTATTAATCCTTAATAGTCTTTGTACACTATGTGTTGTAACAGTTACACTGATATAACAGTAATGCTTATGTAACATTTTATATAAGTTCATAGAAAATTGGGGATTTTCCTAGTCTTGATGATGAAAAATATAGATTTTATTAAAGACAGGAGGTGAATATTATGCAAATTCTTCTTTACTAGCTCATATAGCAGCAAACAAAGGGTTAAAGAAAAACATAGTGTAATGCACAAAAACTTAGTGTAACCATGCGTACAATATATGTGAACAGCCAATCATATAAAGGCAACAACAGATGGTAAAGTCCCAACTGAAATATCCTCTTCTTTGTAGCGAAGGTTAAGTATCCAAAATCAGATATAGTTCAGTGAAGAGAACAGGAACGGGAGGAATAAAACTTGACAATGAAGAGTCCATAGAGAAGATGGAATAACAGCAGAAAATGAAGAATCTCCCATGAAGAATAGTTATGCTGAAAAGAGAGCAAAAACTGTGATAAAATAGGATAGGTAACAGAGAGGGATAATATTTGCCTCCTGTCTTTAATAAAATCTACTCCCGAAGCTTCCGGATCTGGGCGCCAACTGAAAAATTTTGGAAGTTGGCGATTGAGTCAAGATGTGAACCGGTCCATTTGAAGGGGACCCCATAGATTGTAAATTTGAGAGAAAACAGAAGAATCCAGACGCCAGTCGCTGGAATCGGATAGAAAACGTGAATTCCAATCCGCAACAGAATTTGAAAGATCTGGAAGGTATTCCTTCTTGAGGACAATATCCTTGTCTAAGCAGAAATGCCTAAAATCTTTTGTAATATCCGATAAAACTTTTGATCTTGTGCCACCCAGAAAATTGACATACTGAACAGCAGAAATGTTGTCCATATTCAAGAGGACACAACAATGAGATCTGTCTTTGATAAAGCTCTTCAAGCTATTCAATTTTTTGCAAATCCTGCCAGAAGTTCTAAACAATTGATATGCAATAAAGATTATTCTGTGGACCATTTGGCTCCTGTGGACAATTGACCGCAATGAGCTCCCCAACCGGGTCGACTCGCATCAGATTCTATTATAAGGCCCAGAAGAGAATGGAAAAATGGCCTTTCCATTCCAAGATTCTATGTGGTTTAACCACCAAAGCAGTTTGTCCCTTGTTTCGGGAGTAAGAAATATCAAATCCATATAACCCAGACCTTCTCTCAAATGTTGTTTCTTGAGACGTTGAAGGGTTCTGTAGTGAAGGGGAGCCGAAAAAAGTCTTTAATCGAGGCTGCAAGTAGTCCTATGATTCGAGCAATGGTTCTCAAAGAAATAATTTGCTTGTTTAGAACAGAGATAATCTCTCTTTGGATAGTCTTCAATCTCCTGGAGGGAAGACTCAAGGTTGCTAGACTGGTATTGACCATGAATCCAAAAAATTCCACTTCCCTTGAAGGGGTCAGAATGGACTTCTTGAAATTGATTAGAAATCCCAAATCAGTCAATAAAGACAGAGTCCAATGATTATGAAGATAAAATAGGGAATGAGACTGAGCCATAATAAGGATATCGTCTAAGTATATTATCAAACGGACATCTCGACTTCTGAGCATAGCTACTACAGGCTTCATTATTTTTGTAAAGCACCAAGGTGCGGAAGCCAGACCGAATGGGAGGCAACTGAATTGCCAAATCTGAATTTTTCATAAAAAACATAGGTAATCTCTTGAATACAGATGAATTGAAACCGTTAGCAATGCATTCTTTAGATCAATTTTTTATCAACCAATCTCCTTGACGTAGTAAATCTCTTAGTAAATGAATCCCTTACATTTTGAAGTGTTGATACTTCACAAAATTGTTTAGGATTCTGAGGTTGATAACCGGTCTGTAGCCACCATATTTCTTTTTCACTAAAAAGATATTGCTCAGAAATAGATTTGGATGTGGAGAGACAGGAACAATGTAATTTTTTAAAGATAATTCTTCTATTTCTGAGTCTACGAGAAGTTGATCTTCCTTTGAAAATTGGATGGGGTGAGGGAGATGTGTTTGAAAAGGAAAACTTACAAACTCTATCTGGAATTCTAGAATGGATTTTAACAACCAAACATCCGAAATTATCATGGACCAAACTCAGGAAAAATACTTTAATCTTCCTCCGAGAGGAACGTGGGAAAAAGGTGAAAACATTAAAGGGGTTCTATGGCACTAAGACATCTTATCCCCTATCCAAAGGATAGGGGATAAGATGCCTGATCGCGGGGTCCCGCTGCTGGGAACTCCCGTGATCTTTAACGCAGCACCTCGTTACCATCAACCCCCGGAGCATATTCGCTCCGGGTCTGATGACTGCCAATCAGAGGGCTGGAATATTGTGACATCACGGCTCCACCCCCGTGTGATGTCACTTGAGGCAATAAAATAAGAATCTGGTTTATTTCTAGCAGATTTATGATCCCATTTATGTAGTTCTTCCCCATGGGTTGAGGGTCTGGAGTGTGTAGGTAAAACGTTGGATTTTTTGCTATGCTTAGCATGTGATTTATCATAAGATACTTGATCCCTTATGTCTTTAGATTGTTTCTTGGACACATTGTAAAAGGAATCGTCCTGACAATGATGCCTCTTATGTGACACCTTGCCAATTTTTTGAAAGCCTTTAGCCAAATGAGAGGTTGAACCATCAACTGACCAATAAGTATCAGAAGGAGTAGAGAAATGAGGTTTAGAGAATTTTTGATGGGCAGACTGGGACATAGCAGCTGCTACAGATTTCGCTATACAGTCCTGCATAGAGGACATTGATTTATTAACAGTGTCAGGACAATTGAGTGGATGTGATCCTCGCTAACATATGTGACCTCTTTAATTTCAGTTACAGGTGTGTCCAGGTCATCAGAGGCCATATTGAAATAAATATATTAATATCTATCTATAACCAATAATATCAATAAATATATATTAACCCCTTAAAGACCAAGAATTTTTCAGTTTTTGCACTTTCATTCTTTCCTCCTTACCTTTTAAAAATCATAACCCTTTCAATTTTGCACCTGAAAATCCATATGAAGGCTAATTTTTAGCGCCACCAATTCTACTTTGTAATGACATTAGTCATTTTACCCAAAAATCTATGGTGAAATGGGGAACAAAAAATCATTGTGTGACAAAATTGAAGAAAAAACACCATTTAGTAAATTTTGCTTCCATTTCTACGCCGTACATTTTTCAGTAAAATGACACTTTATGTTTATTCTGTAGGCCTATATGATTAAAATGATACCCTACTTATATAGGTTTGATTTTGTCGTACTTTTGGAAAAAATTATAACTACATACACGAAACTCCTATAACCCCTATAACTTTTTTAGTTTTCCATGTATGGGGTGGTATAAGGGCAAATTTTTTTGCGCCGTGATCTGAAGTTTTAATTGGTACCATTTTTGTTTAGATGGGACTTTTGAATTGCTTTTTATTCCTTTTTTTATGGTATGAAAAGTGACCAAAAAGACACTATTTTGGACTTTGGACATTTTTTGCATGTAAGCCATTGACTGTGCGCTTTAATTTACAATATATTTTTATAGTTCGGACATTTACGCACGTGGCGTTACCATATATGTTTATTTTTATTACGGTTATATATTTTTTATATGGAATTTGGGAAAAGGGGGGGGATTTAAACTTTTAATAAGGAAGGGGTTAATGTGTGTGTTTTTAAACTTTTTTTTTTTTACTTTTTTTAGGGGACTTTTAGGAGGAATCATTTGATTCCTCATACAGATCAATGGGGTTACATAAATGGGGTTACATAAATCCTACCAGGCTTCATCATTCTGAGCACCGGAGCGGTACTCAGAGGTAAGCCCTCAAGCTACCTCAGCAGTGGATGGCCCCCCCGCGATCGCGCTGAGGGGGGCGATCCTTGGTTCCAACCACCGTGTCTTTGTGCGATGCAGAAAAGGTGAACAGATGGACTCTACATGCCTGGTTCCCACCATGAAGCATGGAGGACGAGGTGTGATGGTGTGAGGGTGCTATACTGGTGACACTGTTGGGGATTTATTCAAAATTGAAGGCATACTGAACCAGCATGGCTACCACAGCATCTTGCAGTGGCATACTATTCCATCCGGTTTGCGTTTAGTTGGACCATCATTTATTTTTCAACAGGACAATGACCCCAAACACACCTCCAGGCTGTGTAAGGGCTATTTGACCAAGAAGGAGAGTGATGGGGTTCTGCGCCAGATGACCTGGCCTCCACAGTCACCGGACCTGAACCCAATGAAGGCAAAAGGGCCAACAAGTGCTAAGCATCTCTGGGAACTCCTTCAAGACTGTTGGAAGACCATTTCAGGTGATTACCTCTTGAAGCTCATCAAGAGAATGGCAAGTGTGCAAAGCAGTAATCAAAGCAAAAGGTGGCTACTTTGAAGAACCTAGAATATGACATATTTTCAGTTGTTTCACAATTTTTTGTTATGTCTATAATTCCACATGTGTTAATTCATAGTTTTGATGCCTTCAGTGTGAATCTACAATTTTCAAAATAAAGAAAACTCTTTGAATGAGAAGGTGTGTCCAAACTTTTGGTCTGTACTGTGTGTATATATATATATATATATATATATATATATATATATAGAAAGATAAATAAAGTATAAGGTACCAAAATATATAAATAGAAATATAGATATATAAAGATAATGTAAGAATAAATAAATAATTATATATATATATATATATATATATATATATGTTACGCCGAGCGCTCCGGGTCCCCGCTCCTCCCCGGAGCGCTCGCCTCTCTCTCGCTACCGCAGCGCTCCGGGCAGCTCCACTGACCCGGTGCGCTGCGATACCGTCTCCAGCCGGGATGCGATTCGCGATGCGGGTAGCGCCCGCTCGCGATGCGCATCCCGGCTCCCGTACCTGACTCGCTCTCCGTCTGTCCTGTCCCGGCGCGCGCGGCCCCGCTCCCTAGGGCGCGCGCGCGCCGGGTCTCTGCGATTTAAAGGGCCACTGCGCCGCTGATTGGCGCAGTGGTTCCAATTAGTGTGTTCACCTGTGCACTCCCTATTTATACCTCACTTCCCCTTCACTCCCTCGCCGGATCTTGTTGCCATTGTGCCAGTGAAAGCGTTTCCTTGTGTGTTCCTAGCCTGTGTTCCAGACCTCCTGCCGTTGCCCCCGACTACGATCCTTGCTGCCTGCCCCGACCTTCTGCTACGTCCGACCTTGCTTCTGCCTACTCCCTTGTACCGCGCCTATCTTCAGCAGCCAGAGAGGTTGAGCCGTTGCTAGTGGATACGACCTGGTCACTACCGCCGCAGCAAGACCATCCCGCTTTGCGGCGGTCTCTGGTGAAAACCAGTAGTGACTTAGAACCGATCCACTAGCACGGTCCACGCCAATCCCTCTCTGGCACAGAGGATCCACTACCTGCCAGCCGGCATCGTGACAGTAGATCCGGCCATGGATCCCGCTGAAGTTCCTCTGCCAGTTGTCGCCGACCTCACCACGGTGGTCGCCCAGCAGTCACAACAGATAGCGCAACAAGGCCAACAGCTGTCTCAACTGACCGTGATGCTACAGCAGCTACTACCACAGCTTCAGCAATCATCTCCTCCGCCGGCTCCTGCACCTCCTCCGCAGCGAGTGGCCGCTTCTGGTCTACGACTATCCTTGCCGGATAAATTTGATGGGGACTCTAAATTCTGCCGTGGCTTTCTTTCCCAATGTTCCCTGCACTTGGAGATGATGTCGGACCAGTTCCCTACTGAAAGGTCTAAGGTGGCTTTCGTAGTCAGCCTTTTGTCTGGAAAAGCTCTGTCATGGGCCACACCGCTCTGGGACCGCAATGACCCCGTCACTGCCTCTATACACTCCTTCTTCTCGGAAATTCGAAGTGTCTTTGAGGAACCTGCCCGAGCCTCTTCTGCTGAGACTGCCCTGTTGAACCTGGTCCAGGGTAATTCTTCCGTTGGCGAGTACGCCGTACAATTCCGTACTCTTGCTTCAGAATTATCCTGGAATAATGAGGCCCTCTGAGCGACCTTTAAAAAAGGCCTATCCAGCAACATTAAAGATGTTCTGGCCGCACGAGAAATCCCTGCTAACCTACATGAACTCATCCATCTTGCCACTCGCATTGACATGCGTTTTTCCGAAAGGCGTCAGGAGCTCCGCCAGGATATGGACTTTGTTCGCACAAGGCGTTTTTTCTCCCCGGCTCCTCTCTCCTCTGGTCCCCTGCAATCCGTTCCTGTGCCTCCCGCCGTGGAGGCTATGCAGGTCGACCGGTCTCGCCTGACACCTCAAGAGAGGACACGACGCCGCATGGAGAATCTCTGTCTGTACTGTGCCAGTACCGAACACTTCCTGAAGGATTGTCCTATCCGTCCTCCCCGCCTGGAAAGACGTACGCTGACTTCGCACAAAGGTGAGACAGTCCTTGATGTCTACTCTGCTTCTCCACGTCTTACTGTGCCTGTGCGGATATCTGCCTCTGCCTTCTCCTTCTCTACTATGGCCTTCTTGGATTCCGGATCTGCAGGAAATTTTATTTTGGCCTCTCTCGTCAACAGGTTCAACATCCCAGTGACCAGTCTCGCCAGACCCCTCTACATCAATTGTGTAAACAATGAAAGATTGGACTGTACCATACGTTTCCGCACGGAGCCCCTTCTAATGTGCATCGGACCTCATCACGAAAAGATTGAATTTTTGGTCCTCCCCAATTGCACTTCCGAAATCCTCCTTGGACTACCCTGGCTTCAACTCCATTCCCCAACCCTGGATTGGTCCACTGGGGAGATCAAGAGTTGGGGGCCCTCTTGTTTCAAGGACTGCCTAATAGTGTTGCTCGCGAATATTCGCAATTCGAATATTATTCGCGAATATCGCATATTCGCGAATTCGCGAATTTCGCGAATATAGCGCTATATATTCGTAATTACGAATATTCGTTTTTTTTTTTTTTTTTTTTTTTTCACAGTACACATCACAGTGATCATCCCTCTCTGCTTCCAGCTTGTGTGGTGTAAAGAAGGCTGTAATACTACTGTGTGAGACTGGCGTGCGGAAATTCGCATATGCGAAAATTAGCATATGCTAATTTTCGCATATGCGAATTTCCACATATGCTAATTTTCGCATATGCGTATTTTCGCATACGCGAAAATAAAACGAGGGTATAACGAATATGCGAATATTCGCGAATATATGACGAATATTCGTCCATATATTCGCGAATATTCGCGAATTCGAATATGGCCTATGCCGCTCAACACTACTGCCTAAAACCGGTTCCCAGTACCCCTTGCCGTGACTCTGTGGTTCCCCCTGTAACCGGTCTCCCTAAGGCCTATATGGACTTTGCGGATGTTTTTTGCAAAAAACAAGCTGAGACTCTACCTCCTCACAGGCCTTATGATTGTCCTATTGACCTCCTCCCGGGCACTACTCCACCCCGGGGCAGAATCTATCCTCTGTCCGCCCCAGAGACTCTTGCTATGTCGGAGTACATCCAGGAAAATTTAAAAAAAAGGCTTTATCCGTAAATCCTCCTCTCCTGCCGGAGCCGGATTTTTCTTTGTGTCCAAAAAAGATGGCTCTCTACGTCCTTGCATTGACTACCGCGGTCTTAATAAAATCACGATAAAGAACCGCTACCCCCTACCCCTCATCTCTGAACTCTTTGATCGCCTCCAAGGTGCCCACATCTTTACCAAACTGGACTTAAGAGGTGCTTATAATCTCATCCGCATCAGAGAGGGGGATGAATGGAAAACAGCATTTAACACTAGAGATGGACACTTTGAGTATCTGGTCATGCCCTTTGGCCTGTGCAACGCACCTGCCGTCTTCCAAGACTTTGTTAATGAAATTTTTCGTGATCTCTTATACTCCTGTGTTGTTGTATATCTGGACGATATCCTGATTTTTTCTGCCAATCTAGAAGAACACCGCCAGCATGTCCGTATGGTTCTTCAGAGACTTCGTGACAATCAACTTTATGCCAAGATAGAGAAATGTCTGTTTGAATGCCAATCTCTTCCTTTCCTAGGATACTTGGTCTCTGGCCAGGGACTACAAATGGATCCAGACAAACTCTCTGCCGTCTTAGATTGGCCACGCCCCTCCGGACTCCGTGCTATCCAACGTTTTTTGGGGTTCGCCAATTATTACAGGCAATTTATTCCACATTTTTCTACCGTTGTGGCCCCTATCGTGGCTTAACCAAAAAAAATGCCAATCCCAAGTCTTGGCCTCCTCAAGCGGAAGACGCCTTTAAACGGCTCAAGTCTGCCTTTTCTTCGGCTCCCGTGCTCTCCAGACCTGACCCATCCAAACCCTTCCTATTGGAGGTTGATGCCTCCTCTGTAGGAGCTGGAGCGGTCCTTCTACAAAAAAATTCTTCCGGGCATGCTGTTACTTGTGGTTTTTTTTCTAGGACCTTCTCTCCGGCGGAGAGGAACTACTCCATCGGGGATCGAGAGCTTCTAGCCATTAAATTAGCACTTGAGGAATGGAGGCATCTGCTGGAGGGATCAAGATTTCCTGTTATTATTTACACCGATCACAAGAACCTCTCCTATCTCCAGTCTGCCCAACGGCTGAATCCTCGCCAGGCCAGGTGGTCTCTGTTCTTTGCCCGATTTAATTTTGAAATTCACTTTCGGCCTGCCGATAAGAACATTAGGGCCGATGCTCTCTCTCGTTCCTCGGATGCCTCGGAAGTTGAACTCTCTCCGCAACACATCATTCCTCCTGACTGCCTGATTTCCACTTCTCCAGCCTCCATCAGGCAAACTCCTCCAGGAAAGACCTTCGTCTCTCCACGCCAACGCCTCGGAATCCTCAAATGGGGTCACTCCTCCCATCTCGCAGGTCATACAGGCATCAAGAAATCTGTGCAACTCATCTCTCGCTTCTATTGGTGGCCGACTCTGGAGACGGATGTCGTGGACTTTGTGCGAGCCTGCACTGTCTGTGCCCGGGATAAGACTCCTCGCCAGAAGCCCGCTGGTTTTCTTCATCCTCTGCCTGTCCCCGAGCAGCCTTGGTCTCTGATTGGTATGGATTTTATTACAGACCTACCCCCATCCCGTGGCAACACTGTTGTTTGGGTGGTCGTTGATCGATTCTCCAAGATGGCACATTTCATCCCTCTTCCTGGTCTTCCTTCAGCGCCTCAGTTGGCTAAACAATTTTTTGTACACATTTTTCGTCTTCACGGGTTGCCCACACAGATAGTCTCGGATAGAGGCGTCCAATTCGTGTCAAAATTCTGGAGGGCTCTCTGTAAACAACTCAAGATTAAATTAAACTTTTCTTCTGCATATCATCCTCAGTCCAATGGACAAGTAGAAAGAATTAACCAGGTCTTGGATGATTATTTACGACATTTTGTTTCCTCCCGCCAGGATGATTGGGCAGATCTTCTACCATGGGCCGAATTCTCGTATAACTTTAGAGTCTCTGAATCTTCCTCCAAATCCCCATTTTTCGTGGTGTACGGCCGTCACCCTCTTCCCCCCCTCCCTACTCCCTTGCCCTCTGGTTTGCCCGCTGTAGATGAAGTGACTCGTGATCTTTCCACCATATGGAAAGAGACCCAAGATTCTCTTTTACAGGCTTCATCTCGCATGAAAAAGTTTGCCGATAAGAAAAGAAGAGCTCCCCCCATTTTTGCTCCCGGAGACAAGGTATGGCTCTCCGCTAAATATGTCCGCTTTCGTGTCCCCAGTTACAAACTGGGTCCACGCTATCTTGGTCCCTTCAAAGTCTTGTGCCAAATTAATCCTGTCTCTTACAAACTTCTTCTTCCTCCTTCTCTCCGTATTCCTAATGCCTTTCATGTCTCTCTTCTTAAACCACTCATCATCAACCGTTTCTCTCCCAAATTAGTTTCTCCCACTCCTGTCTCCGGTTCTTCTGACGTCTTCTCAGTGAAAGAGATACTGGCCTCCAAGACGGTCAGAGGAAAAAAGTTCTTTTTGGTGGATTGGGAGGGCTGTGGACCTGAAGAGAGATCCTGGGAACCTGAGGACAACATCCTAGACAAAAGTCTGCTCCTCAGGTTCTCAGGCTCTAAGAAGAGGGGGAGACCCAAGGGGGGGGGTACTGTTACGCCGAGCGCTCCGGGTCCCCGCTCCTCCCCGGAGCGCTCGCCTCTCTCTCGCTACCGCAGCGCTCCGGGCAGCTCCACTGACCCGGTGCGCTGCGATACCGTCTCCAGCCGGGATGCGATTCGCGATGCGGGTAGCGCCCGCTCGCGATGCGCATCCCGGCTCCCGTACCTGACTCGCTCTCCGTCTGTCCTGTCCCGGCACGCGCGGCCCCGCTCCCTAGGGCGCGCGCGCGCCGGGTCTCTGCGATTTAAAGGGCCACTGCGCCGCTGATTGGCGCAGTGGTTCCAATTAGTGTGTTCACCTGTGCACTCCCTATTTATACCTCACTTCCCCTTCACTCCCTCGCCGGATCTTGTTGCCATTGTGCCAGTGAAAGCGTTTCCTTGTGTGTTCCTAGCCTGTGTTCCAGACCTCCTGCCGTTGCCCCCGACTACGATCCTTGCTGCCTGCCCCGACTTTCTGCTACGTCCGACCTTGCTTCTGCCTACTCCCTTGTACCGCGCCTATCTTCAGCAGCCAGAGAGGTTGAGCCGTTGCTAGTGGATACGACCTGGTCACTACCGCCGCAGCAAGACCATCCCGCTTTGCGGCGGTCTCTGGTGAAAACCAGTAGTGACTTAGAACCGATCCACTAGCACGGTCCACGCCAATCCCTCTCTGGCACAGAGGATCCACTACCTGCCAGCCGGCATCGTGACAATATATATGTAAAATGAAAATAAAGAAAAAAATATGTAATAAAACACAATAAATAGGAATAAATGTAGAGAAAATATCCCAGCAACTTAACTCCTGAAATGAGCAGCAAAGAAGAGGATATTTCAGTTGGGACTTGGGACATATATCTGTTGTTGCCTTAATATGATTGGCTGTTCACATATGTTTTTCTTTAACCCTTTGTTTGTTGCTATATGAGCTAGTAAAGAAGAATTTGCATAATATGAGTCTCCTGTCTTGCAATAAAATTGTAATTTCTGGTGTATGACACTGCTCACCCTCCTACCAGGTCTTATGCTGCATCAGCTCCATGCTGTGTATGGACCTAAAGGATTCATTTTATTGGTCTTCTCTGGGAGCCTGCGAGACGAGTTGGTGTCAAGATAATCCCGATGTAGATTCTTCTGAGGTAGTCTCCTTGTGGTGCAATGCGTGTGCTTGACAAGGGTGCTAGTAATGATTGACAGTTTGGCGCTATCAAACTGCAGTAACAAATTCCTTGCATGGCAACAAAGTTCTTGGGGTCACCTCTATGGGGGATAACCAGACACGTTTTGGGGGTCTCCCTCCTTTAGTGGTTTCCAGGAGAGAGAGACCCCCCCCCCAGTCCCCCCCGGAACAACTGGGACAAAAAGAATAATGAATAATAGATGGCTTCTTGAAGGTGCAGCTTTGTTTTTACTGATCAGAGTCACATACTGAAACATGTACTTTTTTCCCCAATATGTTTCTATTTATTTAAAAAAAATGTTTGTTCATTATTACAGGGGGCAGGCGTTTTGCCTGATCTGTTTGCAGCAGCATTTAGAGGAATGTTTTACAGCAAACCCCATGGAACATAGACAACAATAGACAGGATCTGTTTCATCCACATGAATTGGAAAAGTTACTGTGCATTCTCTGTAACCTTTCAAGAGGTCATTCTACAGGGAGGAGCATGCTGAGCTCTGTTGTGAATGGTGGTGGATCCAGTGTTATTGTGTCCCATTGCACTGTATTCCTGTCCTGATCTTTACAGAATAGGAAGTCCCAGCTAAGTTTTTGGCCTAGTGGCCAAAATGGAAACAAGATTTTAGGATTATTTTAAAATATAGATAGTAAATTAAAAAAATTAGAAAAAGCTTGATTTATACAATAGGTCATTTTCTGATGACACATTTCCCTTTAAGGTTATTCTTAAAGGAAGCATGTTATCAGAAAAATTAATTATTGTGTGGCAATTGAATGTTTAAAAAAAGAATGGATGACTACAGTTGTTAGTGATCAGTTGAAGAAATGGTTATAGCTGGGAAAAACACAGAAATGCGCAGGTGGAAAGGTGTGATTTAGCAAGTAGTTTGCAAAGCTTATCATCTGTAATAATACACAAGCAAAGCAGCAGATAACAGCAAGCGGTAAAAACAAGTCATCTTTATTGGAACCAGGGTAAAAGCCGCCAGGATTGCAGCACAGCCAGGTAAAAACATGCAACAGAACATAGAAAAGAAGGCGTGGATGCGTTTCAGGTCTTAACCCTTCATCTATGCATAGACGAAGGGTGAAGACCCAAAACGCACCCACTCCTACTTTTCTGTGCTCTGTTGCATGTGTGGTATGGCGTGTGATGCAGGGCAGATGGAATTACCCTAGGGGAAGATGGCATTAACCCATTGTATTCGTGACGCCAAGGCGAGGTTTATCCTCAATATCACCCGAAGGTATACCGCTGGATCCTGAGCTAGGCACGGGGGCAATAATGACTCAGCTTTACTGAGTGACAGATGGTACAGTCTATACAGTGTAGCCGGGCCCACGGAGGTGACCAGTGACTTCAGAGACCTTAAGGGCTTGCTGGGACTTGCAGTGGTTTTGGACAATTTAGTGCAGGCCATGACAGTGACTGACTTGACTTGACTGGAGACAGACTAAGCTGTGACTTTAGCTTACCTTGTAGACATGTAACTTTTGGCTGCAGACATGACTTGAGGCCTCCTATAACTCCAGACACACTCTTAGGCTCGACTGCACCTCAGCAAAGACCCAGGAACTAAAAGAGAGAAGAGACTCCTGCCAGGGCTTTTATGGGGGAGACTCTGGTGGGGTCCCATTGGTCACCCTTAAGTCACCTGGTCACTGATACCTCATGGGTATAAATCACATGACAACTAATGATCACATGTTACAACATTCTTATATACATAACATAGGGGATAATATACAATTACAGTAGAACAGATGCAGGGGGGGGCCCAGGGGACACTGCAGGGAGGCTGCCTGACAGGGCAGCAAGTGTACGGGGTAACAACTCCCGTACTGGGCCACCACATGTTTTAAACTGGCTGTGCCACGAGCCTAGCGACTTTTTCCCTGGTTCAGACAAAGAAGACTTCATTTTACCACTGGCTGTTATCTACTGCTTTGTATCCTGTTTGGAGTCCTAGCCGTGTTGGGGACCCTTGACCCTCCTGCTTTTACTAATACTATAGAAACACTGTTTCTCCACTATTACCACTATTTGCATTGCAAACTACTCTCTAAATCATATGTTGAAACTTTGATGTTGTAGATCTTGTGTTTAAAATATGTAGCCTCCTCATCAGATATTAGAGATGTAGGCGTGGCTGTTGGGGACAGAGAAGGGAGTTAAAATGTTAAATGGTTGATTGTGGCTGTGAAATAAAGAAGATAGAGTAATGAATTAGACCTGTTTAGTGGGTACAAACTTGAAAATGACATGCAACAGCCAGTGACTGGCTGAAAGGTCATTTGCTTACTGTTAAGATATCACTAGTAAGCGGCCTGGATCAGATGAGATAACTTCTATCCTTTCTGTGTAACCACATAGATGCCTTGGTCAATTATTATAGCAGCATCTAGGGGTTAGATCCTGCATGCTGGCTATTTTGTCTGATCGGCAGCGGCACAATTGCGGGGTCCAGATAGGATGTTATGGCAGACAGAAGTCTGGCTGCTATGATAGAGCATCTGTTACACTCTGCCATAGAAGAACAGAAAAAACAGTACACTGCAATCCATAAGTATTGCAGTGTACTGTACTTATAAACTATATGTAGGAAGCAACGTCAGCTCGGCACTTCGGTGACAGTAGGATACTAAACGCTGTGTATGGACTCAGTTCAAATCTGAAGCGTATAAAAGTGCAGCAAGCAACATATGGAAAACGACTTGAAAAATTGTCGGCACTCACCACGTAAGAGTATTTTCTTTATTAATACTCACATGTCCAGTACAGGGAGGATGACATACAGAGAGGGGAGGGGAGGGGAGGGGGGGGGTTACCACAAGGCGACAGCACTGTTTCGCACTATAGCGTGCTTCAACTGGCATCTACTGTACTAGTAATCAGACAATCATTTAGTCAAAAAGCTAATTAAAAATGATTTAAAAATATATTATATGGTGTGTGTGTGTGTGCATATATATATATATATATATATATATATATATATATATATATATATATATATATTTGTAGAAAAGTGGGGCAAGCTGGATAACCTGGTCAGAGGTCCAATAAATCCATACAAAAGAACAGTATTTAAAATAATGACCAATTGGTATTGTCTTCCTGGTTCAGCCACACGGGATGGAAATGCTGCAGATTTTCTTGCTGGAACTGCTGGAAAAAAAATACACAAACTCCTTTTCCACAGGTAAATCTGCACCAAATCATGCAGATTTATGGCTAGGTTTCCACTTTGCATTTTTTCTTTTCTTTTTGTTTTGTTTTTAAACTGCCACTGCAGTTTTTGAGCCAAAGCCAGGAGTGCATTTAATGACTCCGATCAGAGAAGACACCCCTTGTAAGTTACTAAATGTTACTGTAAATGATCACCTACATTGTCTTCAGAGCCTGTGAAGTGCTGGTATCTACCTATTTGGTCATTCTATGGGGGAAATTGGTCTATATATAGTAGATTTTATTCAATACAGTGTGGTGGTATTATCCAGTCCCTATGTGGTGTAATGATAGTGGTCATGGTTTGGTTGTTATTAACCACTTAGAGACCCAGGGCATACAGGTATGCCCTGGGTCCTTAATTACCAGGGCGCACCTGTACGCCTGAGGGGATTTCGGTCTCTGCCACGCACCGGGCAGGGACCGGACCGGGGTGACTGCTGATATCTATCAGCAGGCACCCCATGCAAACACCTGGGGGGGGTCCTAAGACCCCCTCCCCCATGTCAGCGATCGCTGGAATTTGCCGGCCAATTCAGACAGGTGATTTGAGGCGATTCCGGGTCAATCCGGTCTCTGGTGACCCAATAAAAAAGGGTGAATGGGGCTGTCCGAGACAGTCCATTCACCTTTGCCCAGCAGGAGTGAGGTGGCATGGGTGCCACCTCACGATCATGTGATTGATTGGTCAGAACCAATCACTGTCCTGCTGGGCGGTGATCAGGGCCCGCGGGGGTCTCTTACCTCTCCCTGGTCCGGCAGGGGTCCCCTCAGGAGTGGCAGTCCCAGTGGCAGGAACAGTGGCAGCAGAGGCGCCGGTCCCGATGGCAGGAACGGTGGCAGCAGCGGCACCAGTCCCGGTAGCAGGATACAGCAGGAGGTGAGGCCTGTTCACCTCCTGCTGTTGCTTAGCAAAAACTCTCAGCATGCACAGCCAAAAGACATGCTAGGAGTTGTAGTTTTGCAACAGCTGGAGTTCCAACTACAATTCCCAGCATGCCCTTTGGTTGTCTGTGCATGCTGGGGGTTGTAGTTATGCAACAGTTGGAGACACATTTTTTCTATGAAAAAGTGTGCATGATGCTGTTGCATAACTACAACTCCCAGCATGCACAGATTACCAAAGGGCATGCTGGGAGTTGTAGCCCTGTCAGTGCATGCTGAGTGTTGCAGTTTTGCAACAGCTGGAGACACATTGGTTGTGAAACAGAGTTTGTGTCCTAACTCAGTGTTTCACAACCAGTGTGCCTCCAGCTGTGTCAAAAATACAACTCCCAGCATGCACTGAGAGACTGTACATGCTGGAGTTCTAGTTTTGCAACAGCTGGAGGCACACTGGAGGCACACAGTGCGAAACACTGAGTTAAGTAACAAACTTAATAGTGTTGCGCAACCAATGTGCCTCCAGCTGTTGCATAGCCACAATTCCCAGCATGTATGGTCTGTCAGTGCATGCTGGGAGTTGTAGTTTTGCAACAGCTGAAGGTTTGCCCCCCCCCCCCCCTCCCCCTATGTGAATGTACAGGGTACATTCACACGGGCAGGTTTGCAGCGAGTTTTATGCTGAGATTGAGATGCGGCAAATTCCCTGACCACAGTGCTCTCTGCTGACCTCTGCTGTCCATTTTAGGAACTGTCCAGAGCAGCATATGTGTGCTATGGGGATTTTTTTCTGTTCTGGACAGTTCCTAAAATGGACAGTAGAGGTCAGCAGAGAGCACTGTGGTCAGGACATCACAGGAAATGCATTTCTTTTTTGGATTTCTCTTTAGTATACAGCCCCTAAAAAATACTGGAAGGATTAAGATTTTTTTAATAGAAGTGATTTAAAAAGTTGATTTAAAAAAAAAAAAAAAAAGGTTTCCATGGGAGTACCCCTTTAACAAACTTTTTGAATGTCATTTTGAATACTTTGAGGGGTGCAGTTTTTAAAATGGGGTCATTTATGGGGTATTTCTAATTTATTTGGAATGTCCATTTTCCTTATAAGCAGAGAGCTTCAAATTTAGAAAAATGCTACATTTTCAATTTTTTATAACATTTTTGAATTTTTCACCAAGAAATGATGCAAGTATCGATAACATTTTACCACTAACATAAAGTAGACTATTTCACGAAAAAAAACAATCTAGGATTCAGACTGAAAAGTAAAAGCATCCCAGAGTTATTAATGCTTAAAATGACAGTGGTCAGATGGGCAAAAAATGGCCGGGTCCTACAGTGAAAATGGACTGGGTCCTTAAGGGGTTAAGTGGGGTAGGATGGGCCCATAAAAAGTGCTTCCCAGGGTCGATTCATAATAAAACATGGCCTGTGCACAGTTATGAATATCTGCTTAAATAATTTCCTTGTAGATTCACTGCAGATTTTGAAATCAGCAACAAATCTGCATTGTATCAGCCACATGTATGACATGTACAGATATAACATCCGCAACTGCAGGTCAATATCATGAGGATTCTGCTGGGAATGGTTCTGCAGCATGTGGATGAGATTTGTTCAAATCGACTTTGCTGGTACTGTAATACACTGTGGAGGTGACTGATAACCTTACACAACTTTAAGACACAAAGAATAAAGAAGGAGATTACACCACAGCTTTTGTTCCCAAACAAACGCATGAATGTTATCCATCCAGTTCTACAGCATTTACAGTTTTCACATTTCCAAATTAATTACCAGCTTCCTCATGTTTTCCTGCAGGCACAATAACAATTTTCTGTATGCTTTACCTATTATACACTGCTCAAAAAAAATAAAGGGAACACTTAAACAACACATCACACTGTCCACTCAGGAAGCAACACTGATTAACAATCAATTTCACATGCTGCAGTGCAAATGGAACAGACAACAGGTGGAAATTATAGGCAATTAGCAAGACGCCCCCCCAATAAAGGAGTGGTTCTGTAGGTGGTGACCACAGACCACTTTTCAGTTCCTATGCTTCCTGGCTGATGTTTTGGTCACTTTTGAATGTGGGGGTGCTTTCACTCTAGTGGTAGCATGAGATGGACTCTAAAACCCACACAAGTGGCTCAGGTAGTGCAGCTCATCCAGGATGGCACATCAATGCGAGCTGTGGCAAGAAGGTTTGCTGTGTCTGTCAGCGTAGTGTCCAGAGCATGGAGGCGTCACCAGGAGACGTGGAGGAGGCTGTAGGAGGGCAACAACCCAGCAGAAGGACTGCTACCTCTGCCTTTGTGCAAGGAAGAGCAGGAGGAGCACTGCCAGAGCCCTGCATAATGACCTCCAATAGGCCACAAATGTGCATGTATCCACTCAAACGGTCACAAACAGACTCCATGAGGGTGGTATGAGGCTCTTCGCAGATTAAAGCAGGTTCACTCTGAGCACGTGAGACGTGACAAAGTCAGGAGACGCCGTGGAGAACGTTCTGCTGCTTACAACATCCTCCAGCATGAACGGTTTGGTGGTGGGTCAGTAATGGTGTGGGGTGGCATTTCTTTGGGGGGGCGTACAGCCCTCCATGTGCTTGCCAGAGGTAGCCTGAATGCCATTAGGCACCGAGATGAGATCCTCAGTCCCTTGTGAGACAATAAGCTGGTGCGGTTGGCCCTAGGTTCCTCCTAATGCAAGACAATGCTATACCTCATGTGGCTGGAGTGTGTCAGCAGTTCCTGCAAGAGGAAGGCATTGATGATATGGACTGGCCCGCCCATTCCCCAGACCTGAATCTGATTGAGCACATCTGGGACATCATGTCTCGCTCCATCCATCAACACCACAGACTGTCCAGGCATTGTAGGGAGGTCATATGGGCAGGTGGAGACCACACACACTACTGAGCCTCATTTTGACTTGTTTTAAGGACATTACATCAAAGTTGGATCATCCTGTAGTGTGGTTTTGCACTTTGATTTTGAGTGTGACTCCATATCCTGACCTCCATGGGTTGATAATTTGATAATTTTTGTGTGATTTTGTTGTCAGCACATTCAGTAAAGACGAAAGTATTTCATACGATTAGTTCATTCATTCATATCTAGGATGTGTTATCTTACTGTTCCCTTTATTTTTCCCTTGTATACACAGCAACATTTCACTTTTTACTATAGTACCTATACTTATGTTGCCAAACATTTAGTTAACACAAAATATCATAATGTATTACATAGAAAGGATGCAGGCATTCAGCAAACCTCCACCTTATGCTCAGAGCAAAGAGGGACAAGCCACAGCCCTAACCACACCCAGCCTCCTTAACCTGTTTGGGACGAAGGGCGTACCTGTATGCCCTTAGCCCACTCCCTGTCAATAATGCAGGCGACGCCGTGGCCCTGCGTCATAGCGGGTCGGGCCCGGCACCTAGCAATGGCCGGGATCTGTGGCTAATAGCGCACTATTCACCTTTTAGATGCGGCGTTCAAAGTTGAACGTTGCATCTAAAGTGAAAGTAAACGATTGCTGGTTAGCTCAGGGGGCTGTTTGGGATCGCCGTGGTGAAATCGCAGCATCCCGAACAGCTTACAGGACAGCAGAGGGTCCCTACCTGCCTCCTCACTGTCTGATCGCCAAATGACTGCTCAGTGCCTGAGATCCAGGCATGAGCAGTCAAGCAGCAGAATCATTGATCAATGGTTTCCTATGAGAAACCATTGATCAATATAGAAGATCAGTGCGTGCAGTGTTATAGCCCCTATGGGAGCTATAACATTGCAAATAAAAAGTGAAAAGAAAAGTGAATAAAGATCATTTAACCCGTTCCCAAATAAAAGTTTGAATCACCCCGATTTTCCCATTAAAAAAAAGTGTAAATAAAAATAAACATATGTGGTATCGCCACATGCGGAAATGTCCAAACTATAAAAATATATTGTTAATTAAACCGTACGGTCAATGGCGTACACGCAAAAAAATTCCAATGTCCAAAATTACCGTATTTCTGGTCACTTTTTATATCGTTAAAAAATTAATAAAAAGTTATCAAAAAGTCCGATCATAAGACATAAATGATACCGCTAAAAACTTCAGATCACGGCGCAAAAAAATGAATTCTCATACCAACCCATACACTGAAAAAAAAAAGTTATAGGGGTCAGAAAATGACAATTTTAAACGTATACATTTTCCTGCATGTAGTTATGATTTTTTCCAGAAGTATGACAAAATCAAACCTATATAAGTAGGGTATCATTTTAATCGCATGGACCTACAGAACAAAGATAAGGTGTCATTTGTACCAAAAAATGCACTGCGTAGAATTGGAAGCCCCCAAAATTTACAAAATTGTATTTTTTCTTCAATTTTGTCGCACAATGATTTTATTTGAGGTTTCGCCGTTGATTTTTGGGTAAAATGGCTGATGTCACTACAAAGTAGAATTAGTGGTGCAAAAAATAAGCCATCATATGGTTTTTTAGGTGCAAAATTGAAAGAGTTATGATTTTCAAAAGGTAAGGAGGAAAAAATGAAAGTGCAAAATTGGGAAAAACACTCCGTCCCCAAGGGGTTTAATATTCTCCCATTGCACTATAAAACACATCACACATGTGGAATGGGAATACCTCTTTAATAACAATAATGTTGTCATCTAAGATTAGGAGGACCTCCAATACTGACAGACTAACAATAACAGTTTGAGAAAGCACCTCCAAGGGGTTCAAAATGATCATCCCTTAAACAGCTCTCCCCCTCACTAGAGATGAGCGAATGGAAGTTGACGAACCCGAATTCGTTACGAATTTCATAAAAAATTTGATTCGCAACAAATACGAATATCGCCGCGATTCTATCGCACGAATCGCTTCATTAAACTCCATTTTACAGCGTTCCAGGCTATTGGAGACCTAAGATGGCGGATCCACATGTGAGTACATGGGGCAGGGGATTATGGGAGGGCGGGAAACAGCGGCTGGAATGAAGGTAGGCGGGCTGACCCTGAATCACATGTGAGATGCAGCCTATCAGTGTTCACTGACCCCTGTGATGTCACAGCCCCTATATAATCGGCGGCCATCTTGCCTCTCTTCATTTCATCTATGCACTCAGATGGAGAGGACGGGACTGCGTGTGTGTAAATAGCTCATACCACAGCGTTACACTGCAACTGCTAGTCACATCAGCATTAGGGAAAGGCAGGAGTGCAGAGTGCTTTCCTGATACGCTGAGAAGGATCATTGATTGCTAAACCTCCTATTCACGTTATTGAGCATTGCAGCAGAGAGGGGCAGATACCTGTCAGCTGCCTCATACAGATCTCCAAGCTGCCTGAACTTTCTGAAGCATCTTATCTCCTCATTTTTCAGCCCAATTGAGTTTAATTTTATTTGCTCCACAAATCTTCTGCTGCTCAGAATTGTGTGACAGAGTGCAATTTAGGGTTTAATCCCTGGATTTTTTTTTTGTGGTGCTGCACTGTTGGGTCCTGCTGCTGTTCAGAAATGAGTCATATTACTGTGGACTTTAGAGCCTTTTTACCATTTTTCACCTGTTACTCTGTCTCTGTGCTAAATTCAGTGTTATACCACATGTTATACACCTGCCGGTGTATTAAAGAAAAAAAAAGGTTTTCCTGCATACAAATACGCTTAACAATGCGCTCATCATTGCAAAGGGCCTACATACAAGCAAATAGCGTACCATATATCACTTTTTTGTGTCTCTGTGCTAAATTCAGTGTTATACCACATGTTATACACCTGCCGGTGTATTAAAGAAAAAAATAGTTTTTCCTGCGTACAAATACGCTTAACAGTGCCCTTATCATTGCAAAGGGCCTACATACAAGCAAATAGCGTACCATATACTACCTTTTTTTCTGTCTCTGTGCTAAATTCAGTGTTATACCACATGTTATACACCTGCCGGTGTATTAAAGAAAAAAAAGTTTTTCCTGCGTACAAATATGCTTAACAGTGGCCTTATCATTGCAAAGGGCATACATACAAGCAAATAGCGTGCCATATACTACCTTTTTTTTCTGTCTCTGTGCTAAATTCAGAGTTATACCACACGTTATACACCTGCCGGTGTATTAAAGAAAAAAAAAGTTTTTCCTGCATACAAATATGCTTAACAGTGCCCTTATCATTGCAAAGGGCGTATACATACAACCAAGTAGTGTACTATTTAGTACCTGTATTTCTGTCTCTGTGCTAAATTCAGTGCTATTCCACACATTAGTATACTCCTGCTGGTGTATTTAAAAAAAAAAGTGTTTTTTCTGTGTAGAAATACGCATACCAGTGCGCTCATCATTGCAAAGGGCATACATACAACAAAGGAGTGTACTATTTAGTAACTGTTATTCTGTCTAGGGCCTATATTCTTTGAAAGGACAGCTGTAAGTAATCGCCTGCTGCTGTTCTATACCCTCATAAACGCACTATGTCAGGCAGGGAAGTGCCAGGACGTGCACAGAGAAGGGGCAGAGGCCTACATACGTCAGGCAGAGTTGGCAGCAGACTTGGGGCGAGTGGCAGCAGGAGTCGCAGCAATAGGCCTGAGCTCCCGTTAACACCCAGTGGTAGTGTTGTCGACCCATCTCTCTTCGTCAATTGGTTTGCACACTCATCCCCATCATCACAAGCCCCATCTGACAACCCCAGTCAAGAGTCGGTGGGTTCCTCAGACACAACCCTCAGTTGGCATGGCCCGGGAGCAGTCCCCGTAATCCCATTGCCTTTGTCCTATGCTGTTCCCTCTCCCAAAGAAGTATCTCATGCTTTGGGTTCAGCTCCACTATTTAGTGAGGACGATGTAATAGAGGACAGTCAGCATCTATTGGGCAGCCAAGAATGTGACGAGACATGCGTCCCTTGCTCCGCAAGGCGGGCAAGTATTGATGCGGAGAGTGACGTGGGAAGCGGTGTTTCAATAGTTCAGGGTCCTGAGGCAGACACTGTTGTGGAACACGAGGAGGACATCAGTGACGTGCACACATCTTTTGATGATGATGAAGCCGATCGCAATTGGGAGCCGGGTGCAGAAGCCGAGGCTTCATCATCATCAGGAGAAGAGATTTGCTCTTTGTCTATGAGGCAGCAAGGCGGTAGCACGGTTGGCAATCAGCGTGGTGGTGGCAGTAGTGGAAATTCAGGAGCCAAACGTGCCAGGGGGAGACCACCTGCTTCACGGCAAGCTACCATTCAGGGAGGTAGTGGAACAGGGGTTCCTGGAGACGGCACCAATAGCAGTGAAATAGTGCGAACTGCGGGTGGGAAAATTCTACGATGTGGTTGTTCTTCATAAAGAATCCGGAGGACATTAGCGTAGTCACATGCAAAATCTGTCGGCAGAAAGTGAAGAGTGGCCAGGGTCCCAATCTCGGCACCACGGCCCTGCATCAACACATGTTTCGCCACCATAAAGCGGCCTGGGATAAACGTGGCTCCGAAGTAGTGGTCCAGCCTGCCGCATCACCCAGTGGCCATCCGCTCCCTCCGTCATCCAGCCAAGGCTCCACCATCTCAGCCGAAGGGAGCATTGTGTCAAACCCTCCTTCTTGCGCTCCTGCTTCCTCCGCTCGTAGTCAGCCATTCCGCCAACAATCGATTGGCGAAGCCATGTCCAAGAGACAACAGTATGCACCCACTCATCCAACGGCGCAGAAGTTGAATGTGCTCCTGTCCAAGTTGCTGGTGTTGCAGTCCCTCCCTTTCCAACTGGTGGACTCTGCAGCTTTCAGGGAATTGATGGCTTGTGCCGAGCCTAGGTGGAGAGTCCCAAGCCGTCATTTCTTTGTGAAGAAGGCAGTACCAGCCCTGCATACGTTTGTACAAGAGAAGGTGGGCCAGTCCTTGAGCCTGTCGGTGTGTTCAAAAGTGCATGGCAGCGCCGACGTGTGGAGCTGTAACTACGGGCAGGGACAATACATGTCTTTTACGGCCCACTGGGTAAATGTTCCTGCACAGCCACAACAGCAACTTGGACAGGTCACACCGCTTCCTCCTCCACGCTCTGGCTCCCAGGCAGTTGGTCCTTTTACAGTGTGCGCCTCTTCCTCCCCCGTGTCCTCGGCCTCCACTGCACATCCAAATCTCGGTGGCCCTTCATCGTACCACGTGTGTAGGGCACAACGCTGTCAAGCCGTCCTTCACATGGTTTGCCTTGGCGAACGGAGCCACACAGGGGAGGAACTGCTAAAGTTCATTAGGGAAGAAATATGAGTATGGCTTACTCCACGAAATCTGGAAATGGGAACCATGGTGACCGACAATGGGAAGAACATTGTGGCCATGCTGCGACAAGGAAGTGTGAACCATTCTTCCTGCATGGCACACGTGTTGAGTCTGGTTGTCAAGAAGTTCATCAAGTCTTCACCCCATTTGCAAGACGTCTTGACAATGGCAAAAACACTATTACACATAAACCTGAATGTTTTCCATGCAACAAGAATCGATGCCTATGCTGCCATTGGATTAACAAAACTGATGTCTTCTCATTATATCAGACACAATCTATCTTTAAAATAAAGGGCTGTCTTAGTTGTGACACGGATTATGCAATTTATTTAATTTCTTGTGGTTGCAATATGCAATATGTTGGCAGTACGATTCAAACTGTTCGGGCCAGAATTAGAGATCAGCGAACTTACAGTAAATTCGATTTGTCACGAACTTCTCGGCTCGGCAGTTGATGACTTTTCCTGCATAAATTAGTTCAGCTTTCCGGTGCTCCGGTTGGCTGGAAAAGGTGGATACAGTCCTAGGAGACTCTTTCCTAGGAATGTATCCACCTTTTCCAGCCCACCGGAGCACCTGAAGGCTGAACTAAGTCATCAACTGCTGAGCCGAGAAGTTCGTGACAAATCGAATTTACTGTAAGTTCGCTCATCTCTAGCCAGAATGAACAAACACCGATGGATAATCTATCTATCTCCCATTGGTTTGTCGGCCGGCTTTCACACATCGCGTCCTCACCCTGTGGGGTCCCGAGATCCACGCGTCTTCTGACAGTGGCTTGGGCGCTCCTGTGCGAGCCGCACTCTGTGGATCTGACCTGACAACTTGTGCATTTTAGTTTGATAGTCCGTAATCTTGTGTTGTTTACCGCTTTTATTATTGCTTCTTTTTAAGTCCCCCATTCACACTCCGTGACTTCGCTTTGAGATCCAGGAATCTGGATTAGATTAGCGAGACTGTGTTTTTGGAGGATATTAACTCCTAACAGACCACTTCTATATATATTTTTTTTTCTGTGTCTTTGATTCAATTGATATATGATACTAATGTTTCAATTGTTGTATGTTATATGATATGGAAAGCGACCTGTATTTAATGTATTGTTTATGTTTTAATTATTATTTTTTCGATATATACAATTTTATGTAATATAAAGGGTTAACACATGGAGGTATTTATACCCCTTGTGAACCCAACCTTGTCATGCCTGATGAAGCTGCGCATGCGCAGCGAAACGCGTTGCATCCAATAAACCCACCTTGATTTTATGCTGCACTCCTTCTGGTTCCTTCGTCCAGCGCTGACATCTCCTACTATTACGGTCCAACTGCCTATCTATTGCTGACAATGGCAAGGAAACTGTGCATGCACTTCAGCCACTCGTACACCGCCAAACACACTTTGCTTGAGCTGCAGCGTCAGAACGGTATCCCACAACATAGTCTCATTTGTGACGTTGCCACATGTTGGAATTCTACCCTCCGGACAGACTATACGAACAAAGAAAAGCCATCACAGATTTTTTGATGATACAAGCAGATAGGAGTTCTCCCCTGTGTAACTTCAATGTGAACGAGTGGCAGCTCATACGTAACACCTGCCGTTTGCTGAGGCCCTTTGAGGAAGCCACATTTTTGGTTAGTCACTCGAATTTCGCCATGAACAACGTAATTCCACTGCTACATTTACTCCAAAAAATGATTGAAAACATGGCTGGTCACGGCAATGGAGATGTTGCGCCTACATCAGAAGGCTACATGAGTCCTGTGGGGGATGAACTGGAGGAGGATGATGAGGGGCAGAGCGGAGCACAGTTTACGGTGGATGAGATGGCCGGTGTTTCTGGTCATTGGAGAGGAGGAGCAGGAGCAGCCAAAGTAGCTGGAGGGTTATTACGAGGGAGGCGAGAAAGAGGACCCAGACACACCGTGGCAGCATGCAGTGGAGATGAAGGCAGGTAGTCCCAGCGAGTCACTGTCACAAATGGCACGATGCATGCTGAGTTGCTTGCGTAGTGACCCCCGAATTGTCAAAATTCGTCAGCACGATCACTTCTGGATCTCCACCTTATTAGACCCTAGCTACCGGCCCAGAATGGGGGCCTTTTTTACACCCACTGAGAGGGAGGACAAACTGACCTACTTCAGGGAGCTTCTACGTAGTCGGTTGGCCAATGCCTATCGGCCACATGGTCCATCCACTCGCAGGTCTGACTCGGGGGGCCCTCTGCGCTCACCTTCCACTGCCACAGCTGCTTGGGAGGGGTAGCAGGAGCAGTACCGGCTCAATCAGCAGCAGCCTGAGTCTACAGTCGCTGATGAGTAGCTTCCTTCAGCCGCATAGTGAAGCTACTCATCAGCAGCAGGTGGACATGGAGCAGGACCTGAACCAGCAGGTGGTGTCTTACCTCGACATGATCCTGCCAACAACCGTTGAAGATCTGCTGGACTTCTGGGCAGCCAAACTCGATTTATGGCCGCAACTAGCAGAGATTGCCCTGGAAAAGCTGTCCTGCCCGGCCAGTAGTGTGCCATCAGAGCGGGTGTTTAGTGCGGCCGGGGCCATAGTCACCCCAAGGCGAGCTCGTCTGTCCACTAAAAATGTGGAGAGACTGACGTTTGTCAAGATGAATCAGGGATGGATCAGCCAGCATTTCCAGCCACCATAGACAGATGGGTCTGAGTAGATTGACCATGCTCCTACAACAAAATTTTCCCTATTGTGGTTGGTTATGAAACCCTCTGGGGCAGACCTGGGCATTGTACAGTCCGCTTGCCACATACGGCCCTTTGATTGGCTCTGACCGGCCCGCGCTGATTGGGGAACAACTATGCTGCCTAATCTGGGGGGACAACTATGTTCCTAATCTGGGGGACATCTATGCTGCCTAATCTGGGGGACATCTATGCTGCCTACTCTGGGGGACAAGTATGCTCCTAATCTGGGGGACATCTATGCTGCCTAATCTGGGGGACATCTATGCTGCCTACTCTGGGGAACAAGTAAGCTCCTAATATGGGGGACATCTATGCTGCCTATTCTGGGGGACAACTATGCTCCTAATCTGGGGGACATCTATGCTGCCTAATCTGGGGGACAAGTATGCTCCTAATCTGGGGGACATCTATGCTGCCTAATCTGGGGGACAACTATGCTCCTAATATGGGGAAAACTGATGCCTTGGGCCTATAATTTTTTGAAGTTTAGCAGTAGCTAAATAAATGCTTAATGCAAATGTCAACATTGATCTTTAAATGTAAGGGGTTGTGAAACCCTCTTGGGTACTGCGAATGACTGCTCCGGACTCATTCTGTGTCTTTCACAAACAACTTGCCTCCCTGGTGCCTCATGTCTTGGGCCTATAATTTTTGTATGTTTAGCAGTAGCTAAATACATGCTTAATGCAAATTTCAACAATGATCGTTAAATTCTCCGCGCTCTGCCAGGACCTTCTCCTACCCCGCCTGGGCCGATCCGAGGACCTCAATAACCAACTCACTAACTAATCCAGTTGCTTATAGCGACGGGCGGTGTGTACAAAGGGCAGGTACTTAATCAACGCCAGCTTATGACCCTCACTTACTGGTAATTCCTCGTTTTAAGGTTAAATAATTGCAATCCCAGATCCCTATCATGAACTGGTTTCAGCGTGCAACACGCACCTGTCCTTGAAAGATAGACACGCTAATCCGTTCAGTGGAGCGATAGTGCGGCCCAGAACATCTGAGGCCATAACACACCTGTTATTGCTCGATCTCGCAATTGATCGGGCAAGGTAAGGGGTTATTAAAGCCTCTTGGGTAATGCTGAGGCCTACTCCTGACTGCTCCTGGTGCAATGTATGGGGTAATTAAACACTCTTGGGTAGTGTTATTGTTAAATTTACTGATAATTTTATCAGTAATAAAATTTAATTTTTAACCATTACACAACGGAAGGCTTGTTGCGTGTGATTTTTTTAATGAAAAAAAAAATAAAATAGATGGAGAGGGATTAACTCTGCTTAATCATTTTTGGCGATTAGAATCCTTTTGTCATCTGATTTTTTGGAGACAGATGCGCTTACACACATGTAATAATTTTTTTAACCAAATTTCAAACATTGTGTAGTTTATTATTTTTGAGAAGAATGTCTTTTGGTGGTCCACCATCCTGCATTATAGAGTCTTCTGAACTGCTGTATATGCGCTTGTTTTTAAAAAAACAGGTACCGTATTTTTCACCCTATAGGACGCACCAGCGTATAAGACGCACCCAATTTATAGATGCAAAATCTAAAAAAATAAAGATTTTGAACCCAATAGTGGTCTTCAACCTACGGACCTCCAGATGTTGCAAAACTAAAACTCCCAGCATGCCCGGACAGCCGTTGGCTGTCCGGGCATGCTGGGAGTTTTAGTTTTGCAACATCTGGAGGTCCGCAGATTGAAGACCACTGCATAGGAGGTAATACTCACGTGTCCCTGCCGCTCCGGACCCGTCACCGCTGCCCTGGATGTCGCTCCATCGCTGTCGCCGTGTCCCCGTCGCTCCGGAATGTCTCTGCTGCTGGCCGGGTATCCTCGCTCTCCGTCATTGCGTCGTTACGCACGCCGACGCACGTACGCGACGACGTGATGACGAGGAAGGAGAGCGCCTGCCATACAGGGGATCCCTGAACGGAGAAGACAAAGAGGAGGCAGGTAAGGTCCCTCCCGGTGTCCTGTAAGCACTAACCCGGCTATAACAGCCCGACTGAACAGCTGGGTTAGTGTCACTTTTGCTGGGTTAGTGTCACGTCAGCTTTGATCGCCGCATCTGAAGGGTTAATACAGGGCATCACCACGATCGGTGATGTCCTGTATTAGCCGCGGGTCCCGGCCGTTGATGGCGCCAGGGACCGCCGCGATAGGGGTGTATTCGCCGTATAAGACGCACCGACTTTTCCCCCCAGTTTTGGGGAAGAAAAAGTGCGTCTTATACGGCGAAAAATACGGTATTTTGTCAGACAATTTCAATAACATTTTGCGTTTTTTTGGGGTGGATTGTGAAGCCCGGGTGTGTACTCGTGCATCAGCCAACTCCAGGCTGTGTCTTTCAGGCAATCTATGGGTTCCTGATGCCGCAGAGGAGGGGCCTGGGTCTGGGAATTAAACATTTTTTTTTTGGATTGCGGGTGCTACCAAAAAAGATAGACACACCCTAATCCATTCAGTGGAGCGCGCCTGTTATTGCTCGATCTCAGGAGAAGGGGGGTTCATCATCGGGAGAAGAGAGTTGCAGGTTGCCCTTGAGTCAGCAAGGCGGTAGCACGGTTGGCAGTCAGCGTGGTGTGGCAGTATTGGAAATTCTGGAGCCAAACGTGGCCGGGGGAGACCACCTGCTTCGCGGCAGCTTACCCTTCCGGGTTACCAGCACCGGTCGATGAAAGATAGAGACACGCTAATCCGTTCAGTAGAGCGTGCCTGCGGCCCCGGAAATCTGAGGGCATAACACACCTGGTATTGCTCGATCTCGCAATTGATCGTGCAAAGGTAAGGGATTATTAAAGCCTCTTGGGTACTACTGAGGCCTACTCCTGACTGCTCCTGGTAGTGTTTTTTTTTTATTTACTGATAATTTTATCGGTAATAAAATTGAATTTTCCAGAATGCTAATCGTAACACAACGGAACGCTTGTTGCGTGTGATTTTTTAAATGAAAATAAAAAGAAAAACGGACAGGGATTAACTCTGCTTCATCATTTTGGGCGAAAAAAGTCCTTTCGTGTTCTGATCTTTTGGAGACAGATGCGCTTACACACATATTGAATTTGTTTTTGTAAAAAAATTTCAAACATTGTGTGGTTTATTATTTTTGAGAAGAATGTCTTTGGGTGGTCCACCGTCCTGCATTATAGAGTCTTGTGAACTGCTGGATATGCGCTTGTTCTTACACAAAGGTATTTCTTAAAAAAAATTTCTAAAATGTTGTTGTTTTTTGGAGGGGATTGTGAAGCCCGGGTGTGTACTGGTGCATCAGCCAACTCCAGGCTGTGTCCTTCAGGCAATATATGGTAACTGATGCTGCAGAGATGGGGCCTGGGTCTGGAAATTTAAAATTTTTGGATAGCGGGTGCTACCTATGAGAAATCTTTGTCAAAAATTTCATATATTGTGTTTTTTTTTTTTTTTTGGGGGGGGGGGGGGATTGTGAAGCCCTGGTGTGTACTCTTGCATCAGCCAACTCCAGGCTGTGTCATACAGGCAATATATGGGTTACTGATGCCGCAGGGGTGGGGCCTGGTTCTGGAAATTTCACATTTTTGGATAGCGGGTGCTACCAGTGAGAAATCTTTGACAAAAATTTCTCATTGTGTTGTTTTTGGAGGGGGGATTGTGAAGCCCTGGTGTGTACTGGTGCATCAGCCAACTCCAGGATGTGTCCTTCAGGCAATATATGGGTTACTGATGCCACAGAGGTGGAGCCTGGGTCTGTTAATTTCAAATTTTTGGATAGCGGGTGCTACCAGTGAGAAATCTTTGTAAAAAATTTCATATATTGTGTTGTTTTTTTTTTGGGGGGGGATTGTGAAGCCCTGGTGTGTAGTGTACTAGTGCATCAGCCAACTCCACACTGTGCCATTCAGCCACTAAATGGTCTCCTCTTGCTGCCAACTTGTCCACGCTATGTCATTCAGTCACTATATGGTCTCCTGACACTGATGCCACCAGCAGGCTCTGTCATTGTGCTGCTGTGCGGCAGTGATTCTAAGAGCGATGCCGGTAATCTGCATGTTATTCTGAATAACAGTATTATTTCACTACCCCAGCACACTCCATATGCGTTTTAGGACACAGCAAAGTGTTCTATACCCCTATAGAGGCTGTTAATTATCTGTGTTCAGTGTAAACAGTGTTCTATATTTTTGAATCCTTTTTGGTTGATCTGATCTTTGTCCTTTGTACTTGTGTCTGTTTGTGTACAGTGTCCTATGTTCATGATCAGTTTGCCTGTTTATATTCTGCCCTGTTAGTATTTGTATCCTGTCTGGTTGTCTGGTAGATTTCTATTTCTGTTTCTGGCCTGTGACCAACTATGTTTATTATTTGTTTTTACGCTATTGCACTGTAGCGCAGGGAGGGACCGACTCCAAATTGTCGATCCATCGCTTAGGATGGATGGACAAGTATGCAGGGAGAGAGTTTTTAGGGTCAGTTTAGGGCTCACTCTCTCTGACCCCGCAGTCGGTCATGACAGCAGGTTTCTAATATACTTGGTGACAAAATTCCTTAAAAGACCCAATATCTCAGGAACTAAAGTTCAGGACATTGCTGTGTTTGTTTATATATAAAAGCTGCTATATGTGGATGTTCCATGCAAATGTTTTGCTCACAGAATATTGTAAAAAATTCATTATTTTTGTGAACAGAACATTGCATTGTGTCCTGAGGGTATGTCCACATGGTATCATTTTCTGAATAAAAAAAAATCCACTGTGCAAAACGTGAAAGAAACTTTGAAGGTAGCCTCAGATTTCTGTTGTATATTTCTCACATCCTGTAGGAGGACAGTGAGGCCTTAACTATCCTAGTCTTGAAAAGATCTATAGAAATCACTGGGCACAACAAGGTAACATGTGCCTAAACAACCAGCTGCAGTCATATCCTTCGGCTAGATGCAGTTTGGCTGAAGGATATGATTTAAGGGCTCTCAACATCCAATAGATGCAGTATCAAGTACAAACATATAAAAATAAAGGGCAGAGCACTCACTGGCAACTTATATCCAGGATTCCTTTATTTCAAGTCATAAACAATTACATCACATCACATCCCCCGTTCCACTGTCCTGTCTCCTCAATATGCTGTTACACACTTATGCATGACTTGAAATAAAGAAACTCTGGATATAAGTTACTGGTGAGTGCTCTGCCCTTTACTTCACTTTATTTGTACCTAAAATATCTTAGCCTGCTGTCCCTACCTACTTGCATGATGTACCCTAAACAACAGCCCTCAACTAGGCGATGGTCCCTATACTGACTAAGTGCATAGGAACAAGAAGAACAGCTGTAGTCAACAGACTGGTTCAAAACCAAATGAGAATCCAGTCAGGCTGGGGTCAGAACAAGTGGGTAGAATCAGAAGAAAGTCCAAACACAATACCACAGGTCAAGCCGGGTCACAACAGAAGATCATGTATGGTCCAAATCATAATCCAAGTGGTGGAGGTCAGAAGGTGCATGGCAGGAAGTTTAAGGTCCAGGAAACAGCAGTGCCATTTAAATGTGCTAGACAGGAAAGATGTAGAATGCTGCCAGCTCTGATTGGCCTGGTATCCTAACTTTCTGATAAGCTGACCAGCCCTGTCATCATCATGGCTAGTCACCTGGCAGATAGGTACATTTATGTCCCTATTTAAAGGGGTTGTACAGCAAAAGAAACAACATGTATATTGTGTAAAAATGCTTAATAAAGCAACTTACTAATATAATGGTATTAGCCTTGCTGCATAGATATATCCTTATCAGCTGAGCAGTCTTCCTTGTACCTGTGATGTCATATCACAGGGAGAGCAGAGCTCCGTCCTAGGAAAGGGTTTTAAAGCTTATTACTCATGGCTGATTAGATAAGGCACCCAAGAGTCCAGTTCACAGTCATAGCAGTGTCTCTGACTGTCATCAGGTAGGAGAGGCACAGGTCTGCGGCTATGTAGCTGAAGAGCTGTAATATGAGCTCCCCTTTTCATATCAAGTCTTTCCCTGAGCAGACAGGAAGAGCGAGTAGCTCTCTGCATTCACATCCTGTGACAGGACAGCTCAGTTGTTATGGTGGAGCTGGGATGGCTAATAACATTAGTAAGTTGCTTTATTATACATTTTTACACCATAATAAAGTTGTTTCTTACCCTGGACAACCCCTTTAACTTTTTTTTTATGGTCATGGACACAGATTAGCCCTAATTAATGGGGCTATGTTGCTCTCTTAAGTAATCACTAGTAATAAGTGACATGTTACTTATTTCTGTGTATTTGAAATGTATGCTGAAAAATATTTATTGAAAACACCCACTTTATAAATATTCATGACAGTGGCACGTAGCTGGTGTGTCCCACGAAAATCCACGCATTTGCAGTGAGATTTCTCCACACGTGCTACGTGCTTCTGGGCACAGTCAGGAATATATATAGGGGTGCTATCCAGGAGTCTATATCCTAAGCCTTGGGGCTATTTCCCTTGTGTATACTTTTTTTTAAAGCATAACCTACAAATAGTGCCATTAAAATAAAAGCAACGCATCATATGAAAAATGTAGTTTGGAAAGTGCATATTGGTTCCATTTAAATTCCCCCTTATTGTTCAGCACAGTAAAACACATATGTGATCTACATAACCTACAGAATTAGGTTTCAGCAGAGTTGTAGATGCTTACAAGCTACAGCTTCTATGTATTTACTCCAGTTGTCTCTCAGTGAATCCCAGCTATTCCATGTAAAGTTAAATTAGTATTGTGTGGTTTATATAGTGACAATAAAAAAAGGATTAAAAATGATTCAGAAAACTAAAGTGTGAGTCATGGTCCTGGCAATACAAGAGGAAAAAATCCTCCTTTAATCCTATAGCCAGTGGGACATTTTCTAGACAGCTAAATTCCAATGCCATAAGGACAATCCTGGGGGTAAAGAAGCAATCTTCTTTGTTGCCCCCTAAGTGCAGTACAATCAGAATGTTTCCCAACCCTTTTCCTTTTTGTTATGTTGCAGACCAATCATTTTGCATTTAATACCCCATAATGAAAGAGTAAAAACAGAAAGTTAGAAATCTATACTAATTTATTAAAAGGCAATAACTAAAATATTGCATTGCCATTAGTACACAGACCCTTTACTCAGTTCTTAGATGAAGCCCCTTTGACAGTGATTAGTCTTCAGTCTTCTTGGGAATTAGGCCACAAGGTTTGCACACTTGGATTTGGGGATTTTCTGCCATTTTCTCTATAGATCCTCTCAAGCTCTTTTTAGGTCTCTCCAGAGATGTTCGATTGGGTTCAAGTCAGGGCTCTATCAGGCAGGGCCGGATCATCATTGCCGCTCATGGAGCACCTGCTCCGGGCCCCGTGCCCGCAGGGGACCCCGTCACATTCGGGACATCCCTGCGGGCTGCTCAGTAACGGATCGGGGCCCCCCGATAGCCCGGCCATGGTCACTTTAAAACAGTGACCAGCGGCGGCTCCTGTGGGCCCGCCCCGGACTCCTGCTTTTTCTATATTTCATATTTCCTTACCTGCCCGTGCTCGGCAGGCTCAGGTGATGCGTCGGGTCATGTGGGCTGTGACGAGTGACGTCTCCTGCGGCTCCTCTGCACAGTGTCAGGGACGTCACTCATTTCCAGCAGCCACGCCGCTACAGGGCACAGTTTTCTTCATTACACCTCAGCACTGCAGGAAATGACGAGTGACGTCGTGCAGAGGAGCCGCAGGAGACGTAACTCGTCACAGCCCACGAGACCTGACGCTACCTGAGCCTGCCGAGCATGGCCAGGTAAGTAAATATGAAAAATAGAAAAAGCAGGAGGAGGGGGGAGCAATGAGCAGGGGAGGATTATGAGTGGGGGAGGATGATGAGGCAGAGGGGGTAATGACAAGCATTGGGGTAATGACGAGCAGAGGAGTAATAACGAGCAGGGTGGGGGCAATGATGAGCGGGGGGGGTAATGATGAGGGGGGGGGAATGATGAGCAGTGGGGGGGGTGATGAGCAGTGGAGGGGGGGAATGATGAGCAGGGAGGGGATGATGAGCAGGGGGGGGGTAATGATGAGCAGGGAGGGTGATGAGCGGGGGGGAATGATGAGCGGGGGGGGAATGATGAGCGGGGGGGGAATGATGAGCGGGGGGGGAATGATGAGCGGGGGGGGAATGATGAGCGGGGGGGGAATGATGAGCGGGGGGGAATGATGAGCGGGGGGGGGAATGATGAGCGGGGGGGGAATGATGAGCGGGGGGGGGGAATGATGAGCGGGGGGGGGGATGATGAGCGGGGGGAATGATGAGCGGGGGGGGAATGATGAGCGGGGGGGAATGATGAGCGGGGGGGGAATGATGAGCGGGGGGGGAATGATGAGCGGGGGGGGAATGATGAGCGGGGGGGGGGAATGATGAGCGGGGGGGGGGAATGATGAGCGGGGGGGGGGGGGGGAAATGATGAGCGGGGGGGGAAATGATGAGCGGGGGGGGAAATGATGAGCGGGGGGGAATGATGAGCGGGGGGGAATGATGAGCGGGGGGGAATGATGAGCAGGGGGGGGAATGATGAGCAGAGGGGGGAATGCAGAGCAGCGAGTGGAATGATGAGCAGGGGGGAATGATGAGCAGGGGGAATGATGAGCGGGGGGGGATGATGAGCAGGGGGAATGATGAGCAGGGGGGGTTGAATGATGAGCAGGGGGGTTGAATGATGAGCAGGGGGGGGGAATGATGAGCAGGGGGGGGGGGAATGATGAGGGGGGGGGAATGATGAGCAGGGGGGAAATGATGAGCAGGGGGTGGGAATGATGAGCAGGGGGTGGGAATGATGAGCAGGGGGTGGGAATGATGAGCAGGGGGTGGGAATGATGAGCAGGGGGTGGGAATGATGAGCAGGGGAAAACACAGTCTCTTGAAGGGTTATAATGATTGTTGTCTTTATACAGAGGATGAGGAGCGGCTGGCAAAGTGAGGAACCAATGATGTCCCGGCGTCAAACTTTACAGAGGAAGATGGATCTGGAAGAAGACCTGGCGTCTGGACCAGATGAAGAAGAAAAGGAAAAACAACAGAAAAGACGTCTCCTGTGAGTCATTTTATGTTTGTGTTTTCTCCTGACTGTCCCATTAGATCTCTACTCACTTCTAAGTTTTGCAGTAATAATGGATGACACTGTATATGAGGCTCCAGCTGTTAAAAAACTACAACTCCTATAATGTCTGAAGCTCTCCAGACATAATGGGGGTTGTAGCTTTGCAACAGCTGCAAAGAGTGACCTGAACTAAAGTGATTTTAGACCATGCAGCCCGTTTTATTTTAACGGGGACCTGACTAATGTTCCACTCAGTGGAAGGAAAGGGGGACTGTCGGGGGGGCCCATCATAATGAAGTGTTCCGTCCTCCAGGCAGCCTTAATCTGGCCCTGCTATCAGGGCTCTGGCAGGGCCAGTCAAGGACATTCACAGGGTTGTCTTGGATGTGTGCTTATGGTCATTGTCTTGTTAGAATATGGACATTCAACCCAATCAGAGGTCAATGGCACTTTGGATCCGGTTTTCATAAAGAATATTTTTATACTTTGCTCAATTTAGCTTTTCCTCAAACATGACCATTGTCACTGTCCTATCTGTTGAAAAACATCCCCAAAGCATAATGCTATCTGCACCTTGCTCCACGGAATGGATGGTATTGGGCAGGTGATGAGCAGTACCTGGTTTCTTCCAGACATAGTACTTAGAATTTAGGCCAACATTTTTAATCTTGGTTTCAACAGACCAGAGAATTTTGTTTCTCACAGTCTAAGGGCCCTTAAGGTGTATTTTGCAAACTCAAGGGGGGGGGGGGGGTTGTTTACAACTGAGGACAGCTTTCTTTCTGGTCACTCTTCCATAAAGCCCAGATTGGTGGAGTGCTGCAGTGATAATTGACTTTCTGGGGTTTTCTCCCATATGCACACAGGATCTTTGGAGCTCAGCTAGAGTGACTTTGGATTTCAGGTCTTACTAGGCTCATCTCTTAGCTTGGTGGGATGGTCGGATTGATCCATTGAATAAGTATGAAGGTCACTGTGTGCTTGGACACTTTAGTGCAGCATATTTTATACGTATCCTTGTACCCTTCTATAGACTTGTGACTTCACAAGGAAGCCCAGAAACAGTTTGCTGAAGACAAGCAGACTAAGGACATTGATTACTGGAACCATGTCATGTGGTCCAATGAGACCAAGGTAAACTTATTTAGTTCAGATATTGCCTAGCGTGTGTGGTATCAACCTGGTGAGGAGTACAAAGACAAATGTGTATTGTCTACAGTCAAGCATGGTGATGGGAGTGTCATGGTCTGGGGAGGTATGAATGCTGCTGGCACTGGGGAGCTACAGTTCATTGAGGGAACATGAATGGCAACATGTACTGTGAGATACTGAAGCAGAGCATGATCCCCCTCCCTTCATAGATTGGGCTGCAGGGCTGTATTTTAATATAACAACCCCCCCCCCCCCCCAACACACCTCAAAGGGGGCCACTGCCTTGCCAAAGAAGTTGAGGACAAAAGGCGATAAACTGGCCAAGCATGTCTCCAGATCTAAACACTATTGAGTATTTGTAGAGTATCTTCAAATGAAAGGTGGGGAAGTGCAAGGTCTCTAACATGCACCAGCTCCATAATGTCATCATGGAGGAGTGAAAGAGGACTCACTACTTCACAATGTAGAAGTGTCATTTATTCAGTGTTTTCTCATCAAAGGATACAATAACATATTTACAAAAATGTTAGGGTGTACTTATGTGAGATACTGTATATTTTTCTTAGATAGACTTCAGGTGTTTGAGAGCCCCAAGACATGCATGTAAATAAAAATGAGTAGTATTTAGGAGCAACCCCTGTATGTAGTAGCCACTTCCTTGTAGTAGCAGCCCCCCTGAAGTAGCAGTCCTTTGGAAGCAGCCACCCTCCTGTTGGTAGTACAGACATTACTTACCTAGCCGATGTCAGAGCTGCTGCCCTTTCACTCTTTGTGGGCAGGGAGAGGGATGTTGCTATGGGCTGATGTCACTAGCCGGCATCTTGAAGCAGACATACCTATATGTGGCATGTCTGCTACCATCAGCCCCTGCGTTGTTAAAGTGGCAGAGCAGATGGCTGCTGCATTCAAGTGGTGGCAGCCCTTCAATGCATTGGGGGCTGGAGATAAGCCATAAATGGTACGGCACCTAGCAAAGAGCCATATGTGGCCACTCCTGCTACAGATAATAGGCAAGCTGTAGTTCTGGTACATAGGGTTGAGGCCAA
Source organism: Hyla sarda (assembly GCF_029499605.1). NCBI lineage: Eukaryota > Metazoa > Chordata > Amphibia > Anura > Hylidae > Hyla > Hyla sarda. The sequence goes on along the minus strand of NC_079192.1, from coordinate 260,175,870 downwards.
TGTAAAGCCCCAGAGTAAGCATTTCGAATCTCAGCCAAAGTTGTCCCAGCAATGGGCATAGACAACCAATGTGTCGGCGGAGTTTCAGTGGTCCCAGGGCAGGGCTTAAATGACCAGGAATTCTGTTGCAAATTTACCCTAGCAATAAGTAGATAGAATGGAGATACATATTACTCAGGCTGATGTAGTATTTTTTTTTTTTTTACTTTATTTCAACTGACTAAAGAAAAAAATTACCTTTTATGCAAAAACTGGCAACATTTTTCACCTTTTTGTTTTTAAAGCTAATTTATTTATTTTTTTGGTCTACAACTATAGCCAAAAACTGTTACACACAGTTCAGATAAAAGATATGGGAATCTTGGAGGGTAATTTACACCAGCTGTAGATAGAGAGAAGAGCAGATACAAGGGATTTGTGTACAGACAAAGCAAAGCTCACACCACAAACTATTGACGACTGAGCTGAAGAGAAACTATACAAAACCTTTCATAAAGACCTGTGAAGAAACTTATTTTTATAAACAGTAATACAAAGCAAAAATAAATAAATATACATTTTGAAAAGGTGTCCATAGCCTTTAAGAATTACAAGCTTAAAAATCTTCAGTTTCACATTCACAGGATCAACTCTTAAGGAAAGAACAGGCACATGACTTATTGCAAACTTTATATACATCCAATACTTCAGTTTTGTCCTTGCATATCTATCAACTTTGCAAACAATTCTTGTGTTACTTTGAGTAATTTTAAGCTTGCTAATTTTCAGACGGCAGCTAAATTCAGAATTCTAACTGCAGTAATGAAGGAGTTAAAAGACAGAGCTGAGCTGTTGGGTCAGATGTCTGACCACAAATTCTAGATAAACCACTGTTTCCAAGGGCAACCAGAAGAATTTTACAAGCAGCTATGTCTGCAGCTGTTCTTCTAAGGGAAGCATTGCTGCTCTAGTTAAGTCATGTGATGAAGTGATGCACTTTTGAACGAAGCAGAAAAGCTTTGCATTGCATCTTGGGGAAAGCTAAATCTTAATTTGCACACATTTGATTAACTAATAAGTTTACCATTCGTTCAAGTTTACTACATAAGAAAATGAAAACATGAGAACATTACTTGTGTTAAAATGACTATGCATCAGATTACAGTTGGAATTCTATAGCGCCATCTACTGGATAGAAACACAGTAATATCCATTCAAAATCTGGGAAAAGTTCCATATGTAAAAAATTTGGATCGTAAAATGACATCTTTCATAAAAAAGGTCCAAACGTTTAGATATCAAAATGTTCAATGCATTTAGTATCTGCTGCCACAGACTGGCTAGATTCTATACATGTATAACTAAGAATTTACAGGAACTTAGTTTGCAGATAGGTACAAATTCTTGTAACATTTACATTTTGTACAAAAATTTTTTTTTGCAAGTAATTACACTAATTTATACTACATGTTAGGGTTTATATTATGTAGGTGATTTCTGTATCCAATCTCCTGGTGTTGCTACAACCCCGTGATATTCAGCACTGTGGCCATAAACCTGGCATCATTCTGGAATAAGTACAGTCCTCCACGTATGAGCTCCGAAGGGTAATAGCAGGGGTACTTAGCTGCTACGTGCCAGCCAGGACACTCCGCCTCCCTCAGCCAGTTCAGGGAAGTGGTGAGCAGAGGGATCCTAACTCCCTGCATTCTATTGTATTGGTGACTGAGACATTGATACAACTGTGTAGCTGATCACTTGCTGGAGACCGTGAACACCCTGCTCATTTCCCCTTTCATGTAGATGGCACAATTAGCACTCCCTGCATCATTCTGCTCCAGCCAGGCCTGACTAAAAGAAGCCAGAGCAGTGCAGGAGCTGAGGCAGGTAAGTGTTCTCAGGGGAACAGTTGTGTTCCCAAACCTATAACTACAAACCTATAGCTCCCATCATGCCCATCTGGCAGAGCATTATGGGAGCAGTAGTTTGCAAGGGCAGAGTTTATTTAAAGGAGCAGTGAAACATTACAGACAACCGGACATCCTTTTAATGATTCTTCCTGCCCCCCAGCTTTGATTGATAGATGTTTTTTTGTTTGGGTATAGAGAGAAATCTATCAATCAAGGTTGGTGGAATTGGGAGATACCTCTGCAGACTGCCTTAATGACTCAGGCAGCATGAAAATTATAGCAAGTTCCCTCTACAAATCCTTTCTGCCTGGACAATCTCTTTAGAGGACCTGCGGCCAACCCCCAAAAAACGTGATTGCATTATCAATAAAAAGCCCTCTCGATCCTGAGATATGTGGGTTTATACACTGCTCAAAAAACATAAGGGAACACTTAAACAACACAATGTAATTCCAAGTCAATCACACTTCTGTGAAATCACACTGTCCACTGCAGAAGCAACACTGATTGACAATCAATTTCACATGCTGTTGTGGAAATGGAACAGACAACAGGTGGAAATTGTAGGCAATTAGCAAGACACCCCCAATAAAGGAGTGGTTCTGCAGGTGGTGACCACAGACCACGTCTCAGTTCCTATGCTTCCTGGCTGATGTTTTGGTCACTTTTAATGCTGGCGGTGCTTTCACTCTAGTGGTAGCATGAAACGGAGTCTACAACCCACACAAGTGGCTCAGGTAGTGCAGCTCATCCAGGATGGCACATCAATGGGAGCTGTGGCAAGAAGGTTTGCTGTGTCTGTCAGCGTAGTGTCCAGAGCATGGAGGCACTACCAGGAGACAGGCCAGTACATCAGGAGACATGGAGGAGGCAGTGGGAGGGCAACAATCTAGCAGCAGGACCGCTACCTCCACCTTTGTGCAAGGAGGAGCACTCCCAGAGCCCAGCAAAATGACCTCCAGCAGGCCACAAATGGGCATGTGTCCACTCAAACAGTCAGATACAGACTCCATGAGGGCCTGACATCCACAGGTGGGGGTTGTGCTTACAGCCCAACACCATGCAGGACATTTGGCATTTGCCAGGGAACACCACGATTGGCAAATTCGCCACTGGCACCCTGTGCTCTTCACAGATGAAAGAAGGTTCACACTGAGCACACGTGACAGACGTTGCAGAGTCTAGAGACGTCGTGGTGAACGTTCTGCTGCCTGCAACATCCTCCAGCATGACCGGTTTGGCGGTGGGTCAGTAATGGTGTGGTATTTCTTTGGGGGCCGCAGAGCCCTCCATGTACTTGCCAGAGGTAGCCTGACTGCCATTAGGTACAGAGATGATATCCTCAGAATCCTTGTGAGACCATATGCTGGTGTGGTTGGCCCTGGGTTCCACCTAATGCAAGACAATGCTAGACCTCATGTGGTTTTCATTTTCTTTTTGGATTTCTTTTCTTATTTTTTGCGCTACCAATTCTAATTTGTAATGAAGTCAGTCATTTTGCCCAAAAATCTATGGTGAAACGGAAAAAAAAAAATCATTGTGCGACAAAATTGAAAAAAAAAAGCCGTTTTGAAAACTTTTGGGGGCTTCCGTTTCTAAGTAGTACATTTTTCGGTAAAAATGACACCTTATCTTTATTCTGTAGGTCCATACAATTAAAATGATACCCTACTTATATAGGTTTGATTTTGTCGGACTTCTGGAAAAAATCATAACTACATGCAGGAAAATTAATACGTTTAAAATAGTCATCTTCTGACCCCTATAACTTTTTTATTTTTCCGTGTATGGGGCGGTATGAGGGCTCATTTTTTGCGCCGTGAGCTGAAGTTTTTTTTTTTTTTTTCAAAGTAAAGTTTTATTAAGGTTTTCAACATACAAGGTAAAAAGAAAAGTACAACATGAGAAATGTCTACACTGGTCAGGCAACAAAGCCCACAGGGCTCAAGAAAACAAGGTGTTTGGGTCACTCAGCGATGTTAAACATTACAGCAGTCCGAGCCTCACATCATAAATGAACTCCAGAGATCAGAGGTTGTAAGTGGCTAACAGGATTCAGAACTACGTATAAATTCGATAACTTTAGCAAAAATTCAAACATTGTCAGTAGTGAAGCAGGGAACCAGGGCAGACAAAGGAAACATAGTAGCGGTAGAGGGAACTGGAAGATAGGAGAGGAGGGACAGAGAGGAAAAGATACAGGGGGGGGGGGGGGGGATAGAAGAATCGAAGAGGGGGAGATAGGATGCAGCAGACAGTGTAATATGGCAGAGAGTCTTACCTGTTCGGACTGAACCACTCCACCTGTCTAAGTGGTAAACAGCAACTGTGGGTGAGCTATTGCGGAGTTGGACAGAGGGGGATGAGCGTGCGTGTTGACAGATCTAGGTTATCATCAGTAAACTCCTGAGAGGCAACATAGGATAGCCAAGGCGACCAAACAGCATGGTATTTATCGAACTGTCGGGTAGAGTCTGCCCGGAGTTCTTCCATTCTACAAGTATAGGTAACTTCCCTCAGCCATGAGGTGTAGGTCGGGGGTAGTGGGGATTTCCAAAGGCGAGGGATCACAGCTCAAGCCGAGATAAGTAGATAGTGTGCTAAAGTGGCCGACAGACGGGGACATGTGTTAGGGAACATGGACAGGAGGATAGGTCGTGGGTCCTTATCGATGGAAAGGGTCGTCAGCCTATTTACGGTAGATAAAACTAGTGTCCAAAACATATTCAATGTCGGGCATGTCACCCAGATATGGGACATTGTCCCTTTTGAGCGTCCGCACCTCCAACATGCATCAGAAACCTTTGGGGACATCTGCGCCAAAAGAGACGGCACTCTGTACCATCTCGTGATGATTTTATAGTTAGTTTCTTGTGCCTTGCATGAGATACTAGATTTCTGGCAATGTAGCAGGGCACGAGACCAGTCATCGTCGGGAATAGAGCATTGTAGTTCCCTTTCCCATGCCGCTCGATAGGGCAGGGGAATTTCAGAGCGTTCCCCAATGATCAGGGCATAGAGAGTTCCGATTGCATGGGGGACAGGAGTGGAGGCCGCACAAAGGGTTTCAAAGGGGGTCAGTTGTCTATGAAGACGGAGTGCGGCTTTGTTGGTGTTCTAGAAGTGTAGAAGTTGACTATATGGGAACCTATGTATAGTTGAAGGCTGAGTTCCACCCAAAAGGTCGGAGAGGGATTTCAAGCCTGTGGGTTGCAGTAAGGAAGAGAATAGGACATAATCAGACTTTTTACACGTTAAGAAAGTGGCAGAAGTCTGCGCTGGAGGGAAGAGCACGTTGCCAAACAGGGGCATTAGGGGGCCATCTGGGAAGTAGTGAGATGTATTTTTCAGGTAGGTATGATGTGCTCGCAGTATTGAATGTGTTACCGGGGGTAGATGGTCAGGTGGGTGCAAGGGAGCGGGCAGTCTTTTGGTCCACAAGGTAGACCTAGCATCCACACCACAGAGATTTCTTTCAAAGACAACCCATTGCTTAGCAGTCTGACTGTTGTAGCAGTCTAGTATTCTGGCTAATATGATCGCCATGTAATACGATAGGCAGTCTGGCAGTGCGAGGCCACCCTCCTTCTTGCGTCTATAAAGCACCTTCCCTGCCAGGCGGGGATGCTTCTTATTTCAAAGTGAGACTGCATTGCAGAGAGGTCCTTAAAGAAAGAACGGGGGACATGACAGGGGATACAGGCAAAGAGATAGAGTAAGCGGCGTAGGATGTTCATTTTAAAAATATTTACCCTGCCAATCCATGAGAAGTTTTTTTTTTTGTCCCATTTCGACAAGTCAGTTCTCAGGGTGTGGAACAACGGAGGAAAATTTAATTGAAAAGTGCTAGCTAGATCACTAGGGACTAGGATCCCAAGATATTTCAGTGATGACCTCTGCCATTTAAAGGGGTAAGTGGAAGAAATGTGGGTGATCATTTGGGAGGGCAGTGTGATATTCAAAGCTTCACTTTTGGATGGGTTCAGTTTATAGTTACTATAAGCCGAATATTGTGCTATGGTGGAGAGGAGGGAAGGGAGGGTAGTGAGCGGGGAGGAGAGAAATAGAAGGACATCATCAGCGACCGCTGAGCATTTGCAACTGCACGAGGGAGAGGAGAGGCCTCTTATATCTGGATTCGAGCGTATTGCATTGAGCAAGTGCTCCATGCATAGGACATAAAGGATAGGTGATAATGGGCATCCTTGCCTCGTACCGTTGCAAATGCTAAAGGGAGCCGACAGCTGTCCATTGATTCTGATTCTAGCCTGGGGTGGATCTGAAGTTTTTAACGGTAGCATTTGCATTGCATTGATAGGACTTATTGATCGCTTTTTATTAATTTTTAAATGATATAAAAAGTGACCAAAAATGCACTATTTTGGACTTTGGAATTTTTTTGCGCGCACGCCATTGACCGAGCGGTTTAATTAATGATATATTTTTATAATTCGGACATTTGGTGATACCATATATGTTTATTTTTATTTACACTGTTTTTTTTTTTATTGGAAAAGGGGGGCGATTCAAACTTTTAATAGGGTAGGAGTTAAATGATCTTTATTCACTTTTTTTTTTGCAGTGTTATAGGTCCCATAGGGACCTATAACACTGCACACACTGATCATCATTGATCACTGGTTTCTCATAGGAAACCAGTGATCGACGATTCTGCCGCATGACTGCTCATGCCTGGATCTCAGCCACTGAGCAGTCATTCGGCGATCGGACAGCGAGGAGGCAGGTAGGGGCCCTCCCGCTGTCCTGTCAGCTGTTCGGGATGCCGCGATTAGCTGCGGCTATCCCGAACAGCCCGACTGAGCTAGCCGGCCACTTTCGGTTTCGCTTTTAGCCGCGCGGCTCAGCTGAGCGCGCGGCTAAAGGGTTAATAGAACGCGGCGCTGCGCGCTATTAGAGGCGGGTCCCGGCTTCAATATGACGTCGGGCCCGCCGTGATATGACGCGGGGTTACTGTGTAACCCCGCGTTATATCAGGAGAGCAGGACCAAGGACGTACCGGTATGTCCTTGGTCCTTAAGGGGTTAATAGAAGTCATTTTTCAAATCTGTTTAACTTTCTGGCACCAGTTGATTTATATTTAAAAAAAAAAAAAAAAAGGTTTTCCACCGTAGTACCCCTTTAGGCTTTGTGCTCTGGCATCTGACACATTTGTATGTGTCCTATTAGGTGGTGTAAAGTAGGCTATGTGCAAAAAAAAAAAAAAAATTCAACATTTTATTTGCGCAAATAATAAATACAGCTCCACTGCAAAAAGTGTACGGTGCACCAAACAGTAGACAACTTTGAAAAATGTTCTACTGAAAATTGTGCAAAAAATTGCACAAAAAATGCAATTGGCAAAATTTGCAGGGACATTTAGAACATTGAAGTGGTGTAAAGCCAATGATAAATGTCCCCCTATATGTATATTTGTTATATACATTGGTTAAAAAATTTGGATATTTTTGTCTGTGTGTATCGGTGAGAAGACCAAATACCGGAAGTGTGGGTGGACAAGCAGGGCTCTGTGACACGCTCCCAGCTCACACAGCAGGCTTATTGACAAGCCACAGAGCCCTGCTTGTCCTTCCCTCACAGGCAATAGCTGCAAGAACCAAAATATACGGTACACATTTTAACATGTTATCTACAATATATAAAAATATATTTTGCTAATGACAGGTATACCTAAATGTATTTTGTACTGTACAGCATATAAACGCTTACACCCCCATGAAGTTGCAGATATTACTATTCACAGTGTACTCTACTCAGTGCAGTTGTTCCAACAGGTTTCCACACTTCCTGGGTTTAACTTGTGACTTAGAGGCCACTTACAAGGGAAGAGATTAGAGATGGCACCGGTCCATTGACCCACTGAGAGCTGAAGTGAGGGTCACGCTGCACAAGTCACAGAATTTAGTGTAGTAGATGCATTGATGAGAGTCATTCTTAGTCTGATCCTTGGGTCCTGTGAGTTAGCAGATAGGGCACTAAAGGTATTGAATAACTTTTTAACTCCTTGTAATATGAATACCTGTTTGACACACGGAGGATGTATAAAATGTGATGGGCTTATTATGATACAGACAGTTCAAGGCATTAAACCTTGAATTCATCCACATGGTGTATTTCTATATATAATGAACAACCTCTTTATTTGTTGCTGTGCTATTGCATTGAACAGTGTATGCAATCCAAGGACATAAGTCCCCTATGGAGACTAAAAAATTGTGTAAAAAAACAAATAAAAAGTTAATAAGTGTGAATTAACCTTCCCTAATAAACAAAAGCAAACAAACATGTGGTATCACCGTGTGCGTAAATGTCCGAACTATAAACATGTGACCATGCTGTTAAAGTAACATGAATGGGGTATACATAAAAAAATTGAAATCCAGAATTGCGTATTTTTGGTCACTTTGTATACCCTAAAAAAAAAATGTATAAAAAGTAATCAAAAAGTCCCATCAAAACAAAAAACTACAGATCACGGTGCAAAAAATTAGCCCTCACACATCGCCATATATGGAATAATAAAAATTACAGGGGTCAAAGGATGACAATTTTAAACATGCAAATTTATGAGTTATAATTTTTTTAGAATAAGTAAAACAAAATCAAACCTATATAAGTTAGGCATCATTTAAAAAAAAAAATAATTATTAACAAAATTAGTAGGTTTCAAATTGCCCTATTTTGACTACCTATAACGCTCTAATTTTTTTCGTATACAGGGCAGTATGAGGGCTCATTTCTTGCACCCTGATCTGTAGTTTTTATCGGTACCACTCTTGCTTATACTATACTTTTTAATCCCTTAATTTTTTGGGGAATAAAATGGGACAGCAATTTTGGCTTTTTTTTTTTTTTTTTTAACATTTACACTGTTCACCATACGGGACAACTAACATTATATAGTTCGGACATTTACGCGCGCAGCGATACCAAATATGTTTTTTTAACGCTTTTTGGGGTTAAAATGGGAAAAAGGGACAATTTAGATTTTTATTGGGGAAAGGGATTTTTTTTTTTACACTTATGCACTTACACTATTTACACATAGGCATAGCACTGATCATCATTGTTGTTGTTGGCAATCTTTTGCTCTGGTCTGCTTGATCTCAGACCAGAGCAGAAGATCCCAGGAGACGGCCGGAGGCAGGCGAGGTGACCTCAATCCGCCATTATAACTGATCAGATCTCCGCGGCAGCATCTCGGGCGATCTGATCATCCATTTTAAGTGCTGCAGATGCCGTGATCTGTATTGATCACGGCATCTGAGAGGTTAATGGCGGACATCAGCTCGATCGCTGATATTCGCCATTACCGGCTGGTCCCTGGCTGCTGATAGCAGCCAGGAGTTGCCGTGCATGATGCGAGCACTGGTCCAGTGCTCGCGGTCATGTACATGATGTAAATGTTAAGTCCCACCGCACCATGACGTACATTTACGTCCGATGTGGTTAAGGGGTTAATTGTATGGACCTACCCATAAATATAAGGTGTCATTTTTACCGAAAAGTGCGCTGCGTGGAATTGAAAGCCCCCAAAAAGTACAAAATGTGGTTGTTTTTTTTCCAATTTTGCCCCACAATTAATTTGTTGATGTTATTACAAAGTAAAATTAGTGGCGCAAAAATCAAGCCCTCATATAGGTCTGTAGGTGGAAAAAGTTGATTTTGTACACTTCCTGTAAAATCTCTTTCTCCGAGGAACCACACAGGAACAGTGGGTATATCTTGCCGACACTAGGCATTAACAAAAAAGAAATCAGGCCCTCCTGGCAGGATATACTCCACCCACTGAGTCTGAGCTAATCAGTTTAGTCCCAAAGCAGGAGGAGGAAACAGACAAATCACTACAGAGAGTCAGAAAAAGACCCAGACAAAAAGCAACCGAACAAGCCCACAGGCAGGAAATAGACTCTCAGTTCAACAAACTAATAACCAACGGGTGGGTGCTGTGTCCCCCAATGGATCCTCCGAGAAAGAGATTTTACAGTAAGTATAAAAAATATCTACTTTTCTCGTTCGGCTCCATTGGGGGACACAGGAACCGTGGGACATACCAAAGCAGTCCCCGGGGTGGGAAAATAGAACCCAGCCAAAGAATCTGGCGGATGGCAACGCCACCACCGCCTGTAACACTTTACGCCAAAAACCGGCATCAGCAGACACGGAAGTGTGCACCTGATAGAACTTTGTGAACGTGTGCAAGGACGACCAAGTGGCAGCCTTACACACCTGAAGAGCCGAAGCCCTGTTGAAGACTGCCCAGTAGGCCCCAACAGAGCAGGTGGAGTGTGCCGTAACCTGGAAAGGGGAAGCCTTCCCCTTATAACGATAGGCCTCTGATATGGCAGACAAAATCCGCCGAGATATGGTCGCCTTAGAAGCTGGAAGCCCCTTGCGCTGGCCTTCCGAAATGAGGAACGGCAAATCAGAGTGCCTGAAAGAAGAGGTGGCCGAGAGATAAACACACAGAGCTCTGGCCACGTCCAAGTCGTAGAGAGAGTGCTCCTTAGGGTGAGGCTGAGCTGGGCAGAAGGAGGGAAGGATGATGTCCTCGTTCAGATGAACAGAGGAGACCACCTTTGACAGAAAAGATGGTACCGGTCGAAGCACAGCCTTGTCCTGGTGAAGGACAAGAAAGGTGGTCGGCAGGAGAGAGCCGTCAATTCCGACACCCCGTGGATGGAGGTCACAGCAATGAGAAAAGAAACCTTCCAAGAAAGGAAGCGGAGAGAGATCTGCCGAAGTGGTTGAAATGGGGCGCCTTGCAAAGCACTGAGAACAAAATTCAGGTCCCACCTTGAGCTTCCTCACTACTGGCAGGAGGGGAAGCGGAAGGAAGAGGTAAGGAAGGGCAAACTGTGACCAGGGAACGACCAACGCATCCACAGCCAGATGATTGTGGGACTTTGCCACAAAGGCGGGAACCTGCCGGTTTAAGCGGGAAGAAAAGAGGTCCGCGTTCGGAGTCCCCCCATTGTTTAATACTTCCATGCACAAATGGATGGGTCACCGATTCCGGGCGGCGCAATAGGCTGATCCCGGACAGAAGAGCACTCCCATGTCCGGTAGAAGCAGAACCCTAGCCTTTTCAGTATCGAAGCAAAGCCCCAGGAAAACCAGAGACTGGGAGGGAGAGAGGTTGGATTTCTCCTGGTTGATCAACCACCCGAAACTGGTCAGGGTCTGAAGAGTGATGTGGAGACTCTCCTGTCTTTGAGCAAAGGACGGAGCTTTGATCAACAGGTCGTCCAGATGAGGAAGCACAGACACCCCCAGAGAGCGGAGGATGGCGATCACCACCGCCAGGACCTTGGTGAAGACCCTAGGGGCCGTGGCAAGCCAGAAGGGCAGGGCCACAAACTGAAAATGACCTGCCGGGATGGAAAGCCACAGAATCCATTGGTGTGCCGGAAAAATAGGGATGTGGAGATAGGCATCCCGGATGTCCACCGAAGACAGGAATTCGCCCTGGTCCATGGACGCAATAACGGAATGGAGAGATTCCATTTAGAAGTCCAAAATACGTTCCTGGGGTGGAACCGGCACAATGACCCCCTGCGCAAGGAGGGTGTGAAGTGCATGCAGACTGAAAAGGCGCAGCCAGGGCCAGAGAGCGAGGAGGCCGGGACCGGAAAAAATTATCCTGGGGGGAAAGAACCAAACTCGATTTGGTAGCCATCTGAAATGACGTCCCAAACCCAGGAATCCTGGACCTGCGCCAACCAAACGTCCTGAAAGAGGGACAGGTGACCACCCACTCAAGAGGAAGGCTCAGGTGGGGGCGCCCCTTCAGGCAGAGATAGGCCTGCGAGTACCTGATTGGGCGGAGAAACGTTCAGACGGCCGTCCTGCTTTCAGGAGGGGCATGCTTTGAAGGTAGGAGCCTTCCGAGATTGCGAAGATGCCGGTTTGGCCTGGCGACCTTAGGCAAAAGGACCGAAAGGAACAAAACGAAGAGGACTTGTGGCGAGAATCGGTGCGACACCTTATTATGAGGGAGCAGAGAGCTCTTACAGCCTGTAGTCTTGGAGATGATTTGATCCAGGCGTTTGCCAAAAAGGCGGCCGCCGGTAAAGTGCATCTTTGGTGAGGGATTTCTTGGAGGCCGAGTCGGCATTACAGGCCTTCAAGCACATGGAGCGGCGGATAGCCACCAAGTTGCCAGAAGCAAAGGCTGCACAGCATGCGGATTCCAAGGACGCTGAGCATAGATAATCACCAGCATTGGACATCTGGAGAGCTAAGTAAGCCAGATCTGGAGGTGCCCCAGATAAAATGCCTTAGCGAAGTTGAGAGGCCCAGGCCGATAAGACTTTGGATACACAAGTCGCAGCAAACACCGGAAGCAGGGTCCTTGAAGGAAGCCGCATCAGCCAGAGGAAGAGTGGTGGACTTGGATAAGCAAGTGACTGGAGGGTCCACTGTAGGTGGGGCGATCCATTTGGAGACCAGGTCCTGGGTAAATGGGAACATAGCCTTCAGCCATTTAGACCCTTGGAAGTGCTTTTTGGGGTGCTTCCAGGCAGTCTCCAGCAGGGCATAAAACTGAGTATGAGTTAGGGAGAGCGTCGAGTGCGGCAGAAGGAAACTTCTGGAGCTGGGTCCGAAGTTCTAGGGTCCTGTAGGTAAAGGTGTCCCTGACAGCCGACACCAAACGGTCCACCATTTCTGACAAGGATGACAGCTCTTCGAACTCCAAGTGCGGATCCGAGTATGTCCGCCAGTACCCCAGGAACGAGCAGTGTAGGCTCTAGATCTAGTTGACATAGATCTGAAATGGTGGGCCAGGGATCAGGAGCGGCCCCTAGGGGTGCGACCGCGGGAGCGAGGACGCTGCCTAGTAGATGGCGAAAGGGAGCGAGAGAGGTGTGGAGACGTCCCATCAGGTGAGGAGTCAGAGTAAATGACGAGACTCCCGGAAGTTAGGACACAAGGAGGAGTGCTTCAAGGCGGTAGCCACCTCCCTGGAAACCTGCGCCAGATCAGAGATCTTCTGGGAGAGTGAGGACACCCAAACCGGGGGAAAACCCTTTTCCAGAAGCTGCAGAAAGCAGCGTGTAGGAACATCAGCAGCTGGCAGGGATAACAGTGGGCAGGAACAGCAGCATGGAAACCCTGTGGAGAGAAGCTGGAGGAACAGCGTGTGCAGCGGTTGGGACTGAGGAAGCACATGACCGAGAGGATCAGCCCCCTCTCATGCATGCACTAGCAGGGGATTGGATGAGCGCATGACACGCGAAAATTGTGGGCTGAACTACCCGCTGGAGAAGCAGAGCCGAAGCCGCAATCTAAATTTTGAGACACCCGCCGGCTGCGGCCCCCGATCCTGGACACTATGCGTTGCCAGGAATAATACAGAGACCGACTGCGGTGTCTGAAGTAAAAATTGCGCTGTGGCAGGAGCCAAAACAGGGCCGTGTGCATATACAACGCAGTGGCTGAAGCAGAGAGCCCGCCCGTGCGACAGAAAGACTGTTGCAGCAGAAGGAGGAGCGCCGCATGACAGACCCTGGGAGAAGGATATGCCGGATATGCCGGCAATGTCTGTAAAATAAACTAAAAGAGGGGAGACTGGGCTCCAAATTAGGCTCCCTCCCCCAGGAGTAAAAATAAAGTGAAAGAAATAATAATAATAATAAAGGAATCCTCAGCAGCCCAAAGGGGGATGGAGGAGAGGGATACTTACCTCGAAAAATGTCCCATATACTCACCTCTGAAGTCTTCAACCAGATTGGTGCCACCTGCATCCTACCAGGCTGTAAAAGCAGGGCAAGCAGGGGCAAGAGGGGACCCGGACCCAGGGTACATCCCTTAGCGCTGGTCGGTGGCGAGAAGGGGTTAACCGTGCATACTTTATGGACTGTGCCATGTGCTCGCAAGTGGGGGATCAGGCAGCGCCATGCTCCCGTCGCCCCAACCTATATAAAATAACAAGGACAGAAAGACTAACTAATAAAACTATAAAATAATAAAAAGAAAACCAGGTCTGGAGAGCTCCAGACCTGTGTCTGTCTCCTACTTACACTAAGCTAAAACTGATTAGTTCAGAGTCAGTGGGCGGGATATATCCCTGCCAGGAGGGGCTGATTTTTTATTTTTTTTTAATGCCTACTGTCAGCAAGATATACCCACGGTTACTGTGTCCCCCAATGGAGCCGAACGAGAAATTGAAAGAGTTATGATTTTTAGAAGGGGAGGAGGAAAAAACAAAAGTGCAAATATGAAAAATGGCCCGATCCTCAAGGGGTTAAAGGAGATCTGCAGCCATAGATTCTCATCCCCTATTCTCAAATATACATTTAATGGCATTATCTACGTTATATCAAAAGTTTTTGTTGACAACAGGTACACTAACATTCTGTGTGACTCTGGCCAAGAAAGATGTAATAGAGTAAAGCTTGCTTGAGCTACATTCTACTACCCCTCTTACTATTTTTATACTGTGAAAACTACAGCATAGGAGCCTGTAGGAGATCTATTTTCTCCACATTTTACATATGACATTCTATTCATTTTGTTGCTTTAACCCCTTAAGGACGCAGCCCATTTTGGCCTTAAGGACTCAGACAATTAAATTTTTACGTTTTCGTTTTTCCTCCTCGCCTTCTAAAAATCATAACTTTTATATTTTCATCGCCAGACTAGTATGAGGGCTTGTTTTTTGGATGACCAGTTGTCCTTTGTAATGATATCACTCATTAGATCATAAAATGTATGGCGCAACCAAAAAAACACTATTTTTGTGGGGAAATTAAAAAGAAAAACGCAATTTTGCTAATTTTGGAAGGTTTCGTTTTCACGCCATACAATTTACGGTAAAAATTACGTGTGTTCTTTATTCTGAGGGTCAATACAATTAAAATGGTACCCATTATTACATACTTTTACATTATTGTGCTTAAAAAAAAAAATCACAAACTTTTTAACCAAATTAGCACGTTTATAATCCCTTTATTTTGATGACCTATAACTTTCATTTTTCCGTATAAGCAGCGGTATGAGGGCTTATTTTTTGCGCCATGATCTGTACTTTTTTTTTATACCACATTTGCATATAGAAAACTTAATACATTTTTTATAATTTTTTAAAATAAAATGTATTAAAAAAGTAGCAATTATGGATTTTTTTTTTATGTTCACGCCGTTCATCGTACGGGATCATTAACATTTTATTTTAATAGTTCGGACATTTACGCACGACGCACGTGGCGATACCAAATATGTCTATTAAATAAAAAAATTTATGCTTTTTGTGGGTAAAATAGGAAAAAACGGACGTTTCACTTTTTTATTGGGGGAGGGGATTTTTCACTTTTTTTTTACTTTTAATTTAACATTTTTTTTTTTTTTTTACACTTGAATAGTCCCCATAGGGGACAATTCATAGCAATACCATGATTGCTAATACTGATCTGTTCTATGTATAGGACATAGAACAGATCAGTGTTATCGGTTATCTTCTGCTCTGGTCTGCTCGATCTCAGACCAGAGCAGAAGACGCCGGGAGCCGGACAGAGGCAGGTGAGGGGACCTCCGTGTGGCGTCCTGAATGATCGGATCCCCGCAGCAGCGCTGCGGCCGATCTGATCATTCATTGAAATCGCGTACTGCCGCAGATGCCGGGATCTGTATTGATCTCGGCATCTGAGGGGTTAATGGTGGACGCCCGCGAGATCACGGGCGTCAGCCATTGCCGGCAGGTCCCTGGCTGCGATCAGCAGCCGGGATCAGCCGCGCATGACACGGGCATCACTCAGATGCCCGCGGTTATGTACAGGACGTAAATGTATGTCCTGGTGCGTTAAGTACCACCGCACCAGGACGTACATTTATGTCCTGCGTCCTTAAGGGGTTAAAAGCATGTGGCTCAAAAGGGATTTCCTTATCCTTATCCATGGCCGTAAATGTTGTCACAATTTTTTCTAGAAAATGAAGTATTTCTCACAGAAAAGGATTGCAGTAACACATGTTCTGCTATACATGTTTATTCCCTTTGTGTGTATTGGAACTAAACTAAAAAAAAGGGAGGGGAAAAAAAAAAAGCAATTTGGACATAATGTCACAACAAACTTCAAAAATGGGCTGGACAAAATTATTGGCACCCTTTACTTAATATTTGGTTGCACACCCTTTGCAAAAAATCTATGCAGTACATATATGTAATGTGCACTCATTTGTAGAGGATGTTGTGTGCATGTATGGCATATACTGCAAACATTTGTGTGTTCACATGTATACAGTGGTGATTATAATATAGGTCGAGTACCCGTCCCCAAAAAAAAAAGGATTCATGGAGCGTGAGGTTACAAGTTTAGTTTACAATGAACTCTAGTAACCTCCGTCACGATTTAAAAAAAAGGCAGTGATCATAGGCTTGTTTTTTACTTTATTTCCTTTCTGCAGATCCACTTATTGGACTATGTCACATTTGAACGACTACTTTGAGGATTTTTCACAAAATCGCCAACGAGGGTTGTTTTAATAAAGTTTTTTCTATATTACTAATGCCTTAGCAATGGCCACTGTCTGACTGACAGCATCCGCTACTAACATCATGGGATCTCCCCCCCCCCTATTTTCTATAACCAGCCAGCCCAGGGTTTTGGCATTTTCCAGCCCAACAACAGCCTAATGCCACCCCAATACCCAATCATCAATTAATATTGTGATCCTGGACCGTACCAGACTCTTTCTAGTGTGGTCAGTAGCAGTGTTATAGAGGGCCTGTGTTGGCCAATTTAGTGGATAACACTAGGCCCTGCCTGTAAAACAGAGCAGCCATTGCTAAGCGACAAGTTAATATAGTTAACCACTTTCGTTTTTTTCCCTCATCACCTTCTAAAAATCATAACGCTTTCAATTTTGCACACAGACTCATATGAGGGCTTTTTTGCGCTACCATTTGGGCTTTATAATGACCAATCATTTCATCACAAAATTTACACCAAAAGCAGAAAAAAAGAATTTGTGGGGCAAAATTGAAAAAAAAAAAAAAAACATTTTGTAACCTTTGGAGACTTCCAATTCTATGCCGTGAACTTTTCAGTAAAAATAACAATCTCTTTATTCTGTAGGGCCATACAGTTACAAGGACACCTAGTTTATATGTTTTTTTTATTTTACTACTTTAAAAAAAATTATAACATGCACCAAAATTAGTATGTGTAAAATTGTCACCTTCTGACCCCCATAACTTTTTTTTATTTTTCCATATACTGGGCTATTTGAGGGCTCATTTTTTGTGCAGTGATCTGAAGTTTTTATCTGTACCATTTTTGTTGGGACTTTTTGAATTTTGTACTTTTGAATTTTTTCACCCATACATCATTGACCATGCGGTTTAATTAACAAATTTTTATAGTTCATTTATGCACACGGCAATACCACGTTTATTTTTATGTTTACATTTTTTTATTTGGAATTTGAGAAAAGGGTGATTCACACTTTTAATATGGAAGGGGGTTAATGTGTGTGTTTTTAAACTTTTTATTAAATTTTTTCCCCCACACTTTTAGTCCCCATTTGATTCCTCATACAGATCAATGTGGTTCCATAGAGCCACATTGATCTGTATGCTCTGTGCTCGACTGATAAAGCCTGGTCCTGCCAGGCTTTATCATTCTCAGGGCAGTAGCCAGCACAGGAGGAGAGGTAAGCCCTCCGGCCACCTCAGCAGTGGATCGCAACAACCCCACTGGACCACCAAGTATGGTTTAAATGACCCTTTAGACTAGGGATCGACCGATTATTGATTTGGCTCCTGCTGCGTCCTGCGTTACGCTGTGCACAATGACGAGTGACGTGACATCACCGTCAGTGCACACAGTGACAGCTCAGGAGGATGCCACCGGAGCCAGATGTAGAGTGGACCCCGGGAACAGGTAATTATAAAACCGGGGATGGGAGAGGCAATGGGGCCGGGGGGAGGCAATGGGGCTGGGGGGAGGCAATGGGGCCAGAGCGGTGCGGTGGGGGGTGCGACGCGGCGGTAGGGGGGCGCGGAGCGGTGCGGCGGTCACAGTGATAGGACTCAGGACCTCCGGACAGGCAGGGGGAGAGAAGCGGGTGGGGGCGGCGGTTTATGGCACCGCAAAAGCCGCTGCAGTTCATTGATTTAAAGCGCCCGCTTTAAATCAATGATCTGCCGTGGTGTGGGGGGTAAATAGCTGATAACTTATACCGGAATATCGGTATAAGTTATCGGCTATCGGCCCTAACCTCCACAGATTATCGGTATCGGCCCTAAAAAAAACAATATCGGTCAATCCCTACTTTAGACGCCACTGTCAACTTTGACAGCAGCAATCTAAAGGGTTAATAGCCGGCCGTGGCGGTCTGTCTGCTATTAACGCCGGCCCTCAGCTACAAGAATCAGCTGGCAGCCGGCAGGACGCGGGCTCGAGTCAGGAGCCAGTGTCATACACCGCTTGCCGTCTCAAGATGGGCTGGCTCATTCCTTAGGGTACGTTCACACGAGCAGACCCACAGCGTATTTTACGATGCAGATCTGCTACTGAAGGACCCCTGCATGGTGTATTTACATGTGCCTGCTCGGAGTGGCAATACGCCACTACGAGCAGGCACACTGCGATGTGCGAGTCGCAGCAGGCATGCACAGCATACTCTCACATCGCTGCAGCTCTCAGCCTAGCTCAAAAAAAAAAAAAAAGAAACTAATAAAAATACCCCCAGAAACCCTTGACCATTCTAGTAAAAAAACCCTTCATTAAAGTAGTTCCTCAAATCAGATGTCCAATAAGTAAAATCTGCAAAAAATAAATAAATAAATAAAACACACACATTAAAGTAAAAAAATATATATAAAACAGAAAACATAATTTTCTTTCCTGTGTCCAGGGCTACCTCCTTTGCTCATTGGCTTGCTTACATGTCACAAGTATGACACAAGAGTACACATCTTTCCAGGGATCGAAAATTTACTTTTCTGAACCCAGGAAAGTTGAGAACTTGCACAGGCAGGCTACCAGAAAATCTTGTAGCTTGCCATGCCTTGCCAGGGGGCCAAAAATCACCTATTGAAGGCAATAGATGACTTGTGGCTCTACTCTCTGTCGCCAGAGCAGAAAGCAGGCTGCAAGATTGTAAAAGCTTCTGATGCTGCCGTTAAGTGGCATCTGGAGTGCGCTAATTCAGGCCTGCAGCAGTAACATTACCAGAACGCTGCTGATCTGAACTACCAATCAAGTTTGAATGTCTTCACCCTCACAAACCAGGAAGTAAGAGCAGGACAGAGTGCTGCCTGGCGCGAAAGTGGCAGGTGAGAAAACCCTTTAAAAAGGGTCTGATATCTTTTTAGAGTCACGGTGAAAGACTTGAGCACTTCCACGTGCTTAGGGATTAGATTCAGCTGGTGTTAGTCTATAAAAGCCAATAAAATCCTGTATAAAAAGGGCAGTATCAATAAATCTAACATGGCAATGCACACAGTGAAAATACTTTAATTCATTTTATTTGTATATGTCAAAATACACTTTTCTCCAAAAGATTAAGTTTGTTACTAGTTTCATGCAGATACAGAGCCTGCTCAGTACTACCAATAAAATCAATGTAGCACAGTAGCCAATCTGTTTCAGATAAAGAATAAATAAACTAAATATAAAATACTAAATTAGAAATATATTTCATCATTCTTCACAGACACCCAAGCTTTACCAAGTACAGTCCATAATAATTAAACTTTCATCTCCAGGTGGCCTTCACCAGCCACACAGGTTTGTTTCTTTTTATCTGCTCTGTATCCTCAAGACGCAAATCCCTAACACCCCACATACATATTAAATGAATATAACAAAATCCCACAACTATCTTTGTACCTTTTAAAAAAGTCAAGAATCCTGAGCTTGGCAGTAAAAGAGAGGCTATGTATCTTCATAAAACTTAGAAACCAACAGGAGGACATCAAGTCTGGATACCCAAAAGAAAACAAAACCCACAAAATATAGGCAGTAGATCACAATGACCTTTTTTGTTTTGCAAATTATAGGGGTACAAATTCACATTTAATATAGTATACATTATAGTTAACAATACAATAGCTGCTGCAAGCTTTACAATTTACAGTTTTGTTTAATTACCAAGCTTTTTCAGTGGATTAGATTCATGTGCCAGTATTACACTGTTCATGGGTCAGTGAAAATATAAAAGCTAACAAAAATAAAAATAAGAAAGCATCAACTCACTTAGCCGTATACACAATATTGGTTACTTTCTGCAAAAAGGCCACTGAAATGTAGAAAACGGATAGATATGATTGTGGTATTAAATTACATGCCTTTTGACCTGGCAACAGTGCATTTACACAACAGAGTGCATGTTAGGAGGATAAGCATAGTGACTTCACTCTGGCTAGCACAAATTATATTGACAGCACTCAAAGAAACATGAAATGTAGTGAAATAATATATATGTTTAATAGTTGTGACTTAAGAAAATAACATAACCAGATTTTTTTTACAGCTATAATTGAAGTCACGCCTCTGTAAAACAGACCAAGATACCATAAAATGACTGAACTTTATTAAGATCACTATTGAGGAACAATCTTTAACCTGGAGTAACAGACGCTGCAAAGAGGCCAAGTTGAGCATGCCACACAGTGGTATGGAAACACAATAAGGAATCTCCATATATATGTATATATAGATATAGGGTAGAATATCTATATATAGTTATATATATTTATATATATTTATATACACACGCACACACAAGCACACAAATATATACACACACACTCAGTACCTGCTAAAATGAGTGAAAGCTACAGTACTGAAAAGCTCATTGAAGCCTTCTTATAAAAAAAAAAAAAAAGCGATGGAGAGAGGCAACACGTTACTAGTATTCCACTGAGAAAAATGGATATTAGACAAATGATAAATTCAACTGCCCCGACTAACATAAGAGTAGTCCAATATAAGCAATAGAAAGAAAAAAAAGTTGGTGCCTTGGTGCTGCAGTTATAGGCGCTGTAAACCAATACATCAAATTTGGAACTGTCAGCTGCTGAAGTACATGTTCCGCCAAGTCTTGCCTGTTCAGGCTTTTATGCAACAAGCAGCCTATAAACAGTGCATTAAGAAAACTGCTGGCACTCAGTTAAAACCTCACCAGTTACACAAAAATAAAAAATAAAGTGAAAAAGGAAGGATTTGATGTGTGGCACAACATAAAAACTGTGTCGTAACTGTCTTTTGTAGTAGCAGAAAGCTTTTGGATTGCAAAATGCTTATGTACAACTAAGGCTTACTGGTTAAATACAGGAGGCATCTGGCCTTAAACACTTTCCTTGCACGATGTAACTGTAAACAAGTAATTCATAGTCATTTTCTCTCCTCAGCAGCCACACTTTAATACAAAACAAACATTTTTGTACAAAAAGAAAAAAAAAAAAAAGAGGGAGTTTGGCAGGATATCTGAAAGTTGCAATCGCCAAGTAGTTTCCCCCGCATATCCCAGTGACTGCCATGTTATGGTCCACTGGAGTAACTTGTGTGCAATGCCGTTAAATCGCTGCTGCCGTACGAACCATTTTATTTGGAAAGTTTGCTTATAACTCTGATTAAGGCTCCATTTTCATCTTTTAGCCGCTGGTTATCTGCTTTCAGGTCGGGTAACATCTGAAAAAAAATTAATAAAAACTTAACAGTGTGAAATTGTAGATTTATATAAAATATTCCATTGAAGCAATATTCGTTGTAACCCTGTTATGGTCTTGTGATTTCACGGCAGTTCAGCATTCCGCATGAAAGCACTGGACGCCTTTCCAAAAACTGGGAATGTGTAGTCACTTTCACAATGCCCAAACTATGAGTCATTGGGGTGGTCCCCTGTGGCTTCTCCTCACCCCAACCAATCTTCATTGATAGATATGCTCCTTGTTTGGGAGCCAGCAGGGCAGACAGAAGCCATTGGGGACCACCCATATGATGTGTAATTCCGGCAGCCAAAAAATTGCCAGACAATAGATGTGTTTATTTCTCTCACTGATTTTAATGGGATCCGCTGACAATTTAATATCAAAGTCAAAGGACTGCCAGCAATAAAAGCAATGAACCAACAGTTTTACCTGCTCAGGGGTTTAGTTTTCCTGGGGCAGAAATTCTGCCAACAGTTGTGATAGGTCTTTGACCAGCTTTACTTTATATAGGTTATATGAAAATGTCTAGGCTGCAGAGCTTGAACACTGTAGCAGGAAGCCAAACAAATGCCATCATTTCACGAATAGCAAAGGGTGGACATGGCCCAATCTTACCAAGCTCTCTGTACTTTACCTACATGTGCACAGCCAACTCATGTTAATTCACAGAAAATAAATCAAAAGCCAATATTAAATGGAGCATGTATTAAGACAAGAAGAACATGCTAGATGCTTCACATAACCTTTTCTGAATGAAAATATACACCTCTTTTGGTTAGTCCAAATATAACACTATTCAGGCAAAAAAAAAAAAAAAACTACAGGAATTTCTAAAAAGGTAAAATAGCTTTCGCCCTGCAGTGTGCAATACCTGAACTATAGAGGTGCCCCTACACATTCAGTGAAAATCAGTGGGAAACCACTGGACCAATGACTAATACATACAAGGCATACCAGTATCTGGCATGTTGAACTTAAATACCAAGTTTTTTGGGGGGTATTTGGGATATAAGACACAGCTAGGGGTATCTGGCAGTGGTTTACACCCCTGTTCTAGAATGCATGTACACTTGGCCAAGCATGCATGTGTATGGGAAAAGAAAAAAACCAGGAGAAAGCTGTCATGAATAGCCATTTAGAGAGGATACATTGGCAGATTTCTACATAACTGAGGGAAAACCTGCACTTGTTAGCAGTGGATTTCACTCTATGCCTTGGAAAAAGTACAACAATTAGTAAAAAATCTAAAGCACTTTGGCAAAAGAATGAGCGCGATGCAGGTCTGAATATGCTGAGAAAGTTTGCCAAATTGGTCATCATTTAAAGGAAAACTAACAGATACAGCATTTAAATTTGAACTAACAGATACTGCTATATTTCAAATTTAAATACTGTATCTTTTACAACTTTGATTTGCTAGCTGCTTCTGCAGCTGTGAAGGAAATTATTGCTGCTTATGTGCTTGATTTACCAGGCACTATGGGTGTTTTAGCCATACTGATTCCGATGTTAGAACAGAAATTGTTTCCCTATGGTGCCTACATTTTCCATGAATCCTCTGGCTTAGCAGAGAGAAGGGTGGATCGTAATGACTGCAATTAACCTAATGAGACCAGCCTAAATCACCTGGCTACACTCTAGCAAGAGGAAGGTTAAACTGCTGAGACTCATAAGTGGGTAGGCATCAGTTCACACTGCAGTTTTGATGTGTTTTCTCTTTCCAAGACTTAAATTCAAAGATTTTTTTAGAGAAATATTGCGTGGAGGCAAAGAGTTGATTTTTATGCTTACCGTAAATTCTCTCTCGGAGCATCCATTGGTGGACACAGAAAACATGGGGTATATGCTACTGCTACTTGACACTAGGCAACAAAGAAAAGCCAGCCCCTTCCAGCATGATATACCCCGCCTACAGACTCTGAACTAACAGTTTAATCCAAAAGCAGTAGGAGAGGACTGACCAGAGAGAAAAAACAGGTAACTGATCCAGGAACACCAGAACAAATGGGTGGGTTCTGTGTCCCCCAATGGATTCTCCGAGAAAGAGATTTTACAGTAAGCATAAAAATCTACTTTTATCGATTGGCTCCATTGGGGGGGGACATAAACAGTGGGACGTAACAAAGCGGTCCCCAGGGTGGGAAAAAAATTCAAGCAACTTAGGTGGAAGGCTGGACCACAGCCGCCTGCAACACCTTGTGATCCAAACCAGCATCAGCAGATGCAAAGGAATGTACTTGGTAAAACTTTGTAAATGTGTGTAAGGACGACCAGGTTGCAGCCTTACAAATTATCAAGGCCTAACCACTTTTGCGGAGAGCCCCGACAGAATGAGTGGAATAAACTGGGGCCCTGAAAGGAGGAGTCTTCCCCTTGCAGTGGTAAGCTTCCGAAATGGCAGAACGGATCTACTGTGAAATGGTCACCTTTGATCAGGAAGCCCCTTACGACAACCCTCCGTAAGCACAAAGAAGGAATCACTCTGGTGAAAGGAAGAAGTGACTGAAAGGTAAATCTGAACAGCCCGTACCACATCAAGACCATGAAGCAAAGGTTCCTTTGGATGAGATCGAGCAGGACAAAAAGGACAGAAGGACGATGTCCTCATTCAGGTGAAAGGCAGAGACCACCTTGGGCAAAAAGGACAGGACCGGACGAAAAACAACCTTGCCCTGCTGTAAGACCAGGTAGGGAGAACAGCAGGAGAGAGCTGCCAACTCCAAAACTCTCCTAATGGAAGTGACCGCAATGAAGGAGGCCACCTTCCAGGAAAGGATACGAAGAGGAACGTCCCGGAGAGGTTTGAAGGGAGTACCCTGTAGGGCACCGAGAACCAAATTTCTATCTCAAGGTAGAGTAGGGAATCTGTAAAGCGGGGCCGCATGAGCAACACCCTGCAGAAAGGTCCGGACGTGAGGATCAGATTGCCAGGGGACGCTGAAAGAAAATGGAGAGACATGAAACCTGACCCTTAAGTTAACAGAGCCAAGCATTGTTCCAGCCCAGACTGTAAAAAGGAAAGAAGTTGTGGGAGAGAGAATATAACTGGAGAGAAGAAAGAGTGAGATTCACACCAACGAAAATAGGACCACAAATTACGGTGATAAATCTTTGCAGAGGAAGGCTTGCATGCCCTGATCATAGTGCGGATCACTTGGGGAGAGAACCCCCTGGCTCTCAGAACCATGGTCTCAACCGCCACACCGTCAAATGCAGCGACAGTAAATTGGGGTGGCAAAGAGGATCCTGAGAGAGCAGGTCCGAACGAACTTGGAGGTGCAGTGGCACTTCGTCCACTAGACTATACACGTCAGCTTACCACGCCCGTCTGGGCCAGTCCGGAGCCACAAGAATGGCGGTGCCACCCTCCGCTTTGAGGTTCCTCCGGACCCTGGGAAGGAGAAGAGGATGGAAAAGATGGGGAGGGCGAAGTGCGACCAGGGAATCACTAGGGTGTCCACTGCTAGGGCCAGTGGATCCTGGGACTTTGTCATGAAGCGAGGAACCCTCCCAGTGTGGCGGGACGCAAACAGGTCCACGTCTGGGGTGCCCCAGAGTTTGCAGATCTCTGCAAACACCTCTGGATGAAGAGACCACTAGCCGGGGTCGGCTGAGAAAGTCACGCAATTTTCTACTCCCAGTATGTGAATCGCCGAGATGGAGGGGAACTCTGAGCTCAGTCCAGAGAAGAATCCTGGAGACCTCGGCCATTGCAGCTGGGCTGCGTGTGCTGCCCTGGAGATTGGCATATGCCACAGCTGTGAAGTTGTCCGACTGGACATGAACAGGACAGTCCTAGAGAAGGTGCTCCTACTGGAGGAGGCAAAAGGTAAATTGCCCGGAGTTCAAGGATGTTGATGGGAAGGAGAGATTCCGGGAGGACCAAAGGCCCTGGACTGTCCAGTTCCTGAAGACTCTTCCCCAACCGCTGAGGCTGGCATCCATCGTGATGACTTGCCAGTAGAGGGGCAGAAAGGATTGTCCCTGACGGAATAGAGGGGACTGAAGCCACCACAGGAGGGACTGGAGAGTCCTGGGAGAAACAATGATCCTGCAATCGAGGGATAGCGGAGACTTGTCCCACCGGGACAGAAGAGAAATTTGAAGATAGCAATAATGAAACTAGGCGAAGGGAATGGCACCCATGGCCACCACCATTCGACCCAGGACTTCCATGCAGAACCGAATGGAAACTGGAACAGGACACCAGAGAACCCGATCTCCTGATAACAGAGCAAAGCACTTGTCTGGCGGAAGCAGTATTTGGGCGGTCGCCGTGTCGAACAGAAGTCCCAGGAAGATCAGAAACTGGGTGGGAGTCAGGTTGGACTTGTCCTGCTTCGGCTGGGTGGTCAATCAGGAAAAGGTCTGAAGCGTGAGACGGAGACCGTCTAGATTCTGTGCCCTGGTTGGAGCCTTGACCAGGAGGTCGTCCAAGTAGGGGATCAAGGACACACCCTGTGATCGCCAGATGGCAATCACTGCCGCCAGGACCTTGGTGAAGAACCTTGGAGCATTGGCCAGGCCAAATGGAATGGCCACAAACGGAAAATGGCCCTCTGGAACTACGAAGCGGAGATAGTGCTGATTTTCTGGAAAAATAGGGATGTGGAGGTAGGCATCTCGGATATCCACCAAGGAAAGAAACTCCCCTTGATCCATGGATGCCACTACAAAATGAAGAGACTCCATACCGAAATGACGTAGGAGTAGGTGACAGTTGAGGACCTTTTGATTCAGGATCGGGCGGACGGAACCCCCTTTCTTGGGAACAATGAACAGGTCTGAATAGAAACCTGAAAAACACTCCTTGGGAGGAACTGGGACGATCACTCCCTGAGCGAGAAGGGTCCAAAGCGCGACCCGAAAAGCCACCGCAAAGGAAGGGCGGGAACGAAAAAAGCGGAAAAATCAGGGCAGAAAAAACGTCCCGGAAAAGGGACAAACGACCTCTTCGGGTGGGGGAGTCCCTTCAGGTGGAGGGAGATTTACGGGTGCCCGACTTGGCCGCGAAACGGCAGGAACGGTTATCAGATTTCCAGAAGGGACGGGCCTTGAAAGAAGGAGCCTTCTTATCCTGTGAGGGTGCCGGTCTGGTCGACCTACCCAAGCCATAGGACCGAAAAGTAGTAGACTTCCTGCTGGAATCTGTACGGCGAGAATTATTCTGCGGTAATAAGGAGCTCTTACCTCCAGTAGCCTTAGATAATTTCATCCAGGTGTTTCCCAAAAAGTCGGGACCCAGTGAAAGGAAGCTCAGTGAGATTTCTTGGAAGTGGCATCAGCGTCCCAGGCCTTGAGGCACATGGAACGACTATGTGCCACTAGATTACCTGTGGCAAAAGCTGTACAACGGGCAGACTGCATAGCAGCAGAGCACAAATAGTCTCCAGCATTGGAGAGTTGAAGCGCAAGATCCGCCAAATCTTCCGAAGGGGCCCTGGACAAAATGCCCTGGCTGAGTTGGGAAGCCCAAACCGAAAGGGCTTTTGACACCCAAGTAAAAGCAAAGGTAGAAAGTAAAGATGACCCTGCGGCTACAAAGGCGAATTTTGCCAGATTTTCAATTCTCTTGTCTGCCGGGTCCTTAAAGAATGCTGCATCTGCCAGAGGTAGGGTAGTCTCTTGACAGAGGGGAAACCGGAGGGTCCACAGTCGGTAGAGATGTCCATCTCTAAATGAGCTCCTGGGCAAAGGTAAACTGTGCCTGAACCTTCTCAGGATGCTTCCATGCTGTTTCTAGTAAGGCGTCAAATTCAGCATGAGAGCTGAAAACCTTAGGAGAGCGACAAGAGCGGTGAAAGGAAACTTCTGGAGTTGGCTCCGTAGTTCCTAGGTCCTCTAGGTGAAAAAAGTGTCCCTGATGGCAGAGACCAAGTTGTCTACCATGTCAGACGAGGTGGCTCGGTCCTCTGAGTCAGAGGCAGAACCTGATTCCTCACCTTCCAGCTCCCCAGGAGAGTGGGAGCAGGTTGAGGCAGCCTTGGATGAAGGAGAGACAGACCTGGTACGCAGATCTGGAGACCTAGGATGGCGACCAGGAGAGTTGCCCTTAGAAGAGGTGCGTTTTTGGGGTGCCAGGGAAGGGGAGCAAGACCAATGAGGAGAGAGTCTATCCCGACTTCTGGAGTCTTGAGATGAGCCAGAGGAGAATCCCCTAGGGTGCTTGTGAGAGCGCCTAAAATAAGGAGGAGAATGAACCTCTCTGGAGGGTAGTCACCACGGAGCGGAAATAAACTAGTTAGAAATAGACTAGTTAGAAATAGACTGGGAGAGGGAAGACACCCCATTCTGGAGGGAGAGCAGAGCCCACAGATTCTTGTGGAACGTCCTGGGAAGAGATACCAGGAAGGCCGAGGTGCGCAGTGGTGCAGGCAGGACCACAAGACATGGAGAAGGGAAGCTGTCAACCATGCGCTAACAGCGCAGCCAACAGAATAACAGAGCCTTGGCGCTCCAGTCACCTCGGACGTGGAGGCGGCAAATGTGCCAGCGCTTGCACAAAGTGCAGGCGCTGAGAGTAGGGCTGTAAAAATGCCCTTAATACAGTGAAAAAACATAGCAAAATGTCCTGCACCACTGTCTGTCCCCAATTTTCAGAATGGCCGAGCAGGAGACTATTCCTAAAATAAATAAATAAAAGAGTGGGCTCCAAACAGGGGGGCTACAGAGTTTGAGAATCCTGAGAAGGGCTAGATACCTGAAGGAAAAAAAAAAAGGGATAAAAATACTCACCTTGCCCTTGGAAAACTTACATCATGAAGTCTTCAGCCAGCTATCATACGCCTGCAACATGCCAGGCTGAGACAGCGAGACGAGCAGGGGAGTTAGGGGGACGCAGACCCAAAGGTACATCCCCAGGCGCTGACCGGTGGCAACAAGGGGTTGACAGTACATAACTCGATGCCTGTGCCCCCTTCTTCTCAAATGGGAAAACAGTGAGCGCTATGCTCCCGAGTCCCCACCTAAAAATAGAGAAATAAAAAGGTAGAGAAAATTCTAAATATACATTCCTAAACAAAAAAATAATATAAACGACCAGGTCTGGAGAACTCCAGACCTGTGTCTGCCTCCTACTGACAATCCTGCTGGGAGGGGCTGACTTTTCTTTATTGTCTAGTGTAAAGCCACCTATTGGCATCAGCATATACCCCACGGTTTCTGTGTCCCCCAATGGAGCCGATCGAGAAAGTGGTTTGACCATTAATCACTATGGGTGTTTTAAAAACATTTTGTCTTCAGACTGTGTGCACATGTTACATTTTTACTGCTTTTTTTTTACCCCTTTTATGTGGTTTTTCAAAATGGCTGGGAAAAAAAGGGCATGTAAATAGCTACATTTTGGGAAAATCACAGCAAAAACAGAAAAAAAAAAACTGGCTTAAATGCAATGTGTAAACATGGGCTCAGAAGAGATGTATAAATACTATATCTTCTTATTCCATAGAGATTGCAGCAGTATACAGATAGAACAGGGTGGGTATGAGAGGGGGTCTGGGAGCTGCCAGGAGAGCTCAGTAGGCGTTAAGGTTATTCTGTAGTTCACAGGAAGTCAGCTGATCCAGGACAGACAACTTCAACTGACACATTAAGCACAAATTTTCTGTGAGCCAGGCTCGTGGTCACATGTCCCAGTTACAGCAATAAAACATGGATAGAGCTGTGCCACCCTTCTAAAAGTAACAGTCCAGGGACTACTAAAAACTAAAGGATTGGGTGTAACCCAAAGAGGTTCGTGTGATGGGCGATACAGCTCCATGCATGGGGAGAGCCGTGGGTGCCAAGTAGGAGATTGCAGGGGGTCCCAGCTGTCGGATGCCCCACGATCAAACACCCACCTCATATCCTTTGGATAAGGGATACATTTTCCTAAACTGGACTACTCCTTCAACCATTTCAGACATCCACAAGGCCCAAGGCAAGTATTTGATAATAGTCACAGACTGTACATCAAAAATGTATGGTCAAGAAACCAATTGAAAGCAATAACCTATTTCCAGTATTCTTTAATGACTCTCCATACACCTTCCAAAATTCCTAAATATTTCTCAAATTTGCCCAAAAGTTATCAATTTGTCAACAAAAACTGGTGCGATTTGCTTGGATCAACCAGTCAGAGCTCAGCTTTTTATGTAACCAGAAGTTTTTAAGATATGAAAGCGGAGCTGTGAATGGTTCCTCTGAACAAATCACTCAAGTTTTTGTCTTCACAGATTGATAAATCTGGGCTATTGTGTTTGCTTGTCACTCTAAGAAACCACACAACAAAAACACCACAAAGCAAGCCAAACGCAAACTCCTCTTTATAGCAGTGTACTGTGGCACAGGAAATCTCTACGAACCTCACTCTAATGTACCAGTGAGTTTGATTCAGCAGCCACAAAGAAAATCTGGCATTTATGAAACCCAAGTAGGTCTTGTTTACTAGGACAGGTTAAGTTGTGCCCTTTTACACATCCTAACAGGGGCCTACTGATCAGCTTGCTGAGCCTTTACAATGTGCCCTTTTTTATATAATGAAAAACTAAGCTGTTAAATGTTCTGGTACATGGAAAGCACATTGGAAGATGTTTGCTGTATCTAAAAGAATAGTGGCTGGAAAATTATGTTTAGGTTTTGCCTACATGAGTTTTGTGGATTCAGTTTATAAAAGATACACTTCAACCTGCGGACTTCCAGATGTTGCAAAACTACAACTCCTGGCATTCCTGGACAGCCAACGGCTGTCCGGGCTTGCTGGGAGTTGTAGTTTTGCAACATCTGGAGACCCGCAGGTTGAAGGTTCAGAATCTTTTTTTTTTCTAGATTTTCACCCTTTAAAATTGGGTGCGTCTTATATGCCGGAGCGTCTTATATGGCGAAAAATACGGTATTTCCTTAAAAAAAAAAAAAAAAACACAGAATCCATGACAGGCTCCTAAAGGAGCCTCCACTAAAATGTGAACAGAGATAGCAACAAATTTCAGGTAAGGGTTTGTGCTGGGGATCAGTATTTCAAAACATTAAGCACTGCATGCAGAAAGCCACACTGTACCAAGCAAATCCCCAGGCACACTTATGCACTAGTTAAAATCCATAGCAAGGCAACTGCTCAACACGGGGCACCTGCCTGGCTAGCCAAGGGTGAAGAAACTACAAGTCCACAGTCTGTAGCTGTCTACAGGACTCTGAGAGCTTGCCAACAACTCTAGTCAAAGCTCTATTCTCAGCCACCAGTCGTTCATTTAACTGCCTCAAAGACTGTAGCTGTTTTACTTGATGGAGGTTCTGTAAAGATCAGAACAGACATGAAGGCGGTAAGAATAATTGCTGTAAAACATACAAAGATAAAAGGTAAAGTACAGGAAAAAAAAATACGTTTTGGTCAAGTAGTTCTGACATGTGGAAGTTTCAAATCCTTTGACCTATGCTATTTAAAAGCATTACTGTTAGAATCTTTTTTAATTTAACAGTTCCTTAAACCATAATTTAATATACTTTATTTTAAAAAAGTGGTTAGTTAAATGGGCACTGTCATGAAATCTAAAAATTGATATGTTGTAGTACTTAAGTACTACAACATATCTCTAATATACTTTAATTAAAAAAAGTGATTTTAAACAAGTTTAAAATCACTTTTAAATTCGGCCACTAGGGGTCGCCCTCCTAGTGGCCGAATGCATTCTGCAGTGACGTCACTACTGGATTTCGACTCATTTCAGCCTGGCAAATGAGTCGAAATCCAGTCACTGCGGTGCTCGCTCGCGCCTGTCAATCAGACAGGCGAGAGCGAGCACGCTGATAGCTGGGGCTGCGCGCATTGGCCAGCTCCACTGGGCAATAGGCAGGGACAGAAAGAAAGAAAAAATGGATGGTGGGAGCTACACTTTAAAGGTGTAAAAAAAAAATCTCTTTTGGGGGGGGGGGGGGAGCCATGTGAGTAGGGGAGACACTGGGCAGACTTGATTTTCAGGCACACTGACCATTAGTACAAGGTACTACATCAATAAACTGTCTATATGCATGCTTAAATGTGTTTCTATGGGTACAAAATTAATTATTTCTTGAGAACTTGCACACTATACTGTGAAAATCTACACTCCAGTGTTGGTCATGTGACAAGGGAAAGTGAAAGGGGAGAGAAAAGAGCAAGTCGTCATGCTCCTAAAGGAATGCCCCAGCAAAACTGAAGGGAGAGTGAGAAAATAAGGAATTTCCTATAAAGTGTGCATATTAAAGAGCAGAATGGTTTTAGGGCACCAGCTTCAGCATTTTTGGAGATTTTACAACTAATGGCAGTAACCCTTCAAAAAGGCGCTATGTTATAAACTGGAGCCCTTACAGAGGTGCAGCAATCGCATCTGCTAAACTGTGTGGAGTACTTAGAGTACTTTATGCATATTACAAACCATTGACTGTATTTGGAGCCAAGGGAATAGTCCCTTAATGCAATCAAAGTAAAGCCCTGTGATCCTTCAATAGGCCATGAACATTGTTTGAATAGCTGTCTATATTTAGGGGGAAATAAGGTGGCATTAAAAAGACATTTTGTGGGCTAAGAGGTTTTTCTGAGGAGACAGTTGCTGCAGAACAAATCTTCACAGAAACAAGGAAGCAAAGAGCAGTGGGACTGGCGGCATCACAGGGGCGGTAGCAGAGGATCATGGCAAGAGAGTATAGCCATTTATTTTTACTGCACTGTGAGGCACTTGCTAAAAATATATTCAAGACCAGAAAACCCTTTTAGGATGTATTCACACGAGAGCGCATCCGCAGCACATTGCTCTCTGCTGCTGCTGTAACTGTGTGTGCCGCCAGCGCATCCGCTGTGTCAAATACGCTACAGATGCTCTCCCGTGTGAATACATCCTTAAAGATGATTGTTTACATACCACTGGGCAGATTGCACTGTTTCTCCCAGCACCTATCACTACATACATGCTACCCTTTCTGATGAATGATGAACTTCCAGAAATAATGTTATGGTTTTTTTCTCTCACAGACAGAGGTGGCAGCAGAAGGCTTAGTAGATAGATTATGAAGAGACAGAATTTTCAAATCTCTATAGCTTTCAAGCACCAGTTGATTTGAAAAATTTTTTTCTCCAGAGTACCCCTTTAATCCCTTTCTATACAAAGCTCTGGTGGGATGTAATTAAAGGGAACCGGTCACCAGTTCTATGCTGTTTAAACAGTAGGTAAAGTAAATAATAGTGAGCCGGGATGACGCTGCCAGCACCTGTTTTATGCTAATATGCTTGGGTGTTTCAGAGAAAAAGTAAAAAAATGCCACTGGGACCAGGGTGACTTGTCATTGGAGCAGACCTGGCCTCTGCTCTCCACCCTGTAAGCGTTGAGTGACTCATCTCTACCTACCTTTGTTTAGGGAAAGAGGCAGGGCAAAAAGCAGCCGTCGAGACCGCGCCAATGACTAGGCACCCGGGCCCTGATGGCATACTTAACCCCTTGTCGCAGAACGACAGGTATACCCAGCGCTGCGGCACGGGAGGGTTATGAAGCGAGCTCAGGAGCTGAGCTCGCATCATACCCGCATGGTCCCGGCTGCTATCAGCAGCCAGGACCCGTGGCTAATGGCGGACATAGTCGTTCCAGCAGATGTCTGGCATTAACTCTTTAGACGCGGTGATCGCCGTTTCTAAAAGTGAAAGTAAAAGCATCCCGGCAGCTCAGTCGGGCTGATCGGGACATTGCGATAAAATCATGATGTCCCGATAAGCCAGGACGAAGCAGGAGGGTGGCTTACCTGCCTCCTGCGCGTCAAAATGGCGATTGATTGCTGCAAGCCTGAAATCGAGGCTTGAGCAATCAACCACCGATAACACTGATCAATGCAAAGCTATGGCTTTGCAGGGATCAGTATAAAAGGTCAGTGTGTGCAATGTTATAGCCCCCTATGGGAGCTATAACACTGGAAAAAAAAAAAAAAAAGTTATCATTTAACCCCTTCCCTAATAAAAGTTTGAATCACTCCCCTTTTCCCATAAAAAAAAACTGTAAATAAAAATAAACATATATGGTATTGCTGCGTGCGTAAATGTCTGAACTATAAAAATATATCGTTAAAACTGCATGGTCAATGGCTTACGCGCAAAAAAATCCCAAAGCCCAAAATAGCGTATTTTTGGTCACTTTTTATAACATAAATGAATAAAAACCGATCAAAAAGTCAGATAAAAAAAAAATAAAAAATGGTACCGATAACTTCAGATTACGGCGCAAAAAATGAGCCCTCATACCGCCCCGTACATGGAACATTAAAAAAGTTATAGAGGTCAGTAGATGACAATTTTAAACATATACATTTTCCTGCATGTAGTTATGATTTTTTTTCTGAATAAAAAATAAATAAATAATCAAACCTATATAAGTAGGGCATCATTTTAATCGTATGGACCTACAGAATAAATATAAGGTGTCATTTTTTATGAAAAATGTACTGCGTAGAAACAAAAGCCCCCAAAATTTACAAAATGGCGTTTTTTCTTCCATTTTGTCGCACAATTATTTTTTTTCCCGTTTCACCCGTAGATTTTTGGGTAAAATGACTGATTTAATTACAAAGTAGAATTGGTGGCGCAAAAAATAAGCCATCATATGGATTTTTAGGTGCAAAATTGAAAGGGTTATGATTTTTAAAAGGTAAGGAGGAAAAAAACTAAAGTGCAAAAATGGAACAACGCCATGTCCTTAAGGGGTTAATCTATGATTTCTCTGATGCACCCAAGCATATCAGAGTACATCATAGGATCAACAGTTTTATAATGCCCACTGTATGGGCAGAATAAAACTGGTGACAGGTTCCCTTTAAAGGAGTACACTGGTATTCCTGCTCCATCCTGCAAAAAAAATAAAAAATGAAAATGAACCCTCACTCACCTTCCTGGGTTCCCGCGGAGCGCCACTACAGCTGATCGGTCCTCCGGTCAATCCTCTTCATACTTCCGAGTGAACGAAGCATCACTTGGCGCTCAGCCTATCGCCGGCCGAGGCAGAACAGCCCCAGGAAGGTGAGAGATGGTTCATTTTCATTTTTTTTTTTTTTTGCAGCCCAGGCAGGACGGAGCAGGAGTATTCTGCACCAGAGTACTCCTTTAATGCATATCATAGACTGATAATGTGGAGTTGTACCTACACTGTAAACTACAACTGGCAACCCACCAAAATTGGAGTTCTTTAATCCATTTAGCCCCTCAGATTCTGCTGTACCCGCTACCTAAAGCCTGCAGTGTGATACCAAAGTGCCAATGCTCTGCCAGAGGCCTAGCAAAAGTCTAAAGATCAATCATGTAGAAAAGCATAGTTGGCCATGTTTAATATTAACCAATTACATGACCTAGAAAAAAAAATCGTTACATTTTCCTATAGGATTGAACCAATTAAATTTGTTTCTGCTTGTTTAAGACTAGGTATTAATTGGCTGCAGAAATACCATAAAGTCAACAAATCAAACTAGAATTAATTTAGAGAAACACAGCTTAATTCTGTCCATTATATAAAGTACTTACTTTAAGTTCTTCTTCCATTTCAGATATTCGTCTCTCCAGAGCTCTTCTTTCCTAATGTAAAAATATTATATTAAATTGGTTGATTCATAATTACATATTCCTTTATTATAATAAAATAAAATGCAATGCATAAGTAACATTCACATACAGTATCTTTACATAGCAGAGGGACGTGTGAGTTAATAATAAAAAGAGGGCTTATATTACCTAGCACTAGGATTTACTTTCCTATCTGCCAAGGGAGGTTGCTGTGCAGCTACTATACAAAACGTGCAGGTAGATGGGTAGAAAAAAAACCCGGGTTTTTTCCTACCCACCTACCTACACTCTACCATTCGGCCCGGAGGACCCGTGACGCAGACTACCGGGAGGCAGCACCACAGAGACTATACCCTAATGCGCTAAAAGTTGTTGTGTCTTTGAAAACACAACCAAAAGGTGAGCAGTTTATTCAATGCAATAATACTTGCATCACCATACAATACTACTCTATGGGAAGCTCTGCTTATCTTTTCCACCTATAGCCTTCTACTATACAAAACGGGAAATGCAACGTAGGCACTCATGGTGAACTAGGTCATTATAGTCTGACTTATCACCGTAGGTATGACTGAAGTTTGTCCCAGTTTTAATGCATCACAGTTATGTAGTTTTATTGTGTTAAAAACCTGCATAACACTTTACTGAATTATTGAATCATTTTAAATATGTTTTATATCAGAGAAAAACAGTACTGCATGTAGCACTTACACATGTCAAGCTGTGTTTTATTTACCCTGCTATGATAAATTTAGTAAATATTATTGCTTTCTGCAATAATACCCTGTAAAAATAATGTTAAGTTAAAGAATATCACTTTGTCAAAGAATTTTATTTATATATATATATATATATATATATATATATATATATATATATATATATATATATATATCCCCCCCTTAAGGACCTACGGCGAATGGATACGCCCTGGCTTTCTGGTACTTAGGACCCAGGACGTATCCATATGGGAATTTCTGTCCCCACCGCGCGCCGGGTGGGGACCGGACCAGGCTGCCTGCTGATATCGATCAGCAGGCATCCCGCCCAAATGCCCAGGGGGGTCATCACATGTCGGCGATCGGCGCAAGTCGCAAGTGAATTCACACTTGCGATTTGCGCCGATTCGGGTCTATGGTGACCCGATGACCCGGAATAGTAGAAGGGGGATCGAGGTTGTCCATGACACCCACAATCCCCCTGAAGCGATAGGAGTGAGGTGGCAGGGGTGCCACCCCTCCTATTGGTCATCAAGACGAGATGGCCAATAGCAGATCGGGGGCGGGGGGCTTTACTTTCGGTTTCCCCGTCCTGCCCACCCACAATAGGC
This sequence comes from Hyla sarda, assembly GCF_029499605.1. Lineage (NCBI taxonomy): Eukaryota > Metazoa > Chordata > Amphibia > Anura > Hylidae > Hyla > Hyla sarda. The sequence continues at coordinate 260,139,433 of NC_079192.1, read as the reverse complement.
GGGGCAGAACGGGGAAACGACACAGGACCGGCGCCGAAGTCCACTCACCCATCGGTGATGGCAGCGGGCGACGATCGACAGCAGCAGACGATCGACGGAAGAAGAGGACTGCGACGCAGCTACGCGATTCCTACGGAAGCCGGCGAGTTGCTTAGCAACATCTGGAGGGCTACAGTCTGAGACCACTCTAGAGTGGTCTCTAAAGTGTAGCCCTCCAGATGTTGCAAAACTACAACTCCCAGTATGCCCAGAGAGCTGTTTAGGCATGCTGGGATTTGTAGTTTTGCAACAGCTGGAGAGCTACAGTTTGAGACCACTGCACAATGATCTCTATACTGTCGCTCTGCAGATCTTGCAAAACTACAACTCCTAGCATGCCCACATAGCAGTTTGCTGTCTGGGCATGCTGGGATTTGCAGTTTTGCAACATCTGGAGGTCCACAGCTTGGAGATCACTGTGCAGTGGTCTCTAAACTATAGCTCTCCAGATGTTGCAAAACTGCAAATCCCAGCATGCCCAAACAGCTGTCTCGGCATGCTGGGAGTTGTAGTTGTGTACCTCCAGCAGTTGCATAACTACATCTCCCAGCATGCCCTTCGGCGATCAGTACATGCTGGGAGTTGAAGTTATGCAACACCTGGAGGCACACTGGTTGGAAAATACTGAGTTAGGTAACTGAAGGTTTTCCAACTAGGGTGCCTCCAGCTGTTGCAAAAGTACAACTCCCAGCATGCACAGTCTGTCAGTACATGCTGGGAGTTGTAGTTTTGAAACAGCTGGAGGTTTGTCCCCCCATGTGAATGTACAGGGTACATTCACACAGGCAGGTTTACAGTTAGTTTTCTGCTTCAAGTTTGGGCTGCAGCAAATTTTTCGCCGCAGCACAAACTCCTAGCGGTTAACTCACTGTAAATGGCCGCCAGTGTGAAAGTACCCTAAAAACACTACACTACACTAACACATAATAAAGAGTAAAACACTACATATACACACACACACCCTTACACTGTGTCTCCCCCCCCCCCCCCCCCCAATAAAAATGAAAAATGTATCGTACGGCAGTGTTTCCAAAACGTAGCCTCCAGATGTTGCAAATCACTAACTCCCAGCATTTCCGGACAGCCACTGACTGTCCAGGCATTCTGGGAGTTTAGCAACCGCTGGAGGCACCCTGTTTGGGAATCACTGGAGTAGAATACCCCTATGTCCACCCCTATGCAATCCCTATGAAGTCCTCAAATGCGCATGGCGCTCTCTAAATTCAGAGCCCTGTCGTATTTCAAGGAAACAGTTTAGGGCCACATATGGGGTATTTCCGTACTCAGAAGAAATTGCACTACAAATTTAGGGGGCTTTTTTTTCCTTTTACCCCTTATGAAAGTGGTAAAAGCAAAAAAAACACCCCCAAAATTTGTAACACAATTTCTCCTGAGTAGAAATACCCCATATGTGGGCGTAAAATATTCTGCGGATGCACAACAAGGCTCAGGAGTGAGAGCGCACTATGTACATTTGAGGCCTAAATTGGTGATTTGCACAGGGGTGGCTGATTTTACAGCGGTTCTGCCATAAACACAAAAAAATAAATAACCACATGGGACCCCATTTTGGAAACTAAACCAATCACAGAACGTAACAAGGGGTATAGTGAGCCTCAACACCCCACAGGTGTTTGACAAAATAGTTGGATGGGAAAATGAGAAAAAATAATTTTTTCGCTAAAATGCTGGTGTTACCCTAAATTTTTCATTTTCACAAGGGAAAAGAGGAAAAAAGCCCCCCGAAATTTGTAACCCCATTTCTTCTGAGTAAGAACATACCCTATATGTGGATGTAAAGTGCTCTGCGGGCGAACTACAATGCTCAGAAGAGAAGGAGCGCTATTGGGATTTCGAGGAGAAAATTTGTCCGGAATTGAAGGCCACATGTTTTTACAAAGCCCCCATAGGGCCAGAACAATGGACCGCCCCCACATGTGACCCCATTTTGGAAACTACACCACTCACATAATGTAATAAGGGGTACAGTGAGCATTTATGCCCCACAGGTGTCTGACAGATTTTTGGAACAGTGATCCGTGAAAATGAAAAATTTAATTTTTCATTTGCACAGCCCACTGTTCCAAAGATCTGTCAAACGCCAGTGGGGTGTAAATACTCACTGCACCACTTATTTAATTCTGTGAGAGGTGTAGTATCCAAAATGGGGTCACATGTGTGGGGGGGATCGACTGTTCTGGCACCATGGGGGGGGCTTTGTAAACGCACATGGCCCCCGACTTCCATTCCAAACAAATTCTCTTTCAAAAAGCTCAATGGCACTTCTCTTCTGAGCATTGTAGTGCGCCAGCAGAGCTCTTGACGTCCACACATGAGGTATTTCCATACTCAGAAGAAATCGGGTTACAAATTTGGGTGGTCATTTTCTCCTATTACCCCTTGTAAAAATGTAAAATTTGGGGAAAAAACTGCACTTTAGTGAAAATTTTTTTTTTTTTCATTTACACATCCAACTTTCACAAAAAGTCGTGAAATACCTGTGAGGTGTTATGGCTCACTGTACCCCTTGTTACGTTCCTTGAGGGGTGTAGTTTCCAAAATAGTATGTCATGTGGGGGTTTTCTGCTGTTCTGGCACCATAGGGGCTTCCTAAATGTGACATGCCCCCCAAAAACCATTTCAGCAAAATTCACTCTCCAAAATCCCATTGTCGCTCCTTCCCTTCTGAGCCCTTTACTGAGCCCGCCGAACACTTGACATCCACATATGAGGTATTTCCTTACTCGAGAGAAATTGGGTTACAAATTTTGGGGGGATTTTTCATCTATTACCCCTTGTAAAAATTCAAAACCTGGGTCTACAAGAACATGCGAATGTAAAAAAAATTTAGATTTTGAATTTTTGCCTTCACTTTGCTGCTATTCCTTTGAAACACCTAAAAGGTTAAACTTTCTGAATGTCATTTTGAATACTTTGAGAGGTGCAGTTTTTATAATGGGTCATTTTATGGGGTATTTTTAATATGAAAGCCCTTCAAATCCACTTCAAAACTGAAGTGGTCCCTGAAAAATTCCGATTTTGAAAATTGTGTGAAAAATTGGAAAATTGCTGCTGAACTTTGAAGCCCTCTGATGTCTTCCAAAAGTAAAAACATGTCAACTTTATGATGCAAATATAACGTAGACATATTGTATTTGTGAATCAATATATAATTTGGAATATTCATTTTCCTTATAAGCAGAGAGCTTCAAAGTTAAAAAAAATTAAAAATTTTCCATTTTTTACAAAAATTTTGGCATTTTTCACCAAGAAACTATGCAAGTATCGACAAAGTTTTACCACTAACATAAAGTAGAATATGTCACGAAAAAACTCTCGGAATCAGAATGAAAGGTAAAAGCATCCCAGCGTTATTAATGCTTAAAGTGACAGTGGTCAGAGTTTCAAAAAATGGCCGAGTCCTTAAGGTATATTTGGGCTGGGTCCTTAAGGGGATTAATATAATATAATATAATATAATATAATATAATATAATATATATATATATAAATAATCTCTCCAAAGGAAACAGCAACAATCGCCAGGTCCAGTATAATAGCAAACTGATATTTATTGCATCAACAACAGCAACGTTTCGGCTAAAAGTGAGCCTTTCTCAAGTGAGCCATGCTTGAGAAAGGCTCACTTTTAGCCAAAACGTTGCTGTTATTGATGCAATAAATATCAGTTTGCTATTATACTGGACCTGGCGATTGTTGCTGTTTCCTTTGGAGAGATTGTGAAGTGTACCCGTCCTTGGCGTTCGGGTGGATTACGGGCAAATCCCCAGTGGTCATCCAGTGCTGGCTCCCTCTGTATATCTGTGTATATATCTATCTATCTCTCTATCTCTATATCTGTGTATATATCTATCTATCTCTCTATATCTGTGTATATATCTATCTATCTCTCTATATCTGTGTATATATCTATCTATCTCTCTATATCTGTGTATATATCTATCTCTATATCTGTGTATATATCTGTGTCTCTCTCTCTATATATCTCTATCTCTATATCTCTATCTCTATATCTCTATATCTCTCTCTATATCTATATATATATATTCTAGGCCACATTTACAAACAGTTTTTTTTTTTATACCAGTCTAAAAAATACATTTGCCACAAAAAAAAAAAAAAAATGTCCTACCTCTTAATAAATTTGGTGATGTTAGTCCTATAAGAGTCAGAAATAAAAATCTATGCCTGCTATGAGCAGACGTAGGTTTGTGTCAAAATCTGCACCATTTTCTTTCAGGATCCAGGATCAAAAAACGAATCCCAAATCCTAAGGGGTCTGCAAGTCTGCCAAAGACTTAGTAACATAAGGACTGGCACAGACACAACTCTAGCCAGGCATATGCATGCAGTTCATGGGAATAGACCATTTGAGGTTCAATTTTGGGGAATATGCCAGTTGGAATCGGGCCCAAGGAAGGGCAATATTGATAGGAAGCTTCTAAGGGAGGAAGCGCGGTGGATCCATAGGCTGATGAGCCTCTCACCAAGAGGCCTAAATGAGTGGTTTTCATATGCAGCTTCTTTGAATTGAAGGATACGTGACAGACATAATATATAAAAATCACATTGTAGTATAATTTAGAATTGTGAAGTTTTTTTTTTTAGCATCAACCAGTGGTCATGATAAGTCTGAGGGCGTTGCTGACTCACAATGAAAATGGGAGCAGATAGAATGGTCCAGCCAAATGAAGAGAAAAGATAACCGATGTTACACTATAGGATTAAAGCTAGAGATACTTACCTGAAATGAAAATGTGATCGCAATTATGCCACTTTAATACCAGATTTGGATAAGATTAATATTTATGCCTCCATGTATCCTTGAAACAACTTGCAAATTATGCCTCAATAGATCTATAAAATATACTCTATAGTAACAACTATCATTATTAACCTAGTGTTATTGTGTCATTATGGTGAATTGGTTTGCAATAATAGAGTACTGTACAGCCTATATAGTTGGATTAAATATGAAGATAAATAATAAGATAGCTATATGATAATAGATATGATATGCATAATAGTATTTAATCACCTGTAGGAGCCTATGTATGGAAGAATGTCTAATACATTTGTGCAAGTAGCGAACATGAAGGACATGCGGAGTGGACCAGAGGCTCGAATGAGTAAGTGTGGAGAACTGCATAATGCACGTGCGGAGACTCTAGCGTACATGTGCAGTGGAGCAGCCTGATGAACAGGAATGTAAGGGAATTGGCGCTGTGAGCCTACGTGAACTATTTATTGGTCCGGAGTGCGCCTGCGCTAGACATAATATCCTGATGTGATAGGTTAAGAATGTATGAGGGATAAGCATAGGATGACGTAGGTGAGTTGGCATTCAAGGATAGGCAGAGGATGCTAATAGGTGCAGGACGGCAGCGCCGGTGATATACGTCACACATTGACGTAACATCTGATTGATTAGGAGAGGATATGGTGATATCTGACCGGCTAAATTCCCTGAGGGGGGAGGACCATTTGACACCATATATACTGGTTGGTTGCTCTGGTTTATGCCCATTTTTCCTCCTGATGATGTCACAGAAGTGACTAAACATGTACAGTGGGCATTTCTGCTGTTTTAACTGCAGAGCCCAATGTGTCCTAAAAAGTAGTCAGAGATTATCAGTGTTGCTACCGTGTGTGATTACATGACCAAATAATACAACACACTGAGGCCCGTGATTTCAATAGTGTGTAACTCACTGTATACATAATTTCACTTTGAGAGAACTATAACAAAGGGGGGGATGGTTAGACCCTCATCAGTTATCTGCAGCTCTCAGCAACCTGCACAAATCAGGACGTACCTGTACTTAATGCACCAGGATGTACATTTACGTCCTGTATGTGACCGCGAGCTTTGGACCGATGCATAGCTTTGCACGGATCAGTGAGATAGGGGCTCGATTGCTCAAGCCTGTAGCTCAGGCTTGGAGCAATCAAACCCCGATCGGACGCCGCGGAGACAGGTAAGGAGACCTCCGCCTGCATCCCAGCTGATCGGAACATCGCGATTTTATCGCAATGTCCCGATCAGCCCGACTAAGCTGCTGGGAAGCGTTTACTTTCACTTTCAGATGCGGCGGTCAGCCCAGGGCCCCGGCTATGAATAGCAACCGGGACCGACCCGGTGTGATGCGGGGTCACAGCGTGACCCCCGTTTTAAACACCGGGACCAGGCTCAGGTACGCCCTGAGTCCTTAAGGATCGGGGATGCAGGGTGTATGCATACGCAGTGCGTCCCCAAGAGGTTAAATGAAACAAAACGTTATGGCAGGAGACCCAGGAGGACTCCACTGCTGACAGACACAAAAAAGCAAGACTACATTTTGCCAAAATGAACTTGAGTAAGCCAAAATCCTTCTGGGAAAAAGTCTTGTGGACAGATGAGATCAAGATAGAGCTTTTTGGTAAAGCACATCATTCTTCTGTTTACCGAAAATAGAATGAGGCCTACAAAGAAAAGAACACCGTACCTACAGTGAAATATGGTGGAGGTTCAATGATGTTTTGGCACTGGGTGCCTTGAATGTGTGCAAGGCATCATGACATCTGAGGATTACAAACGGATTGCACTTTTGGGTCGCACTGTATAGCCCAGTGTCAGAAAGCTGGGTTTGCGCCTGAGATCTTGGGTCTTCCAGCAGGACAATGACCCCAAACATATGTCAAGAAGCACCCAGAAATGGATGGCAACAAAGCGCTGGAGAATTCTGAAGTGGTCAGCAATGAGTCCAGATCTAAATCCCATTGAAAACTTGTGGAGAGATCTTAAAATTGCTGTTGGGAAAAGGCGCCTTCCAATAGGAGAGACCTGGAATAGTTTGCAAAGGAAGAGTGGTCCAACATTCCGGCTGAGAGGTGTAAGAAGCTTATTGATTGTTATAGGAAGCGACTGATTTCAGTTATTAAGTTAAGGGTTTCAATAATTTTGTGCAGACGATTTTTGGAGTTTGGTGTTACATTATGTCCAATTTGCTTTTTTTCCTCCCTTTTTTGGTTTAGTTCCAAAACACACACAAAGGGGATAAACATGTGTATAGCACAACATGTGTTACTGCAATCCTTTTCTGTGAGAAATACTTCATTTTCTTGATGTGACTATATTATGGCCACTACATCCCTGTTCAATCAGTAAACTGTTGTCTTTTTAACCCAAAACAATAGCCATGGATTACCTTCTAAGCCATCTCAAATATATGGCTCTAGAGAGAAATAGAATAGATACAACCCATTGTTATCTATACACCTGTATAGTCACTTAGTATGCTTATTGTCTTATCTATGTTTGTCTTTTGGCCATGTTTTGGCTCACACACTATGATCTGGTGAAATTAAAGTGAGTCATTCTGACTGGATGGAATCCTGACACTATATTGTACCTCATACCATAACTGATTTGATTAGTACAAAATAACCAGACAATACTGGTATTATCGGTCTCCATAAACAGGATTTGGTCAGTACCAGTATAGTAAAATGTAAGATGATAATATTCCTTTTATTAATAATGTTACTATGTGTGCACTCACCAAAAATCTGAAGATTAAAATAGAGTAAAGAGTAAAATAACTACTGGAGATTGTCTTCTAAAATTTAAAGCACATTTTTAGTGTAAAATACAACTAAGACTAAAATTTAGCAGATGACTAAAATGGCCAAGAAAATTAACATTGGTGTGGTATAGATTATTTTTGTGTGTTGATCACTAAAACTAACGAAATGCAAACACTTACCCTTTTTTCAATTTCTAAAAGTGATCTGTCTGCAAATCTTTCTTGCCTCTGTAATACAGAAAATGTGGCTTACTTTGCAAGTTAATAATCAGGAAACATTATCTAAACACTAAGAGCCAAGTCTGTCCACTAAGGTCCCTTGGAATGTACTGCTTCAGCTAAAGAATCTATTCAGCAATAATGCAGCTTAAAGGGGTACGCCACTGGCCAGCGTGGAACTAAATGTTCCGAACGCCATTTCGTGCTGCGGGGTCGGTCACGGCCACACACCCTCAATGCAAGTCTATGGGAGGGGGTGTGATGGCTGTCATGCCCCCTCCCATAGACTTGCATTGAGGGGGCATGGCCGAGCTCCCGCAGCGAGAAAACAGCATTCGGAACATTTAGTTCCACGCTAGCCAGTGGAGTACCCCTTTAAGCAGGTACCATAAAAGGATGTGTCCACAAAATAGGGGAACATTTAAAAATGACGACAGCCATCTATTCACCTGTGTTATATCTAAACTCAAGTAACAAGGCTCAAGAGAATAATCTGCAAACGGTAGATGTTCTAAGCAGTTAACAACAACTATGTTGCAAACGTGATATGTATGGTATAAAGATTTTAATTAAAAAAGGTAGTAATTCTGGATATCAACAGACTTGACATATTCAAGATAATATTTATAATGTTTCATCCAAACCTGTGTTGCCTTTTCAAGTTGTAACTTAAGCTCGGTCAATTCCAAGTTTGTGTCATGCAGCTGGGCCTTCAACTTCTCATTTTCTGCCATAATCTGTTCATACAACTAAAAATGATTTAAAATAAAACTTACAGTCTGGTATTATAAACATAATTTATTAAAGGAGATGTTATACTAAAAACAACATACTCTCTCAGTAGAGATATATGGAGGGAGTGTGGTGGCCCCCGCTTTGGATGGGAATTGTGAAGCACCGCTCCCCAGGAGAGCCAGGGCTCTCTTAATTAAGTCTAACATCTAAGGAATCCTTATAGAAGCCCTTCTTACCTTTTTAAAGTCTGTGGAGTCATCTTTGTCTAATCTACTATGACCAGACCTAATCCGTTCTAAGTAGCTAGATGACCCAATATTTGATTCATATCTGTCAGTAGATAAAACACCCGTACTCCCCGTTGTATATCTAAAAGCAAAAGCACAAATATAACATATGGTAAATGTCAATAATAACTTTTCAAGATGCATATAATGAAATTAATTGATTGAGCAATATTGATACATCTTCATAGGTAAAAGAAAGGCTGCTAATAATTCTAGTCCATCAGCCCCTTGAAAGATAATACTAACACTTTAAAGGGGTACTCCGGTGAAAACCTTTTTTCTTTTAAATCAACTGGTGGCAGAAAGTTAAACATATTTGTTTTCTACCTGAATTCACATATTTGTAAATTACTTCTATTAAAAAATCTTAATCCTTCCAGTACTTATTAGCTGCTGAATGCTACAGAGGAAATTCCTTTCTTTTTGGAACACTGATGACATCACGACATCACGAGTACAGTGCTCTCTGCTGACATCTCTGTCCATTTTAGCAACCATGCATAGCAGATGTATGTTAAGGGCAGCATGGTGGCTAAGTGGTTAGCACTGCTGTCTTGAAGTGCTAGGGATTGGGTTCAAATCCCACTAAGGACAACAATAATCAAAGAGTTATTATAATGACGTCAGCAGAGAGAACTGTGCTCGTGATGTCATCAGAGAGCATTCCAAAAAGAAAAGAATTTCCTCTGTAGTATTCAGCAGCTAATAAGTACAGGAAGGATTAAGATTTTTTAATAGAAGTCATTTACAAATATGTTTAACTTTCTGCCACCAGTTGATCTAAAAGATAAAAGGTTTTCACCGAAGTACCCCTTTAATATGCATGTATGTATCACTTAAATAAACTGACATGTTATCCGGACATGTCAAAGTTTATATCACAGGGTCCCAGTCCTAAGTTTATATCACAGGGTCCCAACATTCAGACTCAAATGCTGAGATCAAGCCATCATGGCACTTAAAGGAGAACTCCAGACCATAAAAATTGTCCCCCATAGTGCCCGCAGTACAAAAATAAAGATGTACATACCTTCCTTCGCTCCCCTGGGGCCTCCGTTAACAGTCTCTGGTCTCTGCCGTGATCCACTTCCTGGTTGCCGGTGGTCGGATGAATCATACTGCGCTCAGCCAATCACCGGCCGCAGCGATAGGCTGAGCGGCAGTGTGAAAACGCTTCAGGACACAAAATTCTTCACTACACCGGCGGCCGGGGCCGAAAACGTCACACTGCCACTCAGCCTATCGCCGGCCGAGTCGGACTGCGCTGCGGCTGGGGATTGGCTGATTCTTCCAACCACCGGCAACCAGGAAGTGGATTGCAGCAGAGACCGGAGCAGGTTACCGGAGGCCCCGGGGGTAACATCTATTTTTTTACTGCCGCCACTATGGGGGACAATTTTTATGGTCTGGAGTTCTCCTTTAAGGGGTATTGGTGGATTGGCATGACAGCGAGTGCACAACTGTGGATAGTAGCCTTTACTCACAGTCTACGAAGCAAGCACATTATGCTATGGGGATTTACTTGCTAATGCACGTGTCATCGACATCATTGAGGTCCACGACACGCCCCCTCAATACAGCTCTATGGGAGAGGTGGGGATGCACTAACGCTGCATCTCCGCCTCTCCTATAGAGGTACATTGAGCGGGCATGTCTGGGCCCTGTACAGGAGATCGCGGGGGTCCCAGTGTTCGGACCCCTCGCGATCAAACACTTCTCCCCTATCCGCAGAATAGATGGTAAGTGTCTAGGGCTGTAGATCTCCTTTAATGTCTCTGCACAGTATAACATTGTTGACTACACTTCTCCAGTTAAAAGAGGTATAGAAATGCATACCAGCCAGAAGACAGACACTCCTGGCTTCTTGTTACGAAAATAAGGCCTTTTATGGTACAAATTCAGTTATTTAAAAGTAATTTATTAGAATGGGAAGTAAGAGACAATATGCTTAACAAGGTGAAATTTCATATAGCAACACGAAAATTCATTCTTTAAAATACACATGAAAAAAAATTGAAAATAATAACTGCCAAAAAATGCAATGTAATACTTACCGCAATGTGTTATCAGTCTATAGAAGGGAAAAAGAGGAAAAAAATTACAAATTTCATATGGAACAGATTGTGGGCAAAATTTTAAAGGTAAGAAGCACAAGCAGGTAGTACCAAATCTATGAATCCATAAGTTGTAATACAAACATGGGTAGGGCTTGTCCCACTCTTGTTTGTATTGGTTTCCTAAAGGAAGCTCTAGTTCCTATACTTAATATTAACAGCGGGTACATTTTTTTTCAGGTAACGTTGTATACATGACAGCCCTACAGCAAGACTCTTAAAGGGAAGATCAAAATATATTTTAGTGATTGCCAAAGCACGGGACATTAAATCATTTGTAATGGTTTGTCAAATTCCCATAAAACTTCTTGGCAATACAGGTTTGTGTCGGGTTTCTCTCTTGGATCAATGTAGCTGACTAGTGACCTTTTGTCTGCTTGTTAGCATTCTTGAGCTGCTGCCAGATTCAGTGCTATGCTTTACACACCATCAAGAATAAACTGCTGAAAGGAACCTGTGAGGTTTGTGCTAATCCTATTTACATAAGACATTGTAGAAAGAATGACCATCTAAAAAATCTCAAACATCCTGTCCTGTAAGCAATTTTGTCTATGTTTATGCAAGGTTCATTAACAGCATACATATTAGGAAATGCCTCTCTGCACGTGTACAGCCAAAAATGAGGAAACTGAATGTTAAAGAAAGCAGAGCTAGTCTGTCAATGGTTTTAAAGAAAAGCACATGGAGGGTGGAAAACCTGCATAATTCCACAATAAAAACTTAAGCGGTTGACCGGCAAAAAGTGTTTTTCTAAGAAAATGGCCAAGCTGACTACTTAAACAAAAAATAAAAAACTTTTTACCCCCCTGGTGCTGGGGCTAAAAACGTCACATTGTGTCACAGCAGGACATCGATGCGGTCTTTGATTAACCAAACAGCAAGATCACATATTGACCACAGTTCTTGTCTCAGCCACGCTTCTTCCTGGTGCAGGGATGCCTAGGCATTTTTTTTTTGCTTTCTTTTGCCTTTAAGAGACCCTCTAGCTATTATAAGCGTCTGGCATGTTATAGTGTCATGATACTAGTTTGCAATGATGACTGTCCATGAGCTAGATACCCCTGATTCTAATCAAAATATAGCTGTAAAGACTTTCTAAAAAGGTGTCATATGCTCTGCATGCGATTTGGTTATCCGATTAACTACATCTCTCAAGAGATGACACATTTACAGTGGCTATTATAAACTACTACTCCGACAATACAGTATTTTTTTCAAATGAAACATCCCTTCCCCCAATATCTGAGAATACTTACCCTACTGTCTTTCTTATTGGTGCTGTCATCTGTATCTGACTGATGATCTTGCTCATTTTCATCGCTCTAAAAAAAACATGAAGAGTGTCTTTAAAAAGTAGTTAAGAGGTGAGGGAAAAAACCCTAAACAAAAAAATAAATAAATAAAATAAAAAAACACCCTCCTGCTGGATAACTCCTTCAAATTTTGTATCTGAATCATTTTACACTACCAGAGTATTTACAGGACAGTAAAGCTTTTTATAAAAACTGTAAATAAATAAAGCTGTCTGCTGCCCATAGCGATTAATCAGAGCTCTGTTTACATTTCTTACATTACTTTGGTAAAATGACTGTTGCTAGTGGTAACCGTTACTTTAAGGCACTTTATAAATCTGTCCTATAATCCTTACCGCTAACTGAAAATTTCTGGTGGTAAAACAAAACTATCAACTGAACTATAAAATGCAGGGACTATTTAGCAAGATTTTTCCTTGCTAAAATATGCATGCTATAGTAAGAAAAATACTGTACTCCAGTTTACAAATAAAAATCATAAAGTTACACAACTTACATCTTGAGTCCAAAAAGACACCCCTGTAGATCGTCTTTTTTCCCTCGGCCGCCGCCTTTCTCTTATTGACTTAGACTGAGATTTGTCCTCTGACTCTCTCTCCTCCTCTTTTTTCTCATCTAGGAAACAAAACAAAAAAAAATAAGACTTCATAAAAGCAGATTAATGTATGCAGAATAACTTTCCAATAGCATGTTATTAAAAAATATGCTTCTTTCTATTTAATTTTCCACTTTGAAAAGTGACCACTAGGGGTCTCCCTACCAGTCCTTTTTTATAGATTTCAGACTCATGCAGGACTCCTAAATCTCAGATTGTATCCGGAACACACACAAACTCACCACTGCTCACTGCCGGGGAGCAATGTTGCGCTTGTCTGTGTCCCGGCTGCAGTCTGAGATTTAGGACTCCTGCATGAGTCTGAAATCTATAAAAAAGGACTGGTAGGGAGACCCCTAGTGGTCATTTTTTCAAAGGGGAAAATTAAATAGAAAGAAGCATATTTTTTAATAACATGCTATTGGAAAGTTATTCTGCATACATTAATCTATAATATATCAAAAGTTTTTTTTATGAAAGGTACCCTTTAATAAAAAAAACAAATAAATAAAAAGTGTGTTTACATTTCAATGATTTTCTATGTTTTATTACTTTTTTATAACCCTTTAAAGATGTGTGTCATAGCGGGATGGTCCTGGCTGCTATTAGATAGCATCTGGGACCCATGACTAATGCTAGACATGTCTGATCAGGATGATGTCTGCTTTTATCGCTTAAATGCCAAAAATGTAATGCCTGTAGCTCAGCGGAGCTGATCAGGACACCTGTGGTGAAATTGCGGGGTCCTGATCAGTTGCTCGGCGCTCTAGTCCTGCAGGCAGTCTCAGCAGCCTGTAACAATGGAGTGCTAATAACACATTGTTCAGTGTTTGCATTCAAAAGATTGCAAGTAATAGTCCCCTATTGGGACTAAAAAACGGAAAAAAAATACTGAAAATGAATATGAATATGAATATATATATATATATATATATATATATATATATATATAATATTTTTTTATCCCTTAAGGACCAAGCGTTTTCCAGTTTTTTGCACTTTCGTTTTTTACTCCTTACATTTTAACCCCTTAAAGCAGGACGTTAATTTACATCCTGGTGAGCTGGTACTTAACGCAACAGGACATACATTTACAACCTATGTATAAGCGCGAGCATCGGAGCGATGCTCGCGTTATGCACAGCAGGTCCCGGCTGCTGATAGCAGCCAGGGATCCGCCCGTAATGGCGGACATCCGCAATTGCGTGGATATCCGCCATTAACCCCTCAGATGCCGTGATCAATACAGATCACGGCATCTGCAGCATCGCGGTACTTTAAATGGATGATCGGATCGCCCGCAGCGATCCGATCATCCAGCATGGCTGCCGGAGGTCCCCTCACCTTGCTCTGGCCATCTCCCGGGGTCTTCTGCTCTGGTCTGCGATCGAGAAGACCAGAGCAGAAGATGACCGATAATCCTGATCAGTGCTATGTCCCATACATAGCGCTGAACAGTATTAGCAATTGAATGATTGCTATAAATAGTCCCCTATGGGGACTATTAAAGTGTAAAAATAAAAGTAAAAGTAAAAAAAAAAAAAGTGAAAACCCCCTCCCCCAATAAAAACGTAAATTGTCCCATTGTCCTATTTCACCCCCAAAAAGTGTAAAAAAAATATTTTATATACAGATTTGGTATCGCCGCATGCGTAAATATCTGAACTATTAAAATAAAAAGGAGATTTTTACACTTACAGTAAATCTTTTTCTCAGAAGATCCACTGGGGGACACAGGAACTGTGGGTATATCTTGCTGACACTAGGAGGCTGACACTAGGCATAACAAAAAAAAAAAAAAAAGTCAGCTCCTCCCAGCAGGGTATCCCCCACCTACTGACTCAGACACTCCGTTTTAGTCCCAAAGCAATAGGAGGAACCGAAAATTTTATACAGAGTCCGGAGGGAGCCCAGTCACAAAAAAAACAAGTGAACCAACAAACTGACAGGCGACTGACCCACAGATAACAAACCAGAAACAAACGGGGTGGGAGCTGTGTCCCCCAATGGATCTTCCGAGAAAAAGATTTTACGGTAAGTGTAAAAAATCTCCTTTTCTTGGCCAGCTCCATTGGGGGACACAGGAACCGTGGGATGTACCAAAGCAGTCCCCGGGGCGGGAAAACAAATCAACACGGAATCAAGCGGACGGAAAAGCCACCGCTGCCTACAAAACCTTATGCCCCAAAACTGGCGTTGGCGGATGCAGAAGTGTGCACTTGGTAGAATTTGGTGAACGTGTGCACCGAAGACCAATTGGCCGCCTTACACACCTGTAGAGCGGAAGCCCTGTTAAAGACCGCCCAAGAGGCCCCCACAGAGCGAGTGGAGTGAGCCTTAACCTGGAAAGGGGGATTCTTCCCTTTAGAACGATACGCCTCAGAAATGGCGGACCGGATCCACCTGGAGATGGTGGCCTTAGAAGCCAGCAAACCCTTGCGTCAGCCCTCCGGAAGGACAAACAGCGAATCCGACCATCGAAAGGAAGAAGTGGCCGAAAGGTAAGCCCGTAAAGCCCTGACCACATCTAGGTTGTGAAGAGAGTGTTCTTTAGGATGAGACGGAGCAGGGCAGAAGGAGGGAAGAACGATATCCTTGTTCAGATGGAAGGAAGAAACTACCTTCGGTTGAAAAGAAGGTACTGGTCGGAGCACAGCCTTGTCCTGATGAAGAATCAGGAAGGGAGGTTGACAGGAGAGAGCTGGGAAGGGAGATGTCCCGGATAGGCTCGAAAGGAGTGGACTGCAAAGCACTTAGGACCAAATTCAAGTCCCAAGAGGGAGTAGGAGGCCTGTAAGGAGGAATCTCATGAGCTACCCCCTGAAGGAAGGTGCGAACCGAAGAATTAGAAGCCAGAGGCCGCTGAAAAAGAATAGACCGCGACGACACTTGACCCTTGAGAGAACCAAGAGCCAAATGCGTTTCAAGGCCTGACTGCAAAAATACCAGAAGATTAGGCAGAGAAAAACGAACCGGAGAAAGAGCAGGCTTCACACCACCGAAAATAAGCACGTCAAGTCCTGTGATAAATCCTAGCCGAGGACTGCTTACGCGCCCTGAGCATGGTGCGAATAACCCCAGGGGAAAAACCACGGGCCTTCAACACAGTCGTTTCAACCGCCAAGCCGTCAAATGTAGCGGCAGTGGCAAAGTGGGCCCTGAGAAAGCAGATCGAGGCGATCCGGCAGACGAAAGAGAACGTCCGCCACGAGCCGAACCACGTCGGCGTACCAAGAGCGGCAGGGCAATCCGGAGCCACCAGAATGGCCGAGATGCCTTCCGCCTTGAGTTTCCTCAGCACTCTGGGCAGAAGAGGAAGTGGAGGAAACAGATAGGAGAGCATGAACCGAGACCAGGGAATGACAAGAGCGTCCGCGGCCAGTGCCAGAGGATCTCGGGACTTTGCCACGAAGGCCAGAACCTTTCGGTTCAGGCAGGGCGCAAAAAGGTCCACGTCCGGAATCCCCCAGCGACGGTAAATGGACTCTAACACCTCTGGGTGAAGAGACCACTCCCCGGGGTTGGGAGAGACTTATAAAGTCCGCTTCCCAGTTTCTCCCCCCCAGGGATGTGGATCGCTGATATGGAGGGAACCAGACGCTTGATTGAGCGATTGAGGAGCTTCAGGTCCAAAATTGGGCCGACCGTTCACTCTTTCTTGGGAACAACGCATAGGTTTGAATAAAAACCCTGGAAATGATCTTGAGAAGGAACAGGCAAAACGACACCTTGCTCCAGCAGAGTGCGAATGGCAGAGCGAAAACCTGCCGCCAGGGCAGGCGAACGAGAAGGCCGGGACCGAAAAAAACGATCCCGGGGAAGAGAACCGAACTCGATACGGTAACCGTCGGAAACCACGTCCCGAACCCAGGAATCCTGGACGTGTGCCAACCAGATGTCCCGAAAGAGAGACAAGCGACCGCCCACCCGAGGGAGAGCCCCGGGTGGGGGCGCCCCTTCAGGTCGAGGTAGGCTTGCGGGTTCCCGACTTTGCGGGAAAATGGTTGGAGTGGCCATCCTGCTTCCAGGAGGGGCAAGGTCTGAAGGACGGGGCCTTCTAAGCCTGTGAGGAATCCGACCTGTCCTGACGTCCTGAGCCCAGGGAGCGAAAGGACCGAAAAGAAGCAGTCTTGCGACGAGCATCAGAACGGCGTGCCTTATTCTGGGGGAGCAAGGAACTCTTGCTGCCCGTAGCGTCATATATGATGTTGTCCAGCCTTTTGCCAAAAAGATGGCCGCCAGTAAAGGCCATTTCCTTCAGAGACTTTTTGGAAGCCGCGTTCCAAGCTTTAAGCCACATAGAGCGGTGAATGGCGACTAGATTGCCGGATCCAAAGGCCGCACAGCGCGACGACTCCAATGAAGCTTGAGACAAATAGTCACCTGCCTTAGAGATCAGAAGAGCAATATCCGCTAGATCATCAGGAGGGGGCCCGGACAACACCCCTTGGCGGAGCTGAGAGGCCCAAACCAATAAGGCCTTTGAGACCAAGGTCGATGCAAAAGCCGGAAGCAGGGAGGACCCAACTGCCTCGAAGGCATACTTTGCCAGATTTTCAACCCGCTTGTCCGCAGGATCCTTGAAAGAGGCGGCATCCGCCACCGAAGGCGGAATGGTCCATTTTGAGACAAGCTCTTGGGAAAACGGACACAGTCTTCAACCATTTAGTGTCTTGGAAGCGCTTCTCTGGAAGCTTCCAGGCGGTCTCCAGAATATCGTCAAACTCCTTATGAGGATGGAAGACCTTGGGAGAGCGATGAGTATGTGTAAAGGAAACTCCAGGAGCATGGTCAGACAGCGCCATGCTCCTGTCACCCCAACCTAGAAAAAATTTTAAAAGGGAAGAAAATTCTAAACTCTAAAACTCGAAAAAAATAAAAATAGTCCAGGTCTGGAGATAACCAGACCTGTGCCTGCCCCCCAGGACACTAAGCTAAAAACTGAGTGTCTCTGAGTCAGTAGGTGGGGTAAACCCTGCTGGGAGGAGCAGACTTTTTTTGTTATGCCTAGTGGCAGCCTCCTAGTGGCAGCAAGATATACCCACGGTTCCTGTGTCCCCCAATGAAGCTGACCGAGAAATGTTAATACCGTACGGTGAACGGCGTGAACGTAAAAAAAAAAAAAAAAAAAAAAAGCTGCTTTTTTATAACATTTTATTCCCCCAAAAAATTAAAGTACTAAAAGTTTTATATAAGCAAATATGGTATCAATAAAAAGTACAGATCACGGCGCCAAAAATGAGCCCTCACACTACCGCTTATACGGAAAAATGAAAACGTTATAGGTCTTCAAAATAGTGGGATTTTATACGTACTAATTTGATTAAACAGTTTGCGATTTTTTTCAAGGGCAACACTAATAGAAAAGTATATTATAATGGGTATCATTTTAATCGTACTGACCCAAAGAATAAAGAACACATGTCATTTTTACCATAAATTGTATGGCGTCAAAATGAAACCTTCCAAAATTTGCAAAGTTGCGGTTTTCTTTTTAATTTCCCCACACAAATAGTATTTTTTTAGTTGCGCCATACATTTTATGGTAAAGTGAGTGATGGCATTAAAACGGACAACTGGTACCGCAAAAAACGAGCCCTCAAACTAGTCTGTGGATGAGAAAAGTTATAATTTTTTGAAGGCAAGGAGGAAAAAACAAAAATGTAAAAATAAGGTGACATTGAAGAAAAACGCCATTTTGTAAATCTTGGGGGCTTCCATTTCTATGCAGTGCATTTTCCGGTAAAAATGACACCTTATCTTTATTCTGTAGGTCCATACGATTAAAATGGTACCCTCTATAAATAGGTTTGATTTTGTCGCACGTCTGTAAAAAGTTATAACTACATGCACGAAAATGCACGAAACCTGCTGCCGGGGCCGAAAACATCACACTGCCGCTCAGCCCATCGCCGGCCGAGTCAGGACTTCGCTGCGGCCGGTGATTGGCTGAGTGCAGTATGACTCGCCGACCACCGGCAACCAGGAAGAGGATCAAGGCGGAGACCGGAGTGGGTTACCGGAGGCACCAGGGGAGCAAAGGAAGGTATGTACCTCTATTTTTTTTTACTGCCAGCGGTATGGAGGACAATTTTTCTATTCTGGAGTTCTCCTTTAAAATGGTCATCTTCTGACCCCCTACAACTTAAATTTTTCCATGAACGGTGCGGTATGAGATCTGAAGTTTTTATTGGTACGATTTTTGTTTTGATCAGACTTTTTGATCGCTTTTTATACATTTTTTTATGGTATTAAAAAGACAAAAAATACGCTATTTTGGACTTTGGAATTTTTTGCGCGTATGCCATTGACCATGCGGTTTACCTAACAATATACTTTTATGGTTTGGACATTTACGCACGCGGCGATACCACATATGTTTTTATCTTTATTTACACTTTTTTATTAAATGGGAAAAGGGGGCGATTCAGATTTTTTATTAGAGAAGGGGTTAAATCACATTTATTAACTCTTTTTTGCAGTGTTATAGCCCCCTCTAAAGGCTATAATTCAGCATACACTGATTGCAGGCACTGTTCAATGCATTGCCATAGGAAAGCATTGATCAGCGTTTTCTGCGCTTGATTGCTCAAGCCTGGATTTCAGGCTTGAAAGCAAATCAAACGCAGATCGGACAGTGGTAAGACACTTCCCGCTGTCTCCTCAGCTGCTGGGGACACCGCGATTTCACCGCGGCAGTCCCGAACAGCTCCGCTGAGCTAACCGGCAGTGTATTCTCCAGTTTTACACACCACAATCAACTTTGATAAGGAGTCTAAAGTGTTAATACCGGTCGGCAATGTCCAGTATTAGCCGCAGGTCCTGGTTGCTGATAGCAACTGGGACCCCGCAGATATGAAGTTTTTACAGATCGGGAGCCGGCCACAGGACGTAAGTATACGTCCGTGGTCGTTAAGGGGTTAAAAATATACCGTATTAACCACGCACCCTCATTTTTCCAAGGAAATTTGGGTAAAAAAAAAAGTTTTTTACCCAAATATCCATGTAAAATGAGGGTGCGTGTATACGCTGAAACTTTTTCTGGCCCTGAAGGAGCCGCTGTGGTTTAATTATTTAAAGTGGACGCTTTAGATCATGTAACTTCAGCAGCTTCTACTAAGCCAGAGTCCTGTTGCCCGATTCCCTCCCCATCCCCGGCTTTCATATCTACCTCTGCAGGCTCCAGCTGCGTCCTGAGCTGCGCCCTGATGAGTGAGGTCAGGTTGGGGAAGTCACTCGTCAGTGCGCAGCGCATAGCAACAGCCCGCTGCTGGAGCCTGCAGGAATGCGCCTCCAGGAAAGGTAGATATGAAATCCAGGGATGGGGAGGGAATCGGGTGGAGACGGCTGGACTCTGGCCCCGCAGAGGCCGCTGCAGTTACATGATCCAAAACAGGCCCTCTAAATCAGCGGCTTCTGCAGGGCTAGAAAGTTTATATGCATATAACACGCAGATAGACTAAGCTAAAAGTTTTAGTTTAAAAAATGCATGTTATACACCGATAAATACGGTAAGATATGGTATTGCTTGCCTATACGCAACAAATTCTGCAAAATCTATGCTTAGAGATGCAGATATTTACTTCCCCCTATAGGAACTAATGGTGTACATTTCTGCAGCAGATTGTGACACTACAAAAATACACCATTTGTGACTCCAACAAAAGTAAAAAATAAAAATGTGTATCATTTGTATTTGCATCATTTTATTTAGTTACCTACAAAATAGTTCACTGTGCCCTAACTGTCAAACTACACCTTATGAAGAGAGCAATAGGTGGAATTGTAACGAAAAGAAAAAAAAATTGGGGCTAGCAGAAGAGAATGTAATTTTAAAAATAAAAAGATGACAATACTCTGATGATTAATTAATATAGAACTTGCAACATTACCTCTTTCTGGCTCTTTTGATGAAAATCTTGATAAATTTGAGTAGGATGATGAAAGTCCAGTTAAGCTGCTTGGCCGGTTTAACAAGCTTGAAGAATACAAGGAACTGGTAGATGACGACAGTGATGGCGTGGACGATACAGCACTAGTACTTGTTGATGATGGCCTATACCTCTGCAGAATTAGGAACAAATTAATACTAATAAAATTTATGTTTTATATAGTTGATAAGATAGCAAATCTATTTACAGTGACCCCTCGACCTATGATGGCCCTGACATACGATAATTTCAACATGCGATGGTCTCTCAGAGGCCATCGCATGTTGAAGGCAGCATCAACACACGATGCTTTTTATGTTGGGGCCATCGCATAAACTGCTATCCGGCAGCGCAGACTGCTTCAGCTGCCACCAGATAGCAGTTTACGGTGCCCCGTGAGCTCCGGTGATGTCGCTTACCTGTCCTCGGGGCTCCGGCGCGTCCTCTTCGGGATCCCCTGCATCGTTGGCGCTCTCCATCGACGTCATCACGTCGCTGCGCACACCGTCCCGTCATCCAATAGGAGCGGCGTGCGTAGTGACGTGATGGCGGTGACTGAGAGCGAGGATGCCGGGGAAGCAGAGGCCTTGCCGGAGCGTCGGGGACGCGGCGACAGCGATGGACGGAGACATTCCGGGCAGCGGCGACGGTCCGGAGTGGCGGGGACAGGCGAGTACAACTTCCTCTAACAGTGGTCTACAACCTGCGGACCTCCAGATGTTGCAAAACTACAACACCCAGCATGCCCGGACAGCCAACGGCTGTCCGGGCATGCTGGGTGTTGTAGTTTTGCAACATCTGGAGGTTCGCAGGTTGTAGACCACTGTCCTATACTTTACATTGCACGGATCCCCCCCAACATGCGATGTTTTCAACAAACGATGGTCCGTTTGGAACGGATTACCATCGTATGTTGAGGGACCACTGTACTATATTATGCACATAAACTAAATACACTGCATTTAAAGGGGTGTTTAAACAAAAACTGGTATTACTAAATTGTTAATAAACAAATATCTGACCTCTTGGTAGGTACCTTGCTGGTCCTTAATTTGTACAAACTATGTTCTGAGGTACCTTTACTTATCTGATTCTGTGTAAGTTTTGTATTTAAAACGGTTTTATTAAAATTGACCTGATTTAAAAAAAAAAAAAAAAGCCTGCAATTCAGTAGGGAAACTTACATTTAAAAAAAAAAAAAAAAGTACCTCTTCCGTGCTACGGGAAAACCTATAGCGGTAATCATCATTTTTAATCTCTGTTTCTTTCTTTTCCTCCTGTTTTTCTTTGTCTTGTTTTTCTTCACTTTCCTGATCTTTTGTTTGAGTAGGACGACTTCTACCTATTGTTTTCTCTGCTTCCTGGAGGTCTGTTAACGTTACACCCTGCAAGAAACGAGACAATGTTAATCAGCACACAAGGGTTCATGAGAATTTATAAGGCATAATTTCAATGCCATCAGGTCAATTACTGTTATTTAACAGTTAACTATACATAACAGGCAGACTTAGAATGAATACAAAGTATGCGTCATCCAGCATGCAGGAGAGCTGCAGCACAATGAGGCAACTGAACTGGAAAAGCTCCTTGAAAGACTGACCCATCAGCCTAGCCAAGTATTCGCAATGCATTGTGCTTTATCCTAGGTCAAATTCCTCTGCAGTTTCTATCTTGTATACTATGTATATATGGAATGAAGCTCAGAATAAAACAAACTTACCTAATGCTACACAATATCATACTAAACATGGCATCATTGTGTACTGGTTTTAGCCTGTAAATCTGCATTCCTCTTAATACCTACAAAATACTATACACTCCTTATCCTGCTAAATAAATTGTAGACCTAAACTAAACTGTAAACTCTAACAAGCATGTAAATGTAAACTATAAATACAGAGCACTATTGAGTGTTAACCCATTAAGGACCAAGCCCATTTTGATCTTAACCCCTTAAGGACTCAGCCCATTTGGGCCTTAAAAGGGGTAGTCCAGTGGTGAAAAACTTAACCCATATCCTAAGGATAGGAGGCCGTTTCAGATCGCGGGGGGGATAGTTTCAGATCGCGACCGCTGGGGCCCCCTGCAATCTCCTGTACCGGGTCCCGGCTCGCTGGCCAGATAGCACGTGTTGACTACCACATGAAGCGGCAGCCGACATGCCCCCTCAATACAACTCTATGGCAGAGCGCTCTGGCTATGCTATAGAGTTGTATTGAGGGGGCGTGTCAGCCGCCGCTTCATGCGGTGGTCAACACGCCCCCTTCTTGCGGGCTGTCGGGGCCCCGTACAGGAGATTGCGGGGGGACCCCAGCGATCTGAAACTTCTCTCCTATCCTTAGGATAGGGGATACGTTTTTCACCACTGGATATCTCCTTTTTTCCTCCTCGCCTTCAAAGAATCATAACTCTTATATTTTCATCCACAGACTAGTATGAGGGCTTGTTTTTTGCACGACCAATTGTCCGTTGTAATGCCATCACTCACTTTACCATAAAATGTATGGTGCAACCCAAAAAATACTAATTTGTGTGGTGAAATTAAAAAGAAAACCGCAATTTTGCAAGGTTTCGTTTTCACGCCGTACAATTTACGGTAAAAATTACATGTGTTCTTTATTCTTTGGGTCAATACGATTAAAATTATACTTTTCTATTACTGTTGAAACTTTTTAACCAAATTAGTACGTTTAAAATCCCCCTATTTTAAGACCTATAACTTTTTCATTCTTCCGTATAAGCGGCGGTATGAGGGCTAATTTTTTGCGCCGTGATCTGTACTTTTTATTGATACCATATTTGCTTATATAAAACTTTTAATACATTTTTGGGGAAAAAAAATGTTATAAAAAAAAGCAGCAATTTTGGACTTGTTACGTTAACGTGGTTCACCGTACGGTATCAACATTATATTTTAATAATTCGGATATTTACGCTGACGGTGATACCAAATATGTATATACAATTTTTTTTATTTTATTTATTTTTACACTTTTTGGGGGTGAAATAGGGAACATGGGACAATTTACTTTTTATTAGGGGAGGGGTTTTTCACATTATTTTTACTTTTATTTTTACACTTTAATAGTCCCCACAGGGGACTATTTATAGCAATCATTCAATTGCTAATACTGTTCAGTGCTATGCCTAGGACATAGCACTGATCAGTGTTATCTGTCATTTTCTGCTCTGGTCTGCTCGATCTCAGACCAGCCCAGAGCAGAAGACCTGCCCGTGGAAGGCAGCGGAGGCCGGTGAGGGGACTTCTGACTGCTGTTCTGGGCGATCCGATCATCCATTTTAGTGACTGCATTCGCTGCAGATGCTGTGATCTGTATTGATCACGGCATCTGAGGGGGTTAATGGCGGACATCCGCCCGATCGCGGATGTTGGCCATTACGGCAGGTCCCTGTATGCTATCAGCAGCCGGGACCTGCCACGCATGACTTTAGCATCGGTCCAATGCTTGCGGTAATGTATAGGACGTAAATGTACGTCCTGGTGCATTAAGTATCCAGGCACGATACACATCAAACTGATCAGCGCGCCCCCCCCCCCCCAGCACTACCAGCCAGTACCGCTGGTTAGTGCCCCCCGCACTAGCCAGCGGTACTGGCTGGTAGTGCGGGGGACGCTGATCAGTTTCATGCTTGCTGTGCCCGGATCCGCTGCGCCGTTCGGCCCTAATCTTCTATTTTGGGGATATGCTAATGTTATGCTAAATGGCACTCTGACGTCATTGCCGTCTGCCACATGAAATTTTGGGATTTTTCACAAAGAAAAGATGCAAGTATTGACTAAAATTCACCACTAACAAAGTAGAATATAGAATCAAATCCATAAGTAAAAGCATCCCAGAGTTATTAATGCTTAAAGTGACAGTGATCAGATGTGCAAACAAATGCTATGGTCCTTAAAGGAAAACGGTCAGCTTGCTCCCTCCGAGCAAGCTGACAGTTTTCCTTTAAGGACAAGAGCATTTTTTTTTGCAAATCTGACCACTGTCACTTTAAGCATTAATAACTCTGGGATGTCTTAACTTATGAATTTCATTCTATATTCTACTTTATGTTAGTGGTGAATTTTATTCAATACTTGCATCTTTTGTGAAAAATCCCAAAATTTCATGAAAAATTTGAAGCGTTTTTCTACCTTTGAAACTCTCGGAAATGGACATGCCAAATAAATGATATGTTGATTCATATATGCAATATGTCTAGTTTGTGTTTGATTGATAAAGTGGATATGCTTTTACTTTTTGAAGACATTAGAGGACTTCAAAGTTAAAAGCAATTTTCCAATTTTTCATGAAAATTTCAAAATCCGAATTTTTCAGGGACCAGTTCAGTTTTGAAGTGAATATGAGGGTCTTTATGTTAGAAATCTCTCATAATGGACCCCATTATGAAAACCCCTCAAAGTATTCAAGTTTGTTAACCCTTTAGGTGTTTCACAGGAATAGCAGCATAGAGTGGAGGAGAAAATTAAAAATCTTCCTTTTTTTTTTACACCAACATGTTCTTGTAGACCCATTTTTGTCACTTTTACAAGGGGTAAAAGGAAAAAAGCCACCCAAAATTTGTAACCTAATTTCTCTTAAGTAAGAAAATACCCCATATGTGGATGTAAAGTGCTCTGCGGGTGCACTACAGGGCTCAGAAGACAAGGAGAGCCATTGGGCTTTCGGAGAGAGAAGTCGTTAGCCATGTCCATTTACAAAGCACCCATGCTGCCAGGACAGTGGACACCCCCCCCCCCCCCCAATATGTGACCCCATTTTGGAAACTACACCCCTCACGGAATGTAATAAGGGGTGCAGTGAGCATTTACACCCCACTGACATTTGACAGATCTTTGGAACAGTGGGCTATGCAAATGAATTTTTTTTTTATTTTATATTCACGGACCACTGTTGAAAAAAATCTGCTGGACACCTGTGGGGTGTAAATGTGCACTGCACCCCTTATTACATTCCATGAGGGGTGTAGTTTCCCTAATGGAGTCACGTGGAGGGGGTCCACTGTTCTGGCACCATTGGGGCTTTGTAAACGCACATGGCCTTCAATTCCAGCCAAATTCTCTCTCCAAAGGCCCAATGGAGTTACTTCTCTTCTGAGCCCTGTAGTGCGCCGGCAGAGCACTTCCCATCCACATATGGGGTATTTCCTTAATCAGAAGAAATGGTGTTACAAATTACCTCTTGTGAAAATGAAAACTTTAGGGTAACACCAGCATTTTAGTGGAAAAAAAAATGTCATTTTCCGGTCCAACTTTAACGAAAATTGTCAAACACCTGTGGGGTGTTAAAGGACATCTGCAGCAAAAGACAACTTATCCCCTATCCACAGGATAAGGGATAAGTTTCTGATTGCGGGGGGGGGGGGGGGGGGGGGTCCGTCCGCTGGGGACCCCCTGCGATCTCCCAAACGGGGCCCCGCATTGCCGCTCTATGTGAGCGGCTAATGTGCGTACGCCCCCTCCCCATACAGTTCTATGGGGGAGGCACAAACGCTGCCTATTCCATAGAACTACATGGAGGAGTCGGCAGGCCTCCTGCATGGGAGAGACACGGTGCAGTGGCCCCATGCAGGAGATTGCGGGGGGTCCCAGTGGTCGAGTCCCCCGCGATCATACACTTATCCCCTATCCCGTGGATAGGGGATAAGTTGTCTTTTGCTGCAGATGTTCTTTGAGGCTTACTATACCCCTTGTTACGTTCCGTGAGGGGTGTAGTTTCCAAATGTACAGTGTGCTCTCACTACTGAGCCCTGGATGTTTTAGTTATGCAACAGCTGGAGGCACACTGGTTGGGAAACACTGAGTTAGGTAACAGACTACCGCAGTGTTTCCACACCAGTGTACCTCCAGCTGATGCAAAAAGGAGATTTTTTTTGTACTCCCCGTAAAATCTCTTTCTCGTAGCCTTCATTGGGCACACAGGATACTGATGGGTATATGCTCTTGCCACTGGGAGGCACTGACCATAGGAAAAGTCTGCTCCTCCCTGGCAGGATATACTAGGTCAATCTGCCATGAGGAAATCAGTTGTGTTACAAAGCAGTAGGAGAAGCCAACAAGAAGGAGAGATGTCCGAAGGACCCTAGAAGGAATCCCGGGAGAAAAAAAAAAAAAAAACGGAAAGGAGAATCCAGGCAAGACAGGAAGATATGGGCAGGTGCTGTGTCCCGCAATCAAGGCTACAAGATTTTACAGCGAGTACAAAAAAAAAATCCTTTTCTCTGTCGCTTCATTTGGGGACACAGGCTACTGATGGGACGTACCCAAAGCAGTCCCTTGAGTAGAAAACAACCACCAGAAAAGGGGACACAGTCCTGAAGCTGAACCCCGTCTGCCTGCAAAGCTTGCTGGCTAGACCCTTGGCCAAGAGACCATCGCGGGCTCGGAAACCGAGCATCTGGAAGCTCCACCACCCATGTAGATGGCCCAGGAAGCCAAAAGGCAGAGACCGGCCGTAGCAGAGACCGGCGCCCTAAAGGTCGCAGAGAGAAAGGAAAAAGGTTGTGTCGGAGGCCCGATGGGCTGTAAGCATGCTGTAAAGAGGTAGGAAACCAACTCCAAGGACACTACAGAACCAGTCAAAGGACTAGCCCAGCTGATAAACACATGGAAAACGGGGAGCGACAAAAGAACCCCATCCAGAGAATCAACCGATTGAAGAAAACATGGCAAGAGAATGCCAGGGAGATTAAAATATGCCTGGAAGAAGGTGAGCACTTGGAAAGTGGAGACCAGAAACCCCCGGGAACAAAGGAACAGAGACAAAACTGTCCCGAGAGACATGATGGATTTGACCGACGGCACAGACCGACTAACTGTTGGTTCCAGAATCCCTGTCTCAGGGGACACCGCTATAAACCTGTAGCAAGAGCAGACTCAGAGCCTTAACAGCGGCAAAGAGCACATAGAAATCCACATCCATGCATAAGGTCAAATTGGCTAGACTGGCGCAATCCGGCTGACCAGAATGCCATCCGTCCCAGGAGTACAGGGATCCCAAAGGTGGAGAAGGGAAGTAGACTGGCGGACAAGGACCTGAACGCCCTGAGAAGAGCATCCCGGAATACCGGCGCAAAGGGACAGAAGCCCCACACCCGTCTTCAGCAAAGAATCCAAGGAGGCTTACTGCCATGTTAAGACCAGAAATAGTGTGGCTGAGAGAGACCACCCCACAAAAGGGGATCGCTAAGAAGATCTGGGCAGAAATGTCACGCCTGCCGGAGACCACCACATCACTAAGGCCCCAAGGAAGGGAAAACGGTCCGGGACATGGAAGGCATGCCACTGCCACCTAGGAGGGTGCCTAATACAGGAAGACTCCCCACACCCACAAACACAAGCGAAGAGGGGATGGACAATGAGAACCAAGCCATGGACCCATCGGTCCGAACAGACCAGAAGACTCCAAAGCAACATCCCATCAGGACAGGAACGGAGAAGGAGACAGAATGAGCTGAGCTGACAAAGGCAGGAACCAAACAACAGATGGACACCACACCGGCTATAGCCAAATCATACATGACTGACACTCCCCAAGCAGAGGAGAGCGCTATGGTTGCATAAGCAGCCTGAGGTAGCCAAGAAATGGGAAAAGGGCCAAACTGCAATAGTAGGACGAGAGCACAAACATAGCCAGCCAAACAACCCCGATTGCTCTTAGCAGAACAGGGACCCATTGAGATACCCCACCCATGAAGGAGGGGAGGGGGGAGAGAGAAATGACTCTATATGGTCAGTTCCCCAGCGGGGAGAGAAACAATAGGCAGTCATGGTGAACTCTGGCACAGATCGGTGCACCCCCTGCAGAAGAGGGAACATCAAGGTTACGCCAGGGACCGTACGAGCATGCTAAACAATACCCCACAGTAATGGGTGACAACAGTAACCCCAGGAACTCTGTGACAACATACCGAGGTATGGAGAAACCATCTGAGTCCTCGTAGGGATGTGGACCTGGGATACTCATGGTGTCATGGTGGATAAAGATGTGACTACGCATGCAAGAAAGGAGCGTACGAATCATAAAAAGGCTGTGGGAGGTTCGTTCCCAATGGGCTGAAACCTTTGGACCTTCCAAATAAAAACCAGATGCCATATCCACAAATCAATCCTGACTCTCGTCTGAAGGCATTTGGGGCTATTGAACACACCGTGTCACCCTAACAGGCCCTATTCCAGAACAGAGGTGCTCAGCCGCAGCAGAAGTGCAGAAATGAGACCACATGAAATCCCAAGTACGCCCCCTGAAAAGGGATGGGGGGCGCCATACGTGCAGAGTGTCCACAGCATATGTAGGGACACAGACAGATACCGTACGATGGTAGTGGGGGACCATGACTGCTGCCACGCAAAGCAGCAGGCATAGAGTAGGTGGCCGGCAGTAGTGAAAACAGACGTAGCACCTACCGGTGAGCCAAAACGATGCTGGGAGCAGACCAATGTTACACCACCTGAGAAAGGTGAACAATGACTGCAGCTGTTTCTGCGTAGGTCTAACAAACCTGCAGAAAATGCACCAAGTCTATTCCCCAAATGGTGCTACAGACAGTATGTTGTAGAAAGCCCCAGAACTGCAGACACAGATAACTGATGTAGGATGCACGTGGTGCAGGAAACCATGCAGACACAGTCTGGCTTACTGGTATAAGGGACGATGAACATACAGAGTTCCTGTTTCAGGACCGCACACCGAAGGTGGGCTACCGGACCTCAGCTAGGAATGGCCCCTCCGTTTCTGCCAGAAATGCATTGGCATCAGTTGGGGGACCCCATCGGTGTTCAGCTTTTATACGGAGGGACCAGAAATCAGCAGACATGGCATGGCCACTGACAGTAGGGAAAAACAGTCATGGAATGAATTCCCAGGATTTTCCAAGGGAACATACATCCTTGGTAAAGACCCACCATGGTGGGTCACATAAGTTCACCCACAGAGAGAAAATTGAGGGATAGAGGCAAATGAAGTCCCAATGGTCGTAAGCAGAGGGAAGCCTAAAACACTGACCCCAAGTGTAATGCAGAAAAGAGGTACAGTACTAACAGAAGTGTACTAATATTGAAGCGACCCCCCCAATCTTGTTGGAAGGGTCCCACAAATGTATGGCCCGTGGAAAGAAATTGTAGATATAGCCAAAGGACTGAGAAGAGACTGCAGGGATGCAGATCATAAAATCACCACCAGAGGGAGCGCATTGCAGGAATAAAACCAGGACCTGTAATACATTTTACAACCCCACAAGGAGGCGAATATATATATTTTTTATTTTTAGGATTGATTCCATAGCTTCTAGGCCAAAGGGAAAGGGGAGGATCCATGCTGGCGATAGTGTCAGCTGGACAACTCCTCCCCTATGCACTCCCCACTCGCCCCGCTGACAGAGTGCGTGACGGGGCTGAGACCCCACAGCGCACGCACAACTGCAAGGGGAGCGGCGGGGGGGGGGGGGAAGACACAAAAAAGACCACAAACTCGCGCTGCGGAAGAGGGGAGAGGAGCCTAAACCACCTCAGCCAAAATGCCCGCCAGCTGGGAGGGGGAAAAGGAATGAATGTCCTCAACTGCTGAAGCGGGGGAGGAGGGCGGAGCTAAGCCCTGACTCCCAAGCTGTGGTGGCAGACACAGCTGGGGAGAAAAAAAAAAACAATAACATCCCCAGCTGCCAAAGCGAGCGAGGAGGACATAGCTAAGCCTTGACTCCCGTGGCTGAAAGACAGAGGGGAAAAGTAAACAGTATGTTCCCAGCTGCTGGGCGGAGCTAAGCCCCGACACCCCCAGACCAAAGACAGAGGCCTCCGGCTTACAGCGCAAGCTGCGGTGGTGGAGACAGCAAGGAAGAATAAAAAGGAATGTCCCCAGCTGCCGGCTTGGGGGAGGAGGGCGGAAAAGGAGGGAAAAAAAACCCTGGCTACTTCCCACGCCGCAAGACCGACCAGGTCTGGAGAACTCCAGACCTGTGTCTGCCTCCTACTGACACTAGCTAAAACGGATTTCCTCATGACAGGTGGGCGGGTATATCCTGCCAGGGAGGAGCAGACTTATTTTTCCTAGTGTCAGCGCCTCCTAGTGGCAGGAGCATATACCCATCAGTATCCTGTGTCCCCCAATAAAGCGACCGAGAACCTACAACTCCCAGCATGCACGGTCTGTCAGTGCATGTTGGGAGTTGTAGTTTTGCAACTGCTGGAGGCACACTGGTTGCGAACCAGTGTGCCTTCAGCTGTTTTAAAACTGAAACTCTCAGCATGCACTGACAGCCAAAGGGCATACTGGGAGCTGTAGTTATGCAACAGCTGGAGGCACACTTTCATAGAAAAAATGTGCATCCAGCTGTTGTATAACTACAACTCCCAGCATGTCCTTTGGCTCTGCATACTGAGAGTTGTATTATACAACAGCTGGAGGTACACTGCACTGTTGTATAATACAACTCCCAGCATGCACAGCCAAAGGGCATGTTGGGATTTGTAGTTAAGCAACAGCTGGAGGCACAACTACAACTCCCAGCATGCCCTTTGGCAGTCGGTGCATGCTGGGAGTTATAGCTATGCAACAGCTGGAGGCACACTTCCATAGAAAAAAATGTGCCTTCAGCTGTTGCATAACTACAACTCCCAGCATGCCCTTTGGCTGTGCATTCTGTGAGCTGTTGCTCGGCAACAGCAGGAGGCACACTGGCCTCACCTCCTGCTGCTGCCGGATCCTGCCGCTGCTTTGCTTTCTCCTCCGAACCCGCCGCTCCTCCAGACCCGATCAATCACGGGCCCTGCAGGACCCGTGATTGATCGGCCAGTCCTGATAGGCAAGGGTGATTGGTGCTGTCTCGGACAGCAAACATCACAGTTCTTTTCTGGGTCACCAGTGACCCCACTGACCCGGAAAAGCTGTGCACTAAGAACTTAGCAGTGCCGTACATTTACGGCCCTGGTCCTTAAGGGGTTAATATAGATTTTAGCATATAAAACGTAAATATTTGACTGGTTATTGAAGCAATGTGCAAGTACAATAACAGAGCAATACTGATTATCAGTGGTACGTAACAATGGGATATACAAGATGATTCAGACCTGTGTGGATCTTCTGGACTGTCTTGCTTGTCTTGATCTAGCTTTTCTTTGGGACTCTGACTCTTCATCCCGAACTGGAGTGAGATATGACCTGGAAATAAAACAAGGGGGAATTCATTACAAAAACCTTAATTGATACAGTCTATGCCAAACAAATTTAAATCTACCTGCAAATTGAAGATCATGTATGAAAAAGGAGATTTTTATGCTTACCGTAAAATCTCTCTCAAAGGATCCATTGGGGGACACAGACTGTGGGTATATGCTGCTGTCTCTAGGAGGCTTGACACTATGGCAACCAAGAAAAGTCGGCTCCTCCCAGCAGGGTATACCCGCCCACAGGCACCTGAGGTATTCAGTTTTAGTCCAAGAGCAAAGGGAGAAGACCGACAGTAGAAAAACCACAAACTGTCCGAGCAACCAGAAGAAAAGGTAACTGAACACACCCTCTGACAGATAATAGAAATAGGAACACAAGAAAAAGGGTGGGAGCTGTGTCCCCCAACGGATCCTTCAAGAAAGATTTTACAGTAAGCATAAAAATCTCCTTTTCTCTATCGGCTCCATTGAGGGACACAGACCGTGGGACGTACCAAAGCCGTCCCTTGGGTGGGTAAGGAAATTAGTCAGGTGGACAGCTGGACCACCGTTGCCTGCAACGCCTTACGGCCCAGAGGAGCATCAGCTGATGCAAAGGTATGAATCTGGTAGGACCTTGTGAAAGTGTGCAAAGAAGACCACGTGGACGCTATACAGAACTGCGAGGCCGTAGCCACGTAGCGGAGTGCCCAGGATGCCCCGAAAAAGGGTGGAATGAGCCAAAACCCTGAAGGGTGGGATCTTCCCCTTGCAGCGGTAAGCTTCCGAAATAGACCGTATCCACCGAAAAATGGTGGCCGTAGAAGCAGGTTGTCCTGTACAACGACCTTCTGGAAAGACAAAAAATGGAGTCACACTGCCGAAAGGAAAAGGTGACAGAGAAGTCAGAACAGCCCTCACCACAACAAGTTTGAGAAAGGGCCGGACGGCAGGACGATGTCCTCATTGAGATGAAAAAGTCGAAACCATATTAAGTAAGGAGGACTGATCTGGACGGAAAACAACTTTTCCTGGCAAACAAACAGGAAGGGAGAACGGCAGGAGAGAACTGCCAGCTTTGACCCCCTCCTAACAGAGGAACAGCAATAAGGAACGCCACCTTCCAGGGAAGGGGGCGAAGAGGAATGTCCCTGAGAGGTTCAAAAGGAACGC
This sequence comes from Hyla sarda, assembly GCF_029499605.1. NCBI lineage: Eukaryota > Metazoa > Chordata > Amphibia > Anura > Hylidae > Hyla > Hyla sarda. The sequence continues at coordinate 260,106,281 of NC_079192.1, read as the reverse complement.
CTAAGACCAAGTTTAAGTCCCAAGGGGAAGAAGGGGACCGATAAGGAGGGGCAGCATGTGCCACTCCCAGAAGCAGGTCTGGACATAAGAATTGAACGCCAGAGGAGGTTGAAAAAGAATGGAAAAGACCGAACTTTACTCTTAAGGGAGCAGAGAGCCAACCCTTGGGCCAGCCCGACTGCAAAAGGGTCGGGAAGGAAAACCACAACCTGAGAAAAAAAAATGGCTGAGGCTGACACCAAAGAAAATAAGACCGCCAGGTATGGTGGCAAATCTTTGCAGAGGAAGGCTTGAGAGCCCTCAGCATGGTGCGAACCACTTGGGAAGAGAAGCCGCGGGTCCTCAGAACCACGGTCTCAACCGCCACTCCGTTAAAAGCAGAGAGGGTAAATTGGGGTGGCACAGGGGACCCGAGATAAAGGGTCTGGACGAGAGGGAAGGCGCAGCAGTAAGTCGTTCAGGGGCCTGACCGCGACGACGTACCACGCCTGCCGGGGCCGGTCTGGACCACGAGAATGGCGGGAACGCCCTCTGCTGTGAGTTTCCTCAGGACCCTGGGAATGAGAGGAAGGGGAGGAAACATATAAGGTAGGGCAAAGCCCAACCAAGAAATATAAGGTAGGGCAAAGCCCGACCAAGAGAGAGGAACGCTTCGGTTGTGGCGGGACGCGCAGAGGTCCATGCCTGAAGAGACCCAGAGGTTGCAGGTCAATGCAGACTCCTCCGAATGTAGGTACCACTTGCCTTGGTCGGCTGAGGACCGGATGAGAAAGACTACTTCCCAGTTGAGTATGCCCGGAAATAAAAATCACTGAGATGGCCGGAAACCTGAGTTTCCCAAATAAGCAAGCAAAGATAGAAATGCCTTAGTCCCAACATGTTGATGGGGAGAAGGGCTTCTCGGGGGACCAAGGCCCTAGACCGGCCGGTCCTTGAAAACACCTCCCCAGCCCGACAGACTGGCAGGAAGGAGCGCCCCTGAAGAAACAGGGGAAAGCGAAACTGCCATAGAAGGGACCGACAAGACTGTCGAGATAGAACGATCTTGCGGTCGAGACACAATGGAGAACTGTCCCACCGGAAGAGAATCACCAGTTGAAGAGGTAGGTGATGAAACTGGGTGAATAGCACGGCTTCCACGGCTGCCACCAACAGACCCAGGACATCCATGCAAAAGCAAATGGAAACTGGAGCAGGGTGCCAAAGTCGTCAGACTCCTGCAAAGAGAGTCAGCCGATTGACCGGCGGAGTCTAAAGCGGGCAGAGGCCGCGTAAAACTGGAGCCCCAGGAGAGAGGTTGGACTTGTCCTGATTGACCATCGAACCGAAGAGAGACAAGGTCCGGAGGTCGAGACTAAGACTCTCCAGATTCTGGGCCCTGGTTGGCGCTCTGATCAGGAGGTCGTCCAAGCAAGGAATCCCTGGAACAACTCTTGTCCATAAAAAAGGTATCCCAGGCGCCAGGACCTTGGTAAGGCCCGCGGGAAAGTGGCCAGACCAAAGTGGAGAGCCACAATAGAAAAGACCGTCCGGAACTACAAGGCGGAGGTACCGCTGACGACCGGGAAATATTGGGATGTGGAGACAGGCATCCTTGATTTCCACCAAGGAAGAAAAACTCCCCTTGACCCATGGATGCCAGCGCCGAACGGAGAGACTCCATTCAGAATGGGAAAGCAGAAGATGCTGGGTGAGATGATTGAGAACCAAGATTGGGCGAACAGAAACGCCTTACTTGGGGACCACAAAGAGGTTGGAATAAAAACCTTGAAAAATGTTCCCCTGAAGGAACAAGGACAATAACTCCCTGGATGAAAGGGAACTGGAGTGTGCCCCGAACTGCCTTTGCTAGAGAGGGGGACGGGGGACCGGGAAGGAAAAAGCAATCCCATGGAAGGGAGGCAAATTCGACCCTCTATCCATTGACTACCACATCCCTGACCCAAGAATCCTGAACGTGCGTGGTCCAGGCATCCCGGAAGGGTAAGATGCGACCCACCATCCGAGAAAAGTCGGCAGGTGGGGGGGCGACCCTTCAGGCCGAGGCCGGAACGGTTAGCAGACCTCCGAGAGAGAAGGGTCAGGAAAGAAGGAGCTCTCTTCCCGTAAAAGCACCTGGCTGGACCCCTGTTGGTACCAAGGGTACGCAAGACCGGAAGGAGGAGGACTTCCGAAAGAAAGTGGTTCTGCGAGCCTTATCCAGAGGCAAAACGGAGCTCTTTCCGTGACCGCTTTCCAGGCTTTAAGCACATGGATCGACAGAGGGCTACCAGGTAACCTGTGACAAAGGCAGCACAGCAGCCGCGCATGGAAGCAGAACACAGAAAATCTCCAGCTAAGGAAAATTGGAGAGCTAATAAGGAACCTGCTGTCCCAAAAACAAATTTAGCCAAAGTCTCCACTTTCTTGTCCGCTGGATCCTTGAAGGCAGCCGCATCAGCCAACGGCAGGGTAGTCGCCTTAGAAAGGCGGGAGACCGGTGGATCCACAGTTGGAGAGGAGGACCACCGAGCAATGAGGTCTTTGGTGAAGGGATACCACGCTTGAACCTTCTTGTCAGGGTGCCACCAGGCAGATTCTAGCAGGGCGTCAAATTCAACATGAGCGCTGAAAATCTTGGGTGCTGGACAGCACAAAAAAAGGAGACTTCTGGAGCCACGTCCGAAGTTCCTGGTCCTTTAGAAGGGAGGTGTCTCTTACAGCCGAAACCAATGAGTGCACCACATCAGGCATATCCTTGCGGTCCTCAGAGTCGGAGGCCGAATCAGAAACCTCATCCACAAGTTCTCCAGGAGAATGGGAACGAGGTGAAGCAGCCCTGGAAGGGGTCGGGCACGATGAAAAGTAACTGTTGGAGCCATGTCCGAAGTTCCTGGGTCCTCTAGATGGAAGGGGTCTCTTATTGCCGAAACCAATGAGTGCCCATGAACGACATATCCGTGCGGTCCTCTGAGTCAGAGGCCGATCGGAAACTTCATCCACAAGTTCTCCAGGTGAATGAACGTGTGAGGCGGCCCTTGCTATAAGTGGGAGCAACGGGGCGATGCCTGAGAGGGGGATGAGTGAGATGAAACACCCCTATGACGCTGCGAGAACGTCACTATAGGAGAAAAACGGGATCCTCCAGAGGGCTGGTGTAGGGAGGGCCTCTCCAAGGCAGTCACCACATACCGGGAGACCTGAGCCAAGTCAGATATAGACTGGGAGAGGGAGGGAACCCATGCTGGAGGGGCGGACGAACACACTGGATCTGAAAGAGCAACCGGGGTAGAAATAGCAGGGGGGTCTGGGGGAGCAGTGGTGTAGGCCGAACAAGTGGTTCAGCAGAACTGGACATTTAAGTTACAACCTTTGTTCCCTAGGCAGCTGTGAGTAGCATTTTGCAATGTCCATGGGAACTGTGGCTGAGATGAGAAAACCTCTGAACCAATAGCCAGAGGGGGCCGTTGTAAACCAAAGGGCTCTGTGACTGGCCCTGCAACAAAAACTCCTATGCGCGCGCGCACAGCGCTGATTGGGGCTTAGTTCACGCCCTTATGCAGGCTTCGGCGGCTCTGGGTGGGCGGAGTCAACGCGCCGCCGAAGAAAATACAGCCCGGACCTTAATGGAGGCTTACTTTCGCAGCCGTGCTGCCGAAGTGAAAGTAAGAACGGGCGCAGAGCGCCCGCAATGAAGAAGCGCCACGGCTGTCTTCAGCAGTCGCATTACAGTAAAACACCATACACACATGTCCAGTGAAATACCAGACACACTGCTCAGCCCCAGATACAATAAAAATTCCCCCGTAAAGGCAAGGAGGGAAATCCCTCCTGGCCAGCCCCAACAGCCCACATATAGAAGAGTGGGAGAGAAACTAGGGGTCTCCAGAGGTTGAAAGTCCGTTCTCGTGAGGAAAAAAAGGGGGGAAAATACTCACCTCAGTCAGAAGAACTTACCTCATGAAGTCTTCCTATGAAGTCTTCAGCCAGCATTGTCACCTGCAGCAAGCCAAGCTCAAAGCGAGGCGAACAGGGAGGTAGGGGGACCCGGACCCATGAGGTACAACCCCAGGCACTGACCGTTGGCGAGAGGGGGTTAACAATACATCCAAGATGCCTTCCACCTATCGCAATGGGGAAACAGTGAACCGCAGTTCCAGAGTCCCCACCTGAAAACAGTAAATAAAAGGGAATTAAAAATCTAACACGTCCCTAAACTTAAAAAGAAACAAAATATGAGACCTGGTCTGGGGAGAACTCCAGACCATGTCTACCTCCTTAAGACACTAAGCTAACACTGATTACCTCAGGTGCCTGTGGGAGAGTATACCCTGCTGGGAGGAGCTGACTTTTCTTGGTTGCCATAGTGTCAAGCCTCCTAGACACAGCAGCATATACCCACGGTCTGTGTCCCCCAATGGAGCCGATAGAGAAATCTTGTTTAAGTAAAAAAGCTCTCTCTAACAGTTCAGACCCTTGCCACAATGCAGTTTCCATAACTCCCATTACTTAACAGTGCATGCATGGCCTCCACAGCAAGAAATGGTCTCAGTTGGGCGTCTCAATATTATTTGAGCTTGGCAATTAATGTGTTTTATAATGCCCCACTGAGGGAGAGGTTAGTTTAAGTGAGATCATAAGGGAAAGCTCAAAACTGAAAAGCAAGTAAGTAAAATCGCACATTATGCTATAACATTTCGACAAGCCTGTATACCAAGATACCAGAAGACATCACATAGGAATAATTTTTGAATACGGCACAAATCGCTATACATACACATATTCTAGTGCACAAACAAAACGGCAAGGAAAGAAGACAGACTCATGCAAGAATTGTACACACCTGCGTCTTTCCCTGACCTCCGCTGTGGAAGGAACAGTGCCAGTGGAAGTTGTGGTCATAGATGTGTAAGTAGTGGTGGGATTTACAACAGTTGGTGCAACTGGAATGGTGACTGCTGTAGGGACAGTATCCTTGTCTTTTTCAGAGCTATCGTCTGCCCACAAACGGTTTGAGGTACTAAAACATGGCAAGTAGCAACACAGAAGAAAGAACAAACACACAATAAAAGCCAGTACTAGGAAGTGCAAAACATTTAAAGGAAAACTGTCACATTTTCTCCCGCACTATCCACATGTACTGGTGGATAGTGCGGGAGATGCCGCTTAAAACGAGCCCTACCTTGGTCTGATCCACGCCGCCGTTCGCCCGCAATTGTAGTTTTAATCTCTGTGTATATCTTGCTGTAACTGGCAAAGGCGGTGCTTCTGCGGGCTAACTGACACTGAAGTCAGCGCCGCTCATGAATATTCATTCCCCCCCCCCCCCTCCCTCTGGTTAGGAGCGGCGAAGAGAGGGAGAACAGAAGGGATGAATATTCATGAGCGGCGCTGACGTCAGTGTCAGTTAGCCCGCAGAAGCCCCGCCTTTGCCAGTTACAGCAGGATAAACACAGAGATTAAAACTACAATTGAGGGCGAACGGCGGCGCGGATCAGACCAAGGTAGGGCTCGTTTTAATCAGTCTCCCACACTATCCACCAGTACCTGTGGATAGTGCGGGAGAAAATATGTGACAGTTTTCCTTTAAATGCAATCACACAAATGAGCTTATAAAAAGAGTAAATCACAAAGAGGGGCAGTGACATTTACAGAACAATGGCTAGGGATCTCCTGTCTGAAATGAACTTTTACCAAAAACATGAATTAAATTACAAGATCAGAACTGTCAATTCAGCTTTTTTTTTTTTATTAAACAGAACATGCAATAAGAAACTAACCATCTCCTTCCCCCTTAACTCATAACTCATCACTCATTCCTAAAATCTGTCTTCAAAGGGGTAGAACTAAAGATAGATTTATAATCTCACATGCTGATAAAGTTTCAGCTGCTGCCCATTATTGCCTATAGGGAGGGATAGGAGGAGGGAGCTTCTAGAGGGTGACAGATTCTGCTGCATTTAGTAAGTGTTTTACTGGATCACCCTAATATCTTGATTCATAGCCTTTACTGCTCAATATTGTCCTATAATGTCCTCCATTCATGCTGCTGCTTCTGAGTGTGCGCTATCGAGATAGCACAGAAGGATTCTCCTCACATAGGTGTGCAGATAACGAATCAGTGCCCACTGAATAAAACTAGTCTTATGCAAATGGTAGTTCACTTTCAGATATGATCTATAGCAAAAGTCGCACAAAAGTCACAGGGAAAGTGAAAGACTTTTTTTTAATCTAAAAACGATCTAAACAGCTTAATGAATTCCCCTCATTATACCTGCTAGTATCTGACCAATCTGAAGCAGAGGTCAGGAAAAACTGAGGGGAAGCCTGCAAAAGGAGACCCTGCGATCAGACATCTTATCCCCTATCTTTTGGATAGGGGATAAGATGTCTAAGGGTGGAGCACATTACAATTTATGTTTTAATCACCTGCCAGAGTGCTTTTGTATCTTCATTCCAGCAATCTGACTGTCTCAGTAGAGGACCCCACTGGTCACAGACATTTCAGAAGTTGTTGGAAAGTGTGGGTACACCTTTAGAGGGTCCCTTACTACTTATGAAACTTTTAAAATAAAACAAATCTATCTTCTCAGCTCCTGAACATAGAAAACCAGATTATGAGAAAAACAAACAATACCTGCTTGATAAGCCTGAAGAACCTAGAGTACTCCTTGAAGTACCAATAGTGCTAGACAGACTGCGTGTTAGCCCAGAAGAGGTAATTGTTGGTATGGATCCAGACGTAGTACTTGGAACACTAGAACTTATGAGATCATCTTGTCTTCTACCAAAGGAGCCACTGATTAAGAAACCATGTAAAAAGAGTAAACAGTTAGGAGAATTTCCCATGCAGCTCTTAATAGCAGTTTTGCAGCCTAAGTCAGAGGTGGATTCATAAGTAATACAAAATAGAATGGAAGGACCTTTTTTTTAGGGCCAATTCACACATGTGGCTTTTGTTTTAACCCCTTAACCAAGAATGTAAATGTACGTCCTGGTTTGGCGGTACTTCGCGCACCAGGACCTACATTTCGGTCCTGTGTATGACCGCGAGCATCGGAACGGTGCTCGCGTCATACATGGCAGGTTCCGGCTGTTGCTATCAGCAGCCAGGGACCCGCAGGTAATGGCCGAAATCTGTGCTAGCGCGGATGTCCGCCATTAACCCCTCAGATGCCGTGATCAGTACAGATCCCGGCATCTGTTGCAATGCGCACGTTAAAATAGATGATCAGATCGCCCACAGCACTGCCGCGGGGATCCGATCATCTAATGGTGGACGGAGGTCCCTCACCTGCCTCCGGCCGTCTTCCGGCATCTCCTGCTCTGGTCTGTGATCGAGCAGACCAGAGCAGAAGATCACCGATAATACTGATCAGTGCTATGTCCTATGCATAGCACTGAACAGTATTAGCAATCAAATGATTGCTGTAGACAGTCCCTTATGGGGACATAAAAAGTAAAAAAAAAAAAAATCCCCTCCCAAGAAAAATTGCCAGTTTTTCCAATTTTACCCCCAAAAAGCATAATTTATTTTTATGTTTTATAAACCCATTTGGTTTCGCCGCAATGTTAATTATGTACAGTGAACAGCGTAAACATAAAAAAAAGTTCAAAAATGCTGCTTTTTTGTCACATTTTATTCCCCCAAAAAATTTATAAAAAAAATGATATTAAAGTTTTATTTATGCAAATGTGGTATCGATAAAAAGTAAAGATGACGGCACAAAAAATGAGCCGTCATACCGCCCTATATACGGAAAAATGAAAAAGTTATAGGTGGTCAAAATAGGGAGATTTTAGATTACCGATTTTGTACAAAAAGTTTTAGATTTTTTTTTTTAAGCGGGACAAAAATATAAAAGTATTTAGCCATGGGTATCATTTTAATCGTATTGACCCACAGAATAAAGAACATGTAATTTTTACCATAAAGTGTACAGTGCGAAAACGAAACCCTCCAAAATGTGCAAAATTTTGATTTTCATTTAAATTTCCTCCCTAAAAAAATAATTTTTTGGGTTCGCTGTACATTTTATGGTAAAATGAGAGGTTTCATTACTAAGAACAATTGGTAATGCAAAAACAAGCCCTTATATGGGTCTGTAGAAGGTAATATAAGAGAGTTATGGATTTTAGAAGGTGAGGAAGAAAACACGAAAACGCTAAAATAAAATTACGACCCAGACTAGCATCAGCCGATGCGAAAGTATGAACTCGGTAAAACCTCGAGAAAGTGTGCAAAGACGACCAGGTAGCCGCCTTGCAAATCTGCGTGGCCGAGGCTCTATTCTGGACAGCCCAGGATGCCCCAACAGAACGTGTGGAATGAGCCACAACCCTGAAAGGAGGAATCTTCTCCTTACAGCGATAGGCTGCCGAAATGGCGGACCGAATCCACAGAGAAATGGTAGCCTTGGAAGCAGTTTGTCCCTTGCGACGACCTTCCGAAAGGACGAAAAAGGAATCACACTGACGAAACGAAGAAGTGATGGAGAGATAAGACCGAACAGCCCGAACTACATCCAGCTTGTGTAGTAAGCGCTCCTTAGAATGAGAAGGCGCCAGACAAAAGGACAGGAGGACAATGTCCTCATTGAGATGAAAGGCCGAAACCACCTTAGGCAAAAAGGAGGAATCTGGTCTGAAAACAACCCTGTCTTGGTGAATCACCAGAAACGGAGAACGGCAGGAGATAGCTGCCAATTCAGACATCCTCCGGATGGAGGTGATTGCAACAAGAAACGCCACTTTCCAAGAAAGGAGGCGGAGAGACACCTCCCTAAGGGGCTCAAAGGGTGCCCCCAGGAGGGCACTCAGAACCAAATTCAAGTCCCAAGGGGGAGAAGGTGACCGATAAGGAGGAACAGCGTGCGCCACTCTTTGCAGGAAGGTCCGGACATGAGAATTAGAAGCCAGGGGCTGCTGGAAAAGAACAGTAAGGGCCGAAACCTGTCCTTTAAGGGAACTGAGAGACAACCCAAGTTCCAACCCCGACTGCAAAAAGGAGAAAAGAGGGGGAACCAAGAAGGTCACCGGGGAGAAGTCCTGAGCTTCACACCAACAAAAATAAGACCGCCAAGTACGGTGGTAAATTCTTGCAGAGCAGGGCTTACGAGCCTTGAGCATGGTGTGAATGACTTGGGAAGAGAACCCGCGGGCCCTCAAAACCGCGGTCTCAACCGCCACGCCGTCAAATGCAGCAACTGTAAATTGGGGTGGCAAAGAGGACCGAGAGAGTAGGTCCGGGCGGAGCGGAAGGCGCAGAGGAGCGTCTTCCAGGAGCCTGACTACGTCGGCGTACCACGACCTTCAGGGCCAATCTGGAGCTACCAGAATGGCGGGAACGTCCTCTGCCTTGAGCTTCCTCAGCACCCTGGGAAGAAGCGGAAAAGGAGGGAACAGATAAAGTAGGGCGAACCCCACCCAAGGAATCACTAGGGCGTCCACGGCCAGAGCCTGAGGGTCCCGGGACTTGGACACAAACGGAAGGATCTTCCGATTGTGCCGGGATGCGAAGAGGTCCACGTCCAAAATCGCCAGTTGAAGGAGGCGGTAATGAAACTGTCAAAGGGTACAGCCTCCATAGTTGCCACCATCCGACCCAGGACTTCCATACAGGTGCGGATGGAGACTGATACCTGGGTCCGAAGGGAGCGGACCCCTGACCGGAGCACCAGACGTTTGTCCGGCGGAAGACAAATTCGGGCAGAGGCCGTGTCGAATCGAAGTCCCAGGAAGGTTAGAGACTGGGTAGGACAGAGGACTGACTTGTCCCGGTTGACCATCCACCCGAAGCGAGTCAGAGTGTGGAGAGTGACGTCCAGATTCTCCAGAGTCTGGGCTCTGGTTGAAACCTTGATGAGAAGGTCGTCCAGATAGGGTATCACCGAGATTTCCCTCGACCGTAACAGGCCCATCACTGGTGCAAGGATCTTTGTAAAGAACCGTGGCTAGACCAAAGGGGAGGGCTACGAATTGAAAGTGCCCCTCCGGAACCGCAAAGTGGAGGTACCGAAGATGGCCCGGAAATATTGGCACATGGAGGTAGGCATCCTTGATGTCCACCGATGAAAGGAACTCCCCTTGTTCCAGGGACACCACCACCGAACGGAGAGATTCCATTCTGAAGTGGCGGATGAGAAGGTGACGGTTGAGACGCTTGAGGTCTAGGATTGGTCGCACAGAATCCTTGGAGGAATGGGGACGATCACCCCCTGGAGAAGCAGAGACTGGAGAGCCGCTCGAAATTGCTTCGCCAGAGGAGGAGACCGGGGGGCCCGGGATCGAAAAAAGCGATCCCTCGGAAGGAAGGCAAATTCGATCCGGTAACCGTTGGACACCACATCCCTGACCAAAGAGTCCTGAATGTGTGAAGTCCAGATGTCTCGGAAAAACAAGAGACGACCTCCCACCCGAAAAGAAACCGCAGGTGGGGGTCTCACTTCATGCAGAAGTGGGTTTGCGGTTGCCTGATTTGGGCGCAAAACGGCCGGTCCGGTCGGAGCCCTACTTCCAAGACGGGCGTGCCCGGAACAAGGGAGCCTTCTTGTCCTGCGAGGGCGCCTGCCCGGACCCTTTACTGGGGCCAGAGGTCTTAAAGGAAAAGGACTTCCTCTGGGAAGTAGGGCGAGCCTTATTTTGAGGTAACAAGGAACTCTTACCTCCCGTTGCCTCAGATATAATCTCATCAAGGAGTTTGCCAAAAAGACGGCCACCAGTAAAGGGAAGCTCAGTGAGAGACCTTTTGGAAGCGGCATCCACATTCCAAGATTTAAGACACGGAGAGCCGCTAGGTGACCCACAGCAAAGGCAGAACAACGGGCTGACTGCATGGAAGCTGTGCACAGAAAGTCCCCAGCTTTAGTGCATTGGAGAGCAAGAGCAGATAGATCCTCTGGGGGGGATCCCGCTAAGATATCCTGATGGAGCTTTTGGCACCACTCCGACAGGGCCTTTGACACCCATGTCGAGGCGAAGATGGGAAGAGGAGAAGAGCCAGCTGCTTCAGAAGCGAACTTCGCTAAAGATTCTACCCTTCTTGTCCGTGGGATCCTTGAAGGCAGCGGCATCTGCCAGAGGCAGTGTAGTCGCCTTAGAGATCCGGGAGATTGGTGGATCCACTGAGGGAGGGGAAACCACCTTAGCGACAAAGTCCTTGTCAAATGGATAATGTTCTTGAATTGTCTTGATTCCCGGGAACCTCTAGTCTGGATGTTTCCATGCGGATTCCAGAATGTCGTCAAAGTCAGCATGAGAGCTGAACCTTTGAGATGCTGGCTTAGCACGATGAAAGGATACTCCTGGATTGACATCCGAAGATCCTGGGTCCTCCAAGTGAAAGGTGTCTCTTATGGCTGTCACCAATGAGTTCACCGTTGCAATTGAGTCTGAGCGGTCCTCTGAGTCAGATGCCGGCTCGGAAGACTCATCCACCAGTTCACCAGGGGAATGTGAATGAGTAGAGGCAGTCCTGGAGGGGGGCGACCCAGACCGGGTATGCGGCTCTGGCGTGGCAGAGCGGCGACTCGGAGAACGTCCTCTGGAGGAGCGACGTTTGTGCCCAGAAGATAGGAGGGCGGGCCCCGCGAGGGGAAAGCTCACGTCTATCAGAAGACTCAATGGAAGAGTCAGACGAGGCACCCCTAGCACGCTTGTGAGAGTGTTAAGTACGAGGAGACGAGGAGCGGGCCCTCTCAGAGGTCCTGCACAGAGAAGACCCCTTGAAAGCGGACACCATTTCCCGGGAGGCCTCAGCCACCGAACGGGAGACTTGGGTCAAGTCAGCCATATACTGGGTCAGGGAAGAAACCCAGGCTGGATGAGCAGCTGAACCCACCGGGACCGAAGGGGCATCAGGGGGCACCCGGAGGTCTGGGGGAGTCAGAAGAACTTACCTAATGGAGTCTTCAGTGAAGTCTTCAGTCAGCTTTTTGTCCCTGCATCACGCCTAGCTGCTATACGCAAGCGAGGCGAGCAGAGAAAAAGGGGGACCCGGACCCATAAGGTACCAACCCAGACGCTGACTGTTGGCAAGGGGGGGGGGGGGGGGGGGGTGAACAGCACATATGCGCAATGTCTGTGCCCCCCTTACTCGCAATGGGGAAACAGGGAACCGGAGTCCCTGAGCCCCCACCTGAAAACAGAAAAGAAAAGGAATAAAAAACGAACACGTCCCTATACTAGGAAAATAAAAAAATCAGAAGAGCTGGTCTGGAAAATCCAGACCATGTCTACCACCTTCAGACACTAAGCTTAAACTGACTAGCTCAGAGCCTAAAAGCGGGTATATCCTGCTGGGAGGAGCTGGCTTTTTTATTACCATAATGTCACACCTTCTAGAGACAGCAGCATACACCCATGGTCTGTGTCCCCCAATGGAGCCGATCGAGAAATTGTCCTTTTGGCCTCTAATACTTTTATGTTTCCATAGATAGAGCTGGTATGAGGGCTCCTTTTCTGCACTGTGATTTGTAGTTTTTTATCAGTACTATTTGATTATTTTTATCAATTATTTTCTGGTATTTGAAGTTAACACAAAAAAAAAAAAAAAAAAAAAACAGCAATTCTAAATGTTGCCACTATTTTAAAATTGGGGGGAGAGGGGGTGATAAACGTATTGGGGGAGGGGCATATTTACATTACAACATTTTTTCCCCCCACTTTTTTTTTTTTTAGTCCCCATAGGAGACTTACATGTAATCTTTAGATTGCCAGCATTATTCAATGCTATTCCATAGCATTGATCAGTGTTCTTGTTACTCTGCTTGTACAGGCTACCTGTATTTATTAGTTTCCCAGCATTAGCAGTGAGTGATGGCTGCGGATAGCAATTTCTCACCAGCTTTAAAAGAAGGTCACCTCTTGGGCTCTTTCAAGGTACTGTTGCAGGTGCAGGGCATAAATGTAAGCCCTACGTCCATAAATGGTTAAATGGGGTATTCCCTTCTCCTAAAGAAACCCCATTATTACATAGTGTGGGTCTGATCATTGGGACTCACAACGATCTTGAGGATAAAAAAGTTGCAGAACTGGTTCATGCCCCTTCACAGCGGTGCTGCCTGGTATTGGGCTGTGTAGGTAAGTTCAGCTAGCCACATTCACTGTAATGTAGCCATTTCCTTATAAAGTCTAAAAGATCTCCATTGCTACAGACCTTCTTTGATAGCTGGTATTTAAAATTTCATTAACTGAACTGTTCTTCTTTAGATCATCTTCCCATCTTCTTCTTGTATAAGATCCACCAAGGCGTGACAGCCCTATAGAAGATTCTCTGTAAAAAAGAACAAACAAGTTGTTAAATCAGTGATAGAGTTGGAATTTAACTTCACAGTTGTAAACACCCAAAAAAAAGTTATTGCTGATTTCCTTATGTGGATATCTGATTTGTGGTTTCTCTTTGTAACAGAACCATTATCTGTGTTGTATCCAGAGACTTACAAGTTCCACTGGGTTGTCAGTTATCCGCATGATAATCTGTGACTGAGCCTATGATGCAGATGTGAACAAAGCCTATTAACTACTGCTCATGTCACCAAGTAATAGCATGTCTAGGTTTTCCTTAAAAAAAAAAAAAAAAAAAAAAAAAAAAAAAAGTTTGATAAACACTAGAAGAAAAAAAAATACGCAATTTTGGACTTTGGAATTTATTTTTTACGTGTACACCATTGACCATGCAGTTTAATTAACATTATGGGGGAGATTTATCAAAATCTGATCAGAGGAAAAGTTGCCCAGTTGCCCATAGCAACCAATCAGATTGCTTTTTCATTTCTGAAAAGGCCTCTGAAAAATGAAAGAAGCGATCTGATTGGTTGCTATGGTCAATTTATTCTCTGGACAGGTTTTGATAAATCTCCCACTATATTTTGCACATTTGGACATTTACGCACATGGCAATACCACATATTTTTTATATGGAATTTGGGAAAAGGGGGGAGATTCACACTTTCAATATGGAAGGGGTTAATGTGTGTGTTTTTAACTTTTTTTTATTATTATATTTTTTCTTCTTTTTTTACACTTAGTCCCCTTAGGGGACTTTCAGGAGGAATCATTTGATTCCTCATACAAATCAATGGGATTACATACAATCCCATTGATCTGAGTGCTCTGCGCTCCAGGCTTTATCATTCACAGCTCTGTGCTGCCAGGCTTTATCATTCACAGCACAGCAGCCGACACAGAAGGAGAGGTAAGCTCTCCTGCTACCTGAGAAGTGGATCGTGCTGTTGGGGGGGGGGGGGACACGACCACCAGGGATATGTAAATGTCCCTTTGACAACAGTGATCTAAAGGGTTAATACCAATCTGCAGCGATTGCCGCATGTTTGCTATTAACGCTGGCCACCAGCTACAGGAATCAGCTGGGGGCCGGACGGGGCCCACGTCATACACCGCTTGCAGTCTCAGGATGAGCCGGCTCTTAGATGGCAATCGGTTAAACTAAAAGTTTTATTAAGGGTTTCATATAAATTCGGGTTGTTCCTAAATGTAGATTACCCCAAACCAAGCAGATTACCAGCAACACAACACATAGTACCATTGGACTGACTATATGCCTTTATTTTTTTGTTCAACTTTGAGCCAAGCCTGTCAATTCATTAGGTGTATGACATATTAATGCCTTACCCTCAGGGTCTCTGACTAGTTTATACTAGATTTTGGAGCTAGTGCATTATATCTCGTCTGTCTTGTCCTTTATAGCACGTGTCTTACTGTTCTCTACTTAATTATGTATTTATATTACTGTATCTCTTTTGGATTGTAATGGTGTGCTATAGCTAAAATATTCTCTAAGGTTCTTTTAGTGATACTAGTCTATGTTTATGCATGTGTAGCTCTTTTATAGACTCTTCTCTCCTCTTTATAAGGAGCTCTGTTCTGCATGGCCATCATTTTTATGAGTCTCAGACACTTTCATTTTTAAACAATCTGTAGTCTGTTTAATAAAAGCTTATTGTTAATATACTTGGGGATGCACATTTATATGCATTTTTTTTCTTGCATTTCAACCAAATGTTTAGAGTTGCAATGTTTATGTTATAAATTAACTGAATAGTCCTTTCACATTGTCATTCTATATAGAACCCCATTTTCTTGTTACAGAGCCTCAGACCTTTTTCTTTCACATGGCTATGTAGTTAAAGGGGTATTCCAGGCCAAAACTTTTTTTATATATAAACTGGCTCCGGAAAGTTAAACAGATTTGTAAATTACTTCTATTAAAAAATCTTAATCCTTCCAATAGTTATTAGCTTCTGAAGTTGAGTTGCTGTTTTCTGTCTAACTGCTTTCTGACGACTCGTGTTCCAGGAGCTGTGCAGCTCCTATGGGGATATTCTCCCATCATGCACAGCTCCCGGGACGTGACATCATCATTGAGCAGTTAGACAGAAAACTTCAGAAGCTAATAACTATTGGAAGGATTAAGATTTTTTTTAATAGCAGTAATTTACAAATCTGTTTGGAGCCAGTTGATATATAAAAAAAAAGTTTTTGCCTGGAATACCCCTTTAAATGATACAGTTTCAGCTCTCTACCGCTGCCTCTAGGAGTTTAAGTGGGCACTGTCAGAATCAAAAACTTTTTGTATGTTGAACTTCTTGGCAAACTATTAAAGGCGTACTCCGGTGGGAAAACTTTTTTTCAAATCAACTGGTGCCAAAAAGTTAAAGAGATTTGTAAATTACTTATTTAAAAAATATTAATCCTTCCCGTACTTATCAGCTGCTGTATACTACAGAGGATTTTTTTTTTCTTTTTGAATTTCTTTTCTGCCTGACCACAGTGCTCTCTGCTGACACCACTGTCCATGTCAGGAACTGTCCAGAACAGGAGAGCTTTGCTACAGGGATTTTGCTTGTAATCTGGACAGTTCCTGACATGGACAGAGGTGTCAGCAGAGAGCACTGTGGTCAGACTGGAAATAAATACACAACTTCCTCTGGAGCATACAGCAGCTGATAAGTACTCTAAGGATTAAGATTTTTTAATAGAAATAATATACAAATCTTTAACTTTCTCGCATCAGTTGATAAAAAAAAATTGTTTTCCACTGGAGTACCCCTTTAACCTTTCTAATATACTTTATAAAAAATTTTTTATTACCTTTGAACAGAAAAAACATGGGAGCCAAATAAAGAACCTAGACACAAAGATGGGTCATGCAGATTCTTTACATAAGTCAGTGGTGGGCAACCTTTTTTTTCAACTGAGCCAAATCTTGCCAAAACCACAATTGAAATTTATTTCGAGAGCCACATTTTTAAAACCAAAAATACATAGGATGGTACACTGTTTTTAGTTTCAATAAGTTTTTATTATATGTGGGGGCACATGACGGGGGGGGGTCCTGTCATTTGCCCCCACATATAATGCCCCCCTGCCATGTGCCCCTCATATATAATTCCCCCGACATGTGCCCCTTATAATACCCCATGTCCTGTGCCCCTCACAATATAATGCCCCCCTGACATGTGCCCTCACATAATGCCCCCTGACATGTGCCCCTTATATATAATACCCCATGTCATGTGCCCCTTACAATTTGATGCCCCCCCTGACATGTGCCCCTCACATATACCGTATATGCCGGCATATAAGACTACCCCCTCCTACCGTCATGTATGGTACCTTGTAGTCGTCCCCCCCACATTAGGTAGGCAGCATAGTCCCCCCCCACATTAGGTAGGCAGCATAGTCCCCCCCCCACATTAGGTAGGCAGCATAGTCCCCCCCCCCCCCCACATTAGGTAGGCAGCATAGTCCCCCCCCCCCACATTAGGTAGGCAGCATAGTCCCCCCCCCCACATTAGGTAGGCAGCATAGTCCCCCCCCCCACATTAGGTAGGCAGCATAGTTCCCCCCCCACATTAGGTAGGCAGCATAGTTCCCCCCCACATTAGGTAGGCAGCATAGTTCCCCCCCACATTAGGTAGGCAGCATAGTTCCCCCCCCACATTAGGTAGGCAGCATAGTTCCCCCCCACAATAGTTGGCAGCTCCCCCACAATAGTTGGCAGCTCCCCCACAATAGTTGGCAGCTCCCCCACAATAGTTGGCAGCTCCCCCACAATAGTTGGCAGCTCCCCCACAATAGTTGGCAGCTCCCCCACAATAGTTGGCAGCTCCCCCACAATAGTTGGCAGCTCCCCCACAATAGTTGGCAGCTCCCCCACAATAGTTGGCAGCTCCCCCACAATAGTTGGCAGCTCCCCCACAATAGTTGGCAGCTCCCCCACAATAGTTGGCAGCTCCCCCACAATAGTTGGCAGCTCCCCCACAATAGTTGGCAGCTCCCCCACAATAGTTGGCAGCTCCCCCACAATAGTTGGCAGCTCCCCCACAATAGTTGGCAGCTCCCCCACAATAGTTGGCAGCTCCCCCACAATAGTTGGCAGCTTCCCCCCGCCCCCCACGCAATATTAGGAAGTTCCTCCACAACAGTAGGCAGCTCCCCCCCCCCCACAATGGTAGGCACTATATAGTGCCCCCACAATGGTAGGCACTATATAGTGCCCCCACAATGGTAGGCACTATATAGTGCCCCCACAATGGTAGGCACTATATAGTGCCCCCACAATGGTAGGCACTATATAGTGCCCCCACAATGGTAGGCACTATATAGTGCCCCCACAATGGTAGGCACTATATAGTGCCCCCACAATGGTAGGCACTATATAGTGCCCCCACAATGGTAGGCACTATATAGTGCCCCCACAATGGTAGGCACTATATAGTGCCCCCACAATGGTAGGCACTATATAGTGCCCCCACAATGGTAGGCACTATATAGTGCCCCCACAATGGTAGGCACTATATAGTGCCCCCACAATGGTAGGCAACTCCCCCCCCCCCCCCCACAATGGTAGGCAACTCCCCCCCCCCCCCCCCCCCCACAATGGTAGGCACTATATAGTGCCCCCACAATGGTAGGCACTATATAGTGCCCCCACAATGGTAGGCACTATATAGTGCCCCCACAATGGTAGGCAACTCCCCCCCCCCCCCCCACAATGGTAGGCAACTCCCCCCCCCCCCCCCCCCCCCCACAATGGTAGGCAACTCCCCCCCCCCCCCCACAATGGTAGGCAACTCCCCCCCCCCCCCCCCCCACAATGGTAGGCAACTCCCCCCCCCCCCCCCACAATGGTAGGCAACTCCCCCCCCCCCCCACAATGGTAGGCAACTCCCCCCCCCCCCCCCCAATAGTTGGCAGTATAGTTCCCCCACAATGGTAGGCAGCTTCCCCCCCCCCCCCCCCCCACACACACACACACAGACATACAGCTTCAAGCAATATACAGCGTATGGCTGGAGGCTGTATGTCTGTATACTGCCCCACACAGTGTTCCGGTCACTGTTCCTCCGGCCGGGGGGTCACCATCTACTGCTATGGCCTATGGACCATAGCAGTAGGTGCCGGGACCGGAGGAGCGGTGACCGGAACACTGAAGATGACACGCTGCCGGCCACTTACCAGGCTCCGGCCAGCGCGCATCTTCCTCCGGTCCTCCTGCGCCTCTATGGTTGTACGCACGGGACGTCACTTTGGTCCCGTGCGTACAACCATAGAGAGGCGAAGGACCGGAGGAGGACGCGCGGCGGGCAGGGAATGGTAAGTGACCGGCGGACATCCTTAAGTCCCGAAAAGATTTTTCGGGACACAGGGATGTCCGGCATAGGAATACCTATGATTATCTGCCTGGGCCGGCTCCTGTGTGCGGCTGCAGGCGGGGGGCCGGCCAGAGCAGGTAAAAACTAATACTGTATACTAAAAACCAGGGGGCCTCCAGCTGTTGTGAAACTACAACTACCAGCATGCCTGGACAGCCTTTGCCGGTCCAGGCATGCTGGGAGTTGTAGTTTCACAACAGCTGGAGGCACCCTGGTTTTTAGTATACAGCAGTGGTCAGCACTATGCGGCCGCTGCTGCTCTGCATACAAGGGCCTGATACTAGTATCAGGCCCTTGTATGTTACCAGTGTGCATGGGCGGCCGCCACTGCCCAACCGCACTGCAAGAGCCGCATTAAAGTGCGTGAAGAGCCGCATGTGGCTCGCGAGCCGCAGCTTGCCGACCACTGACCTAAGTCATGAGTAAGGTGACAACAGAGATATAATAGATCTTGACTGTCTGGTAAATCACCTAAAGTATTAGGGTCCCTTTCATTTTTGGTTTGTTTAAATAAGTGGTCAAGTTTTCTAAGCTCATAGACTAACGTCGTATCATACTGCAGAGAGTAAAGAGATTTCTATGTACATTAAAATGGAGACGTAACTGCATGCTGAGTGGTCAGGTTGGCAAGGTAAAAGTCCAGTGAGTATCATACACAGATTAAAGGTACCTGTTCACACTACTCGCTGCCTCGTCAACTTGAGCACCATGAGCTTTTATGCCTCTACTTGTTTGATGTCAAACCTGGACAAGGATATGTTTGGACATTCCCCTCAAGATCCCCCATTCTACCTATCAGTTGAGACTTGATCCATCAGGCATTTATAGCATCTGCACAGATAAAGAAATATTGCTCAAAGTTACATGATAAATAATTGATATAAGTTACCTGTTCTCTTTTTCTTCTATGTCAGAAGTGCTAGCAAGCCGCCTTGGTATTGTTGGAGCCACATATGCTAGCCTGGTCCCTCTAGAATCTTTCTCCTATTTAGAAAGTAAAAAATATAAATAAATATTAATATAATACTATGTATATATAAATATATATATATATATATATATATATATATATATATATATATATATATTAAACATTATCAAACTCTTGGCGCTTCTTATAAATCCTTCAACAAAAGGAAAAAGAAAAACAAAACAGGTCTGTTCATGGGAATAACTGCTTCACTACATGTGCCACAGCATCCTCATTCCCCCTAGAATATAACCCAAAACACTGAGGGGGAGATTTATCAAAACCTGTCCAGAGGGAAAGTTGCTGAGTTGCCCATAGCAACCAATCAGATCACTTTCATTTTTCAGAGGCCTTTTAAAAAATGAAAGCAGCGATCTGATTGGTTGCTATGGGCAACTCAGCAGCTTTTCCTCTGGACAAGTTTTGATAAATCTCCCCCTGAGATTTTACATACACAGCAACATCTTACACATCCTATACATTTTCCAAGTCCTGTGGCTAGAGGAAATGTTTAAAGGGCTGAAAAGGAGATCTGTTTGCACTCCCCGTAAAAGACTTCATTGGGGGACGGCAATACTGATGGGTATATGCTCTTGCCACTAGAAGAAAAAGTCTACTCCTCCCTGGCAGGATATACCCACCCACTGGAAGTGAGATAATCAGTTTTGTCACAAAGTAGTACAGGGGTGTGGAAATTTGAAAAAGAAACTACTTGTCCAAGGGACTAAAGCGGAACACAATCTACTTGTCCCTCAAGAAAATCCACTTGTCCTGGTAGATAAAATAATTTCAACCAAAATAGTACGATCCCCCCCCCCCACTAGACCACCAGGGATGGATATAAGATCCCTTTAGACACTGCTGTCAACTTCAACAGCGGTGATCTAATGGTTTAATAGCGGCCACGGCGATCGCAGCATGTCAGACTATTAGTGGCAGGAGAGCTGTAGCTAGCTCCTTTTACACCCGAGGCAAGCCCAGAAAATTGCCCCCCCCCCCCCATCTGACCTCCATAACGCCAATTTTTCCATATACTGGGATGAGGGTAATCTTGTGTGCCGTGATCTGTAGTTTTTATTGGAACTTTTATTAGGAAAGGGGCTTATTCATATATATATATATGCACTTCTTAAAATATTTTAATCAAAATTTTTCAGTCTTCATAGGGACTTCTATATGGAGACTTTTGATTGGAAACCACTGAACAACGCAGTGTTACTGGGGGGTGTTCTGCACCTCCAGTTTAGGTGATGCATTTTATTTACCGTATTTATCCACGCACCGGCCTATAACACGCACCCTCATTTTACCAAGGATATTTGGGTAAAAAAAAAGTTTTTTACCCAAATATCCTTGGTAAAATGAGGGTGCGTGTGTGTGCATGCGTATACCCCAATGCACTGTTTCTGACCCCGCAGAAGCCCCCAGGAAAGGCAGGGGGAGAGAGGCAGTCGCTGCCTGCTTCTCTCCCCCTGTCTTTCCTGGGGTCTAGAGCCCTGCTACCGCATCTTCTCTCCCCCTGTCGCTGCCCCATTGCCGGCACCGACAGACAGGGGGAGAGAGGGGGCAGCGGCACCCATTGCCGGCGCCGCTTCCCCGTTGCCTCCCCCATCCCCGGTTGTATAATTACCTGTTGCCGGGGTCGGGTCTGTGCTGCTTCAGGCCTCCGGTGTGCGTCCCCTGCGTCGTTGCTATGCGCTGCGAGACGCAGTGACGTCACTAGTCATTGAGCCGCGCCGTGCAGCACATAACGACGCAGGGGACGCCACACCAGAGGCCTGAAGCAGCGCGGATCCGACCCCGGCAACAGGCAATTATACAACCGGGGATGGGGGAGGCAATGGGGCAGCGGCGCCGGCATAGGGTGCCTCTGCCCCTTCTCTCCCCCTGTCTGTCGGCACCGCTGCCGGCGCCGCTTCTCTCCCCCTGGCTATCGGCGCCGGCAATGGGGTAGGGGCAGCGGCACCAATAGACAGGGGGAGAGAAGGAGCAGCGGCACTGATAACAGGGGAGAGAAGCGGCGGCAGCAGGGACCCCAGGACAGGCAGGGGCAGAGAAGCCGGCAGCGGTGGTAGTCTCTGCTCCTGCAAAAGCCGCTGCAGTTCATTGATTTAAAGCGCCCGCTTTAAATCATTGAACTGCAGCGGCTTATTGGCGTATAACACGCAGGTAGACTTTAGGCTGAAAATTTTAGCCTAAAAAATGCGTGTTATACGACTGTCGTGTTTTACGACTACCACCGCTGCCGGCTTCTCTGCCCCTGCAAAAGCCGCTGCAGTTCATTGATTTAAAGCGCCCGCTTTAAATCATTGAACTGCAGCGGCTTATTGGCGTATAACACGCAGGTAGACTTTAGGCTGAAAATTTTAGCCTAAAAAATGCGTGTTATACGCCGATAAATACGGTACTCTAATTTAGGTGTCAGAAAATGCTGGAAGTTGCATTTAGTTACTAGATAACTACAACTACCAGCATACCCTGATACAGTCTATGGTTGTGTGGGTGTTGCAGCACGTTGCACTGAATAGTTGTACAGTTAAGGTTATTGTGTAACATGCTGGGAGTTGTAGTTTTGGTTCTTGTCAGCTGCAGAGCCATATGATGTGTCAAGGAATACATTGGAATTGCAGTTAGTAACTACAACACCCAGCATGCCCTGATGCAGCCTATGGCTTTGCAGCTGACCCGAACCAAAACTATAACTCCCAGCATGTTGCACTTTATAGTTCTACAGTTTAGGTTATGATGCAACATGCTGGGAGTTGTAGTTTTGGTTTGGGCGTGTTTGCGTCCATCCGTGGGGCTCTTGGTCGGCGGGTGAGTATGTAGGGGGCGGGATTCTGGGGGTGCAATTTAGTGCGGGTGGCCAGAAGCCACTGAAAATAACTAAAATTAGATAGCACAACTGGCAGCAGCACTTGTCAGGTCGCCCCTGTACAAAACATACATACATATATACACACATACACCGGGCCACTGCCCCTTATATTATACATTACATACATACATCATACATATACCATACACACATCTATACACATACACTCACATCATAAATATACAGCATACATATGCACACATCATACATACACCTGCCACTGCCCCCTATATCACACATACACCATACACACATCCGCCATACACCCATCATACACACACAGACCTCACACACCCATCATACACACACAGACCTCACACACCCATCATACACACACAGACCTCACACACCCATCATACACACACAGACCTCACACACCCATCATACACACACAGACCTCACACACCCATCATACACACACAGACCTCACACACCCATCATACACACACAGACCTCACACACCCATCATACACACACAGACCTCACACACCCATCATACACACACAGACCTCACACACCCATCATACACACACAGACCTCACACACCCATCATACACACCCAGACCTCACACACCCATCATACACACCCAGACCTCACACACCCATCATACACACCCAGACCTCACACACCCATCATACACACCCAGACCTCACACACCCATCATACACACCCAGACCTCACACACCCACAGACCTCACACACCCACAGACCTCACACACCCACAGACCTCACACACCCACAGACCTCACACACCCACAGACCTCACACACCCACAGACCTCACACACCCACAGACCTCACACACCCACAGACCTCACACACCCACAGACCTCACACACCCACAGACCTCACACACCCACAGACCTCACACACCCACAGACCTCACACACCCACAGACCTCACACACCCACAGACCTCACACACCCACAGACCTCACACACACACAGACCTCACACACACACAGACCTCACACACACACAGACCTCACACACACACAGACCTCACACACACACAGACCTCACACACACACAGACCTCACACACACACAGACCTCACACACACACAGACCTCACACACACACAGACCTCACACACACACAGACCTCACACACACACAGACCTCACACACACACAGACCTCACACACACACAGACCTCACACACACACAGACCTCACACACACACAGACCTCACACACACACAGACCTCACACACACACAGACCTCACACACACACAGACCTCACACACACACAGACCTCACACACACACAGACCTCACACACACACAGACCTCACACACACACAGACCTCACACACACACAGACCTCACACACACACAGACCTCACACACACACAGACCTCACACACACACAGACCTCACACACACACAGACCTCACACACACACAGACCTCACACACACACAGACCTCACACACACACAGACCTCACACACACACAGACCTCACACACACACAGACCTCACACACACACAGACCTCACACACACACAGACCTCACACACACACAGACCTCACACACACACAGACCTCACACACACACAGACCTCACACACACACAGACCTCACACACACACAGACCTCACACACACACAGACCTCACACACACACAGACCTCACACACACACAGACCTCACACACACACAGACCTCACACACACACAGACCTCACACACACACAGACCTCACACACACACAGACCTCACACACACACAGACCTCACACACACACAGACCTCACACACACACAGACCTCACACACACACAGACCTCACACACACACAGACCTCACACACACACAGACCTCACACACACACAGACCTCACACACACACAGACCTCACACACACACAGACCTCACACACACACAGACCTCACACACACACAGACCTCACACACACACAGACCTCACACACACACAGACCTCACACACACACAGACCTCACACACACACAGACCTCACACACACACAGACCTCACACACACACAGACCTCACACACACACAGACCTCACACACACACAGACCTCACACACACACAGACCTCACACACACCTCACACACACACAGACCTCACACACACACAGACCTCTCACACACACACACAGACCTCACACACACACACAGACCTCACACACACACACAGACCTCACACACACACACAGACCTCACACACACACACAGACCTCACACACACACACAGACCTCACACACACACACAGACCTCACACACACACAGACCTCACACACACACAGACCTCACACACACACAGACCTCACACACACAGACCTCACACACACACAGACCTCACACACACACAGACCTCACACACACACAGACCTCACACACACAGACCTCACACACACAGACCTCACACACACCCATCATACATACACAGACCTCACACGCCCATCATACATACACAGACCTCACACATACACAGACCTCACACATACACAGACCTCACACATACACAGACCTCACACACCCATCATACATACACAGACCTCACACATACACAGACCTCACACACACACAGACCTCACACACACACACAGACCTCACACACCCATCATACATACACAGACCTCACACGCCCATCATACATACACAAACCTCACACGCCCATCATACATACACAAACCTCACACGCCCATCATATATACACAGACCTCATACACCCATCATATATACACAGACCTCATACACCCATCATATATACACAGACCTCATACACACACAGACATCACATATACACAGACATCATACATATGCACACATCATACATACACCCGCCGCTGATACACCCCCCTAATCATACATTACATACATATACAACCACTCTTCCTGCCGTCTGCATGCTCTGCCTTCTCACCTGAGCCTGTGTGAGGTGAAATCCCCAGCCCGTGCAGTCTCCTCACACACGTCCTCTCCCCGCTCTGTATTTTCCCCCGTGAATACTTGAAACCTCCCCCTGATAAAATAGGCCCTGTGTAGACAGAGCAGGGGGAAGGGAGAGGCTGTGTATGGGGGAGGGAGGAGCTGTGTACGTCCTCATTCTCCCCGTCTTGTATTATGCAGAGCTGCGCTCTCCATCCTCCGGGAGGGGGCGTGGCTTAATCATCTCCGGCTACAGACGTGCGATGTCGGGCTCTGCCCTCGCTCCTGAGATCCCCTCACACCGGCTGGGGGCTCTGAGCAGCGGGCCCCGGCTACTGAAACCAGCTGGGGGCCGCCACTGCCCCCTCCATACACCCTGAGCGCCGGTGTGAGGTGCAGACTTTCATCGGCTGCTGCACCTCACACCGGCATTAAAGAAAAATAAGGGGGAAGTCTGTCTGTCCCTGCTAGCCCGATACAGGGCTAAATCTATTTAAAAAAGTCACCTGCCCGGCGCCCAAAACTACTTGTCCCGGGCGTCGGGCGATAGGATTTCCACGTCCCTGTAGTAGGAGAAGCCGGATAAAAACCCAAGAACCTGAAAAAATTATCCGGACAAGAAAGGAAGAAATGGGTGGGTGCGGTTTCCCCCAATGAAGGCTACGAGAAAGATTTTACGGTGAGTACGGTACTTTGCAGGTGACCTACCGTAAGGTACAGACCTCCAAAGGGGTCCCCAGCTTGCGCTAGAAAGGCAATGGCCAGTTGAGGCACTCCATTGGAACTCGACCCGTGTAGAGAGGGATAGGCAAATAGCCAGGGGTGTGGCAGACTTTACGTGGCAACAGTCTGTAAGGGAAAGTCATTTTTAATGTATCCCAGAATATCTCCAAGGGATCATGTGTCCTTGGTAAGGACCCGCCACGTCTGATCATGAAGAGACTTCAGGTATGAAGTACAGAAAGTTGCCACCAGAGGGAGCTCCTTGGTAAGAATCAAACCAAGAGTTGAGATACATATTACAACAAAAGGGCGTTGTAGTATCTTTGCTGTATTTATTTATTTATTTTTAAATAAACTGTCTCGAGGAGCAGGAGGAGCCATTGAGGGGAAAAAAAAAAAAAAAAAACTCCTCCAGACCCCTCGTACCTGCGCTGCAGGAGAGGGGATGCAACGACCCCCGATTCCCACCGGCAGGAGAGGGGGGAAGGGGGCGGAGCCAAGCCAGCTCCCCCCACAACCAACCAAGAGCCCTGTCCGACCCCTGGACACTGGTGCTGAGTAAAGGTACAAGGACGAGAGTACGAATGCAAGTAAGCAGCAGACTCAACATACAGCCTTGGGAAGTACACCCCATTAGGGCGAAACCCTCAACTCTGCAGAGAAAAAAAAAAAAGAGGGGCCAAATGCCATAGCAACTAAGGCAACCTGCCCAGGGAAACCAGGAGGTACAGGGGGGTCGTTGCCTGAACAGAACGAGTCACCCCATGGCAGAACAGAGGTGGAGAACCACAGGAGACCTGTGGAAATAAGACCATAGGAAGGCCTGAGGTACACTCACCGGAAGGAGGGCATTAGACGTGACATGCAGAGCGTCCGTAGTATATATAGGGACACCGAGATGGCTACCGCACGAAAATAGACACCAAGCCACAGCCACGAAAAAAACAACCATGGCAAATGTTCGGCAGCAGGGAAAAATAGGCGTAGCACCTAATGGTATGCCATACCCATGCCCAATGAAAGGAGCACAGAGATTGCTGCTGATTCTGCGAAGGCCAACTGAACCTGCAGGAGACTCCCATACTATCTTCTAAGGGCGTACCCCCAAGACTGCTGTCGCAGACACAAGAGATGAAGGATGCATGTGGTGCAGGAGACCATGCAGACAGTTCGACTTAAGGTTATAAGGTCCAATGAACTACGGAATCACTGTTTCGGGACCACACATTCAAAGTGGGTCACTGGACTTCAGCTGTGGAGCGGTAGACATGGGAGGAGACCTGGTGGATGAGAAAACCATGCAGACAGTCTAAGTGGCATAGGGACCAAGGCACACCAAGTCCCTGCACTCAGTACCCCACACTGAAAGTGGGCTATCAGCCGTCAGCCGTGAGAGCAGCAGGCATGTGGAGAGGGACCAGTAGGGCAGGGGACCCTGCGAACTACCACAGGGTGCATTGTATAGGGCCCCTGGAAGACATGGGTTCACCTGCATGGAACCCCACCTTGGCAGTGGGTTGGTTACCTGAACACTCAAGAACCACACACTGGGAAGGAAGGAAGGGAGGGGGGGGGGGGGGGGATTTGGGAGGTTGTACATACTCACCCCCGGACTCCATCTTCAAGCCTAGACTGCTTCAGCCAGCTTATGGCCACGCAGCATCATGCCAAGCCATCATAGCAGGCCAGACAGGGGCAAGTGGGGGACCCGGACCCAGGGTACAACCTCCAGGCGCTGTCAATAAGGGGTTGACCGCCCATACTCCTGTTCCGTGCCCCTTTGTCGCATATGGTGGGAGAGGTAGCGCCATGCTCCTAAACCCCCATCTGAAAATGGGAAACAAAAGGGAGAAAAAAAACTTTACTAGAAAATAATAAAAAGACCAGGTCTGGGGAGCTCCCAGACATGTGTCTTGCCCCATACTGACACTAGCTAAAACTGATTATCTCACTTCCAGTGGGCGGGTATATCCTACCAGGGAGGAGCCGACTTTTTTCCTAGTGTCAGCACCTCCTATTGGCTAGAGCATATACCCATCAGTATCTGTGTCCCCCCCCCCCCCCCCCCAATGAAGAGCGCCTGAGAAATACCCCTTTATTCGATGAACCCTTAGATAAGGGTCTGATAGGTGGTCCAACCTCTGGAACATCCTGCTATCTGTAGAGCATAGTCCAGACTCTCCCTTCTTAATGGAGCAGTTGGTCGGCATGTGCGCCATTCATTGTCTTCCAGTTGAGCCTGGACACCATCAGGTCCATCTCTGGGGACCTCCATCGTGTGCAGACCAAGTGGAAGACTTCTTGATGGAGAGACTATTACTTGGTATTGAGTCACTCTCTGCTTATGAAGTCGGCAATCCAACTATTAATTGATCAAAAAAGATATTTGGGAGGCACTTACTGGGAATTCTAAGAAACGTATCTTTATTAGCGGTTAGCAAACATCAAAGATACTGGGTTACGACACAGTTGCCATACCGCACAGGTGAGGTTACAGCAGTTTCACACCTGTATTGGTGCTTTGTCTGACCTATCTGGCACCTGCGTCCAATATGTTCTTTTAATCCAGTGTGTGGATGCTATAATTTGTTTGTAACTGTACCAACTGCTGTGTCTACCTTCTGTTTAATCCAATTATTGAACCCCGAGATGTGCACTGCAGACGGAGCTTGAACATGGGCCTTTGCCCATGACAAAATCCTGGCTGCCTCCTACATGACCGCTTGACTGCACCTTGGTGATTGAGATAAGTTACAGCTAGTGTGCTGTGGTTCCCATACAAAATGCTAAAGAGCCAGAGCACCAGGAAGGATCTGCACTGTTTGCAGCCACAAGTTAGAAAGAAGGGAAGTCCAGGAGGGAAGATGCTGCTCCATCTGGAGGGCGGTAGCCACGGGGAGAAAGCCCGCAAATGGACAGATCCCTAGCACCACTTGTTGAGATTGGCCCAGTAGCAGGATCAGCATGGGCAGTTGAAATCCAATTCTCTGATTTCTAAGTCAGGAGGCCAACATACACCATGAGATAGTCAGCAGATTCATCTTACAAATGTGTAAAGCCTGCTTGACACACACAGTGACAAGATGTAGAAACTATATGTCAAAAGGATATTTCATAAGCAGCTTACAAATGCATTTTTTCTGAAGTTCTGCACTCCACTAAGCTTTACCTTTTCTTTATTGTCTAGGGTAGAGGAAAGTCTAGGGCTTGAAGCTGAACGCATGACACCAGTGAAGTCCCTCTCTTTTTGACCTTCTTTGGATGCAGTAATCTCAGATAATGCACCATAACTTCCTGTCTTGCGCAGTCCTAGGCGCCAGGAGGCTGGAGATTCATCCTTCCTTTCTTCTTCTTTAGGAGAAATTTTAGTTGCAGGAGTAGGGAACTGTAAAGTATAAACATAAAAACCATGGTTTACTTTCACATGCATATTATTTCTCAATAAAAATCCCAACACCAAAGCAATCATTGATAAAATTTGCAAAGGCATCTGATCAAGTTATGCAGGTTGAGTCTAAACGACAGAAGGATTGTGTGTCAGTCATGGTGGAACTTTTGATTAAATAACCAAAGTGTAAATCTCAACAGGGTTAAAATATCACTACAAAAAAAAAAAGCACACAGAAAACTTGTTAATAGTAATAAAAATGAAAAATACCCAATGTTGAAACCAAATAAACAGATTCACTTTGAAAGTTAGACAAGTCATTGAATTGAGCATTTAATGCAGATACAAGATTAACTATTGTAAGTTGAAGACCATGCACAGTGATGTAAATCTGATTAAAGTACAGCCTGTAACCACAGCGAAATGCGCACACTATTTCCTCACCAGAGATTTGTCACCTTTACTTGGCACAAGGACAATGCCAGTTTTGCGCAAGCACTGTCTCCATGAATTAGGTTGTGCGGAATCCACCACTGGCATGAATGGTGCAATGAAATCATACTAAACCCAAGTTGAGCAAGACAGAATGAGAAGGAAAGCATAGCATGAGAAAATGAAAACTGTAACTATTTTATATTTCTGACATATATATCGACTGAGGTGGATGCCCGAGGCTTTGTATGTGTAAGTGTAAGCAAAATAATGAACTGAGGAGTTGGGTGGCTGCGTCTACAATCAAGCATTAACTCTTCACAATTCAAAAAAGTCTGACCACCAAAAGTCAAACCACAATATATAAACCCAGGTCTTCTTGTGCAATGCTGAACAGCTAACTGGTGAAAGTTCCTGTTTTCATAGTAATGGCAACTACATTACAAAAAAGCCAGTTCGCTCACACCACTTTGGCTTTCTTAATGTATGAAAGGCCTTGTGACTCACTGTAAGGATACACAATTGACAAGTTTGAGATTTGCTTAAAATTACAGAACCAACTGATAAATTGGGAGACTGAGCAGATGTTTAAAGCAACCAATTGTCTGTTATCAGTCACTACCAATAAAGGTGTAATCCAAGGGCACTGTAGTCCTTAACCCGTTCAGGACGCAGGGCGTATGGGTACGCCCTGGCATCCTGGTAATTAAGGGTCGAGGGAATACCTGTAAGCCCTGGTCCCATTACCAGGGTTTGAAGCGTGCTCACGGATGCTATGAGCAGCCAGGACCCACAGTTAATGCCCGACATCGCTGATCAGGCTGAAGCCAGACATTAACACTCTAGACACTGCGATTAAATGCTGGGATTAAGGTGCTGGTCAGCTTAGCAGAGCTGATCAGGACATCCGCGGCAAAATCGCGGGTCGCGATCAGCTAAGTGAACGGTAGGAGGGCCCTTACTGGCCTTCTCGCTTTCTGTTCAATGCTCTGAAGCTCTGGCAAGCCATGACAGACTAGAGCAGCAGAGCACCGATAACACTGATCAATGCTGAGCCAAAGCAAAGAAATAAGCAGTGTATGCAATCAAAAGATTGCCTGTTAAAGCAATAAAAAAAAAAAAAAAGTGTAAAAATGTGAATTAATCCCTTCCCTAATAAAAGTTTGAATGACTTCATATACCATAAAAAATAAAAATAAAAAGCAATCAAAAAGTCCCATCAAAACAAAAATGGTCCCGATAAAATCTATAGATTACGGCACAAAAAAAATGAGCCCTCGAACAGCCACGTATGCCAAAAAAAAATTAAGTTAGAGGGGTAAGAACATGACTAAGCATACTAATTTTGGTGCACGTAGTTATACATTTATTTTAAAGTAGTAAAATATATAACCACCTACGTAAATTGGGTATCCTTGTAACTGTATGGACCTACAGAATAAAGATAAGGTGTCCCTTTTACTGAAAAGTGCACTGCGTAAAAATGGAAGCCCCCTAAATTTACAAAGTACAATTGGTGACGCAAAACAAGCCCTTAGGCTACGTTTCTACATGTTTTGTTTTTTGGGGGGAAAAATGCCAATTCTGCCACATGGCGTTTTTTTGGCCAAAGAACGCTGCGGCCAGATGTTTGCTGTAAATCAACGAGAAATCGCAAAATTCTTATTCCACTTGGCGTTTTTCATTTTGGAGTTATTTTAATCCTTCTGGCGTATTTCAGCTCCTTGGCAGCTTTCCAGAATCACAGCATGTTGAGCCACTGGTGAATTTTTTTGTCAAAATTGTGGCGTTTTTCTCCCATAGAAGTCTATGGGAGTGAAAAAACGCCAGGAAAAACGATGTGAGATTTAACTTTGGTGTTTTTGCCGGTGGTTTTTATTCTCTTTTGGACTTTGGCGATCCAAAAAATTGATGGAGATACCTTTAATAAAATTTTGTAGGGTACCATAAAAAAAAAAAGGAGAAAAAAAAAAAGATACAGTATCGAAGGAAAAAATTGTCTCTAACTAAATGTATCTTTTCTATAACAACATTTTTATTGCTTTTTAAACAGGGATCAATTTATGTGGGCGGGCAGGCACCTAAAAATGTAGCCGACAATAATAGTGTGTGTATGTTTTTCACTTTTTTTCTTAATTTTTTTTTTTTTTTTAGGTAGTAGTACTACTTCTAGCATGGAACACACTGTTCCATGATGGGAGTAGTAGTACCTGTACTAATAGACAGATCGCACGTTGGGATCCTCCTGTATAATGTATAGATGTGGCCGGCCGCTCTTCTATGGTCCCCTGCACTGCAGTATATATGCACCTATTCATATTTCCCAAAGAGAGCTGTGATTGGCCAGATGGTTCAAGCCAATCACAGCGCTCTGTGGGAAATAGGAATGTGTGTATATATAAGTCAGTGCAGGGGACCATAGAAGGGCGGCCGGCCGCATCTATACATTATACAGGAGGTTCACAGCGGGTGTCAGGAGTGATACCTGCGGTGATCTGTCCTTAACTGTAGGTACTACTGTGCCCAACATGGAGCACACTCTGCTCCATGCTGGGAGCTGTAGTACCTGCAATAGACAGATCACAGCGGATGTCAGAAGTTACACTCGCTGCGATCTGTCCATTAATGCAGATACTACAGCTCCCAGCATGGAGCAGTGTGCGCTCCATGTTGGGAGTAGTAGTACCTGAAGGTAAGAACAGATCACAGCAGGTATCCCTACTGACATCCGCTGTGATCGTCCTTTCTATTGCAGAGATGCTTTCTCCTGCGCTCCGCATCTCTGCACTATACTCCGGCCAGTGATGTGAATAGAACATCATTCATATTTCCCTCAGAGCTGTGATTGGCTGCAACCATCCGACCAATCATCACTTTGGGAAGAAAATATGAATGTGTGATGTTCTTTTCACATCACTGGCCGGAGTACACAGCAGAGATGCGAGCGCTGTATAGAGCCGCTCCACATCTCTGCTATATTATGGACGATCGCATCAGGTGTCACGACTGACACCCGGGACGATAGGTCTATTAGAACAGGTACTACTACTCCCAGCATGGAACAGTCTGTTCTATGCTGGGAGTAGTCTTACTACCTAAAAAATAGAAAAAAAAGTGAAACACACACACTTTATTAAAAATGTATTAAAATTTAGTTATAAAAAAAATATATAAATTTCGTTAAATACATATTTTTCCATCAGTACTGCATCCTTTTTTTTTGGCCTGGTGCTTAAGGGATTAAAGAGGTTATCATATAGACAACCTAGTTTCATATGTCCTATTAAGGACGAGAACACTAAAAATATTAGCAATAAAAAAAACGAATTGTCCATATTCTATATGGAATGAATTAGTTTTTCTGCATATCTCTATCTACAGCACTACAAGAGGAAAAAAATAATCCATTGATGAAATATGATACGTAAAGGCTAAAAAAAACTTAGCAAAAAGCAAATGAGAGACAGAACTTGGTTTTAGCAAGACTAAAGTTAAAAGGGATGAAAGTCACTGATATCAATGCAACTGTGGATTCCATTTTCCTATCGTTTTACAGTACAGGGACTCAAGTGCCCTCCATGAACAAATCTGATGCCACTTTAGTCATCCAAGCAAATCCAAACTCATACTGTTGCAAGCAGCCACAACATGCAAGAAATGCAAAAAGTTTGTCATGTAGCCCTAGCCAAAGACTAGACAGCAACTAACTACCGCTCAACATTCACATGCTGTTGAAATGCAGTGCATTACTATGCAACCAGACTGAAAGTAGTTGGTATGCTCTATTCCATTCCGATGCAAAGTATGTGGCATTTGGCCTAAAAAACTTTCTACAAAAACGCTAACGGTTTTCTGTGCCTAGTCTACAAAAGACTTTTATCATACTTAACTTTTATAAAGGGTTGGACTTTAGATTCTACGCATGTCTCAGATGTTTTAATGATCGGCAGCTTACATCAGTGACATAAGAAGGCAGGATGTTTGCATTTTAGTTGTCAAAAGGATTTTAAACACTAGATCAGAATTAATGTGCCCATACACAGAGTTAACACTACCAAACCTACTGATTTTGGCAGTGTTATTCCCCTTTTCCCATTCAGAACACACACAAAATGGGTCAAGAGTGTATAGGGGTGGTCATGAGGGTGAATAAGAATTTATACAACAGCTAACTAAGGCGTATGGCTGCCTTTAAAGTAACCCAAGTCAAGAGACTAATTCCAAATGATTAAGGTGCCCCCTTGTGACAAATTCTTTTTTAATTTTATTTAACAATTACAGTTTCCACTTTGCTTAAAATTATAGAATTGGAGCAAATTTTCTTGGACCAAGCCGAATTGTCATTGAACGATTATTTACTTTATGTAGAAGTGGTATGTAAATTAACAAGACGGTAAAGTAATAAAAACTTATACTTTTAGAAAGTCCATAAAAAATCTGTTGAAAACCAATGTATACCAATGTAAAAAGATACTGTACCTTCTTTATAGGTGATGTAGGTGTAACTTGCCCAGATGGAACAGTTGAAGCAGGGGCAGGTACATTGGTCATTTGAGATTTGTTGTTTGTAGTATTTGCAGATGGTTTGGTTTTATCTGCAAGTGTAAAGGTCAAAGAGCAGTCAAGATTTATTATCCAAAACCTAATGGCAATACAATACATCACTTACTATGGTACAATCCCAACACTTACTATGGTTTATTATGGATAAGTAATCCAACAAAATGTCATCCCATAAAAACTAGCAAAATGTTTGACAACAGAAACTACACTTTGTTGGAAACAAAAACATTTCTAAATTAACAAAATGTAAAGTTTTGGTTGATCCCACAGATCTGAATTGTCACCATGTGAAAACAGCATCATCAGGTATGCTGGAATTTAACATGCCGTTTTCAAAGAGAAAAGCACTGCAGTTTTAGGAATTATAATAAACTGTGAAATGAATAAACAAAAACTTAAAACTTGATTTAAACGGAAAGGAATTTTTATGTTAAAATAATTTAAATGACCTTCATTTTAGGCCAGTAAAGCTCATGTGGAATAAACCAAAATATTAAAAGAAAGAGTGCCCAATATGCTAGTCACATATGGGGAGAACGTCTAATGTTACAGGCTTAAAGTGGCTTTGATGAAAGGCCATTGATCACAGTCTGTGAGGAGTCGACATCCAGCACCTCCACCAATTAGCTATTTGGCAGGGCCACAACACCCAGATGTACAGTCAATGGAGCCAGAAGTAGCGGATGGAAGAGGAGCTGCTGTAATTTATCATGATCATCATATAAATATATGGAGTATAAGTAAGGATGCCCCGATAGTATTTTTTTAAGACCGAGTACCAATACTTTAATTCTAGTACTTGCCGATACCAAGTACGAGTACTTCTATTTTAAAGGGAATCTGACAGCAGGGTGATGCGGTTTCTGGCGCTGTTTACTGTATGATATGTGGGTTCTTGTTGTGTACAATGGAGGCAGCTGCTGTAGTATGAGCCATTGGGCAGAACATTGGGCAGAACAGGGAATTTGCATTGGCGGTGAGACCGATGACCACATGGTGAGCAGCGGCAGAAACCGGGTCACCTGCACTATCTATCTATAAATTCAAGTTAGTGCAGGTGACTCTGCTGTAAGATTGTCTTTAATAGTAGGTAGTATCCCCTTGCAGACATTAGCAGCAGCCCCCCTTGTAGGCAGCAGGGGCCCCCCGGTAGACATTAGTAGAAGCCCCCCTCCTTGCAGGCAGATCGCCACCTCTGTCGAGTGCTGCCGCTCCACTGTCCCGTTCTTCTGTCCTCCGGGCCGCATCATGTTGTCCTATGGAGGAGCATAGAGGGCCCAGAGGACAGAAGAACGGGGCAGCAGAGTGGCAGCAGGTATTGGGGACATTAAAAGAGTCCCCGATACCATGCAAATAGCTAGTATCGGCCCCGATACCGATACCAGTATCGGTATCAGGACATCCCTAAGTATAAGTATTCTGGTTCGATTCACTATGTACATATTAGCACTGTGGCTCCAAACAGCTTACTCGTGGGGGTGCAGTGTTGGCATCCCATCGATCAGCTATTGATAGTCCATCAGTCAATCATGGAACAACCTTTTAAATCCCCCTAGAATATCTTCAAACTGATAATTTTCAATGCTGACAAAACTGTACCTGCAGCCGAGTATAATTTCATGACTGCAAAGCTTGCAAATCCTAAATGCAGTATGATAAATCTATGTTTAAAATTGCCAATGGATAACCTGTTAAAGGGGTAGTGCTGTGAAAAACAACAAACTCCCGACCCACAGGATAGGGGATAAGTGTCTGATCGCGGTGGGTAAGAAAGCTGGGACTACCTGCTATCTCCTGAAAAGGCCCCAGCTATCTACAGATGGCATGCACTCTATTTCTATGGGAGCGCTTGATATGCCCGAGTACAGCACTCCAATAGAAATTAACAGAATACATGCCTTCTTTAGAACACGCTCCTCTGAGAGGCGGTCTGCCGGACCCCCTGCGATCAGACTCTTATAAGTTGTTTTTTGCCAGACTACCCATTTAAAGCCTCTGTCAGCAGTTATGCTCAGTATGCAAGCAAGAACAAAGAAGAATGCAGGACAATTCTTCCAGCAAAGACATCATAAACCATGATGGTTTCTTCTGGTCGTGTTTTGATCAGGGGGCTTTAAGACAAGAAATCAAAGAACATCAACAATTCTATAGTCAAAATTGTTTAGTAATACAAACTATGCAAACTAGCAATTGCTTTCGATTGATGACAGGTAATCTTACATATATATCTATATTTACTACCCAAAATTGGTCATATATAGCACCCCACCCACCTCTATTAGGTGTATATAAGGTGCCTTGGATGTTTCAGATTTTGCAATGCCTGCTGATCTATTCACACAGAGGCATATTCACAGTGTAGGGTCCGTCCCAGAATGAGGTCACCTTACCGTGGTGGGACGGTCCAAGCTATTTGGCCGACAAATTTGCAAGCTAAGTACCTCATATACCTCATTTCATATTTTCATTTATTGCATTACAGCTGTATAGCTTTCCATGTTCTATCTATATACTCATGTTTTATCTATATCTTTGTGCTAGCAGTGTGCTGCTGTATTCTCCTGTTACTGTATATTTAGCCCAGCAGCCTGCACCTGAAAGCCAGGTATATACAATAGTTTGGAATCAATTGAGCTGGCCAACTTATTCTTTGGAGATAGATAGATATATATTATATATAGATATATATATATATATATAGATATATATATATATATATATATATATATATATATATATAGATAGATAGATAGATAGATAGATATATATATATAGATAGATATATATATATAGATATATATATATATATATAGATATATATATATATATATATAGATATATATATATATAGATATATATATATATATACATACATACACACACACACACACATATTTGTAAGTACATTGTAAGTTCATATTAATTTACCAGTTTCTGCTTCAGATTCAGAGTCCTCCTCCTCTTCTTCCTCACTGGAACAACTGGATTCATCTTTTTTTCTGTCATCTTCTTCATCCACCTTTTCTTGCTCCAGTGATTCAATGCTTGCAATGGTCTTCTCATGTTCAATTATTAAAGTTTCTTTGCTTTATAAAAAAAAAAATTGTAGTTTTGAATATTTATTAGACAATTATAACTATTATGTTTCCTTCTAAATGCATTCAGCTAGAGGTCTGGAGATAGTGAAGTAATAAAATGGTTACTAAACTCCATTGTCTTCCAGTGAAGGCACTAAAATCCACCTTAACTTCACTGCAATAAAATGTTCAAAGAAGCAATTTAATCCCAGCTTACGTCTGGGTCATGTGACCACCAGTAAATGACATGCTTTCATGTTCAACAGGAAGTAACCAGTCCTGTTTGGACTTGCTGTGAACTACAGAATTACATCACCTGTCTAAATCCCTCCTGGCAACTCTCAAGTCCCTTCCCCTATCTCCCCATATCTACAGTGTGCTGATGAAGGGGCCACTTTTGCCTTAGTTAAAAGACCAGGAGAGCAGTGATATAGTAGGAGTGTCCCCCAATGATTATCAGTTATAAGACTACCCTGACTTACAATGCTTGTCTTTTCTGTGTGCTGATGCTCTAGAGTGTCCTATGAGATGGAGCCTGGCACTGCTGCCAGAACAGCTGATATGAAGAAACCCTCCAAAAGAAGACAGTGAGTTCAAGAAATGTAGTAATATGTCAAAGATCTATCACTTGCTGCCATTAGTACTGAAGTGCATAGCACGAAGTCCATAAAAAGGCATTTAATAGAATATGGCCCTGCTGTGGTGATACACAGCAATTTTTTGGGGGAAACACTACAATATTGCACTTGACAGCCTTCTGAACAGTTTAAAAAAAATAAAAAATTGGTAATGGGTTTAAAGCTATGAATCCAGACTTCTCTACAGACCATCATTTCTAAAAATACATACTTTTTCAGTGATTTTAGTGACTGGTTGTTCTCTGTAGTTGATGACTCAATTAAAGGAGATTTCTCTTGTTTTTCACTAAGAAGCTGTAAAGGAAACATCAATATGCTATTAGAATAATGCATCATTTCCACTTAATTAACAAATTTAACAGAAATCATTGTTTATTCGCGTTTCTCAAGACGTTAAACGCTTACCTTTGCTAAATCAGTACAATTATTTGGGTAATGGGAAGGGATGCACCGATATATAGGCGGCCGATACATATCGGCCGAAAATAGCTATTTCGGCAAAATGCCGAAACAACAAAAAAATTTGCCGATAATGACCACCTCCCCTGCCCGCCCACAGCACAAGTTGCAAACACTGCCAGTGGCAGAGGCGCTCGTGGGCGGTGCAGGGGGGGCCGGCCGCAACATCTGGGAGGGGGGGGGGGGGGGGGTTGTCGCGCTCTCCGGGATATGAATACTTATTTTTATGTGCCCGGACCGGCTCCCGTGTGTGGCTGCAGGCGGGGGCCGGCCAAAGCATATAAAAACTAATACTGTATGCTAAAAACCAGGGGGCCTCCAGCTGTTTTGAAACTACAACTCCCAGCATGCCCGGACCGGTAAAGTCTGTCCGGGCATGCTGGGAGTTGTAGTTTCACAACAGCTGGAGGCCCCCTGGTTTTTAGCATACAGTATTAGTTTTTATATACTCTGGCCAGCCCCCGCCTGCAGCCACACACGGGAGCCGGCCCGGGCCCATAAAAATAAGTATTCCTAATCCTATCCCGGACATCCCTGTGTCCCGAAAAATCTTTTCGGGACATAAGGATGTCCGCCGGTCACTCACCATTCCCCGGCTTCTTCCTGCGATCCTCCTTCGGTCCTTCGCTTCTCCGCCTCTATGGTTGTATGCACGGGACGTCACTGACGTCCCGTGCGTACAACCATAGAAACGCAGGAGGACCGCAGGATCGTCGCAGGAGAACGCACGCAGTCCGGGGCCTGGTAAGTGACCGCGTCATCTTGTTCAGTGTTCCGGTCACCGCTCCCCCAGTCCCGGCACCTACTGCTATGGTCCATAGGCCATAGCACTAGATGTGACCCCGGGCTGGAGGAGCGGTGACCGGAACACTGTGGGGGCAGCAGTACAGACATACAGCCTCCAGCCATACACTGTATATGGCTGGAAGCTGTATGTCTGTGGGGTGGGGGGAAGCCGCCTGATATTGTTGGGGGGGAAGCCGCCTGATATTGTTGGGGGGGAAGCCGCCTGATATTGTTGGGGGGGGAAGCCGCCTGATATTGTTGGGGGGGGAAGCCGCCTGATATTGTTGGGGGGGAAGCCGCCTGATATTGTTGGGGGGGAGCCGCCTGATATTGTTGGGGGGGAGCCGCCTGATATTGTTGGGGGGGAGCCGCCTGATATTGTTGGGGGGGAGCCGCCTGATATTGTTGGGGGGGAGCCGCCTGATATTGTTGGGGGGGAGCCGCCTGATATTGTTGGGGGGGAGCCGCCTGATATTGTTGGGGGGGAGCCGCCTGATATTGTTGGGGGGGAGCCGCCTGATATTGTTGGGGGGGAGCCGCCTGATATTGTTGGGGGGGAGCCGCCTGATATTGTTGGGGGGGAGCCGCCTGATATTGTTGGGGGGGAGCCGCCTGATATTGTTGGGGGGGAGCCGCCTGATATTGTTGGGGGGGAGCCGCCTGATATTGTTGGGGGGGAGCCGCCTGATATTGTTGGGGGGGAGCCGCCTGATATTGTTGGGGGGGAGCCGCCTGATATTGTTGGGGGGGAGCCGCCTGATATTGTTGGGGGGGAGCCGCCTGATATTGTTGGGGGGGAGCCGCCTGATATTGTTGGGGGGGAGCCGCCTGATATTGTTGGGGGGGAGCCGCCTGATATTGTTGGGGGGGAGCCGCCTGATATTGTTGGGGGGGAGCCGCCTGATATTGTTGGGGGGGAGCCGCCTGATATTGTTGGGGGGGAGCCGCCTGATATTGTTGGGGGGGAGCCGCCTGATATTGTTGGGGGGGAGCCGCCTGATATTGTTGGGGGGGAGCCGCCTGATATTGTTGGGGGGGAGCCGCCTGATATTGTTGGGGGGGAGCCGCCTGATATTGTTGGGGGGGAGCCGCCTGATATTGTTGGGGGGGAGCCGCCTACTATTGCGGGGGAGCCGCCTACTATTGCGGGGGAGCCGCCTACTATTGCGGGGGAGCCGCCTACTATTGCGGGGGAGCCGCCTACTATTGCGGGGGAGCCGCCTACTATTGCGGGGGAGCCGCCTACTATTGCGGGGGAGCCGCCTACTATTGCGGGGGAGCCGCCTACTATTGCGGGGGAACTCCCGACCTAATGTGGGGGAATCTAATCTAATCTAATGAGCGGAGCGCTGCATTTTACCAGAAGACGGGGAGAAGTCATTTTCGGTATCGGCTGGACATTTTTTTTTATTTCGGTTTCGTTTCGGTTCTGAAATTTCCATTTCGGTGCACCTCTAGTAATGGGTATAAACTAGGAATGCACTGAGATTTCAGCAAATTAAAATTATCGGACAAAAATTGTGCTATCAGCATTTTTGACAAAAGAAAATTACATGCCGAAAACAGGGGTGGGCGTGCTTGTGCATAAACACCCACAGCCCCATGTGTCCCGGACTTCCCTGAACCTATGGCTCTTGTGTAGAGCTGTATCTCCCATCAAAATCTCTGACAGCATGTGAGCTAGCATTCTGCAGGAGCTGCAGAGCCACAGGTTCCAAAGTAAAAAAAAAAAATTCCAAACTAATAATATGTCTACCGATATGTGTCTGAACAAAATGTAGTGTAATATAATAATAATGATTTTTTTTCAGTGTGAAGGGGAAAAAAAATGAATGCATAGTATTTTGGTTAAAAATTTCATATACTGTTCACGTTGCACATTATATATCCTACCAAATTTATGCTACAGAAAACAGAGGCAATATGTGTAGTTTTTAAATTTATATTTAACCCCTTAAGGACTGTTTCTGTTTGCATTTGTGGCCTATGGCATATCAGTAGCTGACGGTTACATACATTCAGAGGATAATACAAAAATGAAACACCCACATGTGACACCATTACAGAAAGTACCCACCCTGAGGACATTTTGGACGCACAGGTGTTTCCTAAATTTATTTTCCAGGAATAGATGAAGTGTAGCTTTTGAAAATTGCAATTTTCAACCTATGCTCTGCTTCATCTTTCTGGGAACAACTAACATGTGACTCCGAATTGTCGCCTGGAAATACAACAGAGCTCACGAGCAAGAACTTTGAGGCCGATGTTTGTTATGGAGCTAACTGAAGAAAGGAAAATACAAGAAAGGAACACCCACATGGGAGCCTATTACAAACAGCACACTCCCTAGGGAAGGTGTATAGGGGTGAAGTGGAGATTTGGAACAGACGGGTGTTCTCTAAATTTACTTTCCAGGAATGAATGAAGTGTATGTAGTTTGGGGAAAATAAAAATTGCAATTTTACTACTGATATGCCAATTATTTTACCTGAATGATGACCCAGAGTATAGCCAAAAGTAAAAATGATGGCCATACCTATTCTGTTACCTCAGGTGGGGAGAGAGTGCTGCTCATTTGCGGACCCCCAATGCTGTTGACTGTGTCCCATGACCAATTTTTTGTGGGGGGAAAAAAAATTATGTTATCCGGGGTATTGAAGACCATGTACTCTGGACTTGTACGTTCAAATCGAATTCTGGGGAATTAAAACTAGCGAAAAGGATTAAAAATTTTGTACTCCATGGAAGTGTGACACTCCCTGAAGCAATCCTTAATGCAGAGGTCCGGATGATCAGGGCAAGTGTCACATTGAGTGGTGTCCTTCCGAATCCCCCTCTTGCGACACACTGCATTTTTTCTGGGCCCATAGTGTTGCCTGCATACTGGGACAGTACAAAAGAGTTGTACATGGCAACCTGTACCACGTAGTCCGCCAACTTTTTTTGTACCATACTGTGTTTTGCGCATGGTAT
Source organism: Hyla sarda (assembly GCF_029499605.1). NCBI lineage: Eukaryota > Metazoa > Chordata > Amphibia > Anura > Hylidae > Hyla > Hyla sarda. The sequence continues at coordinate 260,063,847 of NC_079192.1, read as the reverse complement.
TATATGGCTTGAGTACTTGATCAGAGAGATCAACTTCCCCCATATACTGATTGTAGTCCAGAATACAATCGGGCTTGGGGACCGGTCCCACGGTACCTCGCACAGGGACATCGGTGCTACCACTAGTCACTGGAAAATAAAAACTAAAAAAAGTCAATTTCAGTGAACCCGACGACATCATTCTTGATTCATGAGTCGTCAACAAACACAGGAATCACGGGCTCGTGGTCCGCTGGCTCAGTCCAAACAAGTTTACGGTACCAGGCACCAGTTAACTTGGCTGGGGGGCTTGACTAGTACGAGCACCAGGGGGACTCATACAAGCATGGAGCACAGGGTCAGGAGCAGGGGAGGTTTGCGGCCTAACATGGTGGCGACTCCACCGCCTTGGTGGCTCATCAGAACTAGATGAGGAAGATATAAGGAAGGTGGGGTCTTCCTCATCCTCAGTGGCGTTTTCTCTGTCTGTATGGCATATGCCTCCACCGCTGAAAACGCCCTGCGGACCTCTCTACTCTAATGGGGGGGGGGGGGATTTTTTTAACAGAATAAGTACAGAACAAGTTCAAGTTATCATATCCATGTTATATCAGACCACAGTAAAGTTGTATCTCTGAGAAAAACTAAATAAAAAAAATTAACAAAACTGCTCCTGTTACAAATGGAAAGGTGGGAAAAGAGAAGGACAGTCGCAGGTTATCAGTTGCAGATAATAAACAATATTACACCAACCAGATTTTGTTTCTTCTGAAGTTCTTCCAAATAGCCTAAAATATCTTCATCTGCAACATCAAATGCAGTTTGACCCTGCACAAAAATATTTAAAATAATTCAATGGGACTTAAAAACAGTCTATATCTAGATCAAAGAATTGTTAAATCTCCCCCTTAGTGATTCTATCAAAACCTGTCCAGAGGAAGTTACCCAGTTGCCAATAGCAACCAATCACCACGCTTCTTTCATTTTTAACAAGGTCTCTGCAAAATGAAAGAAGGGATCTGATTGGTTGCAATGACCGACTGGGCAACTTTTCCTTTGCACAGGTTTTGATAAATCTCCCCTTTAGAGATTACAGAACATCTGGTAGCTACAATAAAAGAAACAAAAAACAAAACGTTGTAAATAGTATTATAGATATTCCAACTAGCAGATGTAGAAACCAGGATTAAAGATTGCTACATGTGCTGCATCTATACATGCAAAGACTACAAACTGTGCACAGGCTGATCCTGCAGCCACATTACCATTGTTCCATTTCCTTATACACATTTGGCATTAAAACATACATTCCCCTAGACATCTTAATCCCTCTACACGAACACCAGGTTCCCCAGCAGAGAGACCCCGCGATCTCCCTGCTGCACCCGGCGTTCGTTTAGAGCATCGGGTGCAGCATGGAGGCTCGTGACATCATGGCCACACCCCCTCAATGCAAGTCTATGGGAGGGGTTGTGACTGTAGTCATGCCCCATCTCAATAGTCTTGCATTGAGGGGCGTGGCCGTCACGAGCATCCCCCTGTATCGCCAGTCATCCGGCACGCTCGCTCCATGCACCGGATGTTCAGTGTGTCGCAGCAGAGATCAAGGGGTCCACAGCAGCAGGACCCCCATGATCAGACATCTTATGTAAGATAATGTGTCTAGGGGCAGAGTACCCCTTTTAAGTACTGAAGATCTGCAGGCATCATGCCTGGAAATCAAGGACTACACATATGAATTCAGTAAATAAAGGCTCACTGTGGTTAAATTGATAACCAAAAAAATTAAATAAAAAATAGTATTCTGCTTTTAAACAAAAAAGCCTTTACAGAATGGAATATCTTTACACATAAATCACTTACCACTTTGTTGACAGCATCCATATCACAAAGATTTTCTACAAGGATCCTACAAGCTTCTTCTTTACCCCAGTGAGCTGCTGCATGGAGTGGTGTCCAATTATCATAATCTTTAACATTAATATCATAACCTGATTGAATTAAAAGCCTGCAAACAACAAAATAAGTCAAGTCACACATCCCGCATAATGTTTTTGCTTACAGGAGACAAAACAGTTAACAGAACATAAAAAGTTATTAATCTAAAGTGTAGGTATTTAAAAGGCATCAAATAGGATATTCCTATATACTTCAATATCACTTCTTCCAGCTCAAACAGACCTGTGACAATTTTAAACAGACACTTCTACATGTGGCAAACTAACTCCATAACATTTAAAGCCACAGCAATGCTTTATAAAACGTTAGGCATTGCTGAATTTCTTGCACGGTCATACGACTCCCTACCTAATATGTAAACACTAAAGTTGCACTGAAGGCCAAAAGTTTGAAAGACAAAGTGTCCTCTGCACCTATTAATATAGTTTATGGTACCATATTATCCAGATCAGCCATAATATTAAAACTGTATAGTGTATAAGCCCAGCAATGTCACCCAAGCAGCTCTGACCCAGATGCTAGCAACTCCTTTAACCCCTTAATGACAAAGGACGTAAATGGACGTCATGGTGCGGTGGTACTTATCGTTCCATGACTAACATTTACGCTCAGTAATGACCGCGAGCACCGGTCCGGTGATGCACGGCAGGTCCCGGCTGCTATCAGCAGCCAGGGACCCGCCGGTAATAGCGGACATCTGCGATCGTGCTGATGTCCACCATTAACCTATATGGTACCTATATGTATTAATCAATACAGATCACGGCATATGCGGCAGTGCGACACTTAAAATGGATGATCGGATTAACCGCAGCACTGCCGCGGGGATCCGATCAACCAGCAGGGCGGCTGGAGGTCCCCTCACCTGCCTCCGGTCATCTCCAGGGGTCTTCTGCTCTGGTCTGAGATCGAGCAGGCCAGAGCAGAAGATCGCCGATAATAATGATCAGTGCTGTGCATATGCATAGCACTGAACAGTATTGGCAATCAAGTGATTGCTATAAATAGTCCCCTATGGGGATATAAAAAAAGTTTTTAAAAAATCCTCTCCCCCAATAAAAATGTAAATCATCCCTTTTCCCCCCATTAAGCATAAAAACCAAATAAAATTTAAATTTTTGGCATTGCCGCTTGCGTAAGCGTCTGATCAAAAATTTATCTAAAAACGTTAAAGGGTAACTCATTAAAAAAATTTTTGCTATTGCACTCCTTAAGGTAAATAAAAATATTTCTAATATACTTATTAAAAAAATGAAGTTTTCTATGTGCTTTAAAAGTTTTCTTTGTGCTTTAAAAAAAAAAAAAAAAGCTCAAGAGCACATTTTCTCCCATTTTATACACAGACTTTGGACTGAAGCCCAAACATGGGAAGTGCAGCCTGGAGTGCTGAGGAGGGTGTGTCCAACCAAAAGGCCAAAATTGCAGCTTGTCATTTTATTCCCCAAAAAAATAATAAAAAAAGTGATTAAAAATAAATATAAGCAAATGTGGTACCGATAAAAACTACAGCTCACGGCACAAAAAATGAGCCCGCATACCGCCCCATATACGGAAAAGTGAGAAGATTATAGGTGGTCAAAATAGGGCAATTTTAAACATACAAATTTTGTTAAAATAGTTAAGAGATTTATTTATTTTATTTATTTTTTAAACTGTACAATTATAGAAAAGCATATAATCATGGGTATCATTTTAATCGTATTGACCCACAGAATCGAGAAAACATTTAATTTTTACCGTAAAGTGTACAGCATGAAAAAAAAAAACCTTCCAAAATGTCCTAAATTGCAGTTTTTTTTTATTTTTTATTTTTATTTCCCCACAATGTTTTTTGTTGCACCGAACATTTTATGGTAAAATGAGTGATGTCACTACAAAGTAAAATTGATAATGCAAGAAACAAGCCCTATATGGGTCTGTGTATAAAAATACACTGTTCAAAAAAATAAAGAGAACACAAACACCACAACGTAACTCCAAGTCAATCACACTTCTGTGAAATCACACTGTCCACTCAGGAAGCAACACTGATTGACAATCAATTTCACATGCTGTTGTGCAAATGGAACAGACAACAGGCGGAAATTATAGGCAATTAACAAGACACCCCCAATAAAGGAGTGTTTCTGCAGGTGGTGTCCACAGACCACTTCTCAGTTCCTATGCTTCCTGGCTGATGTTTTGGTCACTTTTGAATGCTGGCAGTGTTTCACTCTAGTGGTAGCATGAGACTGTGTCTACAACCCACACAAGTGGCTCAGGTAGTGCAGCTCATCCAAGATGGCACATCAATGCCAGCTGTGACAAAAAGGTTTGCTGTGTGTGTCAGCGTAGTGTCCAGAGCATAGATAGGGCATAGGAGGGCCACAACACAGCAGCAGGACCGCTACCTCCACCTTTGTGCAAGGAGGAGCACTGCCAGAACCCTGCAAAATGACCTTCAAAAGACCACAAATGTTCATGTATACACTCAAACGGTCACCATGAGGATGGTATGAGGGCCCGACGTTCACAGGTGGGTGTTGTGCTTACAGCCCAACACCATGCAGGATGTTTGGCATTTGCCAGAGAACACCAAGATTGGAAAATTCACCACTGGTGCCCTGTGCTCTTCACAGATGAAAGCAGGTTGACACTGAGCACATGTGACAGACGTGACAGTCTGGAGACACCATGGAGAATATTCTGCTGCCTGTAACATCCTCCAGCATGACTAGTTTGGCGGTGGCTCAGTAATGGAGTGGAGTGGCATTTCTTTGGGGGGCCGCGCAGCCCTCCATGTGCTTGTCAGAGGTAGCCTGACTGCCATTAGGTAACGAGATAAGATTCTCAGACCCCTTGTGAGACCATATGTTGGTGCTGTTGGCCCTGGGTTCCTCCTAATGCAAGACAATGCTACATCTCATGTGGCTGGAGTGTCTCAGCAGTTCGTGCAAGAGGAAGGCATTGATGCTATGGACTGGCCCGCCCATTCCCCAGACCTGAATCCGATTGAGCGCATCTGGGACATCGTGCCTCGCGTCATCCACCAATGCCACGTTGCACCACAGACTGTCCAGGAGTTGGCGGATGCTTTAGTCCAGGTCTGGGAGGACATGTCTCAGGAGACCATCCACCACCTCATCAGGAGCATGTCCAGGCGTGGTATGGAGGTCATACGGGCATATGGAGGCCACACACACTACTGAGCCTCATTTTGACTTGTTTTAAGGACATTACATCAAAGTTGGATCAGCCTGTAGTGTGGTTGTCCACTTTGATTTTGAGTGTGACTCCATATCCAGACCTCCATGGGTTGATAAATTTGATTTCCATCGATAATTTACATGTGATTTTGTTGTCCGCACAGCTATGTAAAGACGGAAGTATTTCATATGATTAGTTCATTCATTCAGATCTAGGATGTGTTATCTTAGTGCTCCCTTTATTTTTTGAGCAGTGTATAAAAGTTATGATTTTTAGAAGGTAAGGAGAAAAAAAAATGAAAATGCTAAAATAAATTGGTCAGGTCCTTAAGGGGTTAAAATGGCAAACTGATAGAAGGGTCAACCCCAATAACCTGAATATACAGGTGGTTGGTGTGGGTGATCCTTACCACAATCTGTTTAGCCACTCCCGAGATATAGTACAATCTTATATTACAGGATATACAAGATAATTGCTGATACCGATAATGCCCAAAATTGTGATTATCGGCTATAATATCGACCATATCGATAATCGGTCGATCCCTAATTTACAGCTAACACTTGGCCGCAGTGTTTTAGGCCGAAAAAAAACCTTGCGCCAGAATTTGCAAAAACACAAGTGCAAATTTTTATGCCATCCCCTGGATCCCGATCATTACACCCTGCTCATCAAGGAGAAGGAGATGAATATTGACGAGTGGGGTGGCGCGAACAGGGCACAATGAATGGTGTCAGAGGTGCAGATAGGTTTAAAACCCGCCTCCAGCGCAGTTATGTGATCATCTGCATTTTGCATGATTGTGCTATATCTTTGGAACGGCTAAACAAATAGAGGTATACATTGTTTTACACAGCATCACCTATACTAGCCACCTGTATATTCAGGTTAGTGGGGTTTATTTATCTGTCACTTTCTCTTCAAAGGAGTAGTCTAGTGAAAAGTATCTTCAGTCCGTTGTACCAGGTCTGCAAAAAAAAAGAAGAAAAAAACTCCTTCCGTTCCCCCGTAGCGCCACTACAGCTGTTTGGTCTGGTCTTCCTTTTTCCGTGTGCATGGATCCCCACACTGCGCTCACCCTATAACTGGCAGCAGAGATGTCCCGCCTCAGCTGGTGATAGGCGAGCGCAGTGTGACCATCCGTGTACACTGAAGGAGGAAGAAGACCGGACTGAACAGCTGAAGCAGTGCTACAGGGGAAAGGAGAGTTTTTTTTATCCTTTTTTTGCAGCCCGGGCACAACAGACTGAAAATACTTTTCACTAGACTACTCCTTTAAATGGGCACTGTCAGATACAAAAACTTTTGATATCTTGTAAAGCATGTATAACCAATAGGTTTTGCAATTGCCTTCATTAGAAAATTTTCAGTATTTCATACTGAAAAAGACAGTCAAACCGCTGCTGCATTTACGTCACCGTACATTTACGGCGCATGTCCTCACATGTTTTCACATTTTCATCACATTTTTCCTCCTCACATTGCAAAACCCTTAACTCTTATTTTTCCAATTACAAAGTTTTTTTTAGGGCTTTATTTTTTGAGACAAGATGTACTTTTTTTATGTTAAGGCAAAATTACACACCAATTTTGGCACAGGATCCGTAACCTCATAATTTAATAATTTGGACAATTACTGTATTTATTGGCATATAACACGCACTTTTTAGGCTAAAATTTTTAGCCTAAAGTCTACCTGCGTGTTATACGCCGATAAGCCGCTGCAGGTCAATGATTTAAAGCGGGCGCTTTAAATCAATGAACTGCAGCGGCTTTGCAGGTGCAGAGACCTGCCGTCCCTCTGCCCCTGCCTGTCCTGGGGTCTAGAGCCCTGCTGCCAGCCCTTCTCTCCCCCTGGCTATCGGTGCCGGCGCCGATAGCCAGGGGGAGAGAAGCGGCAGCGGCGCCGACAGACAGGGGGAGAGAAGGGGCAGCGGCACCCATTGCCGGCGCCGCTGCCCCATTGCCTTCCCCATCCCCGGTTGTATAATTACCTGTTGCCGGGGTCGGGTCCGCGCTGCTTCAGGCCTCCGGTGTGCGTCCCCTGCGTCGTTGCTATGCGCTGCGAGACGCAATGACGTCACTTGTCATTGCGCCGTGCAGTGCATAGCAACGACGCAGGGGTCGCACACCGGAGGCCTGAAGCAGCGCGGACCCGACCCCAGCAACAGGTAATTATACAAACGGGGATGGGGAGGCAACGGGGCAGCGGCACCGGCAATGGGTGCCGCTGCCCCTTCTCTCCTCCTGGCTATCGGCGTCGCTGCCCCTTCTCTCCTCCTGGCTATCGGCGCCGCTTCTCTCCCCCTGGCTATCAGCACCGATAGTCAGGGGGAGAGAACGAGCAGCGGCGCAGACAGCCAGTGGGAGAGAAGCGACAGCAGCAGGGCTCTAGACCCCCAGGAAAGGCAGGGGGAGAGAAGCGGGCAGCGACGGCCTCTCTCTCCCCCTGCCTTTCCTGGGGGCTTCTGCGGGGTCAGAAACAGGGTATCGGGGAATATGCGCGCACGCGCGCACACACACACACACACACACACACACACACACACACACACTTTACCAAGGATATTTGGGTAAAAAAAATTTTTTACCCAAATATCCTTGGTAAAATGAGGGTGCGTGTTATAGGCCGGTGCGTGGTATACCCCGATAAATACGGTAGTCACTTGGTGATACTTTTTTTGTGTTTTATTTTAAAAATTAAAAAAAGGTGGGTGATTTAAACTATTGGTAGGGGGTTATATTTGTAACATTTGTTTTCTTTTTTTGACACTTTTTGTACCTGAGTCATGGGTAGGGTAGGGGTTAAATCTGCCTATTCTGACTCAGTATATGGGGCTGTATGAGGGCTTGTTTTTTGTGCAGTGACCTGTAGCTTTTATGGATATCCATTTTGCAAATATGTGACTTTTTGATAACTATTTTTCTGGGATGTGATTCGGCCAAAAAGCAGCAATTTGATATTTTTTTTTAACATTTACACTGTTCACTGAACAAGATTAACATTCTATTTTGATCGTTCGCACGCACATTTATGCACGCACAGATAAAAAAAAAAAGTTTTATTGGGAGAAGGGCTTTTTCACATTTTACACTTTATATATTCCCATAGGGGACTATGTATAGCAATCATTAGATTAGCATATGCATAGCACTGATCAGTATGATCAGTGATCTAAGGCAGGCAGAAAAGACGACGCTGGGAGGAGGGAAAGAGGCAGGTGAGGGCATAATGGCAGGCATCAGTGCGTAAATGTATATCCTGGTGCGCTCAGTCCCACCGCATCATGACGTACATTTACGTCAGTTGTCCTTATGAATATCTCTGGAGAGACTTGAAAATGGCTTTCCATCGAAGTTCTAATACAAAAATTTCCAAAGTTCAAGTGCGCAAACCTTGTGGCATCATACCAAAGACTGGAGTTGTAAAGGAGAACTGAAATAAAGGGTCTGAATACACCTATGACAATTCAGTTTTTTGTTTCCATATTCAATTAGCAAAGATTTAGAACATTCTGTTTTCACTTTGTCATTATAGCTTTTTTTATTATTTAAAGCACAAGGCTAAAAGAGTAAACAAAATTCTAAATGCACTGTATATCCCACTCCTTGATAGAGGTCATTGCAATGAGATTATCAAGGTTATACACTTCAGTAATCAGTTTAACCTCTTAAAGACCAGGGGTTTTTCCATTTTTGCCCTTTCATTTTTTCCTCCTTACCTTTAAAAAAAATCATAACTATCAATTTTGCACCTAAAAATCCATATGATGGCTTATTTTTTGCGCCACCAATTCTACTCTGAAATTACATCAGCCATTTTACCCAAAAATCTACGACAAAATGGAGAAAAAAAATAATTGAGACACGAAATTGAAGAAAAAAAACACCATTTAGTAACTTTTGAGGGCTTCCGTTTCTACGCAGTTCATTTTTCGGTACAAATTACACCTTATCTTTATTCTATAGGTCCATAAGATTAAAATGATTAATGATTAATTTTTTTGCGTATGGGGCGGTATGAGGGCTAATTTTTTGCGCCGTGATCTCAAGTTTTTAGCGGTACCATTTTTGCATTGATTGGACTTTTTGATTGCTTTTTATTCATTTTTTCATTATATAAAAAGTGACCAAAAATACACTATTTTGGACTTTGGAATTTTTTTGCTCGTACGTCATTGACCGTGCGGTTTACTTATCAATATATCTTTATAATTCGGACATTTCCACACGTGGAGATACCACATATGTTTATTTTTATTAACTTTTTTGGGGAGGGGGGAAAGGGGGGTGATTCAAACTTTTATTAGGGAAGGGGTTAAATGTTCTTTATTCCCTTTTTCCACTTTTTTTTTTTTAAATGTTATAGCTCCCATAGGGGGCTATAACACTGCACACACTGATCTTTTACATTGATCACTGGTTTCTCATAGGAAACCATTGATCATTGAGTCTGCTGCTTGACGGCTCATGCCTGGATCGAAGGCACTGAGCAGTCATTCAGCGATCGGACAACAGGAGGCAGGTAAGGGGACCCTCCTGCTGTCCTACAGCTCGGGATGCCACGATTTCACTGCGACGATCCGGAACCGCTCCCTCAGCTAACCGCCATTGGTTTACTTTCAATTTAGATGCGGTGTTCAACTTTGAACGCCGCTTCTAAAGGATTAATAGCGCTCTGTGGCACCGTGTTATAGAAAGGGAAAGGACTCAGGACATACCGGTACGTCTTTGGTCCTTAAGGGGTTAATGCTATCGTTCATCAGTGTAAATTCCTATGTGGTGTCTATAGAAAAACAAATATATTTATTTTAAACAAAAAATGTGTTTTTTATATAAGCTGAATGTGGTCACAAAGTATCAAAGGATTATACATTAAAATAAAAGCTAACAGCACTTAAGTGAATTGCTTCATTTCTTGCCTATGAATACTTACTTTAAAACTTCAGTGTAACCTTTAGCAGCTGCTACGTGTAGAGCTGTGCCACCAGATTTTGAATGCCGCACATCATTTATCTGCCCGCTGTTTAGCCACTGTCTTGCATCTCGAAGCATAATCCTCTCTTCCTCTTTCCTAGCAGCTTCAACATCAATACCTGAAACAGAAAGAAATTGGTTTTCTTAGCTCATGAAAGGGTTAGGACATTTGCTAGGCTATTCAGAAATCTTGTAACAAGTAATGACCAGAATTTATTAAAACGGTCTAATTTTAGACTAGACAGTCTAAAAATGTACCACATTTATCAAAGTGTATTAGGCTGTTCGATAAATCGGTCACATTTTTAGACTGACTAGTTTCAGTTTAGAACAACTGTTAGCAGGCTTTAATAAAGGCAATATTTCACCTCTTGGACATAGAATCTGTGCAGATCCCTCACCTGAAATAGATCACATCTAGTCAACTATTGCGATCATCTGTATCTAAAACAGAGAGAATATGCTGAAAACTAGAAGCAGGAGTCCAAAGAATTTCATGGATTTCTGATGCTGATGTAATACAGGATTTCTATGTGGAAACATTTTTCATGTGAATATACCCCAAAGCACACAGGTTGAGCTTTTGCTGCATAAAAATGACACACATTTGAGGCTTTAACCCCTTAAGGACCAAGCACATTTTGCACACCTGACCACTGTCACTTTTGTCACTTTAAGCATTTATAATTTTGGAATGCTTTTACTTATGGATTAGATTCAGAGATTGTTTTTCCTCACATATTCTACTTTATGTTAGTGGTAAATTGTGGTCGGTAGTTGCATCATTTCTTGGAAAAAAAAAAAAAACATTTCATGAAAAATTTTTTTTGTATTTTTTAGTGAACGACTGATATCGTTTTTTTAGGGCCGATACCGATAATCTTGGGAGGTTAGGGTCGATAGCCGATAACTTATACCGTAATATCGGTATAAGTTATCGGCTATTTATCCCCCCGCGACACCGCTGCAGATCATTGATTTAAAGCGAGCGCTTTATATCAATGCACTGCAGTGGCTTTTGCGGTGCCATAGGCCGCCGCCACCCGCTTCTCTCCCCCTGCCTGTCCGGGGGTCCTGAGACCTATCACCGCCACCGCTCCCCGTGCCGCACCGCGCCTACGGGTGCCTCCAGCTGTTGCAAAACTACTACTCCCAGCATGTCCGGACAGCCGTTGGCTGTCCGGGCATGCTGGGAGTTGTAGTTTTGCAACAGCTGGAGGGCCTACTGTAGGTATAGTATATTATACAGACCCCTGTCCATTCCAGAACCCTGACTCACCTACCCAGTTGCTGCAGGGACCGTTCGGGGAGGGTGGTCCGGGCCATCCATCCTTCCTGTAGTGTCCGGCGGCATTCTGGGTGGAGGGTGAACCGGTCTGGGCTGTCCTTCTCTGGGGTCCTCTTCTCCACTTCAGGCAGGCTCCGGCCTAGTAACGCTGCATAGACGCCGCTGCGCAGCGACGCACCTGACGTCACGGCGTCTATGCAGCGTACTAGGCCGGAGCCTGCCCGGAGTGGAGAAGAGGACCCCAGAGAAGGACAGCCCAGACCGATTCACCCTCCACCCAGAATGCCGCCGGACACTACAGGAAGGATGGATGGCCCGGACCACCCCCATTACGGGTAAGTAACTTTTTTTTATTGACTCGGAGGGTGGAGGAGGGGCCCGTCCGGTATAGCGGTATGGGCAAAAATCCATACCGGTATACCGCACAGCACTACGGTGGGGGGTGCGACACGGTGCGGTGGGCGGTCGCGGGGCGGTACGGGGGGGCAGGGCATTATCGGCTTATCGGCAAGGTAATTGCCGATACCGATAATGTCCAAAATCGTGATTATCGGCCGATAATATCGGCCATACCGATAATCGGTCGATCCCTAGTATTTTTTCTAACTTTAAAACTCTCTGCTTGTAAGGAAAATAGACATGCCAAATAAATTATATATTGATTCACATATACAATATGCCCAGTTGACCATAGCAACCAGCTTGCTTCTTTGATTTTTAGGAATAATCTTTATTGCATATCAATTGTTTAGAACTCCTGGCAGGATTTTTTGCCTTGAAGAGCTTTATCAAAGACAGATCTCATTGTTGTGTCCTCCTGAATATGGACAACATTTCTGCAGTATGTCAATTGTCTGGGTGGCACAAGATCAAAAGTTTTATCAGATATTACAAAAGATTTTAGGCATTTCTGGTTGGACAAGGATATTGGGGGAGATTTATCAAAAACTGTGCAGAGGAAATCTTGCCCAGTTGCCCATAGCAACCAATCAGCGCTTGCTGCTTTCATTTTTATGAAGGCCTGTGAAAAATGAAAGAAGCGATCTGATTGGTTGCTATGGGCAACTGGACAACATTTCCTGTTTTTACTTTTGGAAGACATCAGAGGGCTTCAAAGTTCAGTAGCAATTTTTCAACAAAATTTTTAAAAAATTTTAATTTTTCAGGGACCGGTTCAGTTTTGAAGTGGATTTGAAGGGTCTTCATATTAGAAAAACCCCACAAATGATCCCATTATAAAAAACTGCACCCTCAAAGTATTCAAAATGGCATTCAGTAAGTGTGTTAACCATTTAGGTGTTTCACAGGAATAGCAGCAAAATGAAGGAGAAATTTCTAAATCTCAATTTTTTACACTCGCATGTTCTTGTAGACCCAGCTTTTGAATTTTTACAAGGGGTAATAGGAGAAAATGGGATTGAGTGAATTTTGTTGAAATGGTTCTTTGGGGGGGGGGGGGGGCATGTCACATTTAGGAAGCCCCTAAGGTTCCATAACAGCAAAAAAAAAAAAAAAAAAAACATGGATGTGTAAATAATTTTTTTTCTCACTAAAATGCTGTTTGTTTCCCCAAATTTACCATTTTTACAAGAGGTAATAGGAGAAAATGCCCCCCAAAATTTATAACCCCATCTCTTCTGAGTATGGAAATACCCTATGTGTGGACGTAAAGTGCTCTGCGGGCAAACTACAAAGCTCAGAAGAGAAGGAGCATCATTGAGCTTTTGGAGAGAGAATTTGTTTGGAATGGAAGTCGGGGGCCATGTGCGTTTACAAAGCTCCCCGTGGTGCCAGAACAGTGGACCCCCCCACATGTGACCCCTACACCCCTCACGGAATGTAATAAGGAGTGCAGTGAGTATTTACATCCCACTGCCGTTTGACAGCTATTTGGAACAGTGGGCTGTGCAAATGAAAAATTGTTTTCATTTTCACGGACCACTGTTCCAAAAATCTGACAGACAACTATGGGGCATAAATGCTCACTGTACCCCTTATTACATTCCGTGGGGGGTGGGGTGGGGCGGTTTCAAAAAGGGGTCGTGTGTGTGTGTGGGGGGGGAGGTTCCACTGTTCTGGCACCATGGGAGCACATGGCCTTCAATTCCAGCCAAATGCTCTCCCCAATGGCGCTCCTCTTCTGAGCCCTGTAGTGCGCCCGCAGAACACTTTACGTGGGGTATTCAGAAGAAATTGGGTTACAAATTTTAGGGGCTTTTTCCTATTACCCCTGAAAATAAAAATTTGGGATACCACCAGCATTTTAGTGAAAAAGTAAAAATTATTCATTTCCATGTCCAACTTTAACGAAAATTCTTCAAACACCTGTGGGGTGTTAAGGCTCACTATACCCCTTGTTACGTTCCTTAACCCCTTAAGGACTCAGCCCATTTTGGCCTTAAGGACTCAGACAATTTAATTTTTACGTTTTCATTTTTTCCTCCTCGCCTTCTAAAAATCATAACTCTTTTATATTTTCATCCACAGACTAGTATGAGGGCTTGTTTTTTGCGCGACCAGTTGTCCTTTGTAATGACATCACTCATTATATCATAAAATGTATGGCGCAACCAAAAAACACTATTTTTGTGGGGAAATTAAAACAAAAAACGCAATTTTGCTAATTTTGGAAGGTTTTGTTTTCACGCCGTACAATTTCTGGTAAAAATGACGTGTGTTCTTTATTCTGAGGGACAATACGATTAAAATGATACCCATTATTATATATTTTTATATTATTGTTGCGCTTAAAAAAAATCACAAACTTTTTAACCAAATTAGTACGTTTATAATCCCTTTATTTTGATGACCTATAACTTTTTTATTTTTCCGTATAAGCGGCGGTATGGGGGCTCATTTTTTGCGCCATGATCTGTACTTTTTTTTGATACCACATTTGTATATAAAAAACTTTTAATACATTTTTTATAATTTTTTTTTTTATAAAATGTATTAAAAAAGTAGGAATTTTGGACTTTTTTAATTTTTTTTCGTTCACGCCGTTCACCGTACGGGATCATTAACATTTTATTTTAATAGTTCGGACATTTACGCACGCGGTGATACCAAATATGTCTATAAAAAAAGTTTTTTACGCTTTTTGGGGGTAAAATAGGAAAAAACGGAAGTTTTACTTTTTTATTGGGGGAGGGGATTTTTCACTTTTTTTTTACTTTTACTTTTAAATTTTTTAACATTTTTTTTTACACTTGAATAGTCCCCATATGGGACTATTCATAGCAATACCATGATTGCTAATACTGATCTGTTCTATGTATAGGACATAGAACAGATCAGTATTATCGGTCATCTCCTGCTCTGGTCTGCTCGATCACAGACCAGAGCAGGAGACGCCGGGAGCCGCACGGAGGAAGGAGAGGGGACCTCCGTGCGGCGTTATGAATGATCGGATCCCCGCAGCAGCGCTGCGGGCGATCCGATCGTTCATTTTAATCGCGAACTCCCGCAGATGCCGGGATCTGTATTGATCCCGGCACCTGAGGGGTTAATGGCGGACGCCCGCGAGATCGCGGGCGTCGGCCATTGCCGGCGGGTCCCTGGCTGCGATCAGCAGCCGGGATCAGCCGCGCATGACACGGGCATCGCTCCGATGCCCGCGGTTATGCTTAGGACGTAAATGTACGTCCTGGTGCGTTAAGTACCACCTCACCAGGACGTACATTTACGTCCTGCGTCCTTAAGGGGTTAAGGGGTGTGGTTTCCAAAATGTGGTCACATTATTTTTTTGTGTTTAAAGGGAACCAATCATCAGATTTTACCCTATATAAGCTTGGTAAAGCGTTATATAGGGTAAAATCTTTATTTTCACCATTCCCGGGGGACGCTCCTGCCCCCAGGGATGGTGAAGATATGAAGTTATAAACTAGTCACCGCCGCCGCCGTAAGTAGTCACCTGGGCGGGGAGCTCTTCTCATCTACTCCAGTTCTTTGGCCGGGAGCGACGCCCCCTCCGCTTGATTGACGGGCAGCGTCATCGCTCTGCTCCGTCTGTTCAGTGAGCGGAACAATGACGGGGCCCATCAATCAAGCGGAGGGGGCGTCGCTGCCGGCCGAAGAACGGGAGTAGATGAGAAGAGCTCCCCGCCCAGGTGACTACTTACGGCGGCGGTGACTAGTTTATAACTTCATATCTTCACCATCCCTAGGGGCAGGAGCGTGAAAATAAAGATTTTACCCTATATAACGCTTTAACAAGCGTTATATAGGGTAAAATCTGATGATTGGTTCCCTTTAAGTCAGAACCACTGTAATGATCAGTCATCCCTGTGTAAATCACCTCAAATGTACATGGCGCTCTCACTCCTGAGCTTTGTTGTGCGCCCGCAGAGCATTTTACATCCACAAATGGGTTTTTTCCATACTCAGGAGAAATTGCGTTACAAATTTTGGGGGTCTTTATTTTTTTACACTAACATGCTGGTGTGGATCCCAACTTTTTCTTTTCATATGGGAAGAAAGGAGAAAAAGCCCCCCAAAGTTTTTAAGGAAATTTCTCCCGAGTACGGAAATACCCCATATGTGGCCCTAAACTGTTGCCTTGAAATACAACAGGGCTCCGAAGTGAGAGAGCGCCATGCGTATTTGAAGCCTAAATTAGGGATTTGCATAGGGGTGGACATTGGGAATTACTGGTGTAGAATACCCCTAACAGGGGGCCTCCTGCTGTTGCAAAGCTCCCAGCATGCCTTGACAGTCAATGGCTGTCCGGCAATACCAGGTTGTTGTTGTCTTGCAACAGCTGGAGGATCTGTTTGAAGGGCCAGATGTTACAGAACTACAACTCCCAGCATGCCTGGACTGTCTGGGCATGCTGAGAGTAGTAGCTTTGCAACATCTGGAAGAGCACAAATTGGAGACCACTGCACCGTGGTCTCCAAACTGTGGCCCTGCAGATGTTGCAAAACTACCACTCCCAGCATGCCCAGACAACCAAAGCCTGTCTGGGAGTTGTAGTTTTGAAACTCCTAGAAACAGCAGCAAAGATCACTTTACAGCGATCTTCACTGCTGCCTCTGACTTCTACGCCTCCACTTGCCCCCGCCGGTCCAACCGCTGCCTGATATATACGCCAGTCCCCGCTTGCTCCACGTATGTGCCGCCGGTTCCTTGGCATCAACGGCCCTCGTCGTCATCTTTCCCAGCTCTTCCCTGACTTCATGGGGCGGGCAGAGCAGGGGATCTGATCTTTCACCCCCCACGAGACACTGATTGGTCCACAGGGACCAATCACAGTGATCGCTGACCAGGACCAATCACAGATGATCCTGGGGTGTTTTACAGAAGTTGTCACCAGCCGGTAAAAGTGGGACTTCTGCAGATTAACCCGAGCAATGCCGCGCATCAACCGGTTAACTGAATGCCTTATATAAACGGTGGGATGCACAAACTAGATGAATAACCCGCCATTTATATAAGGCATTCTGCGGGAAGGGGTTAAAGGGCGTACTCCTGGTAACAAAACCCATAGTTATTTCCCTCTCACCAACCTATGCATTTGTCTAAATATCATTCATTAGCTATATAGAGCAGTATCCCTCTTTCAGCGGTCACTTAGAGAAGGGAGTGAGAAAGATGTCATTATCAGATCCTCCTTGTCTTTGTGTAAACCCACTACTAAGACTTGCCCCCACCCTCCCGAAAAACAAACACCATGTGATTTCTGACTTCAGAGCCACACCTCCCCTGCCCCTTCCCGTGTGAGGATTTTGCTGGCAGAGGTCTTCTCAGCACGAGGGTGCTCTTGTCCTCTTGTAGATCTTATCACTGACTGCTGCCTTTCAGAGCACAGCATGATTTATTGCTGGGGAAGTATAGTTTGAAAGAAAAGATGTACAGTTTACAACAACACAGCATGCACACAGATAGTAAGAACAACTGACTGGCAGCCATTACACAAAGCTACACTGACTGCTGGGAGTTGTAGTCTGGGCTGCAAGCAAGGTTAAAGAATATTTAGGAGACAACAGGGGCAAAAGGAGCTGGCAAAGTCACTAATAGTAGTGGCGAGTGTACAGTCTGTATAACAGTGTTTAATGTTGTGTGCCCTCAAACAACAGCCAGCCACTAATATTCAAACCTTGGTAACAAACAGCCTGTCAGGGCAAAGACCATACACCACACTGCATCAAAATTGGTCTGCATAGCTGTCATCTCAGAAGGAAGCCTCTTTAAAAGATGATGCACAAGAAAGCGAGCAAACAGTTTGCTGAAGAATAAATGTAAATGCGAGACTGACCAAAAACATATCTCCAGACCTAAACCCTATTGAGCATCCTCAAACGTAAGGTCTCTAAAGCCAGCTCTGTGATGTTGCTATGGGGGTGTAGAAGAGGACTCCAGTGGCAACCTGGCAACATGCCCAAGAGGCTTCAGGCAGTGCTGGAAAATAATGGTGGCCACATAAAATATTGACACTTTGGGTGCCAATTTGGATATTGCAACTTAGGGGTGTACTTAATTTTTTTGCCAATGTTTAGACAGACATTGAGAATGTAGGAGAGCACATTCACAATTGACCTTTATGAAGCTGTCATCCAATGGTACTGCTAGATCTTCAATACACGAGCAGTAGGGTATATGTCTAAAGTAAAATATTTTAACCTGTCACTTGGAATTTAAAGTGAGGGAATGGCACGTGCCCAGCTTCATGCTTTCGCCACTTACCCAAACAAAAGGAAATACATACAAGGGAATAAGGAGTACCACCACAGGGAATCCTATTAAAGGTTCTTCCCCCAGCTTTGTCATAATGTGCAGCATGCTGGAGACATTTCCTTTATTTTTGTTTTATGGCTTTGCAAAAGATGTTCCAGGAACACAAACATTAAATCTACTCTGATGTCAAATGCATATCCTTAGGGATTTATTTTCTGTTGAGAAATCCATGACTGAAAGAGCAAGGGAGTAATATTAAAATGACGTACACTGAAGAAAATAAATGCAGTTGGATTTTCCCACCAAAGCATACAGCCAGCGATTAGGAGCGTATTGTTCAAAATCTGATGTCTGACAATAGACAATGATGAGATTCTTGTGCAGTCTCCTAGACCAATAGACAGTCATAAAGACCACACTGCTAAGATACCAGGCCCTACACTACACCTTTTACTTCACATAAGGGTAGGTGAAATCATTTTTTCGATCCTATTTATGGAGACTAAAGCAAGCAACGACCGAGCAGTCAGGATCAGGCTCAGCTGCATTTACTGTATAGTCACTTAACCCTAGTAGCAACTATCAGGAGTAGGAGGGTACTGCATATGATTAAAAGGGGTTGACAATGCCAAGTATTGGTTAAATAACCTTAAACAGGGATGTGGAATTCCTATTGCCCGACGCCCAGGACTAGCAGTTTTGGGCGCCGGGCAGGTGAATTTGTCCGGCAAGCAGGGCCGGACCTGACAAGTGCGGTGGCGATCTGCAGTCTGTATGGAGCGGGCTGCCGACTCCTGCCCACTCCATACTCTGCCGCCTCCGACAATAAAAACCTGTGTCCTCCGAAGCAGAGCAGGGGAGAAGAGAAGCTGTGTACAGCATTTGTCTTCTATCCCCTGGGGGCGTGGCTTCTTGCTCCCCGTGCAGACCTGCGTCCTCTGTGATCGCAGGGGGGCGATCCACTATAGAGGTAGCCGGAGGACTTACCTCTGCTTCCTCCTGTCCTAGCCCTGTCATTGATAGAGCCAGGCTGGACTAGGCTCTATCAATGGATCACAGAGCACACAGATTAATAGAGTTCAATAGAATATATTCATCTGTCTGAGGAATCTAATGATTCCTCATAAGTCTAATAAAGTGTAAAAAAAAAAAAAAGTTTTAATAAAAGTTTGAAAGACACATTAACCCAGTGGTCTTCAAACTGTGCCCCTCCAGATGTTACAAAACTACAATTCCCAGCATGCCAGGACATCCGTTGGCTGTCCGGGCATGCTGGCAGTTGTAGTTTTGCAACATCTGGAGGGCCACAGTTTGAAGACCGCTGCATTAACCCCTTCCATGTTAAAAGTTCAAATCACCCCCTTTTCCTATATAAAAACATGCAAACATAATAAAAACAAACATATTTGGTATCGCTTCGTGCGTAATTGTACAACCTATTAAAATATAACATTATGTATCCCGTACGGTAAATAAAAAAAATAAAGCTACAGGGGTTAAAAAATGGCAATTAAAAAAATTAGATAACGTTCAGAATTAGTAAAACATGACGTAAGCGATACAAATCTGGTATCGCTGTAATCAGGCGGCCTAAAGTATAAAACTAACATGTTACCTAAACCAAAAGGTAAATGGCGTAGAAAAGAAAACCACCAAATCTGCAAAATTATCTTTTACCATTTCAATTTTACTTCCCCAAATATATATATATATTTTTTGGTTCAGAGAATGTTATTGAAAAATTAAAAGGTATCATTATAGTAGGTAGTTATGGCTATTATAGGGCGAGGAGGAAAAAAAGCGAAAATTGGCCGGGACAAGTGGATCGTCATGAGCGACAAGTAGATTTTGCTTCATTTTAGTCCCGTGGACAGGTAGTTTTTTATAAAATTTCCACACCCCTGCTTAAGAAATTAACCAATGAAAAGGGCTATTCCATCTTAATTGGGAAAACCCCTTTATGATACGTTCACACAAACGGATCCCCAGTGAGTATTACGCTGTGGATCCGCCGCTGAAGGACTGCTGTATGCTGCCTTTACAAGTGCCTGCTTGGAGCGGCAATACGCCGCTACAAGTAGACACACTGAAGCGATGTGCGAGTCGCTGCGAATGCGGAGTACTCCCCCTGCTCTATGAGCTAGGCCAAGAGCTGCCGCTATGTGCGAGTATGTCGCACATCGCAGTGTATCTGCACGTAGCAGCGGATTGCCGCTCCAAGCAGGCACCTGTAAAGGCAGCATACAGCGGTCCATCAGCAGCGGATCCGCAGCATAATACACGCTGGGGATCCGATTGTGTGAACGTACCCTTAGGGTGTATTTACTTGTACAGTACCCTGCGAATACTTAATGCACAGGATTTAATGCTGAAGGTTTCATTGAAAACTAAATGACTGAATACAGCTTCAAATTCTGTGCATCAAATATGCACATGATACTGCATGTGAACACAGCCTTATGGGTACATTCACACAAGCGGATTACCTGGGGATATTCCACTGCGTATCTGCTGCAGAAAATCTGCAGTGTATATTGCTACCATTGATTTCAATGGGTCCGAAGCAAAAGCTGCAAATCTGACTTTATTGCGGATTTTTTGCTGACCCATTGAAGTCAATGGTAACAAAATCCACTGCAGATTTTCCACAGCAGAAAATGCGCAGGTAATCCGCCCATGTAAAAGTACCCTTAAAAAGGACCTGTGGCCACCATAAAGACAAATTGCCCTGACTAACAGTGTTAATTTATATGCCCACTTCCAATTACTGAGATAACAGGGTTTAATGCCTTTCTGCCCAATAAGGGAATAGTCAGATGACCGGGAACTTTGAGGAAGCTAGGGACATGGTTTTAAACTGTGCTGTGGCATAAATGAGGCCTACGCAGCAGGATCATTGAGATGTATGTTATCTCAGAACCTGTAAGAGCACTACACCTAATGGTTGGAAGCAGAAGGCTCAGTATGTAATACTGACAGGATTTATTCAGATGTGCTCACCAGGTAAAACCTCACCGAAAAAGGACTTTGAGAGACGTAAGCATTTTGCTTCTTCAGTGAATTTTCAGAGCTGTAAGGCAGTCCTTTTCAGAAAGGTTTTCCATTTTAATTACACATGGCTGGATTCTCGCAGTATCACACACTGTGCCTGCATATGCCCAACCATTAAGTGCACATTAAGAAAATATGCATCTCCTTAACCCCTTAAGGACGCAGGACGTAAATGTACGTCCTGGTGAGGTGGTACTTAACGCACCAGGACGTACATTTACGTCCTAAGCATAACCGCGGGCATCGGAGCGATGCCCGTGTCATGCGCGGCTGATCCCGGCTGCTGATCGCAGCCAGGGACCCGCCGGCAATGGCCGACGCCCGCGATCTCGCGGGCGTCCGCCATTAACCCCTCAGGTGCCGGGATCAATACAGATCCCGGCATCTGCGGCAGTTCGCGATTAAAATGAACGATCGGATCGCCCGCATCGCTGCGGGGATCCGATCATACATAACGCCGCACGGAGGTCCCCTCACCTTCCTCCTTCCGGCTCCCGGCGTCTCCTGCTCTGGTCTGTGATCGAGCAGACCAGAGCAGGAGATGACCGATAATACTGATCTGTTCTATGTCCTATACATAGAACAGATCAGTATTAGCAATCATGGTATTGCTATGAATAGTCCCCTATGGGGACTATTCAAGTGTAAAAAAAAAAATGTAAAAAAATGTAAAAAAATGTAAAAGTAAAAAAAAAGTGAAAAATCCCCTCCCCCAATAAAAAAGTAAAACGTCCGTTTTTTCCTATTTTACCCCCAAAAAGCGTAAAAAACATTTTTTATAGACATATTTGGTATCGCCGCGTGCGTAAATGTCCGAACTATTAAAATAAAATGTTAATGATCCCATACGGTGAACGGCGTGAACGAAAAAAATTTTAAAAAGTCCAAAATTCCTACTTTTTTAATACATTTTATTAAAAAAAAATTATAAAAAATGTATTAAAAGTTTTTTATATACAAATGTGGTATCAAAAAAAAGTACAGATCATGGCGCAAAAAATGAGCCCCCATACCGCCGCTTATACGGAAAAATAAAAAAGTTATAGGTCATCAAAATAAAGGGATTATAAACGTACTAATTTGGTTAAAAAGTTTGTGATTTTTTTTAAGCGCAACAATAATATAAAAGTATATAATAATGGGTATCATTTTAATCGTATTGACCCTCAGAATAAAGAACACATGTCATTTTTACCAGAAATTGTACGGCGTGAAAACAAAACCTTCCAAAATTAGCAAAATTGCGTTTTTCGTTTTAATTTCCCCACAAAAATAGTGTTTTTTGGTTGCGCCATGCATTTTATGATATAATGAGTGATGTCATTACAAAGGACAACTGGTCGTGCAAAAAACAAGCCCTCATACTAGTCTGTGGATGAAAATATAAAAGAGTTATGATTTTTAGAAGGCGAGGAGGAAAAAATGAAAACGTAAAAATTAAATTGTCTGAGTCCTTAAGGCCAAAATGGGCTGAGTCCTTAAGGGGTTAAACCTTACTATTAACCCCTTAAGTATGCAGGGCGTATTTGTATACCCTGCGCCTACTATGACAGGTACTCAGGAGTGAGTGCATATCATTGCGGGAGACCCGTGGCTAATGCCGGACATTACCGATCGCTGGGATGCCAAGCATTAACCCTTTAGATGGCACAAAGTGGACTGTGATGTCTAAAATGGGGGGGGGGGGGGGGGGGGGGCGCTAATCCCGGCTACTCAGCGGAGCTGATTGGGACCATAGCGATGAAACCACGGTGTCCTGATCATCTGGGAAGATAGCAGGAGTCCCCTTACCTGCCTCCTCACTGTTCGATCGGTGCTCCGATGCTCCAGACAAAAATATACCGTTAATTAACCCCTTAACAACGTAGGATGTAAATGTATGTCCTGGTGCAATGGTACTTAACGTACCAGGACGAACATTTACATCCTGTACATAACTGCGAGCATCGGAGTGGTGCTTGCGTAATGCACGGGAGGTCCCGGCTGCTATGAGCAGCCAGGGACCCGCCATTAATGGTGGGCATGAGCGATCACACTGATGTCCGTCATTGACCCCTCAGATGCCGTAACAAATTTGACAATACAGTGGGTAAAATGGATGATCGGATCGCCTGCGATAATGGTGTACAAGGGTCCCCCCCTCACCTGCCTCCAGCAGTCTCCATGGGTCTTCGGCTAAGGTCTGAGATCGAGCAGACCAGAGCAGAAGATCGCCGATAATACTGATCAGTGCTATGCCCTATGGGGACATGAAGTGTGAAAGAAAGTCCAAAATTGCTGCTTTTTTGTCACATCATATTCCAAAAATTAAGTTAAAAGTTTTATACACACAAATGTGGCATCAATAAAAAGTACAGATCACGGCGCAAAAAATGAGCCCTCAACACCACAGACTGAAAAATTAATGAAATAAAAAAGTTAATAAGGTCGTCAAAATTTAGGGATTTTAAACTTACTAATCTGGTTAAAACGTTTTTTAAAGCGGTACAATAATAGAAAAGTATGTACTAATGGGTATCATTTTAAACATATTGACCCACATAAGAAAACATGTCATTTTTAAAGTAAAGTGTACAGCGTGGAAACAAAACCTTCCAAAATTTGCTAAATTGCGGTTTTCTTTTCAATTTCACTACACAAACAGTATTTTTTGTTTGCACCATACATTTTATAGTAAAATGAGTGACAACTGGTCGCGCAAGAAAACAAGCCCTCATATGAGTCTGTGGATGGAAATATAAAAAAAAAAGTTATGATTTTTATAAGGCAAGGAGGAAAAAACGAAAATGCTAAAATAAAATTGGAGTCCTTAAGGCCGAAATGGGCTGAATCCTTTAGGGGTTAAACCGTAATGACCTTATGCATATGTAGAAAAATACCAAAAGTGCAGAACTGCATATTTTTTGGTCACTTTATATAACTTAAGAAAAAATTTTTTTTTTTTTTTTAAAGTAATCAAAAAGTCTCATCAAAACAAAAATAGTTCTGATAAAATGTACAGATCATTGCGTAAAAAATGAGCATTCACTCATCCCTAAATACGGTAAAACATAAGTTACAAAAGGTCAGAAGGACAATTTTAAACATACAAATTTTTGTACAAAAAGTTATACTTTTTAAAAGTAGTAAAACAAAATAAAACATTTCATTTGGGCATCGTAATCATATGGACCTACAGATAAAGATAATGACCCATATGTTTCAATCAGCCTGAAACCATAATTGCCTGTTTTTTTCCCATAGCAACCAATCACAACTCAACTTTCACTTTAAGATATGAAAGTTGAGTTGTGATTGGTTGCTGTGGGAAAAAACAGACAATTATGGTTTCAGGCAGATTGATATATCTCCCGTGTGTCATTTTTACTGAAATGTGTACTACGTAGAAGCGGAAGGCCCCAAATGTTACACAATAGTTGGGGGGGGGGGGGGGGGGTTCAATTTTGCCACACTTGTGTCGCTGAAGATTTTGTGGTGAAATGATTGATGTAAAATTGGTGGCTCAAAAAACAAGTCCTCACAGGTTTGTAGGTGGAAAGTTTAAAGTTATGATTTTCAAAAGGTGAGGAGGAAAACGAAAGTGTCTGTAGCATGCACTCCTGGCAGACAGCAGGGGCGCCGGGCAGAAGATCACGGGGGAGTCCCAGCAATTGGACCCCCGGCATCAGACAAGTTTTTTTGACTGACTTTTCCTTTAAGGAACAAAGCACAGCATTTTTAAAGGGGTACTCCACCCATAGACATTTTATCCCCTATCCAGGAAAGGGGATAAGATGTCCGATCATGGGGGTCCCGCCGCTGGGGACCCCTGCAGTATAGCATGCGGCACCCACCTGTTTCTGCTCCGGAAGCGCTGGAGGGTCTGGGTCCCGACCACCGGAACGGAAGTCTGTGACGTCTCGACACTGCCCCCGTGTGACGTCACGCCCCGTCCCCTCAATGCAAGTCAATGGGAGGGCGTGGCGGGGGCGGAGTCGTGACGTCACAGACTTTTGTTCCAGTGATCGGGACCCAGACCCTCCAGCGCTTCTGGAGCAGAAACAGGTGGGTGCCGCATGCTATACTGCAGGGGTCCCCAGCGGTGGGACCCCCGCGATCAGACATCTTATCCCCTATCCTTTGGATAGGGGATAAGATGTCTAGGGGTGGAGTACTCCTTTAATTAAGCAGATATTGGGCATCCAAGGATACCTAAACCAATAAAATTAAATGAACAGCACTTATTCAAGGGATTATCAGTTTTTTTTTCTCCTTAACGGCATATACATTTTATTGCTCACTGCTTGTACACCACACATAAGACTATATATTGCACATTTAGGGATATATACAAGAAAATAATCAGGCCAAGGAAGGAAAAATGCCATAAAACAAAAGACCCATTAATCACCTGAAAAACCCCACTATTCCAGTGCTACCACTGATCTTTCTTTCCTGTGCTGTGGCCAGTGATTGGGTGAATAGGTCACATGGGTAGCCATTAATGTAACACTTTGAACAAAGTCCATGGCGAGCACTTGCGCTGGAGCTGAAGGAGATCTACCAGGCATTTTTTTCCTAATCCCAGAAAATTTCTTATAAAACATTCTGAAAATAACATACCTTGACGATTGACTTCATTCTGAAGTAGTTCTTCCATGGGTTCTTCCTCTGCAATGTCTAATGGAGTGTCACCTTCACTATTCACAGCTCCCACATTTGCTCCTTGACTAATTAAATATCTGCAAGAAATAGAAGATCTTATAGTGAACCAGCCTTTAGTCTACACAACTCACTAACACCAAAATGGGCAACATATTGGGTATTTGCAATAGTGACATAAGATAAAATATGATGTAATGTTAAGCATTAGTACCACACACACTTCAAAGGGGTACTCCAGTGAGAAAAAAGAAAAATCATATCAACTGGATCCAGAAAGTCAAACAGATTTGTAAATGACTTCTATTAAAAAATCTTAACACTACCAGTACTTAGCTGCTGAAGTTCAGTTCTTTTCTTTCTGACCACAGTGCTCTCTGCTGACACCTGTCTCAGGAACTGTCCAGCAAACCTATCCTGTTCTGGACAGTTCCTGACATGGACAGAGGTGTCAGAGAGAAAAAACAACAACTTAACTTCAGCAGCTGATAAGTACTGGTAGGATTAAGATTTTTTTTTTAAATAAAAGTAATTTTCTGGAGTTAGTTGATATGAACAAAATAGTTTTTGACTGGAATACCCCTTTTAAGCTACCACCCATTTCTAGATTTACATAAATAAATTGAATAAAAATCATAGCATCTGTGTAATATGGTTCAAGTCCCACTTGGATACATTTGACCTGTAAGATTGACCAACTTACTCTGCTATGTCAACATATCCACAGGAAGAAGCAGCATGCAGTGGTATCCAGCCTTCATTATCTGGTTGGTTAATACTGGCCCCATTCTCCACAAGAAACTTCACCATCTCAAGGTTATCATCAATGCAAGCCTGATGTGAGAAAGACATGAATAAACTCAAGCCATCTAATAGCCATATGAAAACAATATGGGGGGAGGGGTGGGGAGATTAGCAGAGTATCAAACTAGCAAATATATCAAATTTTCTGATCTTTTGATGGAGCAGATGCTACTTTTCTGGGAGCACAAACAGTTAAAATGTTCTCCGCACAGAGAATACCTACAATTTTGTATTGAGCAACTTCCTTAGACGCTTGTACCTAAAGCTGCAGGACCCCCCTCATAAAAGTTAATTTCACTCAGTGGGCTGCTGGAAAACAGCTTTTAGTCACTGGCGGGGGCTTGTCAGTCATAATCACTAACCTCGCTGTAATGGAACTCAGTTTTCCATAAGCCGACAACCTAGCGAACAGTCGTGTGCTTTTATACAGCAGCCAATTTGACCAAGCAGATCATGGGGAAATGCTTTACCCTTTAACCAGGTCACCATCTTTCCCACTGCCACAAACAAGGGCTAGGGTAGTGGTCTCAAACTGTGGCCCTCCAGATGTTGCAAAACTTCAACTCTCAGCATGCCCGGACAGCCGTTGGCTGTCCGGGCATGCTGAGAGTTGAAGTTTTGCAACATCTGGAGGGCCACAGTTTGAGCCATCAGGGTTACGGCAACCCCTGTGCAGTCTTAGGGTGCATGCACACCACGTTTTTGCAATAAAGTTCCCATATCAGGTTTTTGATGAAAAATTGATTCCTCAAAACCTGACTAAAAGTGTGTACCTATATACGGTTGAAAAACGTATACTGTTTGAAAAATGATGTCCGGTTGCATCCGTTTTTTAAGAAAAAAAAATGTATACGTTTTTAACTTTTCACTCCATTTTGAATAAAGTTTCACTTGTTTGATTGAAATTCCAAGAAAAAAAACTGTGCAAAGTCAAAAGCCGTATGGTAAAAACCTGATGGAACTGTACGCACATACAGTTCTGTACGGTTCCCATTGACTCCCTTGTTTAAAAAAAAAAAAAATAAAATAAAAAAAAAAAAAAGAAACGTGGTAGGCTACAGTTTTGGATACGGGTAAAAAAACTGGACAAAACTGTATGAGATGCAAAACGGACTAAACCGGATGATGCATTTGACATACAGTTTACAATGTTAAGTCAATGCATACAGTTTTCTATACAGTTCCATACGGTTTTTAACTTGAAACCGTATACGGGAACTGTAGAACAAAAACGTGGTGTGCATGCACACTTAGGAACCTAGAAAGGACACAGGGACTATCTGCACACTTAAAGGGGTACTCCGGTGAAGTGTGCAGATAGTCTTTTTCTTTTAAATCAACTGGTGGCAGAAAGTTAAACATATTTGTAAATTACTACTATTAAAAAAATCTTAATCCTTCCTGTACTTAGCTGCTGAATACTACAGAGGAAATTCTTTTCTTTTTGGAATGCTCTCTGATGACATCATGAACACAGTTCTCTCTGCTGATGTTATTATAATAATAATAACGCTTTATTTATTGTTGCCCTTAGTGGGATTTGAACCCAAGTCCCCAGCACTGCAAGGCAGCAGTGCTAACCACTGAGCCACCATGCTGCCCTTAGCATACATCTGCTATGCATCATTGCTGACATCTCTGTCCATTTTTAGCAGAGAGCACTGTGCTCTTGATGTCATCAGTGTTCCAAAAAGAAAGGAATTTCCTCTGTAGAATTCAGCAGCTAATAAGTACTGGAAGGATTAAGATTTTTTTATAGAAGTAATTTACAAATATGTTTAACTTTCTGCCACCAGTTGATTTAAAAGAAAAAAGGTTTACACCGGAGTACCCCTTTAAGCAGCTAAAAGCTGCACTAACCTC
Source organism: Hyla sarda (assembly GCF_029499605.1). NCBI lineage: Eukaryota > Metazoa > Chordata > Amphibia > Anura > Hylidae > Hyla > Hyla sarda. The sequence goes on along the minus strand of NC_079192.1, from coordinate 260,035,424 downwards.
TTGTGTCATAGGGAAATGGATCATCATGTATTACTGAAAGGTTCTTTTTATGGAAGAGAATTTTAATACACTAAAAATGTACAATAATTATGTAAACTTGTAATGCCTTATAGGTGTCGTCTCCGCTCGCTTCTTCTGGCTTCCTCAGCTCCTCCAGACTGTTTGAAAGGAACAGAGGTTGTCAGGAAGAAGAAAGCAGCCGAAACTGGGTGTTACATTCATGGAGTATCTCGCTTTGGCTGCTTTCGGCTTTCCTGATGCTGCATGGAGCAAGCTGGGACAACCACTTAGATGACAATAAAAAGCCACCTCAGCTTTGTGGGCCTCTCTGGCCTGTTTGCAGATGACTGAGGTGGTCCAGAAGCCAAACCACTGAGGTTGTGCAATTTGCGTAACTCCAATTTACTTTAGTGGAAGTTGTGCAAACGGCATAGCACCAAAGACAAAGTTGTGTAATTCTGGTTTCCCAACCACCTCAGGCGATCGCAAACAGACCACAGGGGGGTCGGGAAGGAGAGATAAGCAGAATAAATCTTTAAAGGACAACTGCAGCGCAATATACACGTATCCCCTATCTACAAGATAGGGGATAAGTGTTTGATCGCGGGGGATCAGACTGCTGGGACCCCCCATGATCTCCTGTACGGGGCCGCGGCTCTCCCGCACAGGGGGCGTGCCTGCCGCAGCATGACGAATATATTATAATATATATTATAATATATAATCTATAATCTATAATATATATCTATATATATATCAACTGGCTCCGGAAATTTGTAAATTACTTCTATTAAAAAATCTTAATCCTTCCAATAGTTATTAGCTTCTGAAGTTTTCTGTCTAACTGCTCAATGATGATGTCACGTCCCGGGAGCTGTGCATGATGGGAGAATATCCCCATAGGAACTGCACAGCTCCCGGGACGTGAGTCATCAGAAAGCAGTTAGACAGAAAAAAACAACTCAACTTCAGAAGCTAATAACTATTGGAAGGATTAAGATTTAATAGAAGTACTTTACAAATCTGTTTAACTTTCCGGAGCCAGTTGATATATAAAAAAAAGTTTTGGCCTGGAATACCCCTTTATGGGTAAGTTCCCATCTGGCGTATATGCTGCGTATTCCTCGCTCACCATACACACAAGGCTTCTTGGCGGCAGCCCTATGTGTGTAGTGTGTTGTGTTTTGGAGGCGGAGCTGCACGTCAGTCACTCCGACACACTGCCCCGCCTCCAAAACTCACTGCACACATAGGGCTGCCGCCAGAAAGCATTGTGTGTATGGTGAGCGAGGAATACGCACATATTTCCCGCTGCTGCTGCAGATTTTGCACAGTGTAAAATACACTGCGTATAAGCCAGGTGGGAACATGCCCTTAATGGGAATTTGTCAGCTCCTATTTATGATAGGCGCTGAAGGCACCACCAGATAGGTGATAGGACAAGGATATTAAACATACCATGTTAGTGTTGATGGGTTTGCTATATTGTATAAAACGCTGAGTTCTTCCCCAGGAGGCAGGGACAAGCTACTTAAGTGTGGCTGTATCACCCTTTCTTGTCATGGTTGATTGGTGGACAGGGCAAGCAGGCCAGATGTGTTTGGGACCCACATCTAGCAGAAATGTATAGTATATCCTGTGTATAAGCTTTAAATATCCACATTCCAATACCTTTTTAGGTAGTGACAATTTTGTATTTTCATTGGTCAAATAAAGAATTAGAACTTCTTGGTTTAGTGAAATTCATTACATTTTTTCGGCACTTGTCAAGAAAGAATTGGGTATACCAGACAGGGGAGATTTCCCAAAACCTGTGTATAGGAAGACTAGTAGAGTAGCCCATAGCAACCAATTAGATTGTTTCCTTCATTTTTACAAAGGCCCTTGAAAAATAAAAAAAAAGCCACTGGATTGGTTGCAATGGGCAACTGCACCATTCTTCCCCTACACAGGTCTTTATAAATCTCCCCAATGACTACCCTACATTCCTGTGACCAGATCCAATTCAGTGTTTGGTGCATATTATACAACTCACATGGACTGTGCATATGGAGGTGTAAGTGTACCCTTAGAGACTGCCCTATGCAGCTCTGAATTTCTGGTTTACTATAGAGAGACCAGGACACTCCAATTAAGATACTCCTTATTCTCTCTTTTACGTATATCACTAAAATAACAGGTATTTTTTAACTGGTTTTCACATCCATCTAGGGCTGCCAGTAGTTTGGAGGACTCATTTGTACGGGCTGAATATTTACAACATATATCCTGTCCACAAACTTAGATTAGGGTGGGTTCACACTACGTTTTCTCCCATACGGGAGCGCATACGGCAGGGGGAGCTAAAACCTCGCGCTCCCGTATGCCTTCGTATGCGTTTCCGTATGTCATTCATTTCAATGAGCCGGCCGGAGTGAAACGTTTCACTCCGGCCGGCTCATTGAAGTGAATGACATACGGGAGCGCATACGAAGGCATACGGGAGCGCGAGGTTTTAGCTCCCCCTGCCGTATGTGCTCCCGTATGGGAGAAAACGTAGTGTGAACCCAGCCTTACACTGCTTTAGTGAAGACTACTCAATTCTAAGCTGCAGTCAACCAATCAGTGCACGGAGATTTAGCAGAACCATGTGGAGTAGTGGAGCGGTTGCCCATAACCAATCAGATTGCTCATTTGAAAAATATAAGGAGCAACATGATTGGTTGTTTTGGGTAAAGGTTTTTATAAATCTCCCCATTGGTGTAATACCTTCCAACCACTGTAAAGTGTTCCGAGTCTAAAAAACATTAGTGGATTGTACACTACCAATATCTTGTTCTTATTGTCCAACTCCTAGAATCTGACTGGTTGCTATAGGCATATTTTCTGCATGAAAAGCACATCTCACACACTAATGTCAATCATTTTTACTGCATCAGGTACTGAACCTACACATGACACTCTACAGGCCCAGTCACATGGTAATGACATGTTATAACCATATACATAGACAAAGAATCTGGCTTAACCGCATTCCAGCAATATGTAAACTTATAGAACTTCAACAAAAGCAAATGAGGTAAAAATCGTTTTTCCACACAAGCAACGAGTCACACTAAGGCCTCTTTCACACTATGAAATAGTTCCGTTTAGGAACTTCCGTCACAAGATCGGGGAAAACCGGCCGTTACAAAACCCCTGACGGCCGAGACTAAATCGCATTGCAGCCTATGGGGTTTTGTAACTGCCCGTTTGCACCCGTATATGCCCGTAATTCGTTACGGACGTGATACAGTGACGGGACATCGTGGCGGAAAAATTACAGCATGCAGAACCAGGAAATGAAAGACATTGCAGTTCAGCCAGTCACTGGCCGCATGGGGGTCCCACCTCAGCCAGCTAAGTATTGGGCCCCAGCACCAGAAAGTAGAGCACAGCGAACACCAGAGCAGTGATACCAGAGACTACAGGGACTGAGCGAGGGGCAAGTCGTTTCCCCAATCTGGAAGAAACCTAGCACATTTTCCTTGCTTAAAAGGGAAATTTCACCAGAAGATATTAACACATAAAAGACTGCCCCTGAAATGGAAAGAATGAGAAATAGTGCACCATGGAGGGGACCCTCAGGAGCTCAACAACAATAAAGCGTCCAAATATCACTTACTCCAAACATCTTTTGAAAGCACAGGTACACATAAAAGCCTAAATGGAGTTGGCAAAAATACACCTTAAGTAATTGTGTTGATAAGACAGAGGTTTATTCAGGACATAACAGAGCATAGAAGGAGCTTATTTGACCATTTTTGGGCAGACGATTGTGCCTTATTTGGCAATAATTCACTAAGTTCAAATAGTTAAAATATTCTTTTCACTAGTCACCATGTAGTGAGGAAAGTTACGCCATGACTTTGCATCAGGACTTAGGGGGGTCAACATCCCTAAAAATGTGCTGCTAATACTCTTACATTATGGGGTTTTTTCCACGATGAAACTTTATTGAATGGCTATCACTAGAGATGAGCGAACTTACAGTAAATACGATTCGTCACGAACTTCTCGGCTCGGCAGTTGATTACTTTTCCTGCATAAATTAGTTCAACCTTCAGGTGCTCCGGTGGGCTGGAAAAGGTGGATACATTCCTAGGAAAGAGTCTCCTAGGACTGTATCCACCTTTTCCAGCCTACGGAAGCACCTGAAAGCTGAACTAATTTATGCAGGGAAAGTCATCAGCTGCCGAGCCGAGAAGTTCGTGACGAATCGAATTTACTGTAAGTTCGCTCATCTCTAGCTATCACAGGACTGAATCCCAGTTTTTAGTATGATGTCCAACAGGACATCCAGTACATCTCCAAATGCGATTTCATGCAGATTTGCTTCATATACACATTTATAAATGCTGGACCTGCACCAACAATAATTCGTACAACTCTGCAGAATATGTTGGCGCTACATAGAGTGATAACTTGCACTGGCCCGTCCTCAAATTAATCTTTTGTATGTTTTAGGGGTGTTGGGAGGAAATTCATAGAAAAGACAAGGAAAATATACAAATTCCACGTAGATGTGGTTGGTTGATTTGGACCCAAGGCTCCAGAGCTGAAAGGTTAACCCTTGAGCCACTGTCCTGTTCCCTTTCCCCGTCTCTCCATTCACTTCTATGGAGTTACCACACAGCTGAAAAGGTGATGTGTCATGAGAAAATTACCTGTTGAAATCAAAGATTTCATGTTAAAGGAAATGAGTCATTTCTTTTTAACTATTACTTACATTATAATAAAAGAATGTTTTCAATTCTATGTAAGTGCAATTTGTTCAGGTCTCATTTTTTATTAATTGTTTAACAGGGGACTGCCATCTGTAATAGCATCTGGGTAGTGTTTCGCTCTATGGCAGCGGTCTCCAACCTGCGGACCTCCAGATGTTGCAAAACTACAACTCCCAGCATGCCTGGACAGCCGTTGGCTGTCCAGGCATGCTGGGAGTTGTAGTTTTGCAACATCTGGTGGTCCACAGGATGGAGACTGCTGCTCTATGGCATGCGCAGTTCACAGTATAACTGAAGTGCTGGAGAAAGCTTGGTAGAATATAGAAGTGATTCCCAAACAGAGTGCCTCCAGATGTTGTAAACTACAACTTCCAGCATGCCTGGACAGCCATTGGCAGCCTTTCGCTGTCCAGGCATGCTGAGGGTTATAGTTTTGCAACACCTGGAGGCACCCTGGTTGGGAAACACTGGTCTAGAAGATCCTGCAAAGACAGCTGTTGTGTTGAGAACTCTGCTGCCCCATAGGTTAGATTCCCAGCCACGTCTCCTCTTCATCACTCAGTTTTTGAGCCTGTAACGGAGGATGAGGTTTCCAGGCTCTTCTCCTCCGCGCGCCCCACTACCTGCTCTAGTGACCCCATGCCTTCCCACCTCATCCAGTCTCTCTCTCCTGCTATCAGCTGTCACCCAACTAAAATCTTTAACCTCTCCCTCTCTTCTGGGGTCTTTCCCTCCTCCTTCAAACACTATCATAACCCCACTATTGAAAAAAACATCTCTGGACCCGTCCTGTGCAGCCAACTATCGACCCGTCTCAAATCTCCCCTTTATCTCCAAACTCCTGGAACGCTTGGTCTACTCCCGCCTTATCCGTTATTTCTCCGAGAACTCTCTCCTTGACCCCTTACAGTCTGGTTTCCGCTCCCTTCACTCCACAGAAACGGCACTAACCAAAGTCACTATCGATCTTCTGACGGGCAAATCAAATGGCAATTCCTCTTTACTGATTCTCTTGGACCTCTCTGCGGCTTTTGACACTGTGGATCACCAACTCCTCCTCAGTATTCTCCGTTCCATCGGTCTCAAGGACTCTGCTCTCGCCTGGTTTTCCTGCTATCTCTCTGGCCGCTCCTTTAGCGTCTCATTTTCTGGCTCTACTTCTCCTCTTCCGCTTGCTGTCGGGGTTCCCCAGGGATCGGTCCTGGGTCCTCTACTCTTTTCACTCTACACATCCCCCATTGGAAAAACAAATCAGTAGATTTGGTTTCCAGTACCACCTCTATGCTGATGACACCCAACTCTATACCTCTTCCTCCAACATCACCCCTGCACTCCTACAGAATACCAGTGACTGTCTCTCTGCTGTCTGACATCATGTCCTCTTTATATCTGAAACTAAATCTTTCTAAAACAGAACTTCTTGTCTTTTCTCCATCAACTGATACTGTACCTAACCCTGACATTTCCATCTCGGTATGTGGGACTACCATAACTCCTGGGCAGCAGCCTCGCTGTCTTGGAGTTATACTTGACTCTGATCTGTCTTTCACTCCCCATATTCAGTCTCTTTCACGTTCTTGTCACCTGCATCTCAAAGACATTTCAAGAATCCGCCCGTTTCTCACTACTGAAACTGCTAAAACTCTCATTATTGCTTTGATTCACTCCCGCCTCGACTACTGTAACTCTTCACTAATAGGCCTTCCTTTCTCCAAACTCTCTCCTCTTCAGTCCATACTTAATGCCGCAGCCAGACTCATCTTCCTCTCCAGCCGCTACACCGACACCTCCTCCCTGTACCAGTCACTACACTGGTTACCAATTCAGTCCAGAATACAGTACAAAATCCTCAGTCACACACAAAGCTCTCCACAATGCTACTCCTCCCTACATCTCCTCTCTCATCTCCGTCTACCATCCTACACGTTCTCTCCGATCTGCTAATGATCTCACACTAACATCTTCTATTATCCGAACTTCTCACTCCCGTCTCCAAGACTTCACTCGTGCGGCACCGGTTCTCTGGAATGCTATCCCTCAATCCCTCAGACTCAACAACAACATCCATAGTTTCAAACGTGGCCTGAAAACACATCTCTTCAGACAGGCCTATAACATTCTTTAATTGGCCCCAACATATCCCCAACATATCCCCAACATATCCCCAACATATCCCCAACATATCCCCAACATATCCCCAACATATCCCCAACATATCCCCAACATATCCCCAACATATCCCCAACATATCCCCAACATATCCCCAACATATCCCCAACATATCCCCAACATATCCCCAACATATCCCCAACATATCCCCAACATATCCCCACACCTCGTTTGAATAGTTATTGTGTAATTTTATGTTTGATACTTGTCTTTGTTTGTACCCCATAATTGTAAGCGCTGCAGAATCTGTAGGCGCTATATAAATAAATAATGTAAAGGGAACAAAAACAGCACAGCAGTAGTTAAATAGCCAACTCTGCCCTCCCTTTGCAAACACTTACAAGGGTTGTGAGTTCCAAGTCAAAGCATAATATAGATGCATGTGTTAAAATGGCCACTCATGAAGATATCCTTTAGATCGCGCTTGACCAATCACAGGAACCAGCAGAGAAAAAGTGCATGATTAGCATACCCTTCCCCCGGCTCTGTGTCATGTGATCAAGACAGATTCGTCATACAAGTCAATGGGGCTGTGGGGTGTTTGACCACAGGGCCATGCACCTACCTCGAGGAACTTTCTAGGTCAGGGTCTGAACACTCAAAGTATTTCTGATTTATTTTTGACAGGTAAACTTAAAGGGTACCTCTCATCAAATAAACTTTTGATATATTTTAGATTAATGAATGTTGAATAACTTTCCAATAGCATGTTAATGAAAAATATGATTCTTTCTATTGTATTTTTCCCGATCAGTCCTGTCAGCAAGCATTTCTGACTCATGCTGGAGTCCTAAACACTCAGAGCTGCCAGCCTGCTTGTTCACAGCCAAACAGGCTGTGAACAAAGCAGGCTGGCAGCTCTGAGTGTTCTCCTTTGTGAACAAAGCTCGTAGTGTTTAGGACTCCAGCACGAGTCTGAAATGCTTGCAGCTCGTAGTGCTCGTAGTGTTTAGGACTCCAGCACGAGTCTGAAATGCTTGCTGCCAGGACTGGTAGGGAGACCCCTAGTGGTCATTTCTTCAAAGTGGAAAATTAAAAAGAAAGAAGCATATTTTTTAATAACATGCAATTGTAAAGTTATTCTGCATACATTAATCTATAATATATCAAAAGTTTTTTTGATGAGAGGTACCCTTTAAAAGGAAACCTGTCACAACGAAACACCATCCATCTGCAGAAGCATGATATAGAGCAGGGGGACTAGAGGAGATCGAGATATAGTTTTGTGGGACAACTTGTCCTTCATTCCCGTAAATCTCTACTCATTCTCGGATAAGTGTTCATGTGAGCGGTCCTGCCGATTGACAGCTGTGTGTATAAGTGTGCATATAAAGAGCTGTCAATCACCTACTTGACCACCCCTTGACTCCTCAGCCCACAATAAGCAAACTTAGTCAAGCAAGCAGTCACACAGTGATTGACAGCTCTCACTACACGCACACATCTGTGTGTACGCAAAGATTTAAATGGGTAAAGAAAAAAGTTATCCTGGAACTTTTCCCATTAAACTATATATCAATCTGCTCAGCCACAGACACACTATAACACGATTCCTACTGACTGGACTGTATTTCTGTGTTATAGCTTCCATTTAACTTATTTTTTCAAAAGGACAGCACAAGATCCCATTCAAAAAGTTATGGTTAGACTATTGATACTTTTTTAATTAATTACATTAGATCTTCCATTTACAACAGGGGTCTCAAACTCAAATTATCAGGAGGTAGCAGCTGGGTGAGGCTGGGCCGAATGCGCCCCTCACATACAATGACCCCATCATGCGCCCCTCATCATCCATCTACTTCTGGGGGTTCCCCCACAGTAGGTCGGCAGCAGGCTCCCCACAGTAGGTCGGCAGCAGGCTCCCCACAGTAGGTCGGCAGCAGGCTCCCCACAGTAGGTCGGCAGCAGGCTCCCCACAGTAGGTCGGCAGCAGGCTCCCCACAGTAGGTCGGCAGCAGGCACCCCACAGTAGGTAGCATTGTCACCCCCCCCTTCCCCCGACTCACACTCACACACACACACACACACACACACACACACACGCACACACACACACACGCACACACACGCACACACACGCACACACACACACACACACACGCGCGCGCGCGCACACATACCTGTCCTGCGCTGCTCTCTGGCGGCGGCCTGACAAGTGACGTCACCGACGTCCTCCTGTGCGGGTCTGCGGATCAGACTCGGGCCGGCCAACTGGAGACCGGGAGGAGGAGGGCGGGGTAAGTGAAGCCTTTCGGCATTTTGCGCTGCTTGCCTGAAGCAGGGCTAAATGCCTGAAGAAACCACCTGCTTGGCGCCCGGAACTGCTTGCCCCGGGCATCGGGCAATACATATCACACATCCCTGGTACAGGCCACAAACTTTCGTTCTGTAGCTTTTTGTTATGAGAAAAACGGAATACATTACACAATGATTTATATAGAATGCAGAAAGATTTTAAAGAAGCCACTAATTATAAAAATTTTATTAACAACAGAATTCAAAAGTTAAATATTTATGTAGGGTCAAGCCAAATTTGTATAAACCTATAGAAACATTTTTCCAGTTTGTAATGTAACGTTACTCCTTTTAGGTATCATATACATAGATGCCAGACATTAAAAAAAGTATGCTATGGAATCAGAAAAGGATCCCACCATACTGAAAACCAGCAAAGTCCAGACACATTGCCTCAAAAGGAATACACTCATTTGCTCTCAAGCATGCTGCTATATCAGATAGCACAAGAGCCAGGGTGTTGGATGACATCACTGCATGGAGGCTGTATAAACTTAGCTCTGACTATAGAAGGCTTGGGCTTCCCCAAACGTGAAGGATGCAGATAAAGTGACACATCAGCGACACTGTACCAAATCAAAAGGGGGAGGGTGGGGGGAATGTTCCTAAAGGGTGGAAATTTCACTCTACACAAAAAAAAATCACAAGACAAGAGGTACACTGCAAAATCAATGGCAATAAGCAATGGATTGTACAATACATTGTTCTATGACGGCTAACATGCTAAAAGTCTTAAACAGAGCTGTCAGCTGTCAGTCGTATAAGCTGAAAGGCTGAGGAAAAGAATTGACTGCAGCGGAGCTTCCAACCAAGAAGATCTGGGATTCAGGTGGTATAGTGGTTTCAATAGCTCGTTTATTGAAAACTTGGCAAAAATACAAATAAAACATAAATACATGTATCGACAGGTCGTGGCAAGACGCGTTTTGGGAGGGTAATCTCCCTTTATCAATTGCAGACAAGAAAGTTGTATAAGACGTATCACATACGACTTTCTTGTTTGCAATTGATAAAGGGAAATTACCTTCCCGAAACGCGTCTTGCCATGACCTGTCGTTTCATGTATTTTTGCTTTATTTGCATCTTTTACCAAGTTTTCAATAAACAAGCTATTGAAACTATACTACCCTATACCACCTGAATCCAGATCATCTTGGTTGGAAGCGCTGCTGCAGTAAATTTTTTTCTCCGCCTTTCAGTTAATCATGATTTAGGGCATATTTTTCTAGCTCCATAGTCCCTTCCAGTGTTGAGATAAGACATTTTGGTAATATGTAGATGAGGCTCTAAACTCCAGGAGGTGTTTCCCAGCACAAGAGCTCAGGTAAGTCTAGGCCCACGGTCACTATACTGCCTCTGTACCTGCTTGCATTTACCTACCCCCATTTGACAGTCACTAAATAAAAAAGACATTGGTTGGACTTACCTGTGCTCTTATTATGGTGAATAACACCCCCCTGTGGGGTTTTAAGTCTCATTTACATATTGACAAAATAATGAGTGCTGTAAAGGACTATGGAGCTATAAAAAGTTATGTCTGGAATCCTGGTGAGAAGCCCTATATATCCATATGCTTATTTACACCCATGTTTTCCTGCTCACTATGTCAAATGCTTGTGGTAGCCAAGGACATCCAAGGTTTTGGTATCAGGCAGACTGATCAATTTGGGCCTAAGCTTTTATTTCTCCTACTCCGCTAACACAGCATGTAGCATTTATGGTTATTAGTTATATTATGATAATAAGGGAGTGAAAATAAACAGGAAGCAGCGGAGAAGGTCGGAGGGGAGGGTTTAGTTGTTGCTTCAGACTATTACATAAGTTAACAGCGTGATACGTGATAACTGATTAGATGGAAGTGTGGAAATCCTTTCATCTTAGTTAAGCCACACAACGCATCATTTCCCTTTATTCACATGACATTTTACCCTAGACCAAGCTTAGCATAACTGGATGAAATACTTTCACCAGTAATATATGAAATAATAATAAATAAATAACCACCAAGCTAAATTTTTTATTTTATTATACTTTATTTTAACGCACATTTTATTTTTACCATTTATAAGTCCCACAAGGGTACTGATAGTGATCACTAGATCACTGCTGTAATACACTGCATTAGTATACTATTGCAATGACCATCACAAGCCTGGGGGCCTTCCCAAGATCACCGGCTGCCATGGATGAAGATCAGAGGGAAAGTGATGGCCAGAGCTGTGATGCAGGTGGTAAGCTGTGAAGGCACTCTTCACATTAGAGGTCATGAATTGACCAGAGCATTTACAGGGTTAAACTACCCAACTAAGTTTCTTCGTTATGGAAAGTTACACAGTAAGAGCTGGGCTATCATGCTAATGGCTGAGGTCCAACGATCCCTGCACAGTAGAAAACACGGCTGGCGGGCTAGAATAAGTACCCTTAAAAAGGTACTCCGCCCCCTAGCATCTTATACACTATCCACAGGATAGGGGATAAGATGTCAGATCGCTGGGGTCCCGATGCGGCACCCCGCTATCATTGCTGCATAGAGCACGCTCGCTCTGTGCATAATGACTGGCGATACAGGGGCTGGAGCATAATTACGTCACGGCTCCGCCCCTCGTGACTTCATGACCCACCCCCTCAATACAAGTCTATGGGAGGGGGCGAGGCGGCCATAACGAGCGCATGTTGGGTAGTGAGGAAGTCAAGGTCAGAAATCCCTTTCTGTAAATTAACCAAGCAGCAAAAAATACTTCCATACCCAACCCATACCCAACAGGTATCTTCCATTTTGCTCATCTTCTCTACTGCAGCCTGCAAGTGCTCACAGGCTCTGTCCTGTTAAGAATAAAACCTGTCAGAGGAGCTGCCCGACTGCTCAGTCTCCAGCCATGACCACAGTGATCTCTGCTGACCCAGTCTGCTGTCCATTTTAGGAACTGTCCAGAGCAGGAGAAAATCCCCAAAGCAAACATGCTGCTCTGGACAGTTCCTAAAATGGACAGCAGAAAGCACTGTTGTCGTAACACCAGAGAATCCAAATAGAAAAGCATTTTCTCTGTAGTATACAGCCCATAAAATGTATTGGAAGGACTAAATATATTTTTTAATATAAGTAATTTACAAATGTTTAACTTTCTGGCACCAGTTGATAAAGAAGTTTTCCATGGGAGTACCCCTTTAAGGTTATTTCACATGGGGGAATGTCCACATAGAAAATCTCTGAGTAGACATCCCTGTGACAGCGGAGCACTGGCAGAACATGCTGGCGCTAGGAAAGCTTGGAAATGAGAAGTCTCAGACGGCAATGCATTTCCATGGAGTCCGCAGAAAGAAAGAATAGACCTGATTATTCTTTCTGCAGAAACCTTCTGCGCGGAAATAATGCTATGTAAACAGTGCAGCAGCATCCCAATGAAATCAATGGGACTCTGCTGCTGGTGAATTCTTGTGAACATAGTAGGGTGGTTTTATACACAGTATTTTAGGGAAAAAATGTTCCATCCAGGTCAAAGTGAAATATAAAACACACTACTAAAATTCATGTGTTTTCTGTGTTATTTAAAAAAAAAATATACACATATACATACATATACACACACACACACACACACACACACACACATATACACAAAAAAAAATCTTTAAAAAAACTAAAACATATGAAGTTCATGGCGTTTCTTACCCAATGACAGCGTAAGAGGTTAACATGAACCTATTTATTGCTCTCACAGTTGTTGGGCTGAAATTTCTTCAGCTGAGTGGATACATGTGGATAAACAGGAGAGACAGGTTTGATATGTCCAATCCCATCGGCTAACTTCCATCAAACAACAATTGTGTACTATACTGGAATGAAGGAAAAACTAAAAATAGTGCCAGTAAGAGCCATCTTGGCACATATCACCACAGCACTTAATTTGCAGTGTGTGATCAGAGTTCATCGCCTTGTATATAACCAGATTCGTGATTCAAGTTGGTTAAAAAAAAACATTGAAGAAGATCTTTGAACTATGTCAATACATGCACCAGTACTGGCCACAGAAGGTGCAGAGAGCTGCACGAGACGGCCGTCACCCTGTTTGCATCTTCAACCACATGTCAGGATATTGTTCATGGACCGGCTCCAGTAGAAGGAGGAAGGTAAACTTCATGTATTTAACATTTTTCACACATATATATATATATATATATATATAGCAACGTTTCAACCTACACAATGAGGCCTTTTTCATGCTTGAAAAAGACCTTATTGAGTAGGTTGAAACGTTGCTATACATCTTGGGTGAATAAAAATCACTATCTTGGATCGCTGGAGTCCCGTCCTGTTATTTGGATATTGCATGAATTGGGACTACTTGGTCGAGTTCAACATAGGACTGAGCACCCGCCTGGATCCTGGAATCCCACAAAGTGCCACACATATATCTCTTTTATATAACCTGTACTTTCATATTGCCAAGGGCTGCTGAACAATTGTTTGTTAGTACAGCAGGCCCACAGTGCACTACAGGGGAAGTTTATCAATGTAACTGCACCAGTTCCACAAGGTGTTAATCTTCAGACTACACATAAGGAAACATTGTGAATGTGACTAAGGTTGTTACTGTACATTCAAGTTTAGCCCTTGAATTGCCCTAAAAGCTGAAAATTAAGGTAGAATTTTCTCGTCCTCCCAACAAGTTATATACATTTCCATAAATAAGGCCAAGCTGCAATACCTGACAATGCCATTGTTGATACAGTAAAATCTGCACCCCCCTGAAGCGGCCCCAGCACAGAAGAAGATGACGGCTGTTTAAACAGATCACGAATCTGGTTATATACAAGGTGAGAGTTGTAGTTTTGCAACATCTGGAAGGACGTCGTTTGGAGGGCAACAGTTTGGAGACCTCCAGATGTTGCGAAACTACAACACAGTTGTTGGGTTTGGTATCAGGACACCCCCACCCCCAGGCACAGGCACAGGGTGCCTGCTGAATGATCCTTAAGTACCAGGGAGCATGGGCGTACCTGTACGCCCTTCATCCCCATTCGGACCAGGCGTTTTTAATTTGCAGAAGACTGCATATGGGTTTCCGCCTAGCATTCTCCTAGCCCTCTCATAGGGAGCACATGGTAAGTGTTTACACTGGTGTGGTTCTCTGTGGCGGTCATTGTTGTTGTGATGCTTTGTCTGTTGGGTGGTCCGAAGTTGGGGGCTTTGTCGGGCAGCAGTGGGGCTGCCTGGCCACTGGGTCATTCCCCTTATGGGCTCGGTGTTGCAGAAGCAGTGGTTGCCGCCCAGCACTATGCCAGTGTTAGGTAAGCGACCCACTCTGAATAGGTGGCCTTGACGTGACGAGTGGGCTTGTACTTTTTGATCAAAATGTATACTAACTACCTGTTAGTTTTTGAAATTATGCTGAGAAGCAAATAGATCAAAATACAATGGATGTTTCTCTATTTTTTGTTGTACACTTTAAAGGGGATAGGATAGGGGATAGATGTCAGATCGCCACGGTCCCGCTGCTGGGGATCCCCGGGATCCCCGCGAGTTCGCTCTGTGCGTGATGACGGGCGATACAGGGGACGGAGCAGCGTGAAGTCATGGTTCTGCCCCTCGTGACATCACAGCCCGTCCCCTTAATGCAAGTCTATGGCTGGGGGCGTGACGACCGCAACGCCCCCTCCCATAGACTTGTATTGAAAGGGGCGGGCCGTGACTTCATAAGGGGCGGAGCCGTGACGTAACGATGCTCCGGCCCCTGTATTGCCCGTCATTACGCGCAGAGCGAACTTGCTCTGTGCTGTAATGATAGCGCGGTGCCGCAGCGGGAATCCCGGGGTCCCCAGCAGCGGGACCGTGGCGATCTGACATCTTATCCCCTATCCTTTAGATAGGAGATAAGATGTCTAGGGGCGGAGTACCCCCTTTAAAGCATTACTTTAATTTGAAAAAACTTTAGACCTGTAGTCCAGATGTGTCCAATGTTTAGATCGCTCTGGTTCTCAGTAGTGGGACTTGTTGTCATTGTGAGTTAACTGGGTGAATTGCAATGACCTGACTCAAGATCAGACTCCTTAACTCCCTAGATTACAATGGAATGAAAGACTGAACTGGCGGCGGTAGGGGTCGGGGTTCCTGTCTTGGTACTCTGTTCGCTCGACAATTAAGTGGCGTGCATATATATATTGTGGAGCGCAGCAAAGGGTGAGCCCATATGGCTGCAGGCACCATGAGCACCCCAGGTAATATTTATTAACAGCTATATATTTTGTACTTTTCAAATGATTTCTTGCACGTTGCTCTATTAGTTGTACTTATACTTTGTTCTCTATTGTTCTTATACTAACCATCTAAAGACTGCCTTATGGGTACACCGGTGGATTTGGGGTACAGGGATGTGGAAATCCTATAGCCCGACGCCCGGGACAAGTAGTTTTGGGCGCCGGGCAGGTGAATTGTTTATAGATTTAGCCCTGTATCGGGCGAGCAGGGACAGACAGACTTCCCACTTATTTTTCTTTAATGTCGGTGTGAGGCGCAGGAGCCGATGGAAGTCTACACCTCACACCGGGCTCAGAGTGTATGGAGGGGGCAGCGGCCTCCAGCTGACTGCAGAGCCCCCTTATCTCCCCTCCCGGAGGATGGACGCAGTTCAGAAGACACAGCAGGGTGAGAGAGGACGTAGACAGCTCCGTGCACAGCTCCATCCCCCACACACAGCTCTATCCCTCCCTCTCCCCTGCTCTGTCTAGACAGGACCTAATCCACCACGGGGCGGTTGCCAGTTTGCACGGGGAAAACACAGAGCAGGGGGGAGGGGAGAGAGGAGAGGACGGAAATCTCACCTCACACTAGCCGGGACTACAGCTCTGATGTCCACTCATGGCGGCTCAGGTGAGGAGACCGAGAATACGGGCGGCGGCAGGAAGGGTGGTTGTATATGTATGGTGTGAGTGTATGTGTGATATGTGTATGTAATGTATGGATGGGGGGGGGGGTATGTATGATGTATATCAGTGTTACCCAACCAGGGTGCCTCCAGCTGTTGCAAAACTACAACTCCCAGCATGCCCTGGGCATGCTGGGAGTTGTAGTTTTGCAACAGCTGGAGGCACCCTGGTTGGGAAACACTGGTGGATATGTATGGTGTGAGTGTATGTGTGTATAATGTCTAAGTGTGATGTGTATGTATGTAATGTATGATGTGGGGTGGGCAGCGGCAGGTGTATGTATGATGTGTGCATATGTATGGTGTATATGTAGGGTGTGTGTGATGTGTGTATGTAATGTATGATGTGTGCATATGTATGGTGTATATGTAGGGTGTGAGTGTATGTGTGTATGTAATGTATGATTTGGGGGGGGGGGCAGTGGCGGGTGTGTGTATGTATATGGTGGCATTGGTTGGTGCATGTAGGATATGTGTATGCATAAATGTTTTGTATAGGAGCAGACGGGCATTAGGGCAGTTGTGCCATCTAATTTTATTTATTTTTAGTGGCCCCCGCACTAAATTTCACCCCCAGAATCCCGCCCCCTTCATACTCACCCGCCAACCAAGAGCCCCACGGATGCACGCAAACACGCCCGAACCAAAACTACAACTCCCAGCATGGTGGACCATAACCTAAACTGTAGAACTATAAAGTGCAACATGCTGGGAGTTGTAGTTTTGGTTTGTGTCAGCTGCAGAGCCATAGTCTGTGTCAAGGAATACTGGGAATTACAGTTAGTAACTACAACACCCAGCATGCCCTGATGCAGCCTATAGCTCTGCAGCTGACCCGAATCAAAACTACAACTCCCAGCATGTTGGACCATAACCTAAACTGTAGAACTATAAAGTGCAACATGCTGGGAGTTGTAGTTTTGATTCGGGTCAGCTGCAGAGCTATAGGCTGCATCAGGGCATGCTGGGTGTTGTAGTTACTAACTGTAATTCCCAGTATTCCTTGACACAGACTATGGCTCTGCAGCTGACACAAACCAAAACTACAACTCCCAGCATGTTACACAATAACCTTAACTGCACTATACAGTGCAACATGCTGCAACACCCACACAACCATAGGCTGTATCAGGGCATGCTGGGAGTTGTAGTTATCTAGTAACTAAATGCAACTTCCAGCATTTTCTGACACAAAATGCAGCACAAACTGGAGAAGCAGAACCCCCCCCCCCCCCAGTAACACATAAGTCCCTATTGAGACTGAAAAAAAGTGATTAAAATATTTTAAAAAGTGCGTATATATGTGAATAAGCCCCTTTCCTAATAAAAGTTTCCAATTTTCTTTAAATAAAAATAATGTACAAAAATAAACATAAGTGGTATCGCTGCATGTGGAAATGTCCAGACTATTAAAATATAATGTTAATTAAACCGTAAGGTGAACGGTGTAAATGTAAATAATAGTCCAGAATTGCTCATTTTTGGTCACTTCATATGAGAAATTTTTTATAAGGTGATCAAAAAGTTACATCTAGACTTCTCTGGCCTTGCCTCGGGTGTAAAAGGAGCTACAGCTCTCCTGCCTCTAATATCCTGGCATGCTGCGATCACCTATTAACCCATTAGATCATCACTGTCAGCAGTGTCTAAAGGGATCTTATATCCATCCCTGGTGGCCTAGTGGGGGGGGGGGGGGGGGGATCAGACTATTTTGGTGGAAATTATTTTATCTGCCAGGAAAGTGGATTTTCTTGAGGGACAAGTAGATTGTGTTCAGCTTTAGTCCCTTGGACAAGTAGTTTTTTTTTTTATTTCCACACCCCTGGGGTATATATATTTTTAGGGGTTAGGGGTCTCTTTTGTCCTTGTCTATAGTGTATTTTGTGCAATGATGTAATAAAGATAAATTTTGTATTCTATATCAGTCTATGAATTTTTTTTATGGATGGCATTTATAGGGATGTGATTAGATTTTTTTGTCTATATATATAGGCTTGTTTTCCCATAGAAGAGTAGGTTATAATAATTAGGTAGTGGAGCACGCCAGTGTACTTTAACCAGTTATAACTCAGAGGCCCGGTTTGATCTTAACTTTTGACATGTCTGGATGATATATGAAAAGTTTATGTAAATGACACTAACACACTAAGCGGAGGACCCATACTGATGTACTGAGTAACTGCTGCTACATATAGATTGTGTAACCAGCAGGATCAATGATCACTATGACTACTGCCCCTGCCTTCCAGCAACTAGCCACACATAGTGAGGAAGACTTAAAGGGGTACTCCCCCCTCTAGACATCTTATCCCTTATCCAAAGGATCGGGGATAAGACGTCTGATCGCCGCAGTCCCGCTGCTGGGGACCCCCATAATATAGCATGCGGCACCCACTTGTTTCTTGTCCAGAAGCACTGCAGGGTCTGGGTCGCCCCCTCCCATAGACTTGCATTGAGGGGACGGGGCGTGACGTCACACAGGGGCGGAGTCATGACGTTACGGACTTCTGTTCCCCTGGTCGCAACCCTGACCCTCCAGCGCTTCCGGACAAGAAACAGGTGGGTGCCGCATGCTATATTGCGGGGGTCCACAGCGGCAGCACCCCTGCGATTAGACATCTTATCCCCTATCCTTTGGATAGGGGATAAGATGTCTAGGGGTGGAGTACCCCTTTAAGAAAAACAGTCTGATGCCCACAACAACCAGACACAGGCCATCTTTCATTTTTCAGAGCACAATTGTTATGGCAGAGTTTCTCTTAAACAGTTTTATAAATCTTACCCCATGCAAGTAGTATGCTTACTATGGAAAAGTTAGAGCTGTAACCTGTGAACAGTCCTAAGTAACCTATAACAAAGTCACAATATGGGGGGGGGGGGTTAACAATGATTCCTATGGTTCTTCGGAACCAAACTGCTCCGTTTGGTGCTGCAAGTTTAGTGGAGCTGCAAGGGGTTTTAGATTTAACACCTGGAATATGGACAGCTAAATAAAGGTACAATTTAGCTGTCTGTATGAGGCATAAGGTTAGCGCTATGTTACAGCGATGTAGTAGAAAGTTGACCATGAATGGTGACTGAAATATTTCCCTTGATTTGCAAGGGGGAAAAAAAAGGTAGGCAAACCTTGCAAAAGTTTTAAAACGCGTACGTTTTTAATGGCCACAAGTTTACTTACAATTTCCATGGACATTGGCGGAAGTTACTTCACCATAGAATTTGTTTCTTTCATCTGCCATAACATTAACCCCTTAACGACGCAGGACGTATATTTACATCCTGCGCCGGCTCCCGCGATATGAAGAGGGATCGCGCCGCGATCCCGCATCATATCGCGTCGGTCCCGGCGCTAATCAACGGCCGGGACCCGCGGCTAATACCACACATCGCCGATCGCGGCGATGTGCGGTATTAACCCTTTAGAAGCGGCGGTCAAAGCTGACTGCCGCTTCTAAAGTGAAACTGAAAGTATCCCGGCTGCTCAGTCGGGCTGTTCGGGACCGCCGCGGTGAAATCGCGGCGTCCCGAACAACTGATCGGACACCGGGAGGGCTCTTACCTGCCTCCTCGGTGTCCGATCGACGAATGACTGCTCCGTGCCCGAGATCCAGGCAGGAGCAGTCAAGCGCCGATAATGCTGATCACAGGCGTGTTAATACACGCCAGTGATCAGCATAGGAGATCAGTGTGTGCAGTGTTATAGGTCCCTATGGGACCTATAACACTGCAAAAAAAAATGTAAAAAAAAAAAAGTGTTAATAAAGGTCATTTAACCCCTTCCCTAATAAAAGTTTGAATCACCCCCCTTTTCCCATAAAAAAAATAAAACAGTGTAAAAAATAAATAAAATAAACATATGTGGTATCGCCGCGTGCGTAAATGTCCGAACTATAAAAATATATCATTAATTAAGCCGTACGGTCAATGGCGTACGCGCAAAAAAATTCCAAAGTCCAAAAAAGGGTATTTTGGTAACTTTTTATAACATTAAAAAATGAATAAAAAGTGATCAAAAAGTCCGATCAAAACAAAAATCATGCCGATAAAAACTTCAGATCACGGCGCAAAAAATGAGTCCTCATACCGCCCTGTACGTGGAAAAATAAAAAAGTTATAGGGGTCAGAAGATGACATTTTTAAACGTATAAATTTTCCTGCATGTAGTTATGATTTTTTCCAGAAGTGCGACAAAATCAAACCTATATAAGTAGGGTATCATTTTAACCGTATGGACCTACAGAATAATGATAAGGTGTAATTTTTACCGAAATATGTACTGCGTAGAAACAGAAGCCCCCAAAAGTTACAAAATGGCGGGTTTTTTTTTTCTATTTTGTCGCACAATGATTTTTTTTCCGTTTCGCCGTGCATTTTTGGGTAAATGACTAATGTCACTGCAAAGTAGAATTGGCGACGCAAAAAATAAGCCATAATATGGATTTTAAGGTGGAAAATTGAAAGGGTTATGATTTTTAAAAGGTAAGGAGGAAAAAACGAAAGTGCAAAAACGGAAAAACCCTGAGTCCTTAAGGGGTTAAAGGGCTGTCTAGGAATTTAACCCCCACAAATGGGTACCCTGCTGTAGAACACTAACATTATCCCCAGGCTGTCGGCATATAAAACAAACTTCAGTGTAATGTAATGTACTGAGTCTCTGCCAAGGCAGAACATTCAGCAGCTGGCAGACCATACCAGGGGACAGAGGAAGCAATAATGGGGCATAGGGCGGTGGCAGGCTAGTCTAAGGTTTTATATGCCGGTAGCATGGGGACAAAAATAAATAAAAGTTGTACAGCACAGTATCCCTTTTAACCTTTAACCCCTTAAGGACCAAGCCCATTTTGACCTTAAGGACCAGACCAATTTTATTTTAGCATTTTCGTTTTTTCCTCCTCGCCTTCCAAAAATCCTAACTTTTAAATTTTCATCCACAGACTAGTATGAGGGCTTGTTTTTTTGCACGACCAGTTGTCCTTTGTAATGACATCACTCACTTTACCATAAAATGTATGGCGCAATCAAAAAAATACTATTTGTGTGGGGAAATTTAAAAGAAAATAGCAATTTAGTTAATTTTGGAAGGCTTTGTTTTCACGCCGAACAATTTATGGTAAAAATGACGTGTTCTTTATTCTGTGGGTCAATACGATAAAAAATGATATCCATGATTACATACTTTATTATTGTTGCGCTTTAAAAAAAAAATATTAAATAAAAATTGCAAATTTTTTAACCGTGTGTCTAAAATCCCTCTATTTTGACGACCTATAACTTTTTAATTTTTCCGTATAAGCGGCAGTATGTGGGCTCATTTTTTGCACCATGATCTGTACTTTTTATTGATACCACGTGAATATAAAACTTAAAATTATTATTTTTTAAATAAAAATGTGACAAAAAAAAAAAAAGCAGCATTTCTGACATTTTACATTCACCGTACGGGATCATTAACATTATTTTAATAGTTCATACATTTACGCACGCGGCAATGCCAAATATTTTTATAATTTTTTAATTTATTTTTATTATTTTATTTTATTTACACTTTTTATGTCCCCATTGGGGACAATTCATAGCAATCATCTGATTGCTAATACTGTTAAGTGCCATGTATAGGGCATAGCACTGATCAGTATTATCGGCGATCTTCTGCTCTGGCCTGCTGGAAGGGGACCTCCATCCGCCATGTTAGCTGATCTGATCCCCTATCAGATCAGCATAAAATGTAGCCGCACTGCCGCAGATGGCGTGATCTATATTGATCACGGCATCTGAGGGGTTAATGGCAGACATATGCACGATCGCGGATGTCGGCCATTACTGGTGGGTCCCTGACTGCTTTCAGCAGACGGGACCTGCCGCACATGACCAGAGCATCGCTCCGATGCTGGCGGTCATGTACATTTACATCCTTGGTTGTTAAGGGTTTAAGAATGTAACTATTTTTGGGGCCTAATGGACAAGGGGTTGAGAGTTGAAATAAATTTACGATTAAGCACCTAGGTGCGAAACACGTCTACTACCCTCTGTGTGTGATTTCTGTTGGAATATCATAATAAAAGCAAGATTTTACCTGCACACCTTGTGCTGGACGATCCTTTCACACTTGTGTGTGCAACAAGTTGATGGCGGGACCGATGCGTCCCTACGCAGGTGATCCAGAAATTGGTTGGGATAGAGCGGAGCAAACACTATGCATTATTGAAATAAATCTATGGTGCCAAAAAAGTATAAGTGTGTATTCACACGTACAGTATCCTGTGCATATTTGAATAAGTGTTCAATTATGTTGTTTACTTCGAAATTTGCAGCATTAAATATGGGCCGGATACTGTACATGTAAATATATTTTCTACAGCTACTTACTAATATAATACATAGTGCAGAGATTTTCCAATTCAGCTGTGCTGTCTAGCTTGTAGCTGGGACATCACACTCAAAGCAGTCTGATCTGCCTCAGCTCTCCCTCCCCTCCTGTCTGCTTAGGACAAGACCTGTGATGTTTAGAGGGGAGCTCCTATTACTGCTTATTAGATTTTAAGGAAGCCTCTCAGTCACAGTTGTTTCTGCCAGAATAGGCTCACTGCTGTCATATGAGAAAGACTTCCTGCTGCCTCAAAAACTAATGAGCAGTAAATATAAGCTACACACACACACACACCACCCCCCCCCCCACCCCCCTCTGGTCTCATCCTAGAAACATAGAATGTGTCGGCAGATAAGAACCATTTGGCCCATTTAGTCTGCCCAATAATCTGAATCCTATCAATAGTCCCTGGCCCTATCTTATATGAAGGATAGCCTTATGATTATCCCATGCTTGTTTAAACTCCTTCACTGTATTTGCAGCGAGCACTTCTGCAGGAAGACTATTCCATGCATCCACTACTCTCTCAGTAAAGTAATACTTCCTGATATTACTGCAGAAACCTTTGTCCCTGTAATTTAAAAATATGTCCTCTTGTGGTAGTTTTTCTTCTTTTAAATATGATCTCCTCCTTTACCGTGTTGATTCCCTTTATGTATTTAAAAGTCTCTATCATATCCCCTCTGTCTCTTCTTTCTTCCAAGCTATACATGTTAAGGTCCTTTAACCTTTCCTGGTAAGTTTTATCCTGCAATCAATGTACTAGTTTAGTATCTACTTTGAACTCTCTCTAGAGTATCTATATCCTTCTGGAGATACGGCCTCCAGTACTGCGCACAATACTCCAAATGAGGTCTCACCAGTCTTCTGTACAGCGGCATGAGCACTTTTTTTCTACTGCTTATACCTCTCCCTATACATCCAAGCATTCTGTTAGCATTTCCTGCTGCTCTATTACCTTGTCTTCCTACCTTTAAGTCTTCTGAAATAATTACTCCTAAATCAATTTCCCCAGATACTGAGGTCAGGACTGTGTCAAATAATCTATATTCTGCCTGAGTGTTTTTATGCCCCAGGTGCATTATCTTGCACTTATCCACATTAAATTTCAGTTGCCAGAGTTCTGACCATTCTTCTAGTTTGCCTAAATCCTTTTCCATTTGGCGGATCCCTCCAGGAACATCAACCCTGTTACATATCTTTGTGTCATCAGCAAAAAGACATACCTTACCATCGAGACCTTCTGTAATATCACTAATTAAGATATTAAACAATATTGGTCCCAGTACAGATCCCTGAGGTCCCCACTGGTGACAAGACCTTGCTCTGAATATTCTCCATTGACTAAAACCCTCTGTTACTCAGCCACTGCCTAATCCACTCAACAATATGGGAGTCCAAGCTCAATGACTGTAGTTCATTGATAAGTCTTCTATGTGGGACAGTGTCAAAAGCCTAACTAAAATCTAGATATGTGATGTCTACTGCCCCTCCTCCATCTATTATTTTAGTCACCCAGTCAAAAAAATCAATAAGATTTGTTTGACATGATCTCCCTGAAGTAAACCCATGTTGTTTTTCATCTTGCAATCCATGGGATTTTAGATGTTCCACAATCCTATACTTTAGTAGGGTTTCCATTAATTTCCCCACTATTGAGCAGGGACGTCAACTCTGCATTCATGAAAGTATGAGATGATGTCAAGGCTACAAAAGGAAAGAGCTAATAATGGAAGATCTGTGCAGTGTGGCTAATATTACATTAGTAAGTTGCTTTATTATACTTTGACACTATACACATGTTTCTTTTGCCCGACAACCCGTTTAATGCTTTTTAAGATGCATAACTTCATTGTTTCAATAAAATAGCTGTATGAGAATGATAAAAAGCAAAGAAGTTGTCCCACAGCACTCCAAGATGGTGGATAACAAAGTGTTTATTGCCTCATGGTAGGATACAACGTTTCGACCGTCACCACGGTCTTTTTCAAGCATCATGAGAATGTATGAGAATGATATCTTGTTTTGAAAAGCTGTATTTTGTACTGGCTCTTATGGGGTACATAAAAAAAAAAGTTGACTTTTCTAATTTTTCTGACACCATTCACCATGCAGAATAAATAACACGTTAACGTTATTGTGCAGATCAATACAAATACAACGTGTGATAACAAGTTTATGTTTTAGGGTGCGTTCACACGGAGTAAATGAAGAGTAATTCACGCCGAAAAATTTACAGGTGGAAAAAATATTTATTTTTGCGTGAAAATCGCTGGAAATCCGCACGCAATTCGCGTGCAATTTGCACGGAATTGCGTGCAGAATTGCGGGAGAAAGAAATGAAGGGTTTTTCAGCCATTTCCGTGCAAATTTTTTTTTTTTACCATTGACTTCAATTGATTTCTGCTAGCGGATTCCGCTTGAAGAATGAACATGTTCTTTCTTCAAGCGGAACAGAATTCAACGTCGGAATTCCGCTAGCAGAATTTCCGCAGTGTGAACAGGACAGCGGAAATAACATTGAAGTCAATGGGCAGAGGAGACGTGAATTAATTTAGAGCAGAGAATTCATGAGGAATTACTCTGTGTGAACGCACCCGTAAAGGCACTCTCCACTCTGCATTGAGACCCCTTCTCCTCCGCTATGAAATGTCTAGATGGAGCTCCATTCTTAAGCGGAGCATGCTCATCACAGGGAAGGAGGGTGTTACAATGAGTGTGACAGACTGATGTCACAGTGCACTCAGTGCTTGGAAACGCCTCAATGTGCACCAAGCTCCTTGATTGGCATATACAGAAAATAGGGAATATTGCAGGAATTAAAGGGGTATTCCAGCTTTATACATCTTATCCCAGTGTGACGTCACCAGGGGGCATGGCCGTGCCGTCATGTACCGTCTGAGGCGGCGCCCGGCACAGAATTCTGGGGGCTGAACTGAGATCGCAGGGGTCCCCAGCAGAGGGACCCCTGCGATCATACATCTTATCCCCTATACTTTGCATAGAGGATAAGATGTATAAAGCCAGAATACCCCTTTAAGGCATCGATCTTCAAACTGTGAAGACCATTGTTATCAGGTACCTGGTTGTTCTCAACCATGTCAGTGTCAGTGGTGCACATAGTAGTCAGACCAGAGTTCATCTGCATATCGCAAGACTGCTATATCTTGAGAAAAGCTTAATGGATTGGGGGGGGGGGGGGGGGAAGAAATACATTGTTTTATGCAAGATCCATGACTGCTTGTATACAGAGGTTAGTGGGGGGTTGATCCATCTACCAGTCCACCTTTAATGTAAATCTTATTTACTATAAACTAACAAGTTCTATGAACAAGCCCGGTCACTCCTTCTACAAAGACTACAGTAGGGTGCAGAACAGTTTCAAGAAGTACTGAACCACAAACTTGTGAAATATGGCTGACGTTACCTTTTCCTTTTTTTTTTTTTCTTTACTTTGACTGACCCAAAACTTTAGTATTCCCATGCAAAGAGAACAGACTGAAAAACTGGTAGATAGCACGATTTACTAGTATTTAAAAAAAAATGAACAAAAAAAAAAAGAAATTGCTAACTTACTTAAAAAAAAAATAAATAAATTATATATATCTATCTATCTTCAACGAAAGTTGAAGATAAGCGGTCGCGCCCCCTTCCCATAGACTTTCGATCAGGGGGCGGGCGTGAAGTCACAAGGGGGCGGAGTAATGAACCTCCGGGCGGTGCGAGCGGAGCTCCGGAAGGCAGGGCAGCGGACAACCCCTTTAATGACCAGGCTCTAATAACTTTAGAATGCTTTTTCTGAGCAGAGCAATTCTGAGAGTTTTTTCATGACATACTGTACTTTATAACTGGTGCATTTTTGTTGACATGCATTTTTTGCGAGAAACTCCAAAATATTGTGAAAAACGGGAAAATTTCTGGCATTTATTTTTTATGGTGTACACTGTGCGGTAAAAGTGATGTTATATTTATTCTGTGGGTCAGTACGATTATGGAGATTTTATATAGCTTTCTATGTTCTTTTCCTTTTCTGAGCAAAATTCTTTTTCCAACAGCTGTAACTTATTTTTCGTCTGACGCCATTGAGTAAGGGCTTATTTTTTGCGGGATGAGCTGTACTTTTCATTGGCATCAATTTTGCAATACGTGCCACTTTCTGATCTTTTTTTTATTCCGCTATTTGTACCAAAATTGGCAAATTGTTTTTTTTTATTTATTTTTTATGGCATTCACCGTACGGGATCATTTACATTATAGTACACGTCATTACAGATGTGGCAATACCTATTATGTATAGGATTTGTTTGTTTTTTTAAGCTTTTTTTGGTGATAATTCAGGGCTTTTATTGGTAAAGGGACATTTAAAAAATAAATAAATAAATAAATAAACTAACATTTTTACACTTCATACTTAAGAACTTTTTATTTAAATATATTACTATCATTCAATATATTAGTACTGCGGCACAGTATGATCCGATTAGTTGCACACAGTACAGCCTGTGACTGGATCTCACAGGCTTCCATAGAAGCCAGACAGGAGGTCATGATCTGACCTCCTGCTGCCATAGTAACCAATGACGCCCCACGCCGCCTCCGTTGGTGAACAGGGGGAGCGCGCTCCCCCAGTCAACACCATAGATGTGTGATCAGGATTGATCACAGCATCTATAGGGTTAATGCTCAGAGGACCGGCGCAATTGTGGCCTCCGCTGCTGATCTCCTGCACTGCCCACGGCGGGACTCCGGCTGTGAATGACAGCTGGGTCCTGCCGTCGATCTTCTGTGCTGCCCGTGGCAGTGCAGGAGATCGCTAGGACATTTGCATACGTTCCGGCGTGTGAACGTGTCTGGTGCTGGGACGTACGCATACATCCTATATCGGGAAGGGGTTCAAGTTGTTCACGCTGACCATACCTGACCAATGACATCAGGGAATATTCTTTACCGGAAAGATCTTTCATCCAACTATTGCTGAAAATTTCCATCACCGCAGTCTTTTCATCAGCTCAGCTAAAATTTTTACCCAAAAAACAATAGCTTTGAGCGAAATAGTTCCCCTACATTACATTACATTTCCGTTTGCCTGGAAAAGGTTGGCATGTACTTATCTCCTTCTCTTCAGTCAGGTTTTTGACAAAAAGTAAAAAACACGACGCACGTCTGTTTTTTCAGTGTATTTAGGTACATAAGTGGCTCATACCAGACAGACCTTGGGAACAGTTATAAACTACTACTGACCTTTAACTGGAGCAAGGCTTCAGCTGTCACAGACAGCTGAGCTCCCCACCTGCTCTAGAAAGGTGGACTGTTATTAAGGGGTTAAGAGATGCAGATTCTCTTTCTAGAATCGTGGCCAGGCACTAAGTAGATATACAGTCCCTTTATCAGCAGCCCTGGCATGCACATAGGTGCAGAATGATACTGTAGATTCAGGGCAAGTAGCCAAAATTCTTCCCATTTTTCAAATACTGCAGCTAAAAGCAGCTGTACTAGTGTGGCCCTATGTTATGGGATCATCTCAGCAGCAAGTTTACCAGAACATATAGAGGGAGATTTATCAAGGGATTTAAGCAGTTTTTTTGCTTAAAAATTTTGCACAAAAAGTTGCACGTGCGATTAAGCAATTTTTTTGTGCAACTTTTGTGGGTAGGCAAATAAATACCAATTTTCCCTACCTAAGCAATTTTCAGTTTTTTACTTTGCAGTGGTCCAGGATTTATCATTGCGAAAGTCACATGTAAGCAAATAAGTCGCAAACCCCCTCCAAAAAGTCCCAAGTGTAAGCAAGGTCAGCTCCCGCTCCCCGGCACCCACTCACATCTACCACCTGCCGGCAAGGTGTTGAACTACTACTCCAAACATGTCCTCACTGTAAGGGCATGCTGGGAGTTGTAGTCCTGCAATAGCTAGTGGGTGGGTGGTCTGGGCGCGAAGCTGTGCAAAGAGTCACAAAAGTCGCAGGTGAGACTTTTTGCGCAACCTTTTTATTTTACTTTCCTTTTCACAGGCACAGTGGGACGAGCGGGTAGAAGCCTGCACATCTCCCGCCCTCGTAACACTACTACAACTCCCAGCAAGTTCTTACTGGAAGGACATGCTGGAAACTGTAATTGTGCGGGGCGGATGACAAGCTTGTCCCCACCCACGCCGCATGATTACAACGCCCAGCATGTCCTTACTGTAAGGGGCAGGTGACAAGCTTGTCACCCGCTTGCACATCTCCCTCCAGCCCTGCTGCATGACCAACTCCCATTATGTCCTTACTGTAAGGGCATGCTGGGAGTTGTAGTCATGCGGTGCGGGCGGGAAATGTGCGGGTGGGTTACAATAAATGTACTAACCTATTTTCCTTTTTTTTCTTCTCATTTCAGATCTGTGTATCCTGTGGACGATGACCAGTGTTTTTTTCTCTCCTTTGTTTAATGTTAATAAAATGGTTAACGAGGGCTTGTGAGGGAGTGTTTTTATGGAATAAAAGTTTTTTTTTTAAAACATTTTTATTTACTTTACAGGCTTAGTAGTGGAAGCTGTCTTATAGATGGAATACATTACTGAGCCAGGGCTAAGCGCTAGCACCAAAAACAGCTAAAGCTAACCCCCAATTATTACCCGGTACACACAACCACAGGGGTGCCGGAAAGAGTCGGTACCAACAGGCCCAGAGTGTCACATATGGTGCTCCTGGGCCTAGACACTAATAGGCTTGTGTTATTTAGGCTGGTGAGGGCTAGTAACAATGGTCCTCGCCCACGCTGGTAACATCAGGGTGTTGCCATTTGGTTGGTATCTTGTTTGGAATGGAGAACCCTATGCTTTTTTTTCTTCCATAAATAATTGAATAATAAAAGAAAAAAAAGCATAGGGTTCCCTGCATTTTTATTCTCGGCCAAATACCAACCAAACAGCAACAGCCTGAAGTTACCAGAGTGGGCAAGGATCGTTATTGGCCCTTCCGAGCCTAAATAACGCCAGCCCGCTCCGTACACCCTGAGCGCCGGTGTGAGTGCAGACTTGCGTCCCATGCAAGTCTGCGCCCGCTCCTCCCATCAGTCTGCACGTTACACCGGCGTTCTTAAAATAAAGTCGGTTCGGCCCTGCTAGCCCGATACAGGGCTAAATGTATGAAAAATCCACCTTCCCAGCGCCCGGAACTACATGTCCTGGGCATCGGGCGATAGGATTTCCACATCCATGTACCCTTAGAGTATGGCACAGTGCAAATGAATCTCTGCCTCTGCACCATCTCTGCCTCTGTGTTCTGCACAAGTGATGAACACAAACAGAATAACTGTGGAAGCTACTCAAGCCTTGGGATCAACTGTTTCTATTTCCGATGCTGAAAGATGAAACAATTATTTACAGGCATAAGTATAGTGATCTAATTTTGTCTGTAATACCCGGTCCTTTTGGCAAATATGTAGTCATGTTTGTTTCATCTGCTTAAAGGGGTACTCTGCTCCCAGACATCTTACCCCCTATCCAAATACAGGATATAAGATGTCTGATCGTGGGGGTCACACAGCTGGGACCCACGCAATCTCTGTGCAGCTCCCAGCGTTCATTTAGAACGCTGTGTGAGGGCGGCAGGGGTCGTGACATCACGACCACGCCCCCTCAATGCAAGTCTATGGGCGGGAGGAGTGGTGACTGCCACGCCCCCTCCCATAGACTTGCATTGAGGCGACATGGTGTGAGGACACAAAGGGCGTGGTGTGACGTCATGACCTCCTCCACCTACTACAAAATGTTCCCAATGCTGGGGCAGCGGAGTACCCCTTTAAAGTGTGATCTTGGAGTTTGAAGAAAGGATGTACATCCTACGTCATTCTGCAGCTCTGGTACATCAGGATCATAAGGGACTAGGCCTGAAGTCTACACAATAGGACAGGTTGCTGCTATTATAGAGTATGTGAACAAGGCCTTGACAATTGATGGTCAGTTTTAGTAAACACCTGTATACTCTAATGCTAGAGGATCTTGTCCTTGAATTCTGTATTGTGCTGCTGTGTGCGTCCGCCACCTCATTCAGAGAGGAAACTTTGGCCCCAGATCTCTAGAATGCAGGGAGATCCCCCCGATTGTATACCTATCCCCTATCCTGGGGGCAGGGAATAAGATGTAATGGTGGAATGACTAAGCTGGACATGCACTAAACATTTTAGACAACAGGTACAATTTACATTATTTTCTGCGACTATCCGTACCTTTTCTTTGACATAATACAAATGTACCTTATGTTGATAGATTTTTCAGAATTTGGCAAGTACAGTCACTGGCAATACTCGACAACATGTTAAAAGCCAAAAAGTTCAACCCAAGACACAGATCAAAGAGAGAACTGTTTTAACTTATGCCACTGATGTCTAGGATGACCAAATCCCCTCATGGGAAATGGAACAATGTTTAGCAGAATGCTAATTCTAATTAGAAGTGATTGGTTTAAGAGGCACGGCTATGAACACCAGGAGGCGCTATAAGAAGAGTACAAAGGGCACTTTTTTCTAAATGTGCGCTATGTTCTATATCCAGCACCTGGTGCTATAGTTTATATAGAGCCTGTCATAGAAACTCTTTACAAACTGATGACAGATTCACTTTAACTAAGAAATGACATTACACAGCTCTTCTACTTTTATTGGTGACCTGTCTACCCCCCTGCTGCAGAATTCTAAACCACCTATAAGTCAACTTGCAAATGCCACTATCCAGCCTGGTACAGCAAGGTTAAAGAGGTATTTCAAGAGAAAAACGTTTTATCTATCAACTGGCTCCAGAAAGGTAAACCGATTTGTAAATTACTTCAATTAAAAAAATCGTAATCCTTCCAGTAGTCATCAGCTGTTGAAGTTGAGTTGTTCTTTTCTGTCTGACAACAGTGCTCTCTGCTGACACCTCTGCTAATCTCAGAAACTGTCCAGAGCAGGAGCAAATCCCCATAGCAAACCTCTAATCCTTCAGACAGTTCCTGAGACAAGCAGAGATGTCAGCAGAGAGCACTTTTGTCAGACAGAAAAGAACAACTCAACTTCAGCAGCTGATAACGACTGGAAGGATTAAGATTTTTTTTATTGATCAGCTGCTGAAGTGGAGTTGTTCTTTTCTTTTTGACCACAGTGCTCTCTGTGGACACCTCTGCTTGTCTCAGGAACTGTCCGAAGCATTAGAGGTTTGCTATGGGGATTTGCTCCTACTCTGAACAGTTCCTGAGACAAGCAGAGATGTCAGCAGAGAGCACTGTTGTCAGACAGAAAAGAACTCACCTTCAGCAGCTGATAACTACTGGAAGGATTACGATTGTATTCCTAATGTGCTACAGCAAAGAGCATCAATAAGTCCAGGTATATCCCTTAATTCAATGTAATACATTTACATAGTGGAAAGTTCTGCAGCCATCTGCCTCAGTCAGTGAATGGGCACATACCTGCTTCTCTTCAGAGGATAAAGCCCTGTACATACCCAGTTTGTACAGCTGGCAGTGTGCCACACTATTCATTTTAGGCAAGTCTATAGGCTCAATAAAACACATTTTACTATTCTATCCTAGTCTGCTAGAATATTTTAGTGTAGAGATTGTCAGATATAGATATGATTTGTTACGATGGTCTCACGAATTGGGGGGGGGGGGGGGGGGGGGCTGCTACATAAGTGGGAATTAGGAAAGTTAAATTTAACATGCCTGAACTCTGGCACATGCAGGGGTTTAAAAAAAAAATGACCTATTGTTTCATTCAAGTTTTGTTAAAGAGTTACTGCCATTTAAAACCACTTTTGACACGTTGCCCAGAGTCAAAAGTTAAAAATTGCACCGATTCTTATTTCTGATGCCCTCTGCAGTGAAGCGGGCACCTGCCAGAAATGTGCTGCCGAGCACTTCACCCGCTTTTACCTTGCGAGGAGTGAGATCTGGTGCAATCTTAACTTTTCACATATCAGGGCAAGGTGTCAAAAGTTGCTTTAAATGACATTAACATTATAAATATTTACATCTATAATGTAAAAAAAAAAATAAATAAATCTTGAAAGTTTTATTCTGACCACTAAAGCTACTTTCACCCTGCCGGTTGTCTCCAGCCCGTTATGTTGGAACGCGAGTAACGGGAGAAAAATGTGTGTACAAATTGTTCTCCCGCTACTCACCGCTAAAAAATAACGGGTCTGTCAGGACCCTATCATAGAGAATGGGGTCCATTGGCATCCGTTGGGACCAGTCAGGTAATGGGACAGTTTTTGGTCGAGAAAATAAAAAATGCCTGACGGACCAGTTAGTGAGGGGTCCTGACAGCAGTGTGAAAGGTGCCCAAGCCTAAAGCGGAGACTTCCTGTTCAGTACAGATCACTTCCCACAAGCGTCATCTTTACCACAGATAGGATTACAGGGAAAGGGGACACCAGTATATAGAAATCATTTTTATTTCCCCCATGATGTCAATTGGCGTCTGTTGTAAAGCATTTCTCTCTCTCAACATTTAAAAACAGATCATGAACAATGTCTTCTCCCACAACAATGAACAAAAAATAAATAAATACAAAATTTAAAAAAATATTACAATAGAAAATAGAAACCGATTAGAGAAATAACATGTATCAGTAAAGAATATCTAGCAGGGAATTGACCAAATACTAACTAGTAGACTAAGCATGGTCCCTTTCCTGAACATACGCCAAGCTGGGTGGTCTGAGAAACAGACCAAACATGATGGTCACTAGTAATCTGCTAAATATTCATCACTCAATGGCCCATCACGAGTATGTAGTGGTATCAGCCAGCATACCTTCTTGCCTGTACCCCGATGTTTACCTCCAATGAACAACATGGAATTTCAGGTTTATTTACATAAAACAATACTGACATGATGAAAAGCTTTTCATTTGACAACAAGACATGTCAAAAGTTTTGATCGGTCAGGGTCTCAGTGATGAGACCCCCACCAATTGCTAGAAATAACCGATAAAGCACACCGATATTGTCATGTACTAACGCCTTAATGTACAGTTACATCATGAGTTGGTGAAAGGAGCACTCCGGTGGAAATACATATATTTTTTTTTTCCCCCATCAACTGGTGCCAGGATGTTAAACAGATTTGTAAATTACTTCTATTAAAAAAAATCATAATCCTTCCAGTACTTATTGAATACTACAGAGGAAATTATTTTCTTTTTGGAACACAGTGCTCTCTGCTGACATCTCTGTCCATAGGAGAAAATCCCCGTAGCAAACATATGCTGCTCTGCAGTTCCTAAAATGGACAGAGATGTCAGCAGAAAGCACTGTGCTCAAGATGTCAGCAGAGAGCTCTGTGTTCCAAAAAGAAAATAATTTCCTCTGCAGTATAAAGCAGCTAATAAGTACTAGAAGGATTAAGATTTTTTTTTTATATATATATAGAAGTAAATTACAAATTTGTTAAACTTTCTGGCATCAGTTAAAAAAAAAAAAAAAAGTTTTCCGCCGGAGTACCCCTTTAAGGAGGTAAAGGAAGGAGCCAGGATCTCTCAATACCTGGCACCTCCTAGCTGCTTTCAGCAACTGGGGGCTGCTGCCAATAGTCATGTAGTGATCACCGTTGTCCACTATTTTAACTGTTTAAATGCTATTGTCAATGCTGAAAGCAACATTTAAACATTACAGTCAAGACATTGGCAGTACACATTCAATACAGTGGTCTAGGTTGGCAAAAGGGAGCAATGGACTAGCTTTTTCTACTTGCATTATACTTCCAGACTGTACAAGTGCTGTCATAAACACAATAACAGTCTACAAATATTTTATTTTCGCCCACAGCAACCAATGACAGTGCAATTTTGATTTCCAGAACTACATGATTAAAAGATCTATACATAGAAAAGGCCATAAACTGCTAATCGGCAGGGTGCAGACACCCAGTAGCCCCGTATTACAGAGTAAATGGGGCCGGACTTTCTGCACCCTTCATTATATAGTGGTGGCGCTAAGCTGCAGTTACCACGTGCCACTATTCTACAATGAATGGCACAGAGCCGAGCTGCAGTTACCACGTGCCACTATTCTACAATGAACGGCACAGAGCCGAGCTGCAGTTACCACGTGCCACTATTCTACAATGAACGGCACAGAGCCGAGCTGCAGTTACCACGTGCCACTATAATACAATGAACGGCACAGAGCCGAGCTGCAGTTACCACGTGCCACTATAATACAATGAACGGCACAGAGCCGAGCTGCAGTTACCACGTGCCACTATAATACAATGAACGGCACAGAGCCGAGCTGCAGTTACCACGTGCCACTATAATACAATGAACGGCACAGAGCCGAGCTGCAGTTACCACGTGCCACTATAATACAATGAACGGCACAGAGCCGAGCTGCAGTTACCACGTGCCACTATAATACAATGAACGGCACAGAGCCGAGCTGCAGTTACCACGTGCCACTATTCTACAATGAACGGCACAGAGCCGAGCTGCAGTTACCACGTGCCACTATTCTACAATGAACGGCACAGAGCCGAGCTGCAGTTACCACGTGCCACTATTCTACAATGAACGGCACAGAGCCGAGCTGCAGTTACCACGTGCCACTATTCTACAATGTACGGCACAGAGCCGAGCTGCAGTTACCACGTGCCACTATTCTACAATGAACGGCACAGAGCCGAGCTGCAGTTACCACGTGCCACTATTCTACAATGAACGGCACAGAGCCGAGCTGCAGTTACCACGTGCCACTATTCTACAATGAACGGCACAGAGCCGAGCTGCAGTTACCACGTGCCACTATTCTACAATGAACGGCACAGAGCCGAGCTGCAGTTACCACGTGCCACTATTCTACAATGAACGGCACAGAGCCGAGCTGCAGTTACCACGTGCCACTATTCTACAATGAACGGCACAGAGCCGAGCTGCAGTTACCACGTGCCACTATTCTACAATGAACGGCACAGAGCCGAGCTGCAGTTACCACGTGCCACTATTCTACAATGTACGGCACAGAGCCGAGCTGCAGTTACCACGTGCCACTATTCTACAATGTACGGCACAGAGCCGAGCTGCAGTTACCACGTGCCACTATTCTACAATGAACGGCACAGAGCCGAGCTGCAGTTACCACGTGCCACTATTCTACAATGTACGGCACAGAGCCGAGCTGCAGTTACCACGTGCCACTATTCTACAATGAACGGCACAGAGCCGAGCTGCAGTTACCACGTGCCACTATTCTACAATGAACGGCACAGAGCCGAGCTGCAGTTACCACGTG